>NC_072438.2:72310000-72935000 GCF_028878055.3 Symphalangus syndactylus | reverse complement strand
CCCACCTCATTTCTTTTAACTCTTGTCTATACTTCCGTTCGATGAACCGCTTCTGATGGGCCATCTGGGGAAAATTATCTGACACAAGGAAATATATTTTATATTTAATAAAGGATAGCCACTAGTGCAAAGAATGATGCAACTAAACATATGCACATACAAATATACGTGCCTATGAAATGTGTATAATTGTATTTTTTAAGGCACGAGATAGAAAACTGTTTTCTTCCCTTATTCTTTCATCACTCAAAAACATATTGGAAGTCTGGATGAGTGCCCCTGATTGTAAATTTCAGTATCTGATGTGAACTTGGGTATAGCAGGCACCAAACATACAGAAATGTCAAAAGACAGACGTGTGGCTTGGGAATGTTACCAAGCAGGTGCTTTAGCATCACTCTCCTAGCAACAGGTGACTTTCTGGGAGAGATGAAAGGATACAGTAAAATGGAGTCACAGTTTTTGAAGAGCTCAAACTAAAAACTTCAAACAAATGATATTATCACACCATTATTTACCAAGAATTAAAGATTCAGAAAAGAGCAAAGAAAGATCAGGTGGACAAAAAAGGGGCCACGTTCTAAGTCATTATGTCTGATAATCAATTTTTAGGTTTGTGATGACAGGCCCAAAGCTGTATTTGCAAAAGTAACTCAAGCAGAAAACTTATTGGGTTAAAGCAGACGACACATAACCTCATGTTTCAAACACATGAAGAATCCAAGATGTGGGCAAGCATGGCATGCTTGGGGGCAAGTTCATTTATTTGCTTTAATGACAATGCGTAATGAAGTGGATCTACATATACAGCAGGCCCCTCATCAGTGATGTCGCTCTCCATGGTTTCATTTACCCGTGATCAACCATGGGCCAAAAATAGGTGGATAATGTACAATAAGATATTCTGAGAGAGAGAGAGAAGGCACAGCATACAATCAAGAGTACATTCACACAACTTTCATTACAGTATATTATTGTTCAATTTTACTTAATTATTGTTAATCTCTTTCTGTGCCTGATTTGTAAATTTCCTCTTTCAATTAAATTTTGCATCTGTAGGAAAAAATACAATCTATATAATGTTCAGTTTTATCTGCAGTTTTAGGCATCCACTGGGGTCAGGTATCCCCCATGGATAAGGGGAGACAACTGTATAATAGAACCTAAATTCTTTTTTCCCTCTTAATTATATAGTATACCATCCTTACACCAGGTTGAAGAAGGGACAGGGTGCTAGGAAAAGCATCTGAAAGACAGGTGGGGAATCAGCAAAGACCTGGTATGTCTCGGGGTCAGAGATTGATTTTATTTATTTATTATTTATTTATTTATTTAGAGATGAAGTCTTGCTGGAATGCAGTCTCTCAGCTCACGGCAGCCTCTGCCTCCCAGGGTCAAGCAATTCTCTGCTTCTACCTCCCAAGTAGCTGGAATTACAGGCGTGTGCCACCACAACCGGCTAATTTTTGTATTTTTAGTCGAGATGGGGTTTCGCCATGTTGGCCAGGCTGGTCTCAAACTCCTGGCCTCCTGCCTCGGCCTCCCAAAGTGCTGGGATTAAAGGCATGAGCCACTGTGCCCAGCCCAGAGATTGATTTTAAACAAAACAAGAACATGACATCTGTATTTTGGAAATAAAACAGTATTAAAATCCTATTCCTGAACTGATCAAATTGATTCCTTATGTAGGTTTCAAATATAACTACATTTTTCAAAAATAAACAAATCCCACTAAGTTAGCTGTAAAGCAAGTTTCTACAAAATGAACTCTATTTCCAGAATAAACTCTACTGTAAAATCAAATTTGCATTTGAAAAACACAATTCACATTTAACTATTGATAAAACTTTTATAGCCCTTTTCCTATGAAGTTGTACTACATATATATGCAATGTGAATGTGTATATACATACATAAATACATATATACACACACACACACATACACCTAGACACTTGAACATTTAAAATCATTTCTCTACTCACTGGGAAAGTAGAATATAGGTATGTATTTACGGGTATACTTTTTTCACTTATTCTAGTACAAGCATTTTCCCATATCATTAGTTTTTAAAACCATTACTTTAATGGATACATTTGGATATAGTAAGGGTTGGTAAACTACTATCCACAGGCCAAATACAGCTATCTATCTGTTTTTATAAATAAAATTTCATTGACAGACAGATACACCCATTAAATAGACACATCCATTAGTTTGCACACTACCCAGGCCAGTGGGCTACAATGGCAGAGCTGGAGAATTGCGACAGAGATTGTATGGTCTGGGAAGTCTAAAATGCCTACTATCCAGCCCTTTACAGAAAATACTTCCTAACCCCTGGGATATACCACAATTTATTAAACATTTTCCTACTCTAAAACACATAGTTTTTCTTTATCTGCTATTATAAATCAAGTTGTCATGATTCTCATGGTATAAACTTTTTTTGGCAGGGTGGGGAAGAGACAGGGTCTCACTCAGTTGCCCAGGCTGGAGTGCAGTGGCGTGACCACAGCTCACTGCAGCCTCAAACCCCTGGGCTCAAGTGATCCTCTGGCCTCAGCCTTCCAAGTAGCTAGCACTACAAGTACATGCCACCAAGCCTGGCTAATGGTTTTGTTTTTTTTTGTTTGTTTGTTTTTTTTAATTTTGTCTTCCACCTTGGCCTACCAAGGGTATGAACTTCTTTAAGGAACTGCTACATACTGCCAAATTGCTTTCCAGTAGTTTAAACAAACAAGTCACTCCTACCAGTATGGATATGCAGGCCTGTCTCAGAGTAGGTGATCTCTCCAGTACTGTTTTATAGTTGAAAACAAACAAAAAATGGAATCTCACTTTTATTTCACTCTGATTGCAAATTTATATGTACAATGGATGATGTTCCTAATAGCCAACTTAAAACTCTCAGTGAAGAATCCATGGATGCTGGACCCTGGCAGTATCAGCGTCTGCTCCCACTAAACTCCCTGTCCCTGAACAGGAAACTTTGCTGATTTCCACTTGGCTCTTGGCCTGCTTGCCTTTCCTGGAATCTCTCCTATGCCTGAGGATTCTGGGCCTCTTCACTTTTAGCTTCCCACACTTTGCTGTCTCCTGCCTCATTTAGCGGGGTACTTGAAGCATAATAGAATTGCACTGTCATGTTGTGCCCACAGGTTCTGCTGTGCAGCACAATAGACCTCAGAAGAAAAATCCCTTGCACTTAAGCCTTCAGTTTACAAAAGACTATGCAGTTTCCTACAAGGTCAATCATGTAATTGAAGTTTCTTCAACCCACGCATCCCACTCCTGGGAACCTATTCCACAGAACTAAAATGCACCAATATATAACATTTATTGGTGATGATTTAAAAAAAATGTCCACCAATAACAAAAAGGCTGAATAAAATATAGCACACCTATAGCAGGAAATATTATGCAGCCACTAAGAATGAATTGGAGCTGTTTTCTATAATCTGCAGGGCTGCTCATGATACATTATTGAGCAAAAAAAGAAAGGTGCAGAGAAGTATGTAATAACAGCCCATGTAATAAAACAACGGCCAAAACAAAAAAGAAAAAACCTTCACACGTATACTTTTCTGTTACAAGATTTTAGAGAACACAGAAATGTATGAAAGAAAACACAGGCTGGGCACAGTGGCTCATGCCTGTAATCCCAGCACTTTGGGAGGCCGAGGTGGGTGGATCATCTGAAGTTAGGAGTTCAAGACCAGCCTGACCAATATAGTGAAACCCCATCTCTACTACAAATACAAAAAAATTAGCCGGGTGTGGTAGGAGGCTCCTGTAATCCCAGCTGCTAGGGAGGCTGAGGCAGGAGAATCACCTGACACCTGAACCCGGGAAGCAGAGGTTGCAGTGAGCCGAGATAGCACCACTGCACTCCAGCCTGGGCAATAAGAGCGAAACTCCATCTCAAAAAAAAAAAAAAAAAAAGAAAGAAAACACAGTAGGCTGTTCACACAGATCACCCGCGCTGAGATTAGGACTCTAAGCAAAAAAGGAAAATGCAAATCAAAAAGCACTCAAGAACACTTTTATTTTTAAATATAAGCCCATTTTAGCATGTCTCACATTCTACTATATTCTTTGTGTAAAGAATAATTCTGAAGAAAACAAGATCACATTTTATCAGTACTTACCATTTTTCTCCTTCCTCATTTCCTTTCCATAAAACACTCATTACATTATGAACATAATTATAGAAAAAAAAATAGGCTTACATTTTTCAAGCGCATCCATTGCTGCTCCCATTTCCGCTTGCTGAATACTATTAAATAAAAGTAAGATATACTTTAATTTCAAGATTCTTTTTTTTTTTTTTTTTTTTTTTTTTTCAAAAATGCAAGGTATGGCTACAAATTTTTCAGGCTGATTTTCACATTCGGTGCATAAAATCTCCTCTGATTACTTACACTGTCACACACTGAACTGCACAGATAGGAATATACACAAGAGCATGCAGAAATGTCATTGATTTGCACAAAGCCTCCTTAAGTTATTCACTCCACACTTTAATACTGCAATAAAATGCCTTCCATTTATGTTAGGTCTGAAGTATTTCATACTTAAGTTTGAATACCCTCACTGTAAAGTTTAAAGAGGAAAGGAATAAAAAAATATATAGACAGGTTTCAAATCATTTCTCAGTTTAAGATACAGACTGGAGAGTTCAAAGAAAGGTGATAATATACATAATTCTTTTCACTCAAAGATGCTAGCATTTCCATACAGCTCAGGTGAGTAGTAGTAAATCAAATGTCTAACAGAGCTGGACACAGTGAACTCATACCTAAAATCCCAGCACTTTGGGAGGCTGAGGGGGGATGGGTACCACTTAAGGTCAGAAGTTCGAGACCAGCTTGGCCAACATGGTGAAACCCTGTCTCTACTAAAAATACAAAAATTAGCGGGCATGGTGGCACGTGCCTGTAATCCTAGCTTTTCGGGTGGCCGAGGCACAAGTAGAGGTTGCAGTGAATGGAGATCACGCCACTGTACCCCAGACTGGGTGACAAAGTGAGACTCTATCTCCAAAAAAAAAAAAAAAAAAAAGTCTAATGGTCGTGTCATGTGCGACATGACACATCTTACACGCACAGCTTGCATCAAAGTGCGCTCTGCTGGGTAACTAAAACTAGGCAGACCTTCTTACCAGGTAATGTGGTTTTCTCAAGATAGCTAAAGCCCCCTTACACAATGGTATTCCCACGGTCCAGGGCTGATTCAGAGCTTGGCTTTGAGACAATTAATGTGGGGACATTAATCCCTGGAATTCACTTTGCTACTACTCTTGAACATTTTATTCTCTGAGTTAAAAAAGACAGATGATTGAGTTTGGAGATACCAGCTAGGGAATTAGACACACAGGATGTTCATTCAAAGCAGTTCCAGGTATTCTCTTCTCATACCTTGGTCCTTTCCCACAGCCTATTCTTTCTCCCTTGAAATAAACAGCCACAGTGTAGGTTCGGGCATGGGATGGGCCCACTGTCTGCAGAGTCCTGAAAGGGAAAGGAAAGAACATTTATTATGGTAAAGTGTTATTTGTCATGGTTACTATGTAACTATGAGGAAAACCATGTACTTACTGCCTAGAGAGAGTTAAGTAAAATAACAGGAAATGTGAAAATGGTAGAAAGGTAAAAAGAGTTAAGTTTTTAATTTGATAATCCGACAAATATCAAGAGCGTTTGAAATAGAAATTTTTAAAAATTCTGCATTGCATTTTAATATTTCTTCCCAAAGTAATATAAATAACATCAAAAGGCTAACAGTGAAGGGTAAAATATTTTTAAAGAATTTCTAAGTGTGCATATTCACAAACTTTTATCATGAAAAGTTACCAGCTCAATCGCCAAAAAAACAAAGCTCCAGGTACTAGGGATTTTAATGACCTGGTGCAGATTTCAAACGCAGTAAAACTGATAACTTCATGGAAAAGGGAAATTAAAAGTAGCCAACAAAGATAATGGAATGAACATAGTAATCTTAAAAAAAAAACATGTAAAACAACCCCATGATCTTGATAAAATGAGCAAACTCATCTTGTACTTTCATTTGGGGGATTTATGAGAAGGGAGCATAGCAATTTCCTTTGTGTTCATACGCTCCATGGGATGAATGTGCACGAGTGGCTTCTTGAAGGTAGTACTTATTACAGTAATCATGCCTGTGCTATGGAAAGTTTAGCATCCTCATTTTATTTATTGAACCTTAATTATCACTCTGATGAGGAAATGCTATGAGCCTTTCATAGAATACAGTTTGGATATTCATTATGCTTATTAGGCACATAATAAAGTACTATTTCTAAACATTTGGGGCTTTTTTCCCCCAATAAATAAAGGAAATATTGTTTAGCAGTGACAGCTTCTTGGCGTAATTTATAGTAGCTTGCTGTGGGGTGACTCAACCTCTTCTCCTGGCCTTAGTTTTTCTTTAGCAAAAAAGCCTATAAAGTGTTGTGACTGTTAAATAAAAACATGCGAAAGGATTGAAAATTCCCAACTGCCAGTCTCATGTTTTTCCTTGTGTATTTTGAAATTTGAGAAAGTCCAAAGGGGAGCTTTTACTCCATACAGAACACACACCGTGTGTGCTTGCAACCGTGTATGCATCCACATGGGGTGAAACAGTTTTGAAACAATCTTTACACGTCCTTAAAATCACGTACCCAGACAATACCTTGCGATGCAACCCACCTATTTCAATAATCCTTTCATTTTGTAATTCCACTTTGAAAGCATCTTCTTAATCAACCTATGTGTGTCTCAAGATAATTACTCTACTTCAGAGCTGAACCTCCTGTTTTCATCAAAACGGGTATTAAGTGGTGTGGTGACCCATTACTCACCTACATTCCTTTTTAATGACTTTTGGCTACCACTCAAAGGATAAAGATATTCAAAGTACATGATGGCTTTTGATACACATTCTGAGAAGAAAAGTTCCAAGTTGAAGCCAATAGGGGTTCAGGGAAAGTGCAGAGAGGTACCCAAATATTGCTACAAATAATCATACATGATCTCATCTGGAGGCACAGCCCAGCAGAAGTTACAAGCAAGAAGACAAATATAAAAATGTATATAAAAACCACTGAATCCAAATTTTCTTTTTGATCTCATAATGTTAGTTTGTCTCCCTCCCAGGCAGTAGTTCACAGAGATTTTTAGAAATGGGAGCGAACATAGAGATAATGGAGTGGGACCCACTTATTACAGCTAAGACTAAGAGCCCCAGTGAGTTTCCCTGTGGGGCCCAAAGTCACACTAACAGCCAAGAAGTCTCAATCCCGGGCTCCTGTCATGATCACCCCACAATGACTCATTCTTCAAGGCACATGGAAAGTCAATTTTAGGCATGCTGGATCCAATCAATGGCCTGCAGGCAGCAAGTACTTACTTGTACAGAGGAATGTCTGGCTCTTTTCCTTCTGTCCTAAGTGTCAAGCAACATTGCTGAAGCTGGGATTTGGGGTCATTCCAATCCTGATTCAAAATGAACTCCTGTGGAAGTCCCCAAAAACTATTTAGTAACGGGTTCTGGACTCACCAAACATAAAGCAGACCACTAATTCAAACTTTATATGAGCTTACTTTCAATCGTGGAAAGAAGCAGACATTCATGAAAGTATGAACATATTCCAAATCCTTATCAATGTACAGCGCTGCAATAAATGCTGGGGAAAAAAGAATACTTTAAAATAAACCACAATCACTGCCATCTATCAGAAAGAGTAAGAGACCTAGACTTTTAAGCAAAATTTTAGTAAAAGTTTCAACTTCCAGGCCCTCTTTATTTTTTAGCGCTACCATTTAATCTTCCCCCACTTTTTGTCATTAATATCAGAAGTGGCAAGAGATGTGTAAGATGCAAATCACAGAGTACAAAGACCAAACTGCATTTAGCTAAGGGCTAAACGAATAGCTTAAAAGGTACACAGAATGCCGCTGTATATCAGGGAAAAAATGCTACCTGAGCACCCAACCCTGTTCACATCAAATAAGTCAAAATACTACTTGAAGATTAGATATGATGCCAGAATACGCACATTCTTGGGTCTTGCCATTTTCAACACCAATCCTGAGGTCCCCTGTTTTTAAGGATTCTATGTTAAATTTAATGAACAGGAATGGGGTAATTTATAGATTCAATCTGCCCAAAAAGAGAAAAACTTAACACTGATCTTAATGACAACAATATGTCAAATTTTGCATTAATAAATGGTGACCCCCTAGGATGACTTCATTTAAAGGCACCTTGACAAAGCAAACAAATGGTGCATTTTCAAAAGAAATAAAAACAGCTTTCATTGAGCTAAAAAAAAAGTGAGAATGATCTCTCAGTTTAATTTTTATGTGATTTTCATCTTTAAATGACTTTTCTTTCATTGAAAAAGAAGTTCTTTTAAGTTCCTTAGTCAGAGTGGCTTTGCACTTTGTAAATAAGCTGGTTTTGCATGGTAGACTTTGATACTTGAATATAATTCCCATTGTCAAAAATACCGTAACATTCAAAAAAAAAAGTGCTAAGGCTCAGTGAACGGCCCACTTATTTTGAAGTACTACAAACAATACAACGATGTGTATAATCCTTTCGTTAACTATAATAGGATTATTTACAATGCGACCAGACTGTATCGGAAACTGCAAAAGATGACATTTGTCCGCAGAGCTTTGCACTCATTCAAAACAATGAGTAATAGTTTTAGTATTTAGTGAATAAATTACCCTTCTTTCTTCTGTGCCCCTATATGAAGGCTGCTGGGTGGCAAAAAGGCTCTGATTTACAACAACTGATCTTCATATTCTATTAGTGTTTCACACAAAGGGATGTGGTAGCTGAGTGTTAGGATGGAGGGGTATGTGTTGGGGGTACCACTGAAGATAGATTGAACATAAAACTTCATTATTCACATGTCTTAGTTTCAAATTATTTTCCTTCAGAAAAGCTTTGGTAAAAAGCATAAATGAAAATTAAAATAGCAAACAAGGTTTCTTTAGCCAGAACATAATAATAATGATGAGCAGGACAAATACGGTTACTTGGACTTAAACTCTGAACCTGAAGGTTGAGAGAAAAGTGCGTGGCACTCACATTCCAAAAGGTCCGCCAAGGTCTTGGTGCGAAGCGCCACAGGCCTCTTGGTCTTGTCGTTGGTTATGGCGTACTCCTGCATGCCCAGCTCCTCCGCTACCTTGGCCTGAGTTCTATTATTCACCAAAGAGCTTCGCAACAACTGCCCAAAAGGAATGGGGGTACATTGAGAACACATTTCACTTTTGACCTCTCTTATTCCTGGATTGGACCCAACGAGCCTGAGAGGATCTCACTGACAGGGGCACCAAAATAAGTGAGGTCTAAGTCCTCAACCGTCACCCAGATGACAGTGATATGTTCCATGCCCGGATACCTTCTCCTTAATAACGTACTCCACTCTACTATCCTGTATTTTTACCTTACTGACATAAATGGCTCATTTACTTCTTTAGGAGCACTGGGGCAGGGCTGTGGCAGGGGAGGGGGGATATATAATATGATTTAAGGTCATAGCTTCTAATAAGTTTAATGCTACTAAATGAGGAAGCATTAAGAGTTTTAAAAATCAATTTTATTAAAGTGTAACTTACATTCAATAAAATGCACCCATTTTCAGTGCACAGTTAGATGAGTTTTGAAAAACATGTACATTATTATCACTCCAAACAAATTCCCAGCATCTCCACGCAGTGAATCCTTCCCAACCCCTGACCAGGCAAACTCGGCGTGCTTTCTGTCACTGTACATTAATTTTAAAGGATTTTTTTTTAAAGTCTAAAATAAGCTTCAAGTTTCATGGCACTGATGCTAATTTTGATATTATAGGACTTAAGTGAGGTTTAAGTAAATATTATGAAAATATTTAAATTATTTATTTACATTTTTACTTTTATTATTATTTTAAAGATTTATGGTATCTAGCTTGAGTCTCAGTTTTTCATACCGATATCCTTTTTTTTTTGAGACAGGCTCTTGTCTGTTGCCTAGGCTGGAGTGCAGTGCGCACCATCTTGGCTCACTACAACTTCCACCTTCTGGACTCAAGCTATCCTCCCACCTCAGCCCCCTGAGTAGCTGTGACTATAGGCGCCTGCCATCATGCCCAGCTAATTTTTGTATCTTTTGTAGAGACAGGGTTTCACCATGTTGCCTAGGCTGGTCTCGAACTCCAGAGCTCAAGTGATCCACCCACCTTGACCTTCCAAAGTGTTGGGATTACAGGCGTGAGCCACTGTGCCCGGCCCACACTGGTATCCTTTGTCTCTAATCAAATTAAAATATAATTTTCATACTTCAACTTCAGGAATTCAAAACAAAAATTTCTACTAGGAATTTCATCAGACAGCTAAGAGTCCTCCAAGAATTTCCAACTAGTAACACTATACGCTGCATGAAAATTATGCAATGAATTCATTACAGAAGTGTCCATAAAACAAGTATGGTTTAGGCATTTAACACTCATTAACCACTCACTAGGGAAGAGGAGGGGAGGACAGCTGGGAGCAAGTAGGTACATACAAAGATGGGAACTCACCAAACAAAAATGGAACATAATCATCCCTGATCTCTAAGATTTGGGAGAATAATGCATCTACAACTGCAACTTTTCTTAGAATACATATAACAAATTCTTGGTCTATTAAAAAACTTCCTGCTAAGAAACATTCCTGAAAACAGGGATGAGGAGCAGGAGGCAGCTGTGAGTTGTGCTGGTATTCCACTCCCTGCTGTTCCATGTCACACTTTCTTTATTAGATGCAAGTTTTATGCTCTGTGGCTCCATGGTGTCAACAGAGCTTATGAAAATCAAGATTTATTCTTAGTGTCTGATAGTGAATCCTTGACAATAGATAAATAAGAAACAATATGTTCTTAATTTGTCTGACAATGATTCATGAAGCAGAAATATAACTTGATCTTCATAAGCCATGCTTGCTGTTGAATTTCAGACTATTATTCTTTGCCTGTCTCTGCTTTCTTCCCTCCTCCTATCTCCCCCTTAGCCCCATCTTTTCTTCAATGTAGAGTTTCACTAAAATTAACATCCACAGAGGAGCTCAAAATTAAAAGGCTAGCATGTAACATTAATAGAAGACCCAACCAATAAGGAGCCCACTAGCCTAAGATCTTGTAATTATGGAAGAAATGAGCTGAAAGTGATATATCTTTTTTGGTTTGGATTTCAAATGGGGATGGGGAGCTTTCCTAAAGTAGAGGCTGTGGGGGAATAGGATGGCTACTGTGGGAACAAGGCAATGCTGAATAAGTTGCGTCCTCTCCGAATATATGCTTTCAGCATGGGAAGAAAACTCTTTAAGCCGTGTATATGGAATGTTCATGCCTCAGATACAAGCCCGACGCACACATGAGCACACACAAATTATGACACATCACTGGTGGCCAGGCCCCATCTGCCACCTTCCAGCGTCAGGGCCCCTCACTCAGTACTATACAGTAATGCTGTCTGACGGGGAAGGAGGAAAGCAGTGAGGATGGAATCAGAAGTGCTTCCAGTTTTATTTCAGACAAGCCCTGACAGGTCTTAAAGCAGAAGGGTGGCCAATAATAAGTGAGATCTGTAAGTTCTTGCCAAAAACCCAGAGCCTGAACCAAAAGTCAGTGGGGGAGAAGGAAGCTATACATCATCCATATTCTCATCGTCAGTTTAAATTTAGAAAATGAGTTTAAATTTAGAAAATGAGTTGAAAAGAGAGAAGACCTTGCTCTTTACCTAGACTAGAAAGTCTGAATGGCAGTTCTCTAAATGACAACTATCATCCTTGTCCTTTGCTGAACTCTACTTCATAATGAATCATGTTATTTGCCAAAGAACACGACCCAGGGGTATCAGCAGGAAGGAAAACCTGAGGTTACAGCAGTTCAGTGCACCAGTGGTGCAGACCAATTACATGCCAGGCCCTGTGCTGACAGCTGAAGATCCTGAGAGGAGCAACGTGCTGCTGCTGCCCTCAGGAACTGACACCCTCCTTGGAAGCCACGTGCAGACTGGCTGTTGCAATGCACTGTGGTGGCTGCAGTGCCAGCACAGAGACTGCAGATAACACACAGGTGCTCCTCTAGACCTCAGCCTTCCAGGGAGGCCTCATGGAGGAGGGCTGACATTTGAGTAAAAGCATTTCAGGGCCTCATTTACCTGGCTGTAACACCAGAATCATAAGGTGCTTCTGAGAAGCTGGTGCCCAGGCTTCTTTCAAGAACCAACAAAGCAACATTTCTGGAGATTTGACTTTTGAAAAGATTCATGTAGGTGGATTCTGATGAACACAGAATCAGAACTGAAAAAGACTGAGCCAGTGAGAGAAGGGTGGGAAATGGTTTCCATGGAAGAGAGAGCAGCTATGGCAAATGCAAGGAGCCATTACACAGCAAGGTGACCGCTGAGTGGACCTGGAGGGGAAATCAGAGCCAAGTGAGGAGAGCTGATGCAGTAAGGCTGGCAGATGATGTAAAGAAGCCTGCACTTTCCTGTAGGGGAAGAGGAATCCCAAAAGGTATCAAATGGGGGCAGTTGTGAGGTAATTTTTTTTTATTTTAGAAAGATTGTTTTGGCAGAAGGATTTAAATGGGGGCAAGACATGAAGTTGAAAAGCCTGTAGATGGTGATGTTATAAATTACTATTTTACAAAGAGGAAATATCTATTTATATATTTTAGTGGAAATCTAGAAAATAAACATTAAGCACCCAATTGAGCAGAAGACACTTATCAGACTATTTTGCAAACAATGCCTTGCATTAGAGATAGCAAAAAGCAAAAGCTTTCGCACCAAGTTACCTAGGTTCAAATTGTGGCTCTGGCACTTCCTAGCTAAGTGACCCTGTCTAAGTTATTAAATCTCTCTGAGCCTCAGTTTCCTCATCTATAAAATGGAGAATGTAGTGCCTAGCTCTCAGGCTTGTTTTGAGAATTAGAGTGAATGACATATAATCTAACTACAATGACTGGCATATGATAAACACAACAGAAATGTTAGCTGTTGCTGTGTTATCCACAACAGCATCATCATAACTCAACAAAATATGTTTGCTCTTCAGTTATGGGAAAAAGGTTCTAGAAAATTCTAAGAATTCCTCTGAATTTGTTTTTAATGTAAAATGTTTTGGATACCTGTCCTGTCCACTCACTGTCCTCAAAATTCCCCATTTTACCAGGTGCTAACCTGTCCTCAACAACTTTAAAAAAAAATACTTCCAGAAAGACAGAGTTTAATTTGAAATCACCAGAAACGACTAAGAAGACTATAATTAAAGCTCTCTGCAAACCTGAGGAAAGGATTGCTGAATTCCTAGTGCAATGTCAGAGACCAGTGTAAATATCCCAGATCTCAAACTCTGGTATTGAGAATCCAGGATGTTTTCTATCATCCCAGCGTAGCAGTCTTTCATCATTACTTTAAACTTTCATAAGAAAAAGATTTATTTGTTTAAATAAAACATACATATTGACAATCTTCCTTCAAGTATCCTATTTCACTCTTGAATCTAAAAGAGAAAAACCACAGCTGGGGGATGAGCTACCAAAGAGGGCCACCTAGTGTAAAATAAGCAGACTGTGATTTATTATTTTGAGGGCTTAATATAAGAACACGGGGTGAAAGCAGAATATACTATTGAAAGTGACAGTGATATGCCACACAGGTCTATTATACCAAGAGTGGTCGCCAGATGGTCTCCATTTCCCGTGATAACTAAAGAAAAGGTACATAAATGCTAGCAGGCAAATACAGGTCAGATACAAAGAGCCAAATTATGTCAGTGACAGAAATCCTCAAACAGGAGGCTGTGGAATCTATCTTCTCAACGAGACCTTTTAGATAAAATACCTGTTTGTCTGAATGATTTATGCTCAGTGCTGTGTGGAAGCAGCAGGGCAGGATTAGATCACTGGTTCTTGAGCTTTTTATCTGTAATCCTTGCTCTCTTTCCCATTATCCCAAATCATTAAAAACAAAAAAAACTGTAGGTTCATCACCACTACAGTGCATGCCACCATTGGGTACGGTGCCTTGAACACAGTAGGCATGGAGATTAGCAACTATTTTTAGCAAAGAGTGAAGGCTAACAAAGAAGAATGATACAGAGGAGAAAACTCCTATGGCTTAAGATTTCCAAGGGTTACATGACAGGCATCCTGGCCTGTGTAAACACTTTCTTTGAGGCGTTCTCACAATTTATACCTTGACCCTACTGCATACACCAACCTAAAAACTAAAAACTTCAGCATATGAAACAGAACTTCTTCCCTCTATAACCCAATGCAAACTCGGTTATCCTAGAACAATTGGATAAGCCTAACACTCCTTCCCGAGTATGCCTTTTTGAATAGCCAACTTACAGAACAGAATGTTTTTCTCCATCAGCATTCAAAACTTGAAAGCCATATTACATTTGCTCAATTGTCCTTATTCCCTTTAAGTGTGCAAGGGAACGGCTCAAAGCTAATTAATGCCTCCCAATGTGAATTACTGTAGCTGTGTGCTCTTTAATCACAATAATGAATCATTTGCCATCCCCCAACCAATGCAACTGCAATAAGTAATCCTCTCCAAATTTTAAATTAATTTTAATCCTTAGACACTCATAAGTAAGCCTTCCACTTCTTCCCTTATATATAAAGCAACAGTCCACTTCCCTCCAGTGCCACTGCCTCTTCCCTCTTGACTTAGCTGACTGCACAATTGTCACTCTTCTATTTATTTAGCAAAGATGTACTGAGGGCCTATCATATGCCAGGCACTGCTGAGCATACAGTGATGAACAAAAACATGCCCTCAAAGAACTTCTAGTCTATTGGGGTAGGCAAACTGAGGTAAAGGCCAGGAAGGAAAACAACACAGAATTTTGATTGGGGGGTGGGGATGGGTAAGGGTGGTCAGGGAAAGTTTCCCGCATCCAGAAGTCACACCAGAAAGGACATCTAAAGGAAGAATAGAAGATACCAGGCACCTAAAAGTAAGGGCTAGAACAGAACAGCTTCCAGGGGGAGGAAGAGCATACACAAAGGCCTGCTGGCAGGAGGAGGCCTGGAGAAATGCAAATAGCAGCTCAGTGCAGAGGTGCAGAGCGAGAAAAAGAGCCTGTGGTATGAGGCTGGGCAGGCGGGCAAGGCCAGACCACCCAGGGCTTTGCCTGTTCTTTAGAAACTATCTGAAGAGCAACTGTAGAGAGTTAAGCTGGGATAGGATGATCATTCAGTCAAAGCATACTTGCTGAGCACTGATATGCCAGGTACTTCCCAGGGACCAAGGAATCAGGAACAGAGAAAACAAACAAAAACTCTGGCCTTCATGGAGTTTACACTCTGATTGGAGAAGACAGATAGTAAACAAGTACATTACATACTATATGCTAAGGAGGAAAAAGACATGAGAGGTTCCAGGCTGAGGAGGTGTGCTAGTGACAAGGGGAAGCGGTTGCCTATTTATTCAGGGTAGGTTAAGGAAGGCCTTATTGATAAGATGACATCTGAACAGAGACCTGAAGGAGGTGAGCGATTTGGCCGTATAGATTACCAGGAGAACAATACTGCAGCCAGATAAAATGCACCACAAAGGCCCTGAGGCAAGGGCTTGCTTAGTGTCCTACAGGAACTGGCATACAGGCCAATGTTAAGAGTCTTTTGAAACAGTCAGAGGCAGGGAGCCAGTTCATATAAGGTGACTGTAACAACACTGTCTTTTACTCTTGAGATGGGAAGGTTTGGGAGGTTTTGTGCAGAAGAGGAATCTGGCTTCTCTTTAAAAATGATCCCCTAGATGTGCTGAAAATTGACTGGGGCGTGGGGGATGAATCAGTTGGGAGGTTATGGCTAATAATCTGGACTACAGTGGCTCAGACCAGGTGATAACAGTAAAAGTGGTCAGAATCTACACAGAACTTAAACAAATTTACAAGAAAAAGGAAAGGGAAAAGGCCAAAGACACAAATTAGGAAGTAGTGTAAAGATGTATTCAAAGCCATGAGACAGACAGAATGAGATCACTTACAGAGCAGAAGTTGACAGAGAGGAGGTCTGACGACTGTGAACTGGGCCACTCCAATGTTAAGAGGTGGGGAGAGGAAAAGAAACAACCAAAGGGGACTGAAGATGAATGGCTGGTGTCGTCACAGTGTAGTCACTGTAGATGAAAGGCCAGTGTAGATTTGTTGTGAAGAGACTCCTTTGACTGCAGCATGTAAAATGGATTGGGCAGGGGCATGAGTTGACATAGGAAGACCAGGGTAGGAAGCTGCAAAAATGACTTCACAAAGGCCTGGGATCTGGGCCTCTTGAAGGATTTCTGCCTGAGAGGCTGTCCATCTCTCAGATAGAGTTCAAAAATGCCCATAAGAATGGCAAAGGCAGGCTTTTCAAATATTAGGATACATCCAGGAGACACCTGGGGACTCCAAGAGCCCACTCCTCTCACAGGAAGATGCTGCATTGCCTTATGTTTTGCATGAACACAACCTTCAGATTCCTATCCATTGCAATTTAATAAACGTCACTCCTTTCAACTGGGTCTCTATCAATCAAACTGTAACTATGTGTGTGTGTGTGTGTGTGTGTCACAGAGAGAGAGAGAGAGGGAGACAGAGAAAGACACACACACAGAGAGAGAGAGAGAGAGAGAGACAGAGAGAGGAGAGTCTTGCTCTGTTGCCCAGCCTGGAGTGCAGTGGTGCAACCATAGCTCCTGGGCTCAAGCAATCCTCCCACTTCAGCCTCCCAAGTAACTGGGGCTACAAATGCATGCCACTCTACCAAGCTAGTTTTTTATTTTATTGTAGAGATGGAGTCTCATTATGTTGCACAGGCTGGTCTTAAACTCCTGGGCTCAAGCAATCCTCCCAGGTTGGCCTCCCAAAGTGCTGGGATTACAGGCATGAGCCACCATACCTGGCCCTTGTAACGTATTGATAGTTATGCAGAAATTAAACTGCAGTGGTCCAGGTGAGTAAGGCAGGTAGGGAGGATGTGAGTGACAGAAAAAAGGTCATAAGGAAGAGGATAAATTCAAGAAATACTCGAGGAGTAACACTGTCAGGGCTTGTGAATGGACTGGGATATAGAAAAGGGAGATAGAGAGAGGCATTCAAGATGTCTCCTAGGTTTCTGACATGCAACACTGAATGGGTGATGCCACCGTTCAATTACTCAGGGAATACTGGACGAGGACCCAGGCAGGAGACTACAAATTCAGTCTTACACATGTTGAGACGTTGAGAAGGCAGCTAGGGCTGGAACTCAGAAGGGAGATAGGACTGAAGAGATCAGTTTAGAAGTCATCTGCCAGTAAGATGAAACTGATGACACACATTGAAAAGACTGGTAGGAGAGACTCTATTAAAAAGAGAACATGACCTAAGAGTGAGCATTTTAGATATGGACTGTTTATTAGCTGTGAGACTAAGATGTGTCTGCAAAGCAGGCTGAGAAAGAGTAGCTAAAGAGGTAAGAGGAAACCCAGGAAAGTGCACCGTGACAGAAGCCAACAAAGCTTGTGTTTCAAGGAGGAGGGAGCAGCCATGTTAATGCTAATGGGAGTTGGTGTGTGTTAGAATCTGCATTTAGCTTATTCTTTGTCTTTGTCTTGCCCGCAGATCTGCTGGTCCTGCTGATTTTTACCAAAGCATTCTGTGAATGTAATTCAAAAAGCCTTCACATAATTTTATCATTTGTCAACATCATTGTAATAAGCTGGTCAAAAACTTTCTAATATTAAGATAGCAGGGCTGTTAAATACATTTTGGATAAAACCACACTTCTGGCATTGAAGTGACTTTGGAAAGAACATAGAACTAGAGACTCTCATCTAGTCCTAGTTTTATCTTTCTCCAGATCATGGGCAGGACTCATGCCTGAGTTTTGGTTTCCTTACTGTTCAATGCTGGGGGTGGGGGAGTCGGGTGGGAGAGGAAATGTATGGAGTGAGCAGGTGGGAAACAATAAACTTCCCATCTCTATAAGATCCTAGCATTCACAATTAATTTTGTAGGAATACCAGGGGAAATGTGTGTATTTAAAGTAAACATTTTCAAAAGTGGACTCTATAGGGCCCTAAGATGAATCACCACTTCAAACTATTTAGTTGGTTTGGCCATTTCTCGGGCCAACCAGATACTCTGACACGTATGAAGTGTCAGAGGATATTGAACATGCAATTTATTGTTTTTCTAATGAATAGTGAGATACTAGACAATAGTTCATTTCTCAAAAATGTTTATATTTTCTTATGAATTTAATATTAAGTCCTGAAAAAGACACTTTCTTGTCCACCTAAAAACAGTTAACTTTAAATGGTAATCAAACTGTTGATATAAAAAAAGAGTACTGCTGATTCCTCAGCACTTATGATGGAACTCAAGAGATATTCATTGAATGAATGAATGCTAGGCTTAGAAATTCCACTGAAAAATGACATCTGAACAGCCAAGTCACCATATTCTCTCTAGTTCCAATATTTATGTCTCACATAAACTATTTCCAGGGCTCACAGTTACAAAGATAAAATCCAATTCTATTCAAGCAGAACACACATAAAACCTGTAGAGACGCAAAGTTTCAAAGACTTGTTATTTGCTTCAACATAATAAAGACAGACTGCACTAAGTGTCTTGTAGTGTACCAATATTTTTCTTTGCCCAATAAAGTATTTGCTTTCTCAATGTCCAGTCCTCAAGGGACTTCTCAAAGGTTACTCCTTGTGCCTTAAGAGATCATCATGACCTCCTTCTGGACGTTTTGTTCACCATTTCAGGATATTATTGATTGGTTTCAGAGTAAAAACAGTACGCAGCAAATAAAAAAGCTCACGAAAGTTTTATAAAATGAAACCAAAATAAGAGGCATAGGGACCATTTCACTTTGTGTATAAATCAAACCTGTCTCTGTAACTCCCTTTCAACTCTGCCATGGTCTAACCAAACTAAGTCCCTACTGCCTCTCAATCTTCTCATTTTTTTATGCCATGGCTTTTTGTTCTGCAGTCCCAGTGTGTGTACTGCCCTTGCACAGACATTTCTTCCCACCAAATCCCAATGGCCAAATCCTAACCATCTTTAAAGGCTCAAACATCATTACACCCATGAAGCGTTCTTTGAACTCCACAGATAGAAGAAACCTCGTATTTTCCTAAACCGCACAAGTGCAACAATTTACCTAGGCTTCTTTATGATATTTAACATGTTCTACCTTGCATTTAGTTATAGTAACTTATGCTTTCTATAGTGTGTATCTACATATATAAACTCATGATAGATAGATAGATAGATAGATAGATAGATAGATAGATAGATAGATAGATATAGTGTTTATTTTGTGGTTATTTAAGCTTTAATCTCCTCTAATAATTTTTAAGCTCCTTGTAAACAGACTTGGTGTCAACTTACCTTTGGTCCTTCCATGAGGCCTAGCTCAATATTTTGCACAGAGTAGGCAGTCAGTAAATAAAGGAGTATAAAATGAGCTCTCATTGCATATGTGCTTTGTATACAATTTGCACAATGAAATGAACAAAGCCATATGATAAGCTAAAGTCACTAAGAGTAAGAAATCAATTACATAGATATATATTTGACCCCTCTAATCTTCACTCGGCTTTACAGCAATCTTATTGGAGGAAGTGATTTAACAAACTCACAGTTAAGTGTCCTTCATGATGATCTGGGAAATGAATGAATAAGTACTCTGTGGCTACCAGTTGCATTATGGAGTCACCTAGGAATTCCATTCTCTGATTGTGGCCCCTGGAAGAAGAAACATCAGTGTAAAGAAATCAATAACCATTTATGGATTTCCAAAAAAACACCCAGAATTTTAAAAAAGGCATGACTTAAAAAGACAATGTGTTCCTTTGTTTTAAAGCACAAAACCAAATAAAATTCCCTAAGGCCCCTTGATTGAGAAGAGATCTGAGTTAATATAGGTTGAGTTTTAAAGAAGAATAAAGTGAATATTATCTAAGGATTAAACGGTTGCCAAAATAAAGTCTGGTAAACACTGCCTGGTCAGAAGCTGAAGAGCATAAATTGAAAAATCAAGCATAATACAAAAAACAATCTTGAAAGAAAGCAAACAGGTCCAAGAATTTTCTTTGCTAAATTTATTGAAATATATACTCTGGCCGGGTGCAGTGGCTCATGCCTCTAATCCCAGTGCTTTGTGAGGCCGAGGCAGGTGGATCACTTGAGCCCAGGAGTTTGAGACCAGCCTGGCAATATGAAGAAACCCCATCTCTACAAAAAAAAAAAAAAAAGTATATATATATATATATATATATATATTATATATATATATATATAATATATATATATATATATATATTATATATATATATATATATATAAAATATATATATATATATATAATATATATATATATATATAAAATATATATATATATATAAAATATATATACATAAATTAGCTATATATAAAAAAATTAGCCATATATACGTGTGTATATATATATAAAATGTGTATATATATGTGTGTGTATATATATATAAAATGTGTATATATATATATCTAAAAAATGTGTGTGTATGTATCTATATATATATATATATATATATATATATATATATATATATATATAAATTAGCCAGGCATGGTAGCACATGCTTATAGTCCCCAGCTACTCAGGAGGCTGAGGCAGGAAGAGTGCTTAAGCCCAGGAGGTCAAGGGCTGCAGTGAGCCATAATCGTGCCACTGCATTCCAGTCTTGGCAACAGAGTGAGATCTGTCAGAAGAAAAAAAAAAAGAAAGAAAGAAAAAGAAAAAGAAATAACATACTGCATTATTCAAAGCTGGAATCCAAGTTTAAAAACAAAAAAATCTGTGATAAGAATCTTTCATCTTTACAGTTTAAAGAGAGTTGGGAATATTTGGTTTGGAAGAGGAGAGTAAAAAAATGAACAAAAAACAACCCCAAAGAAGTAAAATTTTGTTTATTTTCTTAATTGTTTCACTAGCTCACCTTCAAATCATTCATCTAGAGCAGGGGTCAGAGAGCCAAATCCAGCCCATGGACTGTTTCTAAGAATAAAGTTTTACTGGAACACAGCCATGTTCACTCATTTCTGTTTCATCGATGGCTGCTTTGATGCTACTATGGCAGAGTCGAATCACTGCACACAGGCCACATGGCCCACAAAACCTAAAATATTTAGTATCTGTACTGCTGGGAAAAAGTTTATACTTCCTTCACATTTCTCCTAAAACTTCACAGAGAAACCAAGATGCATGACAATGGAACCAACAACACTGGATTGGAGCATAACCCCAGGTCCACACTGAGGTCTGTCTGCTCACCCACCTCGCAATGTGACTTTCCTGGAAATATATTTGAAATCCCAATTCCTTCGAAGGGCATGCTCCAAAGGTCTGGGACTGCCTCGTCTAAATGGTCACATTGGGACTACATGAGAACTTTTAACTCACAGGGTCAGATGGTTAAATCCCACAGTTCTCAATGTGAATGCCCTTGCCAGAAGTCGAACATGAGTAAAAATTACTCCAATTGCTTCTTCAAACTCAGTAAGTTTTTGTAGAACCGGAGAAGTTTCAATAAGTTGTCGATCAGTATTTGGCTCTTGTAGCTACAGGAAAATAGAAATAAATAAAAATCATTTTTTCATTTTTGGTTATAAGTGTAATGATCAATTCTAGGATGGTGTTTTGTAAAATTCCTTCTCCCATGAGCAGAAATTTCTGAAATGCCAATAAAGCATGGAAGCTCGTTTCTCATCTCTTTGAATGGCAAACAAATCTAATATTTAAAGAAGGTTCAAATAATATTTTCCAATCTTCTACCAAATTTCAAGGCCAAGTACTGTACACAGATAGTTCAAAATCCCAAGTATTATACTAACTCTCCAAGGAGATGCAAGCTGAAGAACAGCTGGTAGAAAATATATATATCTAGTAAAACAATGGTTCTCAAACTCCAGCATGCATGTTAAACGCAGTCAGCTTGGCCCTGCCCCCAAGATTACTGATTTCCTATGTCTGGAATCAAGACCGGGAATCTACCTTCCTGACATGTTCCCAGGTGATGCAGAGGCTGCTGGTCTGGGTCTGCCCTTTAAAAACTACTGCATTAAAGTAATTTACTACTGTGTTTTCTAGGGACCAACCTATTTTGGCAATGAGCATCATTAAAACAGAGTTCAATGTACACTGGAGATTATTATACCACTAGACAGGTGGTGCTCCAACAATGAGCCTTTAACAACTAGCAGAGAGCAAATATGAAAAGCGTGATTAAAATGAACATTTGCAACAACTTTGGGCACTCATGTATTAATAAAATATTTTTAAAGTACTCTAATGAATTAATGTCATTTCTTACTGTAAAGCCTCTTATGAGAGTTCAACCACTTCTTACATTTATTTTATATACATATATAAAAATAAGTATATGAGGATACATATGCATGTTTACATATATGCATATATCCCAAAGTAAAACAGAAATAAAGGCAAAGAATAGTAAGAATTCTTAAACCATCTGGGGAAATAGGTGTCACCACCATATGTAGAGCTTTTAAATTCCAAAATCTTGAGTGAAAAGCTATCACACTATACTAATTTTTTAATTTACAGTAGGTTTTATACACTGATTTGAAGCTTTCAATTTCTAAGATCCAGATTAGATTATACGTTAACAATGTTAATTTGTATTTGTTCTACTATTTTAGTATGCTCAGACTCGCTTCTGTACTATTAACACTTTCCCTTCAATAGCAAGTGTGTAGATATACTGGAGTCAACATTTTACGCTTTGAATATCACCTTTTGGTGGTGGTGGGGCATCCATAACTACACAGTAGCTCTTCCTTCCTCGTTGAAGGAAGATGACTCCCAATGCTCCCCCTACCCCATTCCAGACCACATAAACACAATGCACGGGTTCATTCTACTATTGTTCCAAAGTTTTCCCGGTCTGACACCTCAGCTGCAAGGCACAATGCCACTGAAGAGAATCAAAAGACAAAAGTGGGAAAGGAAAAAAAGGCAAAGGAAAGTAACATGAATAGCTGGCGTTATAAAGCTCACTGCAGACAGGGAGGTCATACTTACTTGGAGTGGGTGGAGAGGATAATTGAGCCAGACTTCGCGCAGGTCCTGGAAAATGGAGTGATGCCTTTAATGCTCAAGGGAGCCATTTAACGCACTCTAGAGTACTAAATAAAATGTCATTATTTGAAATACTGAACTATTTCAAGACGCTGACTCCACTTACGGCAAATTCAATAGCGCTGGCAAACTAATTTTTTAAGTGTATTCACCACTCAAACCGCCTGTAGTGACTCTAATTAGCCTATTAAGCTAGGGGGGAAAAGAGCCACCTCTAGTCCCAGAAGTCAGACACCTCTTAAAACTAAGTTACACATTTGGTTAACCTAATACACTGCACTAAGCTGCTCTTTTAATCATATTTTTTTCTTACCATTATCCAGGAATGTGCATCAGCTGTGCCTTTTGTAATTAAAACGCATTTCAAATGTCCTTTATTTTAGGCACTAATTCATTATCATATGAGCTATTTTAAGATGGAGTGGAAAAGGCCCCATGTCGTCTTCATAAGATCTTACGTTTATGAGATCATGCTTTTACAGTGGGTCACTACAAATGCTCACTTGAACTACTGGAATGAGTGAATTTTATGGAAACCCCTAGTACATTACTTTATCCACTGAGTTAAATCTAGAGGTTATAATGAGAACTTCCTCAGGATTAAAGTGTTTTTCCTTTAGTTTCAGACTCTAGGGAGCCTCTGACTGAATTTACTTCCCGACCTTGATGTTAGATTTCTGAAATAAATAACAAAAAAAAATTCTTTAAGAGGAAAAAATATTTAAGTTTTTTTTTTAGAGGAGAAGAAGTATAGGAAAATTTAGTATCACTTGTAACAAACACACAGGGTGATAAAGTAAAATACCTAATATTTCTTGCACAACTGATATCTTAATAAAATACACTCAGGGTTTTTAAAGTAATATTTTTTAAAAGCATTTAAATATCAAAGTTTCTTTGGGGCACTTTAAAGGACTTCTCTTAACCAATTCAGAAATCTTTCCTTTGAAATCTCTGTAGTGCAAATTATATTGATTGTTCTTACCTTCTTACAACTTTCTCTCAATGCTTTTTTTCCTCCTCCTTTCACCCTAAGTGGACATTTATCAAACTTCAGCCCCTTGCCTGACCTATTCATTACCATTTCCACTGGAGAATTCCACTATTTCCAATGCTTTACTACTTCAGTTTGGATTACTCATTCATTTCTGCTGCAGCACTGACCTCTTACCTAAGCTCCCAGTCCATAACTCTAAATATCACATGGGCACCTATTACCCCATATGGAACATGATCAAATGATAACTTTTCACCTTTCTCCTTAAACTAGAGCATCTGTTACAGAAGACGGCAGGCTTAGGAGTCAGGCTACCTGGGTCCAATCCTGATTCCATCTTGGCAAGTCACTTAACCTAAGCTTCCATGTCCTCAAGCTTAAGACAAAGATAACCATAGGACCTACTCAAGCTGTTCTATGACAAACACCCTGAGCAATGCACTCAAAGTATTAAACCCAGAGCTGGCCCATAGAAAATACTACTATTAATAATGATGACAACAACAACAATGATAAACAGCTATTTCTTCCAACCAACCCCAGTCTCCAAGGCTCAAAATTCCCAGCGATCTTGATTCACCTTTCTTCTATCGCCTTCATGTCTTATACCCAAACAAGACTGATTTCTCCTTTCATGTCTGCTGCCACCCATCTTGGTGTAATAGCATAACACCTCATGACCAGACTAATGCACCTGTCCATTTCCTTTCATCTACCCCGTAGACACCGAGATAGGGTTCTGCTGCACCTTGGTGTCGGGAAATATACTGAAAAGATCTAGACTGGAACCCCAGTGCTACCATTTATTAGCTCAAGGACCTTAGGCAAGGTCTCTACCTTTAGCTGGCTCTTCTGGAAAATAGTCTCATCAGGTCATTTGTTCATGCAACATGTTTTTACTGAATACCTAGCTCTGTCCTAAAGAGGCCTAGTGAGAAAGAATGAAGGTAAATAAGTGCAATTTAATACATTCTGGTAAGTCTCATAATAATGAGATACATACATATAAGTGTTAGGAAAACTGCCTGGAGGTGTCAGATAAAGCTTCAAAGAGGAGATGATTCCTCAGATGTGTCCTGAGAATATGAAGATTTTGGCAAATCAGTAGAGAGTGAGAATCAAAAACGGGGCACCAGAAACACACAAATAATAAGTCTTAAAGTACATAGGCACGAAAAGGTGATTCCTAGTGAATGGCACAAAGAGGGATTAAAAAAACAGCTGAGAGTCAGATTATGAAAACTATTAAATGCCATGTTATGTAGTATATAGAGCTTGGGAGGCTGTAACCAAAGATTTTAAGCAAGAAAGGCCATGACCAAATCTGCATATTGAAAAGAAGAAATGTGGTATGAATGATGGACTGGAGCGGTGGGGGATGACAGCCGGTTAGAGTTCAAGTGAGAAATGAGGAGGACAAAAATGAAAGCAGTAGGGTAGCAATTCAAGAAATATTAGGGTCAGAATTGACAGAATCTTGCAACTGATCAGATAAGAGGAGAAGAAAGCTTAGGGACAAAAATAAATCCTAAGGTTTCTGGTTTAGAAGATAAAAATAAGGAAGGAGGAACATGTTTGGGGGTTAAAAGTGATGGGTTCAATATTACACATGTTTAAATGAGGTATCTGTGAAACCCCTGTGAGAAGGTGCCCAGAGCCAACTTGAAAAGACACTTTTTCCAATTTCTGGAGCTCCAGAGAAAAGGCCTGAGTCAGAGGTACTGGGACAGATGTGTAAAGAGAAAAGGTGGGGAAAGCGGGGGCATAGGAAAAATCACATTAACACCCCTCTGTCTTTCTAAGTGGGCCATTAACATAATCAAAATGAAACAATGGATCTGAATGTACTGGGTCAAACATGAAGGGTTACACAAAGACCAAAATACAAAACCAGCAAAACTGGGGCTGAAAGAGTAAAACTCAGTTGAGGGTGAAAAAGAAAAAAACAGCCTTGCTGTTTACAGGGCTGAGAAGACAGACATAGATAAAGCCAGCAGCAAAGTCAACAGGAAGCAATGTTTCCCTCAAGGTCTTGCAGCTGCTGTAAAATGCCATTATGACCCTCTGACTAAGGATCACTGCAGACACTCAATTGCCAAGCTTTGTCCCTGGCTGTCTTTAGCTAATTAGGCTTTCATGATGCCTTATTCAAAAAAGAAGTACATTGGTTCACTAATATCTCTCACATGCTACAACTAATAGGTGGAAACCAATATGGAGATGTGAAATGAGTCAGTGTCCAAGTTTGTGTACTTCAAAATGCTAAAGAGGAAAACTCATACATTGTGAGCCTTATACAGTTTCACAAAAGACACACTAAAACAAATTCTGAATCTCAACCACCCCGCTTGTAAGATAATGTTCAGACTCTGCTTTTAATCCAGTCATTTATTCACTTCACTCTTCTAACAAATCTGTATTAAACGCTGCACATGCCAGCATTGCACTAGGTACTGGAAACACAAGATAAGCTCACTAAGTAGACAACTGACAGAGAGGCAGTTTAAAGAGAAAAGAATCTAAACAGACTGATGCAATTAAAGAAGACACGTAGAAAACTGCAGCAAAACAGAACAACAGAACACAGTGGATTGGGGGATGAAGGTAAGATGGGAGAAGGGGACAGGGAGGAGGTGGGGGTGGGGGAAGGAGTCTAAAGGGTGCTGGGGGACACACAGACAAGACTGCAGGAAGGAAAGAGAGCAAAGAGGTTGCTGAAATGACCCACAAAAGGTGAAGGCCAGAACAAAGAAAATTTAAGATTTGAGAAAAGGTCTTAAAACACACACCATCTGGTACAGATGCAAATCAAGATGCACATGTGTTTATATGTGCAGGACAAAAATGGAGGACACAGAACATCTGTAGATAATCTTCCCATAAGGAGGAAATTCACACATAAAAATCATCACATATCTCTAGAAAAACAAATACAAAAATCAAATTCTCAGATATGAACATTGTCCAGGTCATATTTTCCAAAACTACTGATCCTTTTTTAAAAAAACTACCCAAAGTAATACAGTAATAACGTCTGACAGCCATTTAAGCTGAAGGTTTCACAGAGGCTTAAAACTGGCTTCCCGTGTTCTCTATTGCTCCATGAGGGCTATTTCATTCAATTATAATGACATTTCAATTTGGAATACAGAGTTGCTTCTCCCTTTAAATGTTAAATTGACTTGTTTTGGTGCAGAAAGCATCCAGTGTGCTCTATTACATGCAGGATTAAAAAGGTATCTCTGGCAATATTAATAGCTTAATATTTAAGTAACAACAGAAACTATTTTAGAATCTATCATTTTTTCTTAAACTACAATTTGCTTTTTAATAAAGTACTTTCATACTCTTTATCCACAGCCCTATCAGAAACTCCCTATGAACTGACTTTTAAAAATAAATAAACATTTATCTAGTCTACATAATTTACATAAAAACAAATCATACACAGAAAAGCCAAAAGGCTATCACTTCAACTAAGCCTGCATGGGGTAGATACCCAATGATTCTAAAATATAAAATCATAATTAGCTTCAAGACACTTCAAAATGAAGCGAAGTCCTATTACATTTGTATTCACATTTAATTTATAAGTGACCATGAGGAAAGACAGGTTTGGGCCAAAGAAAAACTCCTTGTGTAAAGTCCATGGAACTTTCCATCTGCAAGAGTTGAATAAGCCATTTTGGTGTACTTGAAATGTCCCATCTATGGTAGATCTGACTATTTTGTTTCTCCTATATTCTCTTCAAATTACAAAGACCAGCTGAAATAAAATCTCCTGTAATAATATATAACAAAAAAAATCAAATGATTCCATAGAAATACCGGGTCATTAAAGAGCAAGCGTCCAAATAACTGCTTGGCTTCCTCCAGGCTTCCCTCCAAGTAAACAGCTCCTAGATGAAAAACAGAGAATGCCAAAAGAGAGTCTCCAACAACAGTCAAAGAAAATGACATATCTCTATAAAAAGCAAAAACGTAAGCCAAAAACTACTCACAGAAAACAAATCAACATGTTCAGAAGCAATTGTCTTAAAGGTGACATTTCCCCTCTTTTTGCTATGCTTTGTGTTACAAATTAGACTGAAATAATACGAAATTCGATTTACTAAAATCTAAATCTAATATTGTAAGTAAAAGAGGCCAAATATCAACTACCATGAAGGGTAAAGGCATAAACCTTACTAAGGGAACAATGCACAAATACTTGACTTTAGTAAAACAAATGTTCTTTTATTTTATGCACTTATAGTTTACGTTTCAGATC
This sequence comes from Symphalangus syndactylus, assembly GCF_028878055.3. Lineage (NCBI taxonomy): Eukaryota > Metazoa > Chordata > Mammalia > Primates > Hylobatidae > Symphalangus > Symphalangus syndactylus. The sequence goes on along the minus strand of NC_072438.2, from coordinate 72,906,540 downwards.
AAATGTATATAGATACCTAAGGAAAAAAAAAAACCTGATAGACAAAACCTGAGTCTAGATCAATGAAGGCATCTGCAAATAAAATATCAGGGGAAGCTTTACCTTTAATTTGGAATAATTAAGCATTAGGCACAGACACTCGTGAATCATAACCAGGAAGTACTGTGGTAACTTTGTAACTGGGTATAAATTACAATGGAGTAGTCATATTTTCTTGAAATCAAATGTTTACACTTGTCTTCAGAAAGGCTACTTTTCCACGTAAAATGTTAAGGCACTTAGTTACCAGGGCTTTTGACAACTAAAGACATTCATTATTTATTGATAGTTGTAACAATGATAGTCAGAGTAACAGTGGTAGCAGCTGTTGTGGTTTGGGAAACACTTATGTCCTGGGTAGCATGCAAAGCATTTCCACGTTCTTATCTTCACTTTCATGGGGTACCTCAGTAGGAGGATGTTAGAAAAGACTTAGAGGATTTAGGCTCATATTAGTTGATTTGAGGGGACAGCTTAAGGAAGTAGAGCTTTGCTCTGGATTGGATGCTGCCAGAATCAGGTATTAAGATCACTACGACAACTCTGCAAGGTAAGTGATACTATCTCCATCTCACAGTCTCACAGATGGGGAAACTGAGGATCAAAGAGATTAGGTAGCTTGCCAAAGACACAGATCTGATAAATGATGGAACAGGAAATTGACTCATGTCTGGCTGGTTCTGGAGGCAATGGTAACACCAACCGTCAAAAATATGTGTACAGAGCAAAGTAATTCCATGCGACAAATTCTTTGAAAATAGACATATTTGTGAAAAACAGACATAGCTGTGAAAAGACTGTGGATAATTATTAAACATTCTCTTCCCACTATCATCAGCATGAAACTACAATGGGAAGCTTTTATATTCATTTTCAAAGGAACAGGGCAAAAATGATAAGAACAAAGCCCTTTGAAAGCTAAAATGTACTTAATCATTTACTTTAAAAAAAAACCAAATTGTCAATCTACTGTAACATTTCATTGTAAAGCATACAAACTTGCAATCGCCAGCTAATTAACTCTTCATAACTTTCCTGTACCAATGGCCAATTGTATTCTGGTTACAGTCAAAAAGAAGCCAAGGAAGTAAAGTGCCTGAGTGAGGAGTGAAATGTCAACATCGGTCTTGCTTCAAGTGAATCAATAACAGTTATACAGACTCAAACCCTGGGTGGGGTTTAAAAAATGTGGTATTCTCAAGATGTTTAAAACAGAAATCTTACAAATAGTTTAATCAAAAGCAACACTGGAGCCTCTCAGCAACCTAATCTGTTTGTTTATGTATGTGATCCTGAATCAAATCTGGAAAGTAATCCATCTCCATATTAATCCACCTCATTTCAATTCATTAAATACTAAGCATCTACAAGACATCAGACACCAATTCAGGCGGTAAGAATGCAAAAAAAAGGCACGTTCACTGCTCTGAAAGAACTGAAATAACTATAATATAAGGCGGTAGGTGTTGTCCTAGGAACCTCATGTGCTTTGGGACAAGTAATTCTGTCCCAAGTTTCCACACTAAATTTTATGTGCTCTCCAGACTGTTTAGACATGCAAGAAAGTAGACTTCTTGAAGAAGAGAGAAATTACCTATTAATGCTTCAAAACAATTGGCCATTGCATGTCGAAGGTCCGATTCTCTACAAAGGTCAGGCCCGTGAGCATACAGCATAAATCGATCCAGTTCAAGTTTCTACAAAATTCACAATGACAAAACGTAAGATAGAGTTTGCCAAAATCTTAACTATAGTAACTCAGCATCTCTTGCAGAGAGTTGGTGTGGAGACGAGATGGGGGCAGCGTAATTGTTACAAATCCATGAATCTATTAAGAGAGAGTTTAGTTTAACATTCATTAGAAGTCCTATACATACAGCTCAGTTTTCACTAACTCGATTCTTTCCCAAACAGGCTTCTACAGACTCCAATAGTTCAAGTAGGTTCAGAATTATCAGATCTGAATTTTCCAATTCCAAATTCAGACCAAGCACTAGCCCAGGCTGGAATAAGATTCTGCTACAAGCCCCTCGGTTCATCCAATATGCCTAGGGAGAGAATTACAAACCTAACAGAAACTTCTGAAAGTCAATTTTACATCTTTGACTCAAGTCATGTAGTACTGACAATGTCAGCACCATACAAAACAGATTTTTTTTTTTTTTTTTGAGACGGAATCTGGCTCTGTCGCCCAGGCTGGAGTGCAGTGGTATGATCTTGGCTCACTGCAACCTCCACCTCTCGGGTTCAAGCGATTCTCCTGCCTCACCCTACCGAGTAGATGGGACTACAGGTACCCGCCACCATGCCCAGCTAATTTTTCTATTTTTAGTAGAGACGGGGTTTCACCATGTTGGCCAGGCTGGTCTCAAACTCCTGAGCTCAAGCAATTCACCCACCTCGTCCTCCCAAAGTGCTGAGACTACAGGCGTGAGCCACCACGCCTGGCCCAAAATAGATTTTTATGTGGAAGAGTAAGTGAGGACCCTCAGCAGACTTCAAAATGCCTTATACTTCTAAATCTTTATTTTTATTTTTTGTGAGGATTTGGGGACCCCTCTGCACTTGTGTTCCCCTCATAAGGTTTCCATACTCATCTCTCTGTGGGTTCAGTGAGACCTTCTGAGCAATGAATTGGATTGATCTTAAGGGCTCTGAAAATAGCACTCATAGTAAATTGTGTTTCCTTTTCTGATTTGGCCTCAGAAGAGTTTAGAGCCAAATTTGTAGCCCAGTTGTAGGTGTAGGGGTGATGAATACGTCAGTGTATACTAACTTTACCTCTGGATTCATTTCACTATCTTACTCACAGTTTTCCTTTACTTTGATCTCTGTGGCTGCTTATTTCTTATCCCATGGCATTACAACATACAAATCAATTCCAGCCTTTTAGAACTAGACACAATGTGAAAGAATATTTTTTATACAACTCCTGAGATTGAATAAATGGAAATCATAATTCTTTCCATAAAAAAGAAAGATACAAACATTGCATAAATATGCAATAAATCCATTTCCATTACCACATAATTCAATTCAATAAATACTAAGCAATAACATGCCACATAACATGGAACAAATCACAAGTCAATGAACAGCCTAGGACAATATGAGTTCCACCAGCCCTCAGACAAAAGACATAGATTCTGTGTGTCTCAGTATGTATCTTAAATATCCATATTTATTCATATCGGAAAAAGACAAAGACAATAAAAACAAGACATATATGCTGTAGTATTTTATACTGTTTGAAATTCGTGATTATAAAATATACTCAAATGAGTTTTGACTACCGCAAATGCAATAGCAGAAAATATCTCTTTTTAAAAATTGATCCCAAAGTGCAAGAGTTTATACTAGAATACGTAAATTTCATCTGTTTCACAACTTCACTGGGAAAATTTAATTGTTTGCTATCTCTGGAGCCCTGCTTGCGAGCAGACTGCAAGCCATATTTTATCTTATAAACATCTACTGTATTCTGGAGTGCTGTGATGGGAATTTCCTGACTTCTTCTAGTCTCTATATTCTTATTTTTCCATGTAGGCATTAGTACAACTTTTTTTTTTTCTTTGAGAAGGAGTCTTGCTCTGTTGCCCAGGCTGGAGTGCAGTGGCGCAATCTAGGCTCACCGCAAGCTCTGCCTCTAGGGTTCGCGCCATTCTCCTGCCTCAGCCTCCCGAGTAGCTGGGACTATAGGCACCCACCACCACGCCCGGCTAATTTTTTTGTATTTTTTAGTAGAGACGGGGTTTCACCATGTTAGCCAGGATGGTCTCAATCTCCTGACCTCGTGATCTGCCTGCCTCGGCCTACCTCCTATAATCATCCTGGGATTACAGCCATGAGCCACTGCACCCGGCATTAGTACAACTTTTAAAAAGGATAGAGTGGTGTGTTACTGTTTATGTGTTAAAATGTTCATTAGTCTGGAAGGTGACCTAGAGCTTTCGTTAGATTCTCAAAGGGGTCAACAATTCTCCATCAATTCCCTTCCTTCCCAAATGGTTAAGGACTACTGGTCTAGATAGAAGAAAGGTGGGACTGCCACAGCCTTCTGCTGCAGCCAATGGGTGTTGAGTACTATGGGAATGGCAAGCCTTGGGCTTGGTGGAAGAAGACCACATAGAAATCCCTGAAGGGAGAAACTAGCCACCTTTGTCATTAGTCATGGCTTTGTACAGCACCCGATGGGTTATATAATAGCTTCTGTTTTCATGCTACGGCAATTCCCCACACTTTGTAAATATCCTCCCTACGAGTGTTTGAAAAATAATTATGCCATTCCATTACATCCTAAACTAAAAACAATAAGGAACACAGTGACTACCTACTTACTAATATGTATTTCCAGTGGCATTTATGTGAATGATCAGGAAGTATTGTGACAATTAAATCAACCAAACACTTAAGCAGTTTTACATAGAGTTGTGAAATTTCATTCATTGTGAGCCTGTTAAAACCAAGTTAGCTTACCTGGTTGCTTACAGGTTTTCATTAAGACATCAATATTTACTTTCTCAAATGCCACTAAAACCAGTTCAAAGCCTACCACTGTAGCTACAATGATGATGTTATCACATAAAACAATGTGTTATTGATAACACATAAGCTAAAATTAACCATATTTTGAATATAATTAATGCCTTGGCAAGATCAAATTAAGAAACCAGTCATAAAGCTAGGATGGGCTTTATCTACTCTTTCTATCAAAATCAAACTTTTATATCAAAATGAAGAAAAGATACAAATTACTTTAGGCAAAACCCACAAAAGTTTTTCCAGTGGATCCCCAGTGCTTGGGGATTTAAGAGCCACCATTCTACCTACTATTAAATAAACCCAAAGGTCTAAAAAAATGTAAGGATTTTTCACAAGAACATGAGTAGCATCAATAAAAACAGCCCCTACAAAATTATTAACATCTTTGTGTAATTACTATAAACAAGTATTATGCCTAGCACTTTATAAATGACATCATTAAAACTCATAATCTCATTTAATTCTCACAACCAGGCTGTGTGCCAAGGGCTAATGTCATTTCCATTTTACAGACAAGAAAGCAGAGGCTTGGAGAAGAGAACAACAATTTGTCAATTTGTCCATGGCCATCTGTTTATAAGAGGAGGAGTGTGGACTGGAACCCTGATGAGTCAGTGCAAGTATCCATGTTCTTATCAGCCATGATGTATTATAATAAGACATCATATGGAGATGGAAACATCAAATCAGATCACGTTTATCTGAATTATGAAAAGGTTCTGTTAGTCACTGAGCTAAGTCAATGAGGCTAGGGGAACAGCCTAAACCCTAAATCTTAATAGGATTTGTGACTTGGGGGATTCTCAAAGGTGTAGAAAGTACCCCTAGTGGATAAAAAATGGTCTGTAATATTCTGTTCAAAGCTATCATTGGGCTTGTTAACATAAATTAAAAATAAATGTACTACAGAAATACTATACAAAGGGAAAATACAGTATATTTCATTTCTTTTGCTTTGTTCCCATGTTCCTTTTCCCCAAATGTTTAACTCTGTTCATGCACATCTGTCAAATTTTTCTTCATCTGTTCTCAAGTTACCTCACTGTGGAGTTCATTAGCTGCTGGTGAAACTCACAAAGGTAAAAGAACTAATAAGACTGGATCCTTAAAACCCAGCAAAAAATACTTCCTGGTCTGTAAAATATTAACACCCCTAATATATCCTAAAGAGTTACTTATTCAAACGCAAAATTATGCATGGACCGCAGAAGAGCATGTCAGACGTAACTACAAATGCTGCAGATGTTTTCTATACCTTTGCTAGCATGGCAAGGTGCTGATTCTGAACAATGGCAGTCCGATATGTTGCTAATCCTCCTTCTTCCAGACTAGGAAACAAATAGTACAAATGGACACTACAAAAAAAAAAGGAGTACATGAATAAATATGCATCACAACATTCTGTCTGTGGCTCTGAGTCACAGAAACAGGGCTGGCACACAGTATCTGTGCAATGGATATTAGCTGAATCAAACTAAAGGATCTGATTAAAGTCTCTGAAAGTTAAATGGTAAGAACAGTACATCTGAATGTGCTAAAACCTAGACAGCACCATTCACTCGTATTTTCACATTTATTTCTGTTAAAAGATTTCTCTGAAATCTGATGACAGCAAAGACCAGAATAATCAGTTACACACTCTAAGAGCAAACACATTCAACACTAAAAATTGGGAGTGAAACAAATGCTTTTCCTTGGGCTGAGTTATGTGTGGCCCCTGGAGAGAGGAGTCTCTTCTCCTGATTATGTCCATCTTGTGAAAAGAAATAGCCTAAAGAGAATAAAAACAGCTCAAGAGAGTTCCAAGAGAAGCATGTATTGTCTCCCTTTAAAAGAGAAATTGTGTCAGTATAGAAAAGCAAAACACACTTTCCTGCCCCTATTCCTTTTTTTTTTCGAGACGGAGTCTCACTCTGTCACCCAGGCTAAAGTGTTGTGGCACAATCTCAGCTCAATGCAACCTCTACCTCCCAGGTTCAAGTGATTCTCCTGCCTCAGCCTCCCAGGTAGCTGGGACTACAGGCATGCACCACCACACCTGGCTAATTTTTGTATTTTTAGTAGAGATGGGGTTTCGCCATGTTGGCCAGGCTGGTCTTGAACTCCTGACCTCAGGTGATCCACCCGCCTTGGCCTCCCAAAGTGCTGTGATTACATGCGTGAGCCACCGCGCCTGGCGTCCTACCCCTACTTTCAAATTAAGGATCCTAAAACACTTCTGGAGAGAAACACACACACACACACACACACACACACACACACACACACACACACACGAAAATCTGGTCATTAAAATTACTTGTAAGCTTTACTTCCCTTGAGATCAGAAAGAGTAAGAAAGGGATCAAAGACAAATCCTAGAAGATGAAATGACATTTTAAAATATCATCCCTTTCTTTACAAATTGAATATAAGCCCTGAAGCATCTAGACCAAGACAAGCTGATCTCTTGTGGCTGTAAGCAACTTTAACATATACTTGACAGGACAGAGACACCAGCCTTTCATCTTGTAATCTCATTCATTACAGCATCAGTGAGTGCGAGCTGTCAGGGCAAGTGCCACAGACATGTGGCTTCTGAGCTCTACAAAAGAGATAAAATGCATGGTGTATCAATGCCTTATTTGGCTAATTACAAAAAAAGCAATGTAATAAGTACGTTACCAATAGAATGTAATTATTGAGGAATTGTAAAAAACAAAAAAGCCTAATTACCTGGTCAGAAATTCAACAACAGCATCACCCAGGAATTCCAACCGTTCATTGTGGTTAATCCTACAATGGCAATTAAAAAGATTACTTAATACAGCATACTAACACTCCCCCCACCCCCCCACCCCTGCAACAAAAGAGCACATGAAGGTTAGCTCCTTTAGTAATCAAACCACCTTCCCTATTCCTCATAATTAAGAGCACAGACCACCATCTTAGCCCAGAGGCATCTGGCACCTGCCTAATGGGAAGGAGAGGTACATTACGTCACATCACGTGGGTCAGGCTTTCTACCAGGGGGCTTCCTTCCCCTGGGAACCAGACTTAAAGCATCCAGAGCCTTCAAGGTGATATCTCACTAACAATCCTGAGTATTTCCATACTACTATCAGGTAGAAGACAGAAAGAAGGATGCCTTCAGTGGACTTTCTGACCACTGGAAAATCTGTTTTGATACAATGTCCTAAAGACAGTTCCCCATCACTCCAGCTCTAAACTCAACCCAGCATCTGAAGTCCTTCAAAATAGGTGTAATCTACGTTTTCAGTCTCATTACCCACTCCTATCCTATCCTATGTACTCATCGGGCGCTGCTCCAAAACTGCCTGGCACTCTCTGAAAGAGGCATCACCTAAGACACTCAGTGTGCCTCTTCAGGCCAAGCTCCCTGCCACTCCAGAGCCTTCCACTCTCTCTCATACAATGAGCCACACTGAAAATCTACTCATCCCTCAAAGCCCAGCAAAAATGTTATCTTCTTTATGAAGCCCTGCCCGATGCCTCTCATTAAAATTAATACTTCTCCCTCAGTGCACAGATCACACTTTATTTAGACTTTAATTATATGATGAAGTCATATCCCACAGGCTGTTATTTTCTCATCTTCGCATACAAGGCTGAAACGACCAAGAAGGTGGCCCACGGAAAACCTCCTCCTGTGTCTCAGTGAAGCCAATGGAGCACCTCCTCTCAGTACCAACATGCTTCTCACACTGCCCCTTTGATTGAGCACAGACATGACATGAAGTGATTTAGGTTTTCAACAGGCCACACTGGCTGCTGTGAGACACTGAGTGCAGGACAGAGAAGCACTGAGGAGAGGCTGCAGCAGATGCAAGGAGACTTTCCCGCATGGGAGGCTTAGGCTGGGGAGGTCACAGTGCAGAGGAGGGAAACAGTCATATTTGGGATGCATTTTGGAGACAGAACTGAAAAGAATTGTTGATAGCTGGAGTTGGGATTTGGAAGCTAAGTGAAAGAAAAGAATGAAGGTCAATGGCTAGGCTTTAGCTTAAGTAGTTTGTGAGGAGTGGTGCCATTTACTGTGGAGGGGAGAACCAAAAGGAAAGCAGGTTTGGGGGAAAAGCAAGAGGTGCATTTTGGACATGTTAACTTCGAAGTGCCCATCAAATATCCAAATGGAGAGATCCGGTAGAGTGCTAGATATTAACCTACTGCTCATGGGCTAGGACACAGTTGCTAATGAATCTTTAGGGTTGGTCAATGTTAGACAGAATTTCAGGTGATGAACCATATGACACCACTTGAGAGGATGCAGCCAGAGGGAATAAAAGGTCCCAGGAATGAACCCAGGGAGTGCCGAAGCTGAGAAGTCAAGCAGGAGGGAAGCCAGAAAAGGAGACCTGGCCAGGAAGGTAGGAGGAAAAGGAAGCCAGTATGCTCTCCTCAAGGACAGCATGGTATCCTCCAGCCATAGGGAAGGATGTGTTTCAAGAGAGAAGTGGTAAGCTATGCCCACTGTTGCTTAGATTCAAGTCAGATGAGAACAGACCACTGATTCAGTCCTGTGAAGTCACTGAGGCCCTTGATAGGCTATCTGTGAAGTGGTGGAGACAAATCTGCTTGAGAGTACAGTAGGCTGGAGAAATAATAAGTTGTATGGAATTGTACAACAGCCCTCCCACACCCATGGTTTCACTTTCCACAGTTTCAGTTACCCCTGGCCAACCACAATCTAAAAATATTAAGAGGAAAATTTCAGAAATAAACAAGTCATAAGTTTTAAATTGCATGCTGTTCTTCACCACATGGTAAAATCTTGTGCTGTCCCACCCTATTCCACCTGGGATAATCCCTTTTTCTAGTATCTCTATGCTGTCACTTAGCCATGTGGGCTACCAGATCGATTGTCATAGTATCTCAGGGCCTATGTTCAAGTCATCCTTATTTTACTTAATAATGGTCCCAAAGCACAAGAGTCATGATGCTGGCATACTGTTATTTATTTACTTTTTACTTTTATTTTAGGTTCAGGGGTACCTGTGCAGGTTTGTTACATAGGTGTACAGAAGGCATGTTGTTATAACTGTTCTGTTTTATTATTGTAGCTGTTAATCTCTTACTGTGCATAATTTATAATTTAAACTTCATTATAGGTATGTATGTGTACGAAAAAACATAGTACGTAAAGCGTTATGTACTATCTTTGGTTTTATGCGTTCACTAGAGGTGTTGGAAGGATGGGGGGGAGATGACTAAGTATGAAAAGAACCTGAATGTCTATTTCAAGGCTGGCTGCTGAAAGAGAAAATATGAGTTTGGGGATGTAGAAGGGGAGAAAAACCAAAGGGATGCACTGAGGAGGGAAGGAGGACACGCAGAGCCCATGGGGCCTGAGCAAAGACAGCAAAGGACAGGCTTGGGCATGAGCAGAAGCTGGCCTCACTAACTACAGGGGCTTTCTTAAATCTCTCTGACACCAACCCGCATCTCCCCAAATAATTCAACAGCTGCCTGTCGAGTCTCAACCCATCTGGCTTTCAAGGCCATTCTTCATCTAGTTTCATCATACCCACCACTTTTATCTACTTTAAATAGCAACTTTCAAGTCCATGTTGATCAACCTGCACAACTTTACCATGCACACACCATCCCCGCTCCCTTCCCTTTTACCTCTCCCAAATCGCATTCATTCCTACAGTCAACTGGGAGGCCGACCCTAAGTACTGGAGCTTCCAGGGGTGCGGGCTAACTCCCACCATCCCACCCCCATTCCCACAAAAAGTCAACACTTATCACTTCATTTACAACAAAATTAGATTATATCTGTATTATTCTGTTTCATGTGTGCCAGTTTAATTTCCATATTTAAAGTATCCCTATAGTTTCATATATAGTAGAAAATTTAAAATATTTGTAAATTATTCTTAGCTACCAAATCATCTACTTAGAAATTTAAGCACAACTGCTATCATTTCACTTATCGCATTAGTAAGTTTATTCTTCTACCCTACTATTCCTCCACATTTTGGAATTTTACAGGAAATAAAAGGTAATAGGAAAAATCTGGTAAGTTGTGAACAATGAATTAGTGATTCTGAACCGTCCTTCCAATTTATGGCCTTTAATTTATGTGAAAACATCATTTTGGAAAGCAATTACAGGTTAAGCATCCATAACCCAAAATCCAAAGTGTTCCAAAATTTGAAACTCTTCAGTGTCAATATGATGCCACAGGTGGAAAGTTCCACACCTGACCTTATGTGACAGCTTGCAATCAAAACTTTGTCTATACAAAAGTATTAATAATATTGTATAAAATTACCTTCAGGCTACGTGAGTCTAAACCCATCTGGTTTTCAAGGCCATTTCAAGGCCATCTTATATATATTTCTTATATATGAGATATATATAAAATATAAATGAATTTCAGTTAGAATAGGGTCCTATCCCCGAGATATCTCACTATATGCAAATATTCCAAAATCCAAAAATAATCTGAAACACTGCTGGTCCCAAGCATTTCGGATAAGGGATACTCAATCGTAATACCCAATAATGGGAAATGAAAAAAAGAGAGAGAGAAAGAGAAAATACATTCATGTCTAGCTGACAAATTCATAATCTCATAATTTAGTTTCAAAAAAAAAAAAAAGGGTAGGCCAGGTGTGGCTCATGCCTGTAATCCTTTGGGAGACTGAGGTGGGAGATAGCTTGAGGCCAGACGTTCAAGACTAGCCTAGGCCACAAAGTAAGATCTTGTCTGTACAAAAAATTTAAAAAATTAGCCGGGTGTGGTGGCACGTGCCTGTAGTCGCAGCTGTTGTGGAGGCTGAGGTGGGAGGATCACTTGAGCCTGGGAGGTCGAAGCTGCGGTGAGTTATGATTGTACCATTGCACTCCAGCCTGGGTGACAGTGGGAGACCAGGTCTCAAAAAAAAAAAAAAGCAGTAGGTCCTAAGACAAACTTTTCTTATTTTTACCAAATATATGCTAGACTTTAAAGGACTTTTTTTTGTCACTACTCCATTAGCCAAGAGTGACTCAAAAGTTCCACAGTGGAGTATGACACATTATATTAACAAAAAAAATTTTCAAAACTTTTCAATACTGAGATTTTGCTTTCTGTCAAGTACACCAGAACTTCAAAAGCATCTGCCATCATTCTTGGAGAAAGCATCAAGGAATAGAGGCATGATTTAATGGTAAGACGATGTTAACTCCTAAGTCCTCCTGCAATTTCAAGAAACCTATTAAGCTGCTGTCCTGGGTAAGGATAGAAATTAAGAAAGAAATAGTGAGTTTTAAAAAATAAATTCTTTTTCATGAGCCAGTAAAATAAAGATGCATTTTCTGTGGCACAGGCTTTATCTTCTTCCTAATAGTGCAAAGTACTATACAGAAAAATCTTCACATGGAAAGCAAGAAACTAGGGACAAAGGAGCTGGGGACAGACCATATTTGGATGTCTAATGCATTTTTAAAGAATAGTAAGACATTTAGTCAAATATGACAATAAGTCATATTTAGTATATGCTTGAAGTCATATATCATTTTAAATGAAGTCATATTGGCATAAGTTTTACCTTAATTTCTTTTATAAACTTTCATGGAGACAAAAACTACATCTAGGGTTTTAATAACCACAAAGTTGGGTTATTATTCATTTTGTTGAAATACAAGGTCATGGTTCTAAACAGATTTATTCAACAGAGAGTCTGCCATTTATTAAATAATTTGCCCAAATCCAACATATGTTTTTCTGTATCCACATTATGACTAAACTCTGGCAATAAGTCATAAATAAGAATGGGGATTAAATACCACTTTAGTTTATTATTATACTGTACAATTCCTAAGCCAATGGTTTATCTGGAAAAATGGGAAGAGTGGGCTGCTAGTCCTCTCAGCAGCAGCAAATCTTTTGTTCCTTCTTTCATTGTTTAGACTTTCTTTAATCACCCTCTTTATAAATACTAGCAGGTTCCAAGATGAGATGTTTACTGAGCAGTAAATACTCCATTTGTTTTTAAGAAGTGAATCAACAGAGGCATTATGAAATCTAGATTAGCTGTAACATTTATACAGCACATTTTGTCTGAGGAACTCAATGCACTTTATAAAACACAACCATCTCCCTGTAACAGTAAGTACTGTAAGGTGCCATTCACTCCAAGGAAAGCCATCTCGGGATAGGCCAAATCCAGTGAGGGTACGCAGAATCTTTCGCACTCTGGCATCCCAAGCCTCAGGCAGTGACTCGCAGAGTAGAGCTAGAGGGGGCCCTGGAGGTCAGTGGGAACTTCTACCCAACTTAGGATTCCTTCACCTCACTGCATCTGCCTGGACACTTGTAGGGAGGACAGGCCACAGACCCAGGAGACCTGAGATCTCAGCCTTCCAAAGTGCTGGGATTACAGGTGTGAGCCACCGCGCCTGGCCGAGATTTTTATGCATTATATGTAGCAATGACTCTCCAAAAGGAAAAAAAATCAAATCAAACCAAGGCAGCTTGGTTTTCCCCTTTTTTCCATTGCTACTCTTCTGGTCCCTCCTTCTCAAGGGTCTTACTGATAATACATGGATTACTTGAATGCCACCAAATGCCTAATCCTTCAGACACTCTTTTTGTGCTAACAGTTCATCACAATTTGCATGAATGAATAAAATATAACTATTCAGCTCAGATCTAGGTGGTTAAACAGTGACATTTTTAAAATTATGGGTGGCATATTTGCTTGAGATAACAGCATCATAAAAGTTAATTATTTTGTAGTTTTCATGGGCAGCCAGGCTATCAAGAATTATTTATTAATTTCTTCATGCCTTTTTTGTAAACCCTAGCCCATCTCAAATAAGATTAAGAAAGATACTACCCAGCCATTTAAACTGCTGACCGTAACCCTTCTTGATCCCTCCACTGCCCTATTTCTAGTCAATAAGTAAATAGCCTGGGATAAAAGTAGTATGACGAATGGCATTCCTTCCTTTAATACTTATTTACTGAGTACCTGTTCTGTGAAAGGCACTATTTATAAAGAACAGGGAGAAAAAACATGGGTAGGACCATAGACCTTCAAAATCCTTACAGTCCAGTAAAGAAAAATAGCCCCATAACACAATTATGAGTGCACAGAGGAACAAGAATATGTACCATAAAACAAATACCAGCAGGATTTGAGCAGGATATTACAAGGTTACACGGGCATGACAGAGGAAGTTTTACAATGACGATCAGCACACAGGGAAGGGACAGGGTATGCTTGACAACCCAGGTAAGTAGCTCTGTCTTACTTGGGTCAGTCTCTGTGAGAAGCTGTGCCCAGCAGTGGACAGCTGGCTGATAGCAGTCAACTTGCAGCAGATCCTGGCAGCCAAGGCCAAGAGGCTTTTTTTGAACAGACACTTGGGGTCAACTCTGCATCAGCAAAAAGATCATATTCAAGGCAAGAGGCTCTCAACACAAGCAGCAAAGGCCGAATGTCAAAGGACAAGAGAGATTATTTGTTTATTCTCTGTCAATAGTATCATTTTCAAAATGGTAAATTCAAACATCACATAGTTTCTCAGGTATCATCCCTTCTGCCACGGTAAGAAAGCCACTTCTTTGTAACAGAGCTAAAGAAAACATAAATCATGGGGTTCAAATGACATTATCAAAAGACATAATTTACATACCAACAACTGCGGTAGGGGAAGATGAGACAAAGATGATTTAAACCCATATTTTCATCATTGAAAAGTACATGTCTATGGTGTTCATGTAGCCATATTAGAGGGCTATGGGTATATAGGATTCTACTTATTAAAATACAGACTTTACAATGCAGCAGGGTAAAATAAAACCATGGTCACACCATCCCCGAGGGTATGATTAAGGGCTATTTTAATTCATTCTTTTCTGATCTTAGACTCTCACAGAACATCATAGTGAGGTATATGGGCATATGATCATTTTCAAACAAGAATTTTAAAGCTCTGTCCTGCTCTTCTTTTTACCTCTTGATTGAAGAGGTTTGGTTTCTGATAACCTCAAAAGAGAACAACTCAAGGCAAGTCAATTTTTTAAAAACCTGATATATGAAGGAGATATTGGAAAAGGAAGCCATGTCAGCCATTGCTGGCAATTTTTGTGGAGGCCAGTGGGCAGCTGAAGTAATTGCCTCAATTTCCTGTAACTTCCAACTCTACTCTGCCCACCTTTAATCCATCTCAGTCTGGATCCCCAGAATGATAAGCATAGCTATTCCACTTTCCACTCCCCATCTTAAAAAGAAAGCCACCCTCCAGCAGTTTCCTCTACTGGCTTTCCAAATAGAACCTGCTGTACCTCACACACAAAGATAATCCTCCTTGCAAGCAACCCCAGAGCCTCATCAGCCATTAAGCATTTGCTTTCATTCAGTTGTCAAACTGTGTTAATGAGTTTATACACACCTAGGTCATTCCATTCCCAGATTCTTCAAAGGCCTCAAGACCACACATAAATGAGAATATCAATATTCCTCATAAGAAGGTATCTTATAAAACCAGGAAATTAAATAAGAAAAGCTAACGTATGAAACTTTCCAACTCATTATATGAGGCCAGTATTACCATTATAATGACACTAGACAAAACATCACGGGAAAACTACCAACCAGTATCTCTTGTGAATACAGACACACAAATCTTAAGCAAAATACTACCAAACTGAATACAGCAGCACATGAGAAGAATGAGACACCACAATCAAGTGGGAGGCATCCCAGGAAAGCCAGGTTGGTTTAATACCCCAAATCAATTAGAATAAAAGAATAAAATGACATGATTATGTTAATAGCTACAGAAAAAGCATGTGAGAAAATTCAACACCATTTCGTGATAAAAACACTCAGCAAACTAAGAATAGAAGACCTTCTTTACTCTGATAAAACGCATCTATAAAAACCCAACAGCTAACATCATCCTCAATAGTGAAAGACTGAATGCTTCCTACTGAGATTAGGAAGACAAAGATCTGTTCTCAATACTTCTATTCAGCACTGTACTGGAGGCTCTAGCCAGGGCAACTAAGTTAAGAAAATGAAATTAAAAGGATTACACGGGAAGAAGTAAAACTATTGCTATTTGTAGATAATATTATTTCAAAAATAACAAAATCCTAAGGAATCCACTAAAAGACTATTCGACCTAATAAACAAGAGCAACAAGGTTGGAGGTCATAAGACCAATACACAAAAATTAACTGTATTTCCAAACACTTGCAATGAACAACCTGAAAATGAAATTAAGAAAATAATTCCAGGCTGGGCGTGGTGGCTCACGCCTGTAATCCCAGCACTTTGGGAGGCTGAGGCAGGTGGATCACAAGGTCAGGACATCAAGACCATCCTGGTTAACACAGTGAGACCCTGTCTCTACTAAAAATACAGAAAAATTAGCCAGGTGTGGTGGCGGGCGCCTGTAGTCCCAGCTACTCGGTAGGCTGAGGCAGGAGAATGGCGTGAACCCAGGAGGTGGAGCTTGCAGTGAGCCAAGATCGTACCACTGCACTCCAGCCTGGGCGACAGAGCGAGACTCTGTCTCAAAAAAAAAAAAAAAAAAAGATTCCATTTATAACAGCACAAAAAAGAATAACATACTTCAGAATAAATTTTGCAAAAGATGTGTAAAATGTATACTCTGAAAACTATAAAACATTATTGAAAAAATTTAAAAAGACAGATAAATGGAAAGACATCCAAGTTCATGAATCAGAAAACTTAAGATTAAGATGGTAAGCCTGGGCAACATAGCAAGAGCCCTGTCTCTATTTAAAAAAAAAAAAAAAAAAAAGGTTAAGATGGTAATCATCAACCTAAATGCCCTTCAATGATAGACTACATAAAGAAAATGTGGGGCCAGGCATGGTGACTCAGGCCTGTAATCTCAGCACTTTGGGAGCCCAAGGCAGATGGATAACTTGAGGCCAGGAGTTGGAGACCAGCCTGGCCAACATGGCAAAAGCTCATCTCTACCAAAAATATAAAAATTAGCCAGGCATGCTGGCGCACACCTGTAATCCCAGCTACTCAGGTGGCTGAGGTGTGAGAATCGCTTGAACCAAGGAGGCGGAGGTTGCAGTGAGCTGAGATCATGCCACTGCACTGCAGCCTGGGCAACAGAATGAGACACTGTCTCAAAAAAAAAAAAAGAAAAAAAAATGTGGTACTTATACACCATGGAATACTATGCAGCCATAAAAACGAATGAGATCATGTCCTTTGCAGGGACATAGATAGAGCTGGAGGCTATTATCCTTAGCAAACTAACACAGGAACAGAAAACCAAATACCACAGGTTACACAGACACAGAGGAGAACAACACACACTAGGGCCTTTCGGAAGGTGGAGAACAAAAGGAGGGAGAGGATAAGGAATAATAACTAATAGCTATTAGGCTTAATACCTGGGGGATAAAAAATCTGTACAACAAACTCCCATGACACAAGTTTACCTATGTAACAAACTGCACTTTAAATAAACATTTTTTTAAAAGATGGTAATAATTCCCAAATTGATCTACAGAATCAACATAATGCCTATCAAAATCTCCACTGACTTCTTTGCAGAAATTGACAAGCTAATCCAAAAATTCATGTGGAAATGCAATAAACTCAGAATAGCTAAAACTTCATCAAAAGTTTAGTACTGCAAAGGACATCATCGAGAGAGAAAAGACAATTCACAGAATGAAAAAAATTTTTGCAAATCTGATAAGGAATTTGCATCTGAGAATATATTTAAAAACTATTATAACTCAATAATTTAGAATAACCTAATTAAAAATGGGAAAAGGATCTGAATAGGTATTTCTCCAAAGACGATAAACAAATAGTCAATAAGCACATGAAAAGATGCTCAATTTCATGAGCCCTGAGGGAAATGGAAATCAAAACCATAATGAGCTAATACTTCATATTCACTAGAATAGAAGGGTTAGAATAAAAAAGACAAACGATAACAAGTGTTGACAAAAATGTGAAGACACTGGATCCCTGCTATATTGCTGCTGGGAATATAAAATGGTACAGGCACTTTGGAAATCAGTCTGGCAGTTCCTTAAAAGGTTAAACAGAGTTACCATATGACCCAGCAATTCTACTCCTAAGTATATACCCAAGGGAAATCAAAATATATGTCCAAACAAAATCTGTACACAAATATTCAAAGCAGCATTATTCACCAGCCAAAAAGTGGAAACAATCCAAATGCCCATTAACTGATGAACAGATACATAAAATATGGTATGTTCATATCATGGAATATTATTTAGCAATAAAAACAATGAAGTATTGACACATACTATACTATGGACAAATCCTGAAAACATGCTAAGTAAAAGAAGACAATCACAAAGAACTGACTTATATGATGCCTTTCATATAAAATGTTCAGAAGAGACAAATCCACAGAGGTTGAAAATAAATTGGTGGTTGCCTAGGATTGGGCAGGCTAAGGAACATGGGGAGAGATTACTAATGAGTACAGGGTTTCTCTTTGGGGTAATGTCAATGTTGCAAAATTAGATGATGGCCATGGATATACAATTTTGTGAACATACTAAAACCACTGAATTGTATGCTTTAAATGAGTAAATTGTATAGTATGTGAATTATATATCCATCAAGTTGTTTTTTAAAAATCAACTTTACCTCGAGGGAGTAGGGTCATCTTGGCCAAGGCGTGACATAATATTTATCAAGGTGTTAATCCCTATTTAAAATAAAAAACAAATACACAAGTAAATACAGATAGAAGAATTATAGGACCATCATATTACAGTAGAAAAAAATTATCTCATCTCAATGTGATTTTAAAAGGTTTGGAATCTACCTGTCTAAAAGTGTAATAAACAATTATTTAAAACACTGGATAGGAAAAAGAAATTTTTCTAAAAAACTCATCAACCCTTATTATAGTTCCTGCTCAAAGTAAATATTATAAAAGAGTCCGTGGGGCCAGGCACGGTGGCTCACGTCTGTAACGTCAGCACTTTGGGAGGCAGAGGCGGGTAGATCACTTGAGGTGAGGAATTCAAGACCAGCGTGGCCAACATGGCAAAACCCTGTCTCTAACAAAAATACAAAAAAACTAGCCAAGTGTGGTGGCACATGCCTATAATCCCAGCTATTTCGGAGGCTAAGGCAGGAGAATCGCTTGAACCCAGGAGGCAAAGTTTGCAGTGAGCTGAGATCGTGCCGTCCAGCCTGGGTGACAGAGTGAGACCCTGTCTCAAAAAAAAAAAAAAAAAAAAAAAAAAGAGTCAGTAAGCACTAGAATATGAGATGGTGAGAGTCACCCAGGGAACCATTCCTAGAGGTGAAATAATTTACGACAGAAAACACAGGCCAAAATAGGAGATTCACATCTTAAAATCATCCAGACATACCTTTCTTCCGCATGTGCATGTGATGAACTTTTCTGTCTCCATATTTGGGCTGCCGAATTCCACAGTTAGACAACGAATTCCTGGCATGATCAGGATTCATTCCAAAATTTAAATGATGACTTGGATGAGTCATGGCCAGCTAAAATTTCAATGAAATAAGTTCAGTCTTTAAAACAACATAAACCGGGTGCAGTGGCTCACGCCTGTAATCCTAAGGTGGAGGGACCACTTTAGCCCAGGAGATCAAGACCAGCCTGGGCAACACAGTGAGACACCATCTCTACAAAAAATAAAAAATTAGCCTGGTGTGGTGGCACGTGACTGGAGTCTCAGCTACTCAAGAGGCTGAGGTGGAAGGATAACTTGAGCCCAGGAGGTCAAGGCTGCAGTGAGCTATGATCATGCCACTGCACTCTAGCCTGGATGACAGAGGGAGACTCTGTCTCAAAAAACAAAAACAAAACAAAAACTCAGCATGAGAGCACCATCTTTGTATCATCCCAAATTAAGCAGGAAAGGGAGCTGTCTATCCAGTTGGATTCTAAGCCCTGATCTTTCCATCTTATCTCCCCAAGTATCTGTAAATAGACGACCTACAGAATGGCAGAAAATATTTGCATACCATATATCCAACAAAGGACTAATATCCAGAATCTACAAGGAACTAAAATCAGCAAGAAAAAATAATAATAATAATAACAATAATAATCCCATTACAAAGTGGGCAAATGACATGAACAAACATTTTTCAAAAGAAGATATACAAATGGCCAACAAACATGAAAGAATGTTCAACATCACTGATCATTAGGGAAATGCAAATTAAAACCACACGGAGATACCACCTACCACTTTACCCCAGTCAGAATGGCCATTATTAACAAATCAAAAAACAGCAGGTGTTGGTGTGATGCAGTGAAGAGGGAAGGCTTATAATACACTGAACTTTATATAAGCTACATAAATTAGTATAACTTCTGCAAAAAACAGTATGGAGATTTCTCAAGAAACTAAAAGTGGATGTAACACTTGATTCGGTCCTCCCACTACTGTGTATCTACCTAAAGAAAAAGAAGTCACTGTATCAAAAAGACACCTGCACTTCTATGTTTATTGCAGCACAATTCACAATTGCAAAGATATGGAATCAACCTAAGTGCCTATCAACGGATGAGTGGATAAAGAAAACGTGGTATACATATACCATGGAATACTACCCAGCAATAAAAAGAATGAAATAATGTATTTTGCGCAACTCGGTTGGAACTACAGGCCATTATCCTAAGTTAATTAACTCAGAAACAGAAAACCAAATACCGCATATTCTCACTCACAAGTGGAAGCTAAGCTATGGGTACCCAGGGGCATACAGAATGGTATAACGGACACTGGAGACTCAGATGGGGAGTGTTGGGAGGGGCGTGAGGGATGAAAAACTACCTATTAGGTGTAATGTACACAATTCAGGTGACAGGTAAGCCCAGACTTCACCACTATACAATTCATCCATGTAGCCAAAAACCACTTGTACCCCTAAATCTATTGAAAAAAATTTTAAAGTGGCCAAAACAAACAAAAAACAAATTTCCAGATCTCTGATGCAAGCCCTCTTCTGCAAACAAACATAAAAATCCACATCTTAAGGCTGGGCGCGGTGACTCACACCTGTAATCCCTGCATTTTGGGAGGCCGAGGCAGGCGCATCACCTGAGGTCAGGAGTTCGAGACCAGCCTGGCCAACATGGCAAAAGCCCGTCTCTACTAAAAATACCAAAATTAGCCGGGCATGGTGGCGGGCGCCTGTAATCTCAGCTACTCAGGAGCCTGAGGCAGGAGAATCGCTTGAACCCGGGAGGCGGAGGTTGCAGTGAGCCGAGATCACACCATTGCACTCCAGCCTGGGAAACAAGAGCGAAACTCTGTACCAGAAAAGAAAAAAAAAAAAAAATCTACATCTTTCAGAGAAGTTAGAATACTCAGCACCTGGAAAGGAGAGCCATAAAGGAGGAAAAGCTGGAAGAAGGTACTCAGAGTTGACAAATTTTAGTTTTAGTCAATTTCTTTAGGGACAGTCTCAAATAAATGTAAGAGAATGGGCTGGAAAGCAGCAGAGGCAACCAGGGTAGAGCAATGGAGAGAACTATGTTTCTAATAATCCTTGTCACTTCCCAGGATAGAGAACCCAATGTACCATTTGTGACCCGCAAGATGAATTACTCCTATCTTGTTATTACGTGAGTTTACAGGAGAATAATTCTTACCTGCAACAGACAACGATCTTGGAAAGTATATCCTATCAACTTGTCCAAATGCATTAGGCATTGGTGGTAGCGGATATGATGGGTCAGAACAGGTAGCATCATTGCATGCTAGGAAAAAAAAATATTCAATAATGTTTAACTTTATAAAAACTTACAAAGTCACTTCATTTATTTTACAACAAGCCAGAACCATTTTCACATTCCAAATTCCATCTCACTAAGTCCTGAAACAGCTTATTGGCTGCATGGCATTCTGGAGAATCATCTGTGAGAGACTGTAGCCGTTAAGAGTATATAGTCTCTAGAATCAGAATGCGTGGGTCCAAATCCTGCTCTGCCACTCATTCACTGTGTGACCTGAGGCAAGTTATCGTACCTCTCTGCCTCAGTTTCCTCACCTGCACAATGAGAATAAGAAATATTCCTACTTCCGAGGATAGCTAAAAGGATTAAAAGAGGAAATACAGAAATCTTCTTAGAACATGGCCTGTTAGCCCTCATTCCATTAGGAATAGCCCTGGTTCTATCAGTATTCAGCAGGGTAGCTTTGAGTAAGTCACATGCATTTCTGTGCCTCCTTGTCTATCTTTAATTAAAAGGGAATGGATTAGGATTCATTCATTCTGAAACTTTTTTGGGGTCAAGATATTTTTGAGAATCCAAAGAAAATGACTCTTTCCCCAGAAAAATGTCCCTGTGCACAAACATGCAAAAGTTGTATACAATTTTAATGGGTTCACAAACCCCTAAAGCCCACGACTATCCTTGAAGAGCTTCTCAACCAGATATGCCACCCTAGGTTTAACATTTAATGATCTAACATTCTGAAGACAATTTTTACAAAGCTACCAGTATAGTTAAGGTACCCAAGGACACAGAATTTAAATTTTTCCTTCAATCCCTTTTCATTTGGCTATAAATTCCTTACTGGGAGATAATTTCATGGAAGGCATATCTTTTTCTTTTCCTTAATACTATTTCCCAAGAACACAAGAGAATGTAAGGAATCATTCTTATTCATCAGAACCTGGAGGATGGACCCAGCCCACAGAATGACTGACATATGCTTTATATTATTTCAGTCTTTGAAGTATTTTAAGCTGTCATTGTTTAAAAATACATGAAAATAGATTTGCTTGAAACTATAGAAATTAGTTGTGTTATTAACTTATAAAGAAAGATTCATTCTACCAAATAGGATCCCTAATGAACAAAAAATCTTTCCTGCCAGTTCAATTCAGTAAGTATATAATTGAGCACCTCCACATGTAAGGCCTTACAATATGTGTGGAAGATAGAAAAGGTAAAGACATTGTTTTTGCCATTAAAGCTAGAAATATGCCATTAGGATTTGAATTACTGGCACTTTATCCACTTTGTTTTTATAAGTGCTATGCTGATAAACACAACAATATGGAAACAACATGCACAACCAAAGAATAATAGTTTTCCAGCCACTTAAACTGCAGTAAGCTCAAGAGTTGATGCTAAAAACTCAAGGTGGATAGGACATGGGTTAGGACATGAAGACTATTCAGTGCAACTGCCTTTCTAAAGCATGAACTCAACCTGGTGAATTGTTTACTTTTTTAATATTTCCTATGAGAGATAAATCGCTACCTGCCAGGAAAATAAAACCCTCTTTAGAGTGCTGATTATTAAAAAATTACCTTTTTTTTTTTGAGACAGGGTCTCGCTCTGTCGCCCAGGCTACAGTGCAGTGACACAATCACAACTCACTGCAGCCTCGACCTTCCAGGCTCAAGAGATCCTCCTACTTCAGCCACCAAACCCCAGTAGCTGGGACTACAGGCGTGCAGCACCACACTCTGCTAATTTCTGTGTTTTTTTGTAAAAATGAGGTTTCACCATGTTGCCCAGGTTGGTTTTAAGATCCTGGGCTCAAGGGATCGGCCTGCCTCGGCCTCCCAAAGTGCTAAGATTAATAGGCGTGAGCCACTCCGCCAGGCCTGAAAATTACTATTAACTTTAAGCCCAAATCTGTATCTTTGGAAGTTTTATCCCTTTAATCCTACTTCTACTCAGAAACAAAATGCGTTTAATGGCAGGCTTTCCACATCTTGTTTTAGCTAACCTACACTTTACTTCCTTACTTCCTTTAACCTTTTCTCATGTAAAACAGCTTTGAATCCCTTAACCACTTCCTCTAAATCTGCTCCAAACAAAGCCTGTTTCTCCTTCCAAATAAACCTTTTGTGAGTACCATGGAAGGGTATAGATGACCTGTGTCCATCTTGAATCCCAGACATCAAGTCTCAATGTTACCTACAAGACTTTAAATTTCTAACTCGGTTTTTAAAAGTATCAATCTTCGCAATATTAAAATACAATCATCTTTATGTCTGGTATCTTTATGTCTGCCAACTGCTTTAATAAAAAAAAAAACCCTCAAATTCTCCCACAAAAATAGAGCAACAAGACTAGCAAAATGAAAGACCAATGAACATTATCTACATAAAAACTAAATGACAAGGTACCCTCTTGAGTCCCTAAATAAGAGTGGATGAGGAGAAAGAGCTATGTCTCAGCATCTGTGTGAAAGAAGAGAGGCACAGGCCCTGATAATGGAAGAAACTCAAAATTAACAACACACGTTCACCGGAAACAACCCACACTGGTGAGAGCTCTGCTGAATCTAATTCATTGAGTGAATACGGGAGGACAGTCTAACTGTGCTTAAGACACCTGGGACCTACAAACACTCAACACACAAAAAAACAAAAACTGAAGCTCCCTACAAGGTAAAAGCCCCACAACGAGGAGAAAGTGCTGGGAGTGAAAGCCACATTTCGCACGAGAGGGATAATGAAAGGCAAAAGAGAGGAGGTCCAGACAACAGCAGAGGAGAGAAGCAGAGGGGGCAGATTTTAGTGTGAAGGCATATTCTTTTATCACTGCAAAAACAACAGGATGAGGAGCTCCAGAACCATGAAAAACTATCCTGCCTTATACCCCCTTTCTAAAAGTACAGGAAACTATTTCATTTGGCTTACTTAATTTTTAAGTTTCTTAAAGAGCAACAGGAAAGAATCATGATCAAATCCCATTCAAAGATTTTTCTAAGAAGAAGAGTAGAATAACGTCCTTGCTGATAATAAAAACATTCCAGAGGCCTGGCACAGTGGCTCACGCCTGTAATCCCAGCACTGTGGGAGGCCGAGACAGGCAGATCACGAGGTCGGGAGATCGAGATCATCCTGGCTAACATGGTGAGACCCCGTCTCCACTAAAAATACAAAAAATTAGCCAGGTGTGGTGATGGGCAACTGTGTTCCCAGCTACTCGGGAGGCTGATGCAGGAGAATGGCGTGAACCCAGGAGGCGGAGCTTGCAGTGAGCCGAGATCGTGCCACTGCACTCCAGTCTGGGCAACAGAGCCAGACTCTGTCTCAAAAAAAAAAAAAAAAAAAACATTCCAGAGAAACATACCAATAACCTTCAAAATAAGCAAAGAAATTACTAAAACAACAGGAGGATTAACAAAAATTACAAAGAAATATTACATAAATTCAGAAATGAGATAAGAGGAAAGGAAGATTTGAAAAGAAGTGACAAAACTCAGGAAAAAGAAACATAAAAGGAGGTAAGCATTTCAAGACTAAAGAAGGAACACAAAATCAGATCAGCCCAATGAATAGTGCTTTTGAAAAATAGAAATGAAGAATTCAAGAGAAAATGACAGATCCAGAAGAGAAGCAAAAAAGATATGAGATGCATATATCTTATAAGAAGATATAAGATGCAAGAAGTAATTACTACTTCTTGAATGAAGAATTCAAGAGAACATTATAGATCCAGAAGAGAAGCAAAGAAAATATAAGATGCATATAAGTGGAGTACTTTAAAAATCAAAATAATATAAAATAATGAAACATGTAATACAAGAAAAAGAAAACTTTCCTGAGACAAAAGACAACTTGAAAATATATACTGAAAGTATATACAGCATACCTGAAAAAATTAACTGAAAAGAGCTGAGACAAGAGCTGAGACATATTCTAGTAAACTATTGGTTTCTAAAGAAAAAGAAAAAAACCTTTGGGCATTCAGACAAAAGGACCAAGTCACTTAAACTCATATTGTTATCACACTTTTTTTTTTTTTTTTGAGACGGGGTCACACTCTGTTACCCAGTTTGGAGTGCAGTGGCACGATCTCGGCTCACCGCAACCTCCATCTCCCAGGCTCAAGTGATCCTCCCACCTCAGCCTCCCAAGTAGCTGGGACCACAGGTGTGCACCACCACACCCAGCTAATTTTTTGTATTTTTTGTAGAGATGGGGTTTCACCATGTTGCCCAGGCTGGTCTCGAACTCCTGAGCTCAGGTGATGCACTTGCCTTGGCCTCCCAAAGTGCGGGATTACAGTTCTGAGTACCTGTACCTGACCATATTGTTATCATACTTTTGACAGCAATGTTTTACACCAGAAAACAATGAGAATGTATTTAAAATATTAAAGAAAGAAAATGGGATCCACAGATTTTATATCCAGCCAAACTGACCATTAAAATAAAGGCCACAAGCAAACTGTGAGGAACATGCAGAAACTCAAGGACCACTGTTTCTATAAGCCCTTCTTGAGGAATGTTTTAGAAGATGAGCTTCAGACAAATAAAAAAGGGGAGGTAGGAGATTGATAATGACATATGATTTGATGATTACTTGCAAATGTATTTTTATGGTAGATAATCACAAGTGAGTCAATATAAGAAATAATTAAACATTCTAACATTGATTAGTACAACCATCAGAAAACAAGGGGAGAAGAAGAAATATATAAAGAGTAGGATGAGGTTGCTATCTGCCTTATTAACTTGCAACAAAAGGATATCACTTCAAATTAGGTGCCAGGTGAGAGAGAGGATTATGGGAAGAAGCAGAGAGAAGCTATTTTTACTAAAAGACAACAAGATACACACACACAGACACACACACACACAGAGAGAAAGAGAAGTAAGGGAGAAATGTAATTATACTATAAAGTTGTCAGTATAAAGGTAACCATTAGAATAAAAATACAAGCGTTCCCGAATACAAGGGATATGAAAAGGAAAAACACAAAGCCAATATAATGGATTTCATAGTAACCACTAACATAAAACTGTTTGACAGACAGAAAGCCAAACGTATCAGTAAGCTCTATATATTACTATAGAGTGATCTCCCAGACATGTTTTTGTTGTTGTTGTTGTTGTTGTTGTTTTATTTTGTTTTTTAGAGATGGGGTTTCACTCTGTCACCCGTGCTGGAGTATAGTGGTACAATCATAGCTCACTGCAGCCCCAAACTCCTGGGCTCAAGTGATCCTTCCACATCAGCCTCCTTAGTGGCTAGGACAACAGGTGTGCACCACCACACCTGGCTAAGTTTGCAATCCTCCTGCCTTGACCTTCCAAAGCACTGGAATTTTAGGTCTGAGCCATCACACCTGGTCCAGACACATTGTTAAGTGAACAAAATCTCAGTAGAGAAAAGTGTGTTTAAGATACCACCATTCATACAAGAAAGAGGAAAACAAACAAAAATACATATATATTTGCTTTTATAAAAATAAGAAATTAAGCTTTTTTTTTTTGATGGAGTCTCACTCTGTTTCCCAGGCTGGAGTTCAGTGGCGTGATCTTGGCTCTTTGCCACCTCTGCCTCCTGGGTTCAAGCTATTCTCCTGCCTCAGCCTCCCAGGTAGCTGGGACTATAGGCACACACCACTACTCCTGGCTAATTTTTTGTATTTTTAGTTGAGATAGCGTTTCACCATGTTGGCTGGGCTGGTCTCGAACTACTGACCTCAGGTTATCTGCCTGCCTCGGCCTCCCAAAATGCTGGGATTACAGGCGTGAGCCACCACGTGCGTAGCCAGATCAAGCCATTTTTAAAAGATAGTTACATTTTAAAAGATAGTCAGGGGTGGGTGTCAAGAAAAGGATACAAGCAACAGAGATAGAAGTTAGACTTAAAAAAAGTACACTTGACCCTGTAAATCTGATTGCAGAGTCATGTAAACATTTTACATAATTATAAAACAATCTTTAATTTTTAAAAGGAACCTAGGCCGGGCACAGTGGCTCATGTCTGTAATCCCAGCACTCTGGGAGGCTGAGGCAAGAGGATCACTTGAACCTAGGAGTTTGAGACCAGCCTGGGCGACAAAGCAAGACCCCGTCTCTACAAAAAATAGAAAAATCAGCCAGGCATGGTGGCACATGCCTGTGGTCCCAGCTACTTGGGAGGCTGAGGTGGGAGGATGTGTTGGGCCTAGAAGTTCAAGGCTGTAGTGAGCCATGATCGCAGCATCACTGTACTCCAGCCTAGGTGACATAGCAAGACCCTGACTCAATCAATCCGTCAGTCAGTCAGTGGAACTCTTAAAATCAAAAGTAAAATGAAACAAATGAATTCTGTGTATCCAGTTTGTGGCATAACCATGAGATATAGAAAATTGAGTGTAAATCCCCAGTGAGATACAGCTATAGATAATCAAAGACAAAAAAGAACACAGACAGTCCCCAACTTACTATGGTAAGACTTACAATTTTTTGACTTTACAATGACATGTAAGCAATATTAATTCAGTATGCTCCTTGACTGATGATAGGCTGTGTCCCAATAAACCTATCATAAACTGAAAATTCAACTTATGATCTTATGATATTTTCAACTTACTCTGGGTTTATGGGTTTACTGGGATGTAACCCCATTGTAAGTCAAAGACCATCTGTACTCCCAAACAAACAAGCAGCTATTTTCCATCACCATATTGGTGGTGGTGCTATTAAATTGTTAATCTGGGACTACTTGTTGTGTATTATGGAATAAATCAAATGAGTAATTTTTGGTGCTGTCCCACAGGATCTTCATCTCAGGGTAATCAAATAGTTGATGAGGAAAAGATCCTTTTTAAAAAGTATTTTAAGTAATAAATGAAGAAAGACAGAATTAGAATATCATTTTGGCAGACCCCGGGTCTACGTAACGATCCATCAGTGACCGATAATGTCACATACAAATAAAGAGAGTCCTCACCACCAGCTATGAAAATATCTTGCAAAAAAACTGAACTTAAATCTGGTCAGTGCTATTCAACAGAACACTCTATGATGATGGAAATATCCTCTTATCTGTGCTGTTGTAATGGGTAGTAGCCACATGTGTCTACTGAGCACTCAAAGTGTGGTGAGGGCAACTGCGAGGCAGAATTTTTAATTTCATTTAATTAATTTAAATTTAAATAGCCACATGCAACCAGTGATACTGGGCAGTGCAGTTTTAGATCTAACTACCAATTTACAGGAAACACAAGGGGCAGAAGTACCTGGTAAATGACACCAGAAAGTTGCCATCAGCAAAACTCAGACTACACTGTAGGAACTCTACGGGACACATAATCCAATTTCTTCAACAACAAATGTTTGCAAGGGAAAAAAAGGAGAAATGGAATGAGAACCTACAGATTAAAGAGACTTAAACAACATCAACTAATCACAATGTATAGATCTCACATGGACCCAAATTCAAACAGACTAAAATAAATTTAATAGACAACGAGAAAAATGTAAACATTGACTAGGTATTTGATGATATTACAGAAATGCCTTTGAAAACAGTCGAAGCTAAGTGATAGTTCACAGAGTTCATTATACTTTTCTCTTTCATCTTGTATGTTTTAAATTATTCCTAATAGAATATAATACTAGCCAGATGAGGTGACATGCACCTGTAGTTCCAGCTATAGGAGGCTGAAGCAGGAGGGTTGCTTGAGCCCAGGAGTCCAAGGCAACAAGGCCAGAGTGCACTATTATTGCACCTGTGAATAGCCACTGCATTCCAGCCTGGGCAACACAGCAAGACTCCCATCTCTAAAAAAAAAAAAAAAAACAAAACAAACAAAAAAAAAACTCTATCAGGCCAGTTAGCCTTTAAACAAATCTTTCCTTCTTCACAAGCAGCACTACGCTCCAATTAAAAAATCAAGTATCTCATACAGACTAAAAATCAAAATTCCTTTGTTAACAATAACTATGAAACCATTGCCCTCTCAGACATTCCTCCTTCCCCCTGCTACAAGATCTAATTTAGAAAATACATCCTTCAACTTGCTGTCCAAAGTCTCTGAATCCCTAGGGATGTTACTTTTCACTGTTGAGTCACTCCTTGACAAATCGTTGAGCAAGGGAATCAGATAGTTTGATAATACATGGCAGCCTTCCATCCCATTCCAGATGGCCACTCTAGGAAGACAGCACATTCATTAATTAGTCCAAATACAGCTCTCTGTCCACTCAATACAAATACCAACCACCACAACTCAGCTTTCCTCAAAGGCCAACAGTTCTCCAGGCACCTGTGTTTCCTTTTTTTTCCTTAAGAAGTTACAGTGTCTCCACATTTGGCATGAGTCTCCTACCGGTGATGTGAGTGTGATGGTGCAAATTCTTTGCTCCTTTTTTCATGTCTTCTGAGTCAGTTTATTGATTTCCATGGACCACCTTCTCAGTATAGCATAGGGTCCAGGCACCTCCCTCTACAGAAGATACCAATTTAACCTCAGTGTGTGAAACCCTATTCTTAAAAAATACAGGTCCTATTGCAACATGTTGCTTTTCTTCCTCTTCTGAGTCATCATGCTGAATTTTTTAGACTCAGATTCAGGTTTTGATTCCTTTTTCTTCCACATTACCCAGAATTCACTCTAACAAGCAGCAACACAGAAAAAGTTCTTCCACAATTTATCTACAAACATAGTGACAGGTCCACATTCAGTTCACATGTAATTACAAGTTATAGCACCCACCCCTAGGTTTTCAATCCTCTTAACATTGGCTGGGGCACCAGGTAGAATTTTCTAATCTCCTAACAATCCTTGGTAACTTCTCTGGTTGGGGAAAATGTACTTCCAGAGAGAGATGCTGGTACTGAGGTCACTCCATCTCAGATTTAACACAATGGTTTCGTCTCCTGCAGAAACCAGATAGCATCTCAAGGCTTTTACTAGCAACCTACTAGCAATTATTACTAAAAAACAGTAGGTTCTATATCAATGAACTACCAAATACAGAGGAAAAACTACCAAGGATTTTAAATAAATCCTTTTTTCTAAAAATTATGAGCCTATCTGTTCAAAGACTTTGAATAATCATAAAATTATTCAAAGTATTCAGTGTATAAATTCACTTAACTGCTATTTCCCAGTCAATTAGATTTTTATTCTTCATTACCAAAAATACTAAATGCTTTCATTTTGGAGGTTTTAAACTGCATTATGATATGCCACCAGCTTATGTGAGGAAAACACACCAAAAGAAAACATTTATTCTAACATAAGAAATTAAACATCATTGTAAGCCACAGCTAATTTTACTTGTAAAAAAACAACAACAAAAACACTGTTGGTCCCTTTCTCAAAAAATTACAGGTTTCATTAAAATCTTTACATTAAGAACAAAGTAAAGGCCAAATAAACAATAAAAAATGTTAGCATATATGACTTCTGACTAGACAAACTTGCACTGGACTAAACATTTATTAAGGATGTAAAAAGACTACTCTATCCTAAAAATACGACTAAAACAGCTTCTAAAATATATTCATAGATGTTTGGTCATTAATGCTACATGATAAAATATTTTATCTGATTTCTTTACAACAAAACTAGAGGGAATGGCTTTGCTGCCTTCATTGTTCACTGAAGGAATTTCAAGGTTAAAAAAATTCAAACAAAATGTATAGCAAACATTGCTAATTTAAGGGCAACTGTTCAGAACCTTTGTGTGATGCATGTAAAATACCTGAGAATTTTAAAACATAAAAATTCCAGGAAGAGCTAACATATCATCTGTGGCAAAAACTCTTAGTTAAAATGTACCCAGAAGTTCTCTACTTGTCAAAGATTTTCTGTAAGATGTATCAGTAGAAAGGAAGACTTTCTGACCATTTATATTCAATAGGACAGACGAAGAGAAAGCTCAGTAAGAGTCAAGGGAGTTTCAAATGACTAGCCCATGGCTTGCATAGTCAGTGGTTTATTTATTCCTACATTCATAACAACAGTTACCACTTCGAAGCCATTCTGGAACAAGGAAAGGTATAAATAAACATAATGAAAATACTCATTGCAAAAATACTTATTTTGAGCCCAAAGTCAACTACGCTAGTTTACTTTTGCCATTTTCCCCTAAATCATTTTCCCCTAAACCTTACTGTAGGGTTTTTTTATTTAAAGTTTGAACTAGGTTACTCCTGTGTCATGAATGAGTTGATGAACACCTCCAAATTTTCATATGTTGATGTTTTAAGCTCAATGCAGGTAACAATTTACTTTCACAACCCCAAGAATACTCACTGATGGTGAAATAATATTTAATATGTCAAAATAAACAGATACTTCATCTGTTCATCTAACCTTGACAGCTACAGAATGCATCCAGGATAATTTGATTTTGGTGTGTAAGGAACTATTTCACCAAAGCACAGGGTTTTTTGGTTTTAATAGTTCACTCTCAGCCCCCATGTTGCCACTGTGTAAGTGGCATTTCCTTCTCTTCTGCTTCTATGGACTTCTCAGGTAGCTTGCTGGCTCATTTTCATTCATTTATATGCAGACATTTCTTTACAAACCATAAAGCAATTCCTTCTGTATTCAGTATATGAACTCACAGGCAACAATTTACATTCTTTATCAAGTCATTTACATATGAGAGTAATTTTATCAAAATCTTAAAAAGACTTCCATTCGGAGGACCAGAGAATGGAAGCATGGCTTCTAAACAGATGGCAGTTCTCTCTGGAAGAGTGAGAGTTCTACAGAGGGAGGAACAATTATTAGATCATAAAGCATTCATCTTTGCAGGGGTTTAATCAGGATCCTTTTTCTTCCACCAGTTAGGCAAGGAAACTGAGTGAGTCCTTTTGCCTATCAACCTCGAAACAGAACATAGCATATCACACAGCAAGAGACAAGACCACTTACTCCTTCAGCTGCTTCTCAACTAGCTGAGGGTAGAGGAAGGACATTTGTGATATAGCTGAAGAATACAAAACTGTACTGGAACAGATAATTCAGTATTCTTGTTTGCTTCACAAAAAGAAAAAAAAAAAGGCTCAATGCTTCAGAAAAAAAAAAAAGATACTGTATTCAGTGGCCTTAGGGACTGCTACAGGAGGTGGGGGAGAAATCAAGTAAAACAGGATACTCTCTCCACTCCCATCTCCCACTAGTCAATCAGGCTTCTTTATCCTTTTACAAATAATGGCTCTAGAAGGGTTTTGTATGAAAAAAAAAAAAAAAACTTTGAAGTTAACCAAAAACAAGTTCAAAACTACTAACCAGAAGGTCTGGAAGGTGCCTTCTAGTTCTTAATGCTCAACAATTTTATGATCTCTTAGACAATCAACTCTGACTTATCACTGAGATCATCAGATTTGGAGCAAACTGTCTAGGATTCTGCTCACTGGTCTGATGATGTCCACCTTAGGATGACATTACGTTGGTTTTGGGGAAACACTGACAAACAGAAAAACCGGGTGATATGGCTTCAAATGGCCCTGAGAGAGAATCAATGGAAGTAAAATATTCATCTGAAAGTACTGACATCATAAGATATTTGTCAATTGGTAAAATAATTGTAGACCTGGTGAAAATAGCTGGCTACCACTACAGATGATTACCCTGAAAATATGGCAATATTACACCAATAGCAGTTCATCTTAATGCAAAAATAGTTAGCTTTGGACATCACTTAGTACATAAATTGTGTAGCAATACTTTTAAACCCTGCTAGTTAATATAATAATTAAATGCCAACACTGATTTTTTAAAAAATTCATTATGATGAAATGAACACTAAGAAGAAACTAAGAGTAAGCTGCTTGAACTTACTGCAACACATGCTACCATCGAAACAGATAAATGGAAGCCTGGAAGTATTCTTCCAAAAGGCTGAACACAGCAAACTGCATTACCTAACCATAGCCTGTGTACTCATTTCCTTTACTGTAATTCTCATGGACTTCATCCAATATCAATTGTGACAAAAGAATCAAGTGAAAAAACAGAATATGTTGGTTTAGGGGATCTTTAATCACATATAAATTCCACCCATAGGAAAAACAAAAATGCTTATTAGTCAGTTAGTTACATATAGCAGAAATGTTACTCTATTGCATTCACCCAAGGAAAATATATTATCATTTGGTTCAAATATGAAGTATACACTGATTCTGTTCATTAATGCCTTCAGTTCTCTGCAATATAAATTGCAATGTAAATTTGAGTCATCAGTCTAGAAAACATACACTTCAGGAGTCTGCTTGTATGGATGCTGGATTATCTCTTTTGTATAAGCACCTATACATGTGCTGCAAACAGGCAGATGCATGGGCAGATGCTTGAGGACGGACTTACCTTCATCCAAAGAGAAGAGACTGAACTGAACACTACTAAGTAAGGTTCTCCCCACCCCAACAGCCACAAGCACAACATACACACACACACCAGCATCAAAACAGACAACAAAAACAAAATCCAAATAATAGAAAACAATTTACAGTTGATATTCCATTTAGTCTCAAGGTAGTATTTTCTAAAGAACATTCTCAATTAAGAAACCCTCAGTACCAGATTTGTTTTAAAGGAAGAAAAGTATGGGCATAACTGTGTCCTCAGAAGTGTCCCCACCTGACAGACATCAGAACGGATGCCAGTTTTCCAGAATCCTTGGCTACTTAGCTCCACTGTTACTTCTCGTCTCATTGTATTCTTCTGCCGTATTTTTTGGAGGGCTTCCTAGAAAAGAATTCATTATGATGAGTAACACAACTGCTACAAAGCAATAGTAAGCCAAACATGAAGCATTAGAAAGTAAGTTGGATTCATTTACTATCACCCTTACATTCAGATACTCAAATCTCTTCATACAAAATTATAATATTTTCTTTAAAATGGAGGCTGGAATGCTCAAAGCTTGGGGTATAACACAGCCCAGCCTTTCTTGGCAACTAGATAAGAAAAAATCTAAACTAAATCTACCATTCTGGCATTTTTGAACAAAATACGCCCTTTCATTGATAAAGGAAGCAAAATGTGGTTTGGGATTTGAAATGAGCATGTAAAATTTTTATCAAGCCTCATGTTAAGTATTTACATCTAAGGAACAAAGTAAATTAAACTGCAACCCACATAATTCTAACAGTTGCCTTCTAACTTGCAAACCCTTATAAAAACTCTTGCTGCAAGGGCATATTTTATAATAAAAAAAGACTATGATCCAAAATGTCACCTGTGAGACGTGATTAGGAACTAACTCTTCCCTTTCACGGCCCTTCGAATAATTGTAAAAATAATTGTATATTTGTATGCATGCAATTGAATCAAAATCTCATAGGAATTCATAATAACAGGAACCACCCACACCCCCACTATTGATTAAGTTCTTTTTACAGGCCAAATACCACAAGAGGCCCGTTAAATGGCATATTTCAGAAGTTCACGGAACTACCTTTTTCCTTGAGTGCACCAACGGAGGAACATTTAAGTCAGCCTCTCAACCTTAGTTCCCTCCTTTATAAACAGGCTGATTGGCCTAAATCACAGTAAGTGACAAAGCCAGAATTCACTTTTTCCAGCTTCAAAGCCTTGCCCTTACACAACCCCAGCAGAATAAAACCTCTCTGAGACAATAATCTATGTTGATACTGAAATCGTTTATTCTTATAATTAAAACTAAAACATAAGTTATCTTGCATTACAGGGATAGTACTACCCATTAGTAAGGAAATATGGAATTTGGGATATGAAATCTTACAAAATAAGTTTACCATACTAAACTGGCAGACCAATGGAAGACAATCTTTTCCAACTTTAAGACCAAGAAATCTGAGTAAGGCCCAATGTTGTATAATGTGCAACCAAATTAAAGATAAAAGGCTAATTCAACAAATTTAAGCTTTAATATCTATAAAAGATATGTTTGATTCCCAGTGGTAATAATCCATTAAGAAACTGGCATTTTAGGGATTGATATAGTTAGGATGTTTTGGCCCCTCCAAATTTCACATTGAAATATGATATCCAATGTGAGAGATGGGGCCTGGTGGGAGGTTTTTGGGTCATGGGTGGATCCCTCAAGAATAGCTTGGTACCTTCCCCACGGTAATGAGTTCATGTGAGATCTGTTTGTTAAAGAGAGTCTGGGACCTCCCTCCTCCCTCTCTTCCTCCCTCTTCTGTCATATGACGTCCCTGCTCCCCATCCACCTTCTACCATGACTAAAAGCATCCTGAGGCCTCCCCAGAAGCCAAGCAGATGCTGGTGCCATGCTCCTTGTACAGCCTGCAGAAACGTGCACCAAATAAACCTCTTTTCTTTATAAATTACCCAGTCTCAGGTACTCCTTTAGAGGAATGCAAAACAGACTAATACAGGGATAAAAAGGCTCCCTTAAAAACTAAAAGATTTTTTAAAATCAATTCGTATAATAATGTGGGGAGGAGGGTAAAGTATGATTTTTTTTAAAAAATATTTCTCCATCTTGTACCAGAAGTATAGTGTGATAGAACAATCGTGAAATAAACCTGAAGCACATCATTGTTAATCACCAAGGAATGGAGTCTGATACAGACCTCCCTCTGTGCCAGCTTCTGTTTGTCAGTTTGTTTGACTTTGGGACTATTTGCTAGGAGGTGGCGAAGTTTCACATAACTCTTCCACAGTTTTTGGTACCTAAGGAAAAGGGCAGGCAAACATCTCAGGTAAAGAGAAGGTAAACCTAAAGTGCAACAAAATCAATTATTTTAAGAGCCCTCTTCAAATCATACATTACATTCTTTTGATTATTCTTAATGGCAGAAAGCCATCATTCTAAGGAAGGCTAAGACTTTGAGGTTGACAGTCAGGATGGATAAGAGTCAACTGGAATCTGGTGATTAAGTTGATTATTGCTTATTTCGGTTGGAAATGAGGTGTGACTATATGAATGAATCTCTGGAAAGAATTCCAAAGACACAAAAACACCTCAACCAATGGAATCATCCTGTTTCTTACTGTTACCTCTTGAAAATAACAGATTTTATTTAAATATACACTTTCTGATATTTTTTGAAAGAAAGACCCCTTCCTTAATAGGGATACTGTCAGTTGCTGAACTACTTATACCAAATATAAGAGTTGAAGAGTATTAGAATGAGAACTCCATTTGTGCCAAAACCCAAGCTACATAGCTGTATCCATTTGTCCACTGGAGAGGGTAAAAGACTAATGGTGTATACCAATTTTTATTTACCATGACAATATAAGCATATTTGTTGCAGTCAAATAAGTTATA
This sequence comes from Symphalangus syndactylus, assembly GCF_028878055.3. Taxonomy (NCBI): domain Eukaryota; kingdom Metazoa; phylum Chordata; class Mammalia; order Primates; family Hylobatidae; genus Symphalangus; species Symphalangus syndactylus. The sequence goes on along the minus strand of NC_072438.2, from coordinate 72,869,993 downwards.
ACCTAGACCAGTCTAAAGGATACTGTCAAAGCGTCCTGGAAATGAAGCAAATATGCAGTCCTTTATCAATTCACAGTCCTGCCATCTGAGTCCACGAGAGCCTCATCACATTCTACTAACATTTTTCTGACAAGAAGGGATTTTCCAAAGATTTTTCTGTCATATTAAAACTGCTCCTTTCTTGGCCTTAGCTGGGCCTCTGCTTTTTTGAAAACTTTTTTTTTTTTTTTTTTAAGAGAATGGAGGAAAGAAAGAAGTACTTACACAGTGCCTGGTTCACTGCTTCATACTTTTATCCAAAGGGGGAAAAAAAAGAACAAAACCCTTTAGCCTCTTCTAATATATGTCAGCCAGAACTCTATTTATGAATTGAAAATCTCCCATGCCCTTTTCTCCCACTATGAATCCTTTTTTAAAAAAAAAAAAAATTAAATCAGGAAGCTGTTTGTGTGTTTAGCAAGGTAGGAAATCCAAACAGTCCCAAAGAATCTAATGGTACTATCTCCATTCCCACACATCCTAAATCTTCTCCCAGAAAGCACTAACATGCCAGTTGGAAAAATCAAAATGTAGAAAGTTACATCAATCCTAAGAGTCAGAAGTCACGGCTCCTACTTCCAACACAACCTTGACTTTGCATGTGATCTTGAACTCTTAAGATGCCCCCAAAAAGAGAACTCTGCATAAATTCGGCAGTGCTAGGAACCAATATGTGCTACTTTCCTCTAGAGGGCACTGAAAAAATAAAAAATAATTATTATTATTATTGTAAGGATGAATAAAGAAAAAGTTCCTTAAAGTTTAAAAACATACAAGGACTTATGATGACCAAGTTTGCCAAAAATTTTCTATTGAATAGTTTCTTGCACTCAAATATGTAGAGAAAATAATTCTTCAGGAGCTACCAAAATTGTTTCATTTGGGTAATCTAAACTGGAAGCATGGCTCATTTCAGGTCTTAATTTTTAAAAAGGAAACATCCACTAAAGGGTATTTCTCTGCTAATTCGGCTGTTAGTAGAAGGTGAAATTGGCTAAGACAAACACTGAGAAATATCTTACTGTGGGTCTCCTGCATAACTCAACTGTGCAGGGCGTATCCCAAAGTGGACGATAATCGGAAAAGTAATCACATCGGGGTTGAACTGTTCACGATCCAGTTGATCGATACGGACAGAGCTTGGTTTCTAGAGAGAAAAATCAAAGCCATTTATTCCCATAAGAAGTCTTTACGTATTGACTTTAACCTAAGTAGGGAAGGAATAAATCGGACTTTTTTCCAGGAAAGCCTTGTCCCCAAAGGGAAAAGGTCATTTAAAACCCTTTAATTACAGCAGCTATACTATCTAAAAACTGTAATGTCATCCTTGTAAATGAGCCTATGCCATTTGGCATAATGAACAATGATTTTGTCCTTTTTTGCAGTCCACACAGAAACCTTTAAAAATTAAACTTTTAAAAGGACACCTAGTCAGATATAACTTTTCCTTAACCTCTCCGAAGGCACAGGGGAAGGATTCCACATCACAGGCAGAGCCTGTTCTGCTTTAATTTCACATTTCAGGATGCACAGACAGATGCCTCTATTTAAGTTTTTTCCCTCACTTGTTCTCAGTGGATCTTATGTATTCCTTTAATTCTACATCTTTAAGTTAGAAAGTATAGTGGTGCAAAGGCCAAATAGTTAAGCTTCTCTTATTATGTCCATGTAGGACATTTGTGTATTTTAACAGAGAGCCTCATATTTTTTTCTTCGTGTCTAATAAAGGAAGAAGTGAATGGCTCATTCCTTCTGGATCATTTGTGAAATGGCTTTCATCTTGAAAGCTTAAATTTATGAAAAGATGGTAAAATCACAGAGAATAGGTTTCAGCAACCTCCTTCCTTATAATCACCTCTCAGGACAGTCTCAATTAGAGATTCAGTTTTTACTAGCACACTGTAGAGTCTGCGGCTCAGTTGCTTTGGAGGCTAAGGCTGTAAAACTGATTCATACAGAGGCCAATAATCTTCATTCTGTCCCACAACAATGCCCAACAATTAGAGTCTGGTTGGCTGCCTGGTTTCTCTGGGACAGAGGAATTTCAATGCCAAAACCACGAAATCTCTCAGCAACTGGGACAAACTGGTCCCTCTACCTACAACTGTGATACCAGCCAGCCATCTGACAAATATTCAATGAGGTGACAAAGGGGATAAACTTGGGTGAATTCATCCACATTAATTAAAACACTCAAACCTTTGGGAGGCCAAGGTGGGTGGATCACAGGGTCAGGAGTTCGAGACCAGCCTGGCCAACATAGTGAAACCCCATCTCTACTAAAAATACAAAAATTAGCCGGGCGTGGTGGCACACACATGTAGTCCCAGCTACTCAGGGGGCTGAGGCAGGAGAATCACTTGAACCTGGGAGGCGGAGGTTGTGATGAGCTGAGATCGCACCACTGTGCTCCAGCCTGGGCAACAGAGTGAGACTCTGTCTCAAAAAACAAAGCAAAACAAACAAAAAAAAAACCCTCAAACTTTTTAAGTGTCATTTAACAAACAAAATTTCACTAGCTTCTTGAAAAGTTGGTCTCTGCTCTCAAAATTTGAAAATGGAAAATATTTTTTTCACTTGTAATCTAATATAAAATTATTTAAACGCCCATCAACAGTAGCAACGTGCTATTTAAGGTCAAATAATTACTTTCATTATTTTGTACAACAAAACAGCAGGATACATTTTTAGAATGGGAACTGTGGAATAGAATGCTATTGAATTATTCATGTTTCTGTGATTTTAAACACCATGCCATGGTACCAACAGAGGAAACAGTGATTTAAAATATCTATAGTATCTCTAAATTTATGGCAGGGGTGGAGGGAGCAGGAAATGAAATATATTCTAGACTTTGGCCACACCCTATAACATTTATTATACCATCTTTGTGTAAGAATAAAAAATGACAAAAGTCACTAATGACAAAAGTATTCCTTGGAAGATTAATTCTTTTAAGTTCTGCAGCAATGAAGTATTTAATGTGACCATAATGGCTTGAAAAATTTAATAAATTTCCCAATATTCTTGCCATTTTGTAATCTTTCGAAGCAAGTCCTACAGAGGATGAAATGTAGTGTGGTATCTACCTTGTCATATGAGTAACTTGCACACTTCTCAGTAGGATGTTTTCATAATACTGAGTTCTCAGATTTTTTTTCCTCCTTTAAGCATATCTTTAGATAAATAGTATAAAAGAATTAACTTCAACACATTCTTAAGCCTGACACCGAAACTTCCAATATAAATCTTTCATACTGACTAGGTCTGACTTCATGTTGTTAATACTGGCTTTATAGCACCTCAAGGATGCACAGTTAATCATGCCAATAATTTCTACAATTTCTCAATTCCTCAGAGATCTTACTGTTTAGGAAGCACTCCTGGCAAGCCTATCCCAGTGATCTCTCCTAAAATGAGAGGCTTTCCTGATGGGCCCATTGGCTCAACCATTCATCAAAGACTCCTTTCATATGTTAGTGGTCTTTGGGTTATCACCTGGGCAAGCATCATACATTAGTTTGGTGCAAAAGTAGTTGCGGTATGGCAGAACCTGCAACTACTTTTGCACCAACCTAACATATAACTTCACTAGCACCTGGCTCATATAATAGTCCCTCAACAAATCAGGTGAATGATGATTATGGTGATCATAAACTTCACCTATGCCACTGGCTCAAAAATAAGCAATGAGAAAATCAAACTGTTAGAGGATTTTTTTTTTTTTTAACTACAGCAAACTGGGCCTCACTGCCTGGAGCATATAAGGTAGGTATATCCTTAAGCCAGGGTATCCTTGAGTTTTTTTTTTTTTTAACTCTCCAGCTGATTCTAGATTTCAGGAAAACGTAACTATACCATGGAAGGAAGCCCAGGGTGAACGTGCTCCCCCCATGTCTACCACAGAACATGGAACTCTCCAAGTGGAACCACCCAGCTGAAACTGGACATCACCCACCACCATCATCCCATCCTCTGACTCAGCATGAAAAGTGACAAAGGGAATATCAATATATGCAACTGTTTTAAGAATAAAAATAGAATTCACAGTCTTACCCTGAGAGTGTTATTACTTACATATTTCTTTTAAAGTCACTTTAATAATTATGTGGCTTAACAGTAAAACAGTAAAAATTATACGATTTTCTGGTTTTAAACAAGTTTTATGTTTAAACATATTTTTATTAAACAATTTTAATTTCTGGATTTGTTTAAAAGAATCCATACTAGCCAGAATGTTTTATTTGCAAATAGCAACATTTTGTTTGTGCAGATGTTACTGTCATGCTACAAAAAGTTGATCCAGAGTTTTTAGTTTATGAATCAAAGCTATTAAGCAATTGGCAGCTTTTTAGAAAACAACAGCTTTGTTAAGTAGATTATTCCATTTATTTTCATGGAAATATTTTAATTCATTTCTATAAAATTTTGTCCTTGTAAGATGCCAATATGTAACTATTTTATGAAACAGTAACACTAATTTAGAAGAAAAAAATTGATATAAAGAAAATGTTATGTCTTTATATAAGAACTAGTTTTCTTTTAATTATCTCCTTTTAATGTTTGCATTTTTTAATTCTAAAATTGAACATCAAAAGCTAATTTTAAAACAAAAAACTTAAGTAGCACCCAAAGAAATGGAAAATATTTATAATAATTATGGTGGAGGATCAATAAAAAATAATACTACAAAAAAGATCAAAGGATATTAATAGGCAGTTATCAAAAGAAAACATGAATGGATAATAAACATTTGGAAATCAAAATAAACACAAAACTGAACTAAGTCATTTCCCGCCCCCCAACTCTCATCCAATTCCCTTAGTATAACCAGCATGAAGATATGGTTGCTCTCATATGCTCCCAGAGTACAAATTTTACAGCCCTTCTGGAAAGAAATCTGCAACATGCATCAAAAGCCTTAAAAATGTACCTATCTTCAGGCAGAATAAATTTACTAAATTAGGTGAATTTACTACCAAATATGCCTAAATTGTAATATTTTCTTATTTACTAAATATTTAAAGGAAAAATTATCCAAGGACAAGAGCAGTGAGTACCTAAAACTTTTAAAATGTGCTGTTACTGTTTTCTTGAATCATTCAGATCTGGAAAAGAAGGTCCTCCAGCCTCTGAATATACAGACACCAGAACATACCGTCCCAGGGTTGGTAACAATCATGCCTTTGCATTCTTCTGCATATTTCTGCCACTCCAGCTCCTCCCACTGAAGCATATTGGCAATCTCCTCCTCGGGCACCAGGGCTTTGCTGCACCTTAACAAGTACAGGAGAATCTGGTGCATGGACAGCACTTCCTTTCCTCCATCTTGGGTGGGAGTGGGAGTGGAGAGAAGAGGAAAAATAAGGCTACTCAACTTACAGCAAATCAACAACTGAATAAGGAAAAAACAAGACAATGGAGGAAAAAGAGCACGTACAAAAAGGTAACGTAAAATTTACACTGTTTAACCAGGTGCCAAATAATATGAAAGCCATTTGTTTCATTGATGAACAGTGCTCATAAACCACCTCATTTACTAAATTGGCAACAACATTATAAATGATAAAAGGCTCCATTCGTGAGGTATGAATATAAAAAAGGTGCCTATCTAAATAAATTTAAAGCCACCTAGCATAAAGAACCATAGTTTATAATATACAGAACCATGTTAGGTCTTAAATATTTTATCATTCTTTCTGAGGTAACAGATGAAAGCTCTTTAGAAGTGATGTTACTGTCTTAAGGAAATTCTAAGCTTTTGTGAGATATTTATGGATGTCTTCAATACGCTGTTGTTGCGTTATGGTCTAATTTTTTGGTGCTAATGTGCTGCACCTGCCATGATGAACAGAGCTAAAGAGCCTGTGCTAATATCATGGAAGATCATTATGGAGTTAGTACATGGAAAAAATACCGAGTGTTCTGAGGCTTACAGAAGCATATAGCACCAAGTACAGGGGATAAAAATAACAAAGGGCATCATTCAAGTACCCTGGAAAAAGCCAATTAATCTAGTACTTGATGAACTAAAGACATCCACTTCATTTCAGCATTAATGTGGGGTCTACAGGCTTCTGCCTTCTCTTTGGACTTAACTTCTGGACCAACATGGGCAACCATTTTATACCTCTTTTCTTTGCCTACTCCCAACCAAACAAAGGACAAGAGCCCTGAAGAGGACAATCATTACCCTCTCCCAGGTCATGAGATAGGCTATGAACAGTAGTACAGGACCAAACACTTCAGGGAGAAAGAAAGGGATCAAGAGCACAAGATGGCAGCAATGGGATGGCACAAAAGAGAGTGTCCTCCCTGGTCAGAGGAATTAGTGGCACCCAGTTTGAGTCTGGGGCACTAAACAATTTTAATGTGAATTGCTGTGGGCTAAGAACTTAAACAAGACTGCATGTCTGAGAAAAGAGAGAAAATATCAACATTTCTGTGTGAGCTGTGTTCCTCCATCTGAGATGTTACTCTGGAACTAGACCACATTGCTGTTCTACAGCCACTATATATGCAGGCATGCATTCACTCATTCATCCAAATATTCATTTATTCAACAAATATTTATTGAGTGCCTTTTATGTAACAGCCACTGTTCTAGGCCCTAAGAACACAGCAATGATGGAAACAGCCAAAGCCTTGCCTTCCTGAAGCTTCTACTGCAGTAGAGACAATATAAAAGAGCTACATAAAAGATCAGGTTGAGATGAGTGCTACAAAGAAGAATCAAACAGGACAAGGAACTAGAGCTGTATCTAAAAGGATGGATAGGAATGGAATCTTCTAAGAGGTTTCACATAGACAAAACTTGAAAGGAGCAAGGGAGGCTACCATGCAGCAGTCTGGAAGAGGAGAAGAAAGAGCAAATGCCCTAAGGTGGAGTGGAACTGTTGTGCCCAGGAACTGCAAAGAGGCCACTGTGGATGGTGTGAAGTGAGAAGAATGTGAGAGAGGCAGCAGGGAAGTCAGATCTTACAAAGCTTTACAGCTCATTAAGAGCTCTGCAGTTGACTCTGAGACGGGAGCATGTTTTTCGCCATATGTGCCATGCACTGTGAGTGGTCCCATGTCAGTATCACCAGGGAAAAAAATGCCACAAGCTCTAGGCACTCAAGAAGCACATAGGCTAATAATGATTGATCACAATGGTTCCTAAATGAATCTTTGTAGATAACACTCAGAAAATAAAGTTCTTTTAATCAAAGTTCTAAAGACACTGTGCTTCTAAAAAATAATAATAGTTGTCCAAGAAGTGACAAAGTCACAAAATACATCAACCCACATTAAGATATGTTCTATCTACTAATTCATAGCAGTAACTTTTTTTATGCCTCATTACAAAGCAACTGCCTTAAACGCAAAAGTCATCATTAATAAGCTAACTTCCATAGTGTTATGGACTCAATGTTTGTGTTCCCCCAAATTTCATATATTAAAATCCACTTTTTTTTCATTTTTCTTAGTGCAGTGATGCCATCACGGCTCATCGCAGCCTCAACCTCCTGGGCTCAGCCAATCCTCCCATCTCAGCATCCCAAGTAGCTGGGACTACAGGCTTGTGCCACCACGCTTGGCTACTTTTTTAATTTTTTTGTAGAGACAGGGTCTAATTATGTTGCCTAGGCTGTTCTCCAATTCCTGGGATCAAATGACCCTCCCACCTTAGCCTCCCAAAGCGCTGGGATTACGGTGTGAGCCACAGCACTCAGACATATATTAAAATCTTAACCCCCAGTATGATGATATTAGGAGGTGGGGCCTTCAGAGGTAATAAGGTCATGAAGGTAGAGCCCTCATAAATGGGATTAGTGCCCTTATAAGAAACACGAAAGAGCTTGCTTCCTCTCTCTTTTATCCACCAGGTGAGGATATAAGAAGATGGCTGGCTGTGAAACAGTAAGAGGACCTTTATCAACAACCCAACCACGATGATGCCCTGATCTCAGACTACCAGCCCCCAGGACTGTGAGAAATAAGTGTTTGTTGTCTAAGCCACCAATCTACGTTTTTGTTAGTACAGTTCAAACGAAGACACGTGGCTAGGGACGTATTTCTCCAAGTCAGTCTCAAAACACATTTCCACCTGGGCATGGTGGCTCATGCCTGTAATCCTAGCACTTTGAGGGGCCAAGGTGAGCAGATTGCTTGAGCTCAGGAGTTCAAGGCTAGCCTGGGCAACATGGCAAAACCCCTCTCTACAAAAAATACAAAAAATTACCCAGGCATGGTGGTACACGCTGGTGGTCCCAGCTGCTCGGGAGGCTGAGGTGGGAGGATCACCTGAGCCCTGAAGGTTGAGGCTGCAGTGAGCCGTGACTGTGCCACTTCACTCCAACCTGGAGAACAAAGTAAGACCCTGTCTCAAAAAATAAAATAAAATAATAAAAACATATTCCAATCCACCTGCTTGTAACGTGTGTTCCTCCATCAGTAATGTTCCTCTCTTTGCTAAGGAGCCCAGCAAACCCACAATACCTGTCTCTCAGTCTGAGTCCATGAGAATCACTCATCTTCTAAGGGGACTGAGTGGATAAGAAAATTCCAATGCCAGAATACGTTGCCTATACACTTCATGTGCATACACACAGAACAGCAGGAATAAAGGAAACCTAGCGAACCTTGGAAAGAACTGCCACACTAACTAGCTTCACTAGGAACTAAGGAAAGAAGAAAATAATTTTTGGCTTATAATGCCTATACTTGGTGAGATTACTTAAGAGTACCAGGGACTTTAAGGACACAATAGGGGTGTAAAATACCGTAAGAAGGAGCAGAATGTTGCTTTGTGTAAGAATTAGAAAAAAGATTCATATTTTCATGGGGGGAGAGGAGGATGATGGAGGGAGAATATATACACAGGTCCAGATATATAAAACAGCACTAGAATCTCCACACATGCATTTACAGCTGCCTGACTCCATGGCACTTCAGATAAAAGGGAAATGGACTGGGGACAGCGAATTTAATGTGAAAAGACTTTTAAAAGAGCTAGTGGGAGAGAGGAACACTTAAGACTACAAACCAAGACTCCCTTAAAGGCTTCATTTCTGTAGAAAATGATTAGTATAGATACTGTCCAATTTAGGAAAAGCATAACTAGATTAAGAAATAAGGCCATTGGCCAGGTGGGGTAGCTCACGCCTGTAATCCCAGCACTTTGGGAGGCCAAGGTGGGTGGATCACCTGAGGTCAGGAGTTCGAGACCAGCCTGGCCAACATGGCAAAACCCTGTCTCTACTAAAAATAAAAAATCAGCCAGTCATGGTGGCAGACTCCTGTAATCCCAGCTACTCAGGAGGCTGAGGCAGGAGAATCGCTTGAACCTGGGAGGCAGGAGTTGCTGTAAGCCGAGACTGTGCCACTGCACTCCAGCCTGGGTGATGGGGTGAGACTCTCTATCAAAAAAAGAAAGAAAGAAGACCACAAGGTGCTTATAAGAATGCCAGTTATCCACCTTCTTATTTAGGTACAATGCTAATGATGAGGCAGAAACGAGTCACATAGCAACACAGAAACTAGACATAATTAAAAATATACATATACACACATCAGGTGCAAAGTTAACAACACTGAAGGAGAAACCACAAATCCATGTTGAAATCTGCTAAATATTTTAAATGGCAACTAAACTTTAAAAAGATTTTATTTACCACTGTAAAAAAGTAGAAACTCAGGGCAGATAACCTGAGGTGAAAGGTATCTCAAGGAAGGGGGATTGAGACTCTGCTCCCTGTCTGGTTTTGGGGTTCAATTTCCATGGAAAGGTAAGAGGAGATCCATAAATTAGAGACTCCTGCCAGAGCCACAGGGCATGGGCTATATCTCTCACACCCAGCCTGGCAAAAAGACACTCCATAAACATTTGTGGAATGACTTTCTAAAGCAGACTAATAACTTGGCCACTTGCACTCAGGCTGCCATGAATTCACTAATGTTAATGAATTGGCTCTTTTGGTTTGTCTGCCTTGCCACTTGTTTATGTTGGGGATTTATGGAGCCATGTCACTGAGGGCTAGGAAGTAATTTTTATCTTGTTGGCTGAAATAAATAGCACATGATATAAATGAGAAATGAGAGCGGGTAAGCTAAGGTTAGCAGGAATTCCGCCAACTCTGGGACTGGAACCGTGACAACAGCTCATTATTCGGGAAGAACTGGAGTTTGTGTTTCAGGGAATGAATCTGGACAGTCATTAATGAACTGATAGACTTTATAAACTGTTTCTTAGAGACCCAATTCTCTCAGTTTATATTGCTTGATTATTTATATGGTTATTTGGGGTGGGGGGTAATTTGTTAGGGAATCTGTATTAAGAATATGGCTGCTTATAAGAGTATTTCTCAACTGTTAGTACTCAACTTTAAGAAATACAAAAATATTATCCCCTTTCTCTACACTGACAGCAACTGTATGACCGCGTTTCTGTGTCTTCTGGATATTCCTGCTGAGACATCCTAATAATCTTATTTTCTAAAATATGTATTAACAAGTCTTTTCTAAATTTTCCAAATGTATGTTAAGTTGTGGTACTAATAGACGGTTTGCAAAAATAGATGCGGTACTAATAGATGGTTTTATACTTGCCTCCTGGAAATTTTGCAATACTCTCCCACCTCCTGGCCCCCTGCCAGCCACACCTGAGAACTACTGCTCCAGATGGGGCAATTTCAAAGCATCAATTTTCTAGACAGTCAATTTGCAAAACTGATTCAGGATTTGCAATGCTTTACTAGGGTGGTAATATAAGCAATGAGTAGGCTTTCCCCTAAGTGTGATCTCACTATCTTGAATTACGACCTACCTTTGCCCCAGTTACACTCAGAATAAAACCTTATACTCAGTCTAGTTCATATCAACTATTTTGCGACCAAAGGTAGAGAGTGGGATAGGAAAGAAACAAAAATTTGAGAAAAAATTTTAAATCTCAATAAACTGATTGCTCTATGATTTGGTTTCTGGTAAACTGGTCAGCATTGAATAATCCTTGGTTTAAACTATCAAGCTTACTTTTGGGTAAAGTTGTATAAAGCAACTGGGACAGCTATCTTCAAAAGGGATAAACTGAAGAATTAGAGAAATATGATGATGACTTATAAAACTTGAATTTTCAGTTAGATATTATAATAAACTGACATAAATAAAAAGCAAGTAAGAATGAGAAGACCATAAAATACCTGAAAAATGTGGAAAGCTACTCATTCTCAAAGAAGTTCAAGAAACATGCAAATAGTAACATCAGACTTTTTGCTTATCAGATGGACTAAACCAGGAATGTCCAATCTTTCAGCTTCCCTGGGCCACAATGGAAGAACTGTCTTGGGCCACACATAAAATACACTAACACTAACGACAGCTGATGAGATTAAAAAGAAAAATCCAAAAAAACTCAAAATGTTTTAAGAAAGTTTATGAATTTGTGATGGGTCACATTCAAAGCCGTCCTGGGCCGTATGTGGCCCATGGGCTGCGGGTTGGACAAGCTTGGACTAAACTGTAAAAGACTAGTAACATCCTGGCCAGGTGTGATGGCTCACGCCTTTAATCCCAGCACTTTGGGAGGCTGAGGTGGGTGGATCATCTGAGGTCAGGAGTTCGAGACCAGCCTGACTAACATGGCAAAATCCTGTCTCTACTAAAATTACAAAAATTAGCCAGGCATAGTGGCAGGTCCCTGTAATCTCAGCAACTTGGGAGGCTGAGGCAAGAGAATCGCTTGAACCTGGGAGGCAGAGGTTGCAGTGAGCTGAGATGGCACCACTGCACTCCACCCTGGGTGAGAAGAGTGAGACTCTGTCTCAAAAAAAAGGCTAGTAACATCCAGTATTGGCAGGTGTATAGAAAAAGAGTACTTTCTGTTAGTCATAAAGAGTACTGTTGGTCAGAACTACAAATTGGTATGTCCTTTCTAGAGAAAACTTGGCCAACATCATTCTGAATTTAAAATGTGCATACTACCTTAACACATAATTTCACTACTAGAACTCTACCTTACGGAAACAAACAAATGCAACAGGATAGACACAGACTATTTCTGAAGCATTTATATAAAATGGGGAAAAAATGGAGAACTCCAAAATATTTGTCACCATAAGAATTATAAACAAATTAATGTCCATCCATACTATAAAATGCTAAGTATGCATCAAAGAATGAAGCAAAGCATTTACAGTACAGAGAATGCCTGAAGTATCTGAGTTAAAAAAAAAAAAGGAAGTTGTGTAACATATTTAGTGTTATTCCACTTGAAGAAAAAAAGCATAATTCTCCTTACAGCGGTTAAAACAATATAAATCAAGCCATTTACAGCATTTACCCATTTTCACATGTTCAGAAGGAAGTGCTCACTGTTTTTACTTTACATACTTTTGTATTGTTTGTATACACACACATACACACATACACACAGAGTCAACTCAATCAAAAGCAAAAGCAACACTTCAATTTTCTAAAGAAAGAAATTGTTCTTTTCAATAAATGGTGCTGGGTCAATTGGATACCCACATTGAAAATACTGAGTTTTGACCCATATCTCATACCAATTGTGAAAACAAATTCAAGACTAATTACAGCTCTAAAAGTGAAGAAAATATAAGTGAGTAACTTGACTTTAGGGTAGGCGAAAATTTTATAAATATGATACAAAAAGCTCTAATCATAAAGGAATATATATCTATAAATTGGACTACATAAAAATTAAGAATTTCTATTCAACAAAAATCATCAAGAAGATCAAAAAGCAATCTACAGAGAAGGCATTGGCTATATATATATATTTTTATATATATATATCTGTCAAAGAACTCATATACAGTATATATTTCTAAAAACCTAAAAAAAAAAAAATCAATGAGAAAAAGGCTGACATTGCCCAATAGAAAAACGGGCAAAAGACTTGAATGAGCACTTTAAAAAAACCACTATCTAGGCACCTAATAAATATATGAAATGGTGCTCCGTTTTATTAGTCATTAGGAGAATGCAAATTAAAATCACAATGTGATACTTCTGAACACACATCAGAATGGCTACACTGACAAAGAAAAAATAAATGCCAAGTGGTGAGAATGTGAAATAACTTGAATTTTCATACACTGTTAATGAGAAGGTAAAACAGTACAGTCACTTTGGAGAACTGAAAGTGTCTACAAAGCTTAATATACACACACCCAGAATTCCACTTGGTGTGGTATATATGTAACAGAAATACATATATATATGCTCACTAAATGACATGTACAGGTCTTTGGTGAACGTACATATGCTATTCAAATATACAGATACAGATATATAGTGAATATATGTGTATATATATAGTGAATATAAAACATGAATATAAATGTCATGAATATATATATATATATATATATATATATATATATACTGAAAATACTCAAATGTCCATTAATCATAGATAGGTTTATTTTAATTTAGTCATCCCGTATAATACTATATAGTAGTAAGAATGAGCCAACTACAGTTAAGTGCAACAGGATATGATTCTGAAATACATTAAACAAAAGACAGAAGCAAAAAAGAAAATACAATTCTAGTTTTTATAGTTCAAAAACAGGTAAAACTAATACATGGTGTTTCAAGTCAGAATAGCGGTTACCCTTGAGGGTCTCGGCAGCGATTGGAAAGGGGTCCGAAGGGGGTTCTTGGAAGCTACTAATCTTGATCTGGGTGCTGGGTGGATGGTCATATTCACTTTGTAAAAACTCACTAAGGTCCTATATTCATGATCCATGCACTTTTCAGTATTTATGTTATAGTTCAATCAAAAGTTTACTATATAAAAATGAGAGATAATACCAAAGGCTATTTGAAAAGAACACTCACTAGTAACCAAAAACATGAATATTTAGATAAGGCATTATTATGACCAATTAAATAAAATCAGTAAACAAGTATTTACTGAGTCCCTGCTAGGTGCCATGAAGTATGTTAGCACTAGTGATACAACAAGACAGACAAATGTTTACTCTTCAGCCTCATGGAACTCACCACTGAAATTTTTTAAAAGGAAGAAAGAAAGGAGAGAAGGAAGATGGGAAAGCCATCTTCTGCTAAAAATGAATAATAATGCATTTATCACGGCAGCACAAACTGATGTTATTCTTTTGACAAGAAATTTGGCACTATATATCACGATCTTTAAAAATATCCATCTGCTCAATGAATTATTAAAAAATAGATGCAAATCATATACTAGTAGATGACAACTACGTAAAAAAACCCTTATGCACAGAAAAAATGAAAATATATATCAAAATTTGTTTTTTTAAATTCACCATTTTCTAAAAGATCTTTAACAAGGTCACATTATGAATAACAAATCAACCATAATTTCCTATCTAATACCAAAATGCATTTTATACATTAGATATTTTTCTGTATCCTTCGGGGTCTTCTTAGAATATATATTTTCAAAGGGGAGTCTAATGAAAAGGTAAACCCTGTTTAAAAACAAATCAATAGACCTTTTTCTTTACGACAACCTAAATGTTATCCCCCACATAGTTATGTGAGAGTTGAAATCTCACAAAGTAAATATCCAACATCAGATTTTTCTTTAAGGTGATTTTAAAACTGCCCACATCTGTTTGGTCATAAAATGCCTAGAGGAAAGTAGATATAGAAAGGAAAAGGCTTTTCAGCAAATTCACTCTAACATCATTTTCTAATATGTTTACTGCTGAAGCTCCATTCTAAAATCAAAAGATTCATTCACCGGAAGAGAAGAAAGGGCATCTCAATAAAACAAAACCAGACATAAAAAGGAGAAAAGCCTTTGAATGCATTTCTAAACAAAATAAACATGAACAGTAATACTAAAAATCTGAGTAATGCTAACCTAAAATAAACTAAGCCATTTTGACTGTCTGGACTGAGGAAAGAGTATCAGGAAAAAATCTTGAGAAAAATCTAAACCAGACAGAGTAGACAAGAAACTAAAGCCACACAAGAGGAGCCAAAGAGACAGGAGGAAAGTAAGGAGTGCCCAGGCACCAGAGCAGGGAAGAGACTGACACTGAGGCACGTCCTCTGCACTTGGTCTGTAGGAGGCTGCCTCTGGCGTCAGCAGCTGCAGTGGGTTAGGGACAGTTCGAGAGGGTCTGGCACTGAAGCAAAACTTGGCTGTGAATGGACAAGGGCACTGGAGGAAGCCAGACTCCGACAGGCTCACTGCAGGGCTCTCAGGCATGAGGGAGACAAGGGCTCCTGCCCAAGGGAGACAGGGGCTCCTGCCCGTGGGGAGACAGGAGGCATAAGGAGGACAGCACGAACACAGCACTGAAATTCTTTAACTGCTGATATTGGGTGGAAAGGTTACACGAAGAAAAGCTCCCCAACCAAGATTATAGACCACAGATTTACAGCAGCAGCTATGTTTTACTCTCCAGTATTACTGAGCGGCCCACATATAGAAGAAAAGGCAAGCAATTGGATTGACGACATTAACTCGGAGATGGTGGCCATACAAGCAGCGGAGACAGCTAGAACTGACAGGGTAAATGTCAGAGCACAGGACCTGGTGGGGAAGGCAAAGGAAAGCAGCCGTACATAAGGAGAAGAGGGAAGATCCAAGTAGAAGCAAAGGCAATAGGGACATGAGAGGCTAGACTGAAGGATGTCACCAGAAAGTGCGATACTGGAGTCAAATTCTAGGGAGAAATTAATGTAGGTTGGTGGCATGGTCCAAGGTTTTATCTTAAGATTAAGCGGCTGAGTGGTGACAATCGTTACAGTAGAAAAAATCAAATAATTATATAGCTCAGGGTAGAATGGTAAGTGAAGTTCACCAGGCTGGTAACAGAACCTTGTGGAGAGAGGAAACTGTAAGCCAGGTTTCACAGCACTTGATAAAGCAGGTAATTGACTAGGAAATAAATAAAGAAGGAGTGGGAATAGGGTGCCAGAAGCCTCAAGGAGAAAGATTTTGCAAACAAAAAGGCAACCAAAAGATTTCATTAAAAATACTTTTTTTAATTTTTAGAGATAGAGCCTTGCCATGTTGCTCAAGCTGGTCTCAAACCCCCACTGGGCTCAAGCGATCCTTCCTTCTCAGCCTCCCAAATAGCTGAGACTATAGGTACACGTCACTAAACTGACTCCAAGCATTTTTAAAAACACTAAATATAATGCCAAATATTACAGTTGGATTCTTTAAAAAAAATTAGAAGGCCGGGTGCGGTGGCTCACGCTTGTAATCCCAGCACTTTGGGAGGCAGAGGCAGGTGGATCACGAGGTCAGGAGATCGAGACCACGGTGAAACCCCGTCTCTACTAAAAAATACAAAAAAATTAGCCGGGCATGGTGGCAGGCGCCTGTAGTCCCAGCTACTCGAGAGGCTGAGGCAGGAGAATGGCGTGAACCCGGGAGGCAGAGCTTGCAGTGAGCGGAGATTGCGCCACTGCACTCCAGCCTGGGCAACAGAGTGAGACTCCGTCTCAAAAAAAAAAAAAAAAAATTTGAAAACAGTTAAAATATTGCTTTAAAAAACTGTCATATATTTCCTTATGTATTTTATTGGGAGACAAAATTATTTTATACCTTTTTTCACTGTAAAATGAATTCAAGCACATGTCAAAAGATAGGAAAAAAATCACTATAATCCTACTACCTTAATGTAACCATTATTACAGTAATTTTTTCAGCACAGTTATAATCATATTGAATTTAAAATTTTTTTATTGTTTTCCAATTAGCCGTATGCATTTTTAAGCCACAATCATTTTTCCATGTTAACACACCTGCATGATATTTTGTCAAGTAGATTTCTAAAATTTATAAATCTGTTCTTCCATTGTTCATCTAATTTGGACTACCATGATTTATGCAGGGATATAAATCCACATGTATAATTTTACATTTCCATGCCTAACCTGAGAAGTAGATAATTAACAGTATCGAAGGTGGGAAAGTTGTCCCTGAAGATTGAAAGGAAAACAGCAAGCTTATTTTCAGATGCACTATCTCACCAGGTCACTGACAAGCCAGAAGATTTACCTGGAAGAAATCTTACAAAACGTGGCATGAAATGAAATCTTGGGCAGCAAGGAGGACTGTCTTCAAACAAAGGACCTGAAGCAAACAAATGAGAAAAAAAAAAAAAAGAAAACTCAGTCTTAAAAAACAAGCACGCAACTTAATTTCTAAGACTTATGATAACCACAAAAACTACCACCAGAAGTAGAGGCATAAAAAATACCACCACCTCCTGCCACTCCTCCTCAGTGGCTAAATCAATCATTGGTAATTGCCACAAGCACCCAAGGAAGACAGCAATGAGGAGACTACAGGAAGGCAAGAAGAGGATGAAAGCCCCAAGTAGCAAATATATACAGTAAAATTATTTTTAAAATACAAAACTATCAAGACTTATTATCATTGAATTATTGCATGATATAACGTGACTATGTGTTCATTCTTTCCCATTTTAATCACTACACTAAAAAAATGTTGAGAAATGCTATCAGTTTGAAAAGCCATTCATCAATAAATAAGTAGCTGTTCGTTAGAATACGGATAATTCCAAAAGAGTAAGCTACTATCCAAGAACCAAGCATCAAGTCTTTGAATCTATCTGGTTCACTCTAAGTATCTGCGTGTGTGCATGTGTGTGTGTGCGTTTTAATGACTAACCAAAGTTTTTCATTTAAATAAACTTCCATCGTAGAAGATTTATTACAGCAAAGTTTACTAGATTTAAAATATTAACTAATGGTAATTTCCCAGGTGCACATATATCAAGGTAGTTACAGATAATAACTGGTACCATCTTCAAGCTGCTACCAGCTAATAATAAGCCCTGTCAAACTGTATAAAGTAAAATCCATAGAAACTTATTCATGTCAAATGATAACGAGCATTCCTGTGAATAACACTTTTCTCTGGGTATTTAAAAAATAAGAGAAATTTCAACTATCTCCCTACAACTTTTATAAGAGTTTTCACATATACCATAACATTCTTCTATAAACATTACTCTCTTCTTTAAATCCTATTACTTACCTTTAAGATTCCAGTCATATAATTCCAAAATATCTCTGAATAGGAACAGTGAAAAGAGTTCAAGCCCTTTCACACAAAAATTCTGAAAAATAAACCAAAATTAAATTACTGTAGCTTGGCAAAATATATATTAACTGAAGGTTCAACTTGTTCTTGTCAAGTGTCTTTAAAAGTGTGTGTTAAAACTATACTAAGACCATATAGTTTCCTGAAGAGTTTGGCCACTGATCACTAGTTTCAGATGGAAATGAAATAGACAATAATGCCATTAGGATTCCTTAATGTCAACTTAGCCCTTCTCAGTATACAAAGAAAATAAGAAATTTAAAAAGTAAAGTCTCACTTAATATATTTTTCTAATTCAATTATAAACTGTGTCAGAATCTTCTGAGGATGTTTTGTTAATTCAGATTACACATATGCACCTGATAGGCTTGTCCCCCACCCCCGCCCCACACATCCAGAATAATTGTCATGGAGTTACCAAAAAACAGAGGTCATGTGTACCCAAAAAGTTCAAATAAGTAATGAATGCAAATAAAGGGCTAAGAAAAACTATACAACTCTGCACCAAAATTTCTCCTGTAAACAAGCTAAACAGATGATATATTTGCAAGTGAGACTTATAATTCTTCCTCCTACTTGTTTTGCTCGGAGTTCATAAATCACCCTGCATGAGACCACGCCAGAAGTCATAAACTTTTGTAATAGCAAATGAAGGCATATGACCTTAAAAACCAAAAGGAAGTTAAAAAAAAAAAAGTCCCTTCTAAAGCAGGAGAATGAAGGGGTGGTTCTTCTTCTTTAATTCTTTTTGAAAGGAAGGTACAATGAACAAGACTTGCTCAGAATGAAACAGGTGCCAACTAGGCACACATGTGATGCCCATCAATTTCCCCCTCCACGCTCCCTGCCCATGACAGAGCTGTCCCATTAAACAAGGTTTGCAAGCAGAGCCAGGGGCTCCGGAAATTGACCCTGACTCCAACACAATGTTAAGTGCACAAGCTTGTTTGCTGTCTAGTTGTTATTTCTTAGTATGATTTGTTGACACCACTAAATTCAAGATCAGACTATGAATCATTCTGAGATTCACATTAATCTTCCTTTGGAATTTTAAATCTCTTGCATATATTGAGATAAATCTGCTGCTGAGCACCCGCAATGAAAAACAATTAGGAAAAATACGTAAATATATGGGAAGAAAAATGAACCAAGCATTGATCTTGTCATTGGAGATAACGAATAATATTATTACAACAGCTATCAGATTGTTTCACTCTTCCAATTTCCCCTCTAACAATGGCCAGTAACCAAAATCTGTACCCTACGTAAAAGAAACTAGAAACAGATGTAAAGTTAATATCAGCTGATGTAACACAAGGAGAAAGGGGTTCAAAAACAGGTCAACAAGTTGAAAATTGGCCTGAATTTTAACCTTGATACTAGAGCTACATTTCACTGACTCTTTCAACAGTGAATATGATACTTTAGAGATATTCCTGGCAAAAGCCAGATCTGGCCAAGTTCAATGCTTTAAAATAGTAGTGTGGAACAAGCAAAAGAGCAAACTACATCAAACCACTACACAATCTTTTCCCTTACCTCCGGCATCATCTCTTCAATGAAATGAATCGTGTAGTCTATGTTGAATCTAATTACTTTACACAGTGGAATCTGCAATAAAAAGAAGTGAGGTTCAGTTCCCCAATATCTCCCTGCAGGCTCATATTGTACGCGTTTGTTACCTGACCCAAAAGGCCATGAACCAAATGAGAAGGCTTCACCTTCATCTCAGCGGCTAACAACACTGCATATGAAGCTTGACCACAAGTGCTGGATTTTAATGACAAGAACCTAGCTGGCCCGGCCTCTCCAAGAAACCTGCATAATGTGGTGCTTAATTAACAGTATTAGCAGCAGCAACACAAACATGACAAGAACCCATTAAAACCACAAATATCACCTCTAAAGAATTAATAAAACCATAACCATAAACATTTCTGTTTCTCAAGTTTTTAAAATATTTTAGAATCTCTGGCTCCTTAGGCAGATCAGGGATAGTAGGGTGATAATTCATCAATTATGGATTCATAGGTCACTGAAAACACCCAATCATGCTGCCCATCTGGCTCTTGAGCAAAGGCAATTGTGGTAATAAATATAATAATACCAAATGATAATAAAAATAATAATAGCTGACATTTTTTGAGCCAGGCACTGTCCCAAATGCTTCACAATATTCATTCATGTCACCATCACAACATCCCTATGACATGGGTTTGGCTACCATGTCCACTGAACAGTGCAGGAAGCTAAGGCAGAAGAGTCATCAGGTACCATGCCTAAGAGAACAGGTAGCTTGGTGAACTGGGAAGTCTTCCTCTAGACCCCAGCTCTTAGCCACTGGAGTATACCCCTCTCATTACCTGTTCTAATCCTCAAGATGCATGTGAAAATGAAGGAAGGCTCAGAATAAAATAAATCCACATCTATCTTACTTTACCAGTGTATCATCAGACAATTGCCTACTGCCTACACATAATAGGTTTTCCGTAAATATATTTTTGAATGAATTAAAGAATGAAAAAGGGAGGGAGATTACTGCAGAGAATTGGCTGGCTAGCTGGGGAAAATAACAGACCCAGAAGTCCCAGAGATGCGTTAACTGAGTTTTTCTGGCTGCTTAATCTGTCCATAAGATGATTTTATATAGATGTAATCATTTTCATAAACCATAGCAATCAGAAAGAAACAAATTTTAATTCTATCAGTGAAAGGGATGGTAAGAAAAACAGAAAAATAGTCTTATAATGCCATCTACTGGAAATCCTTTTCTCAGATACGAAGTTTAGTTCTTGGGGTCTTTTCCTTTTTATTCTAAAGAACAGTGGTTAATTTGAGTGAAATTCATAATAGCCATTATCAAGTTCTACTTTGTTCTTATAATCATTTAAAAATATTTAAGAGTTACAAAATTTTGCATGATTCAACGTATTTTTAAAATACCTATTCTTTGCTAACAACTATATGAGGTTCATAGGTGCTCTAAAATAAGCTACAGGCCCTATCTTAAGAGGTAAAGAGGTATAAGAAGAAAGGCATGTAAGCAAATACAAACAGAATACAATGCAATGTAACTTCTAAGTTCAATTAAAAAACAAACAAGCAACCAAAAAAAGTATAAAGTACAAAAGAACCAAACAGGAGGTAACATGTGAGTTGGCTTCAAAGATGAGGAGGGGCTGGGTATGGTGGCTTATGCCTGTAATCCTAGCACTTTGGGAGGCTGAGTGGGGTGGATCAACTGAGTTCAGGAGTTCAAGAACAGCCTGGCCAACATGGTGAAACCCCGTCTCTACTAAAAATACAAAAATTAGCTGGGCGTGGTGGCGTCTATAATCCCAGCTACTTGGGAGGCTGAGGCAGAAGAATCGCTTGAACCTGGAAGTCGGAGGTTGCAGTGAACCGAGATCTTGCCACTTCACTCCAGCCTGGGCAAAAGAGCGAAACTCCATAAAAAAAAAAAAAAAAAAAGATGGGGAAGAATTTTCCAGGTCATCCAGAAAAAGTTGAGGCAGAGCAGGTGTTTAGCTTCTAGCAAAATGGAGGAAAGGGAGCTGAGGAAAGAAGTAGTAATTTCACACTTCAGATAGAAGTGCGTGGAGAGAGAGAGATGCCAGATGATCTAGAGAGGAAAATATGAACTCTATTATGTAGCCCTTACAAACCACGTTAAGGTCAGGGCTTAATGGATATATGGCAACAAGAAATCATTCAACTACTTTAAGTTACAGATTATCATCATTTACATTTCAGATGAGACACCATGGAAACAGCGTGGGAATGGCTTGTAAGGGAACAAAGAAGACCAGACTGAAGTCTAATGCAATAGTCCAGGAGCCAAATGAAGCGAAGACTGGAAAGGAAGATAAAAATTTTAAACACAGGAGATATTGCTGAAATATACAGTGACCATTCTGATGTGGGAGGAAGAGTGAAGAAAGAAGGACCATTTCTGGGTTTCTGGCTTAAGTGACCAACTAGGTCACTTAATTCAGGAGGGTGTCCCTTGAGTACCTCAAATTGAAGATGATGAGTCTAGTTTCACACAGGTTGAGGGTAAAGTATCTGAGGAAACATCGAGGAGGTTCATTTCAAAAGGCAATCTAAAATGTGAGAGTGGAGTATTAATACAGAGGTACATGTCACAGCTATTAATATTGATCTGGTGGGGATCAGAATATGCATGGGTGGAAATGAATTACTCAGAGAGTAAATAGGAGAGAAAACAACCAGAGCTCTTGGGAATTCTCAAGAGGTAGGCAGAAAGCAAATGTGCAAACTTTCCTCCTTGCTATCATAGGAAGAAGCACTCTGCTAGATGATTTATGCATGTACAGTCCTTTCCCCCATTTCATTTTAAGTAAAATCACTTCTTGGAATTCCTTCTCTAACCTCTTCTCTTTGTATATACTTTATTTTCTTTTGGGCTTCCGTCCATACCACCAGAGCCCTTCTCAGACACACAAATTTGGAAAGGCAGGATCTCCTCATCTTTTCAAACTGTGGTCTCTCTCTAAGTGTCAAGAAGAGCTTGTTATTTTGCTACACAATGGTCAACCAAGAAACTGTGTAACTTCAAAGATCACCAAAATACCTCCCAACAAATGCCATCAAATAATATAAATGACTACTATCATGTTTGAATACTTAAAAGTAAAGAACATCCTATGCTGACTCATACTCCTATCTCACCCTCGCAAAAAACTCAAAAAACTAAAAAACTCTCCAAACCTCTATCTTCTAACTCTACTACTTCCACATACTGATTGACCAAATCCAGGGGTCAGCGAGTCCACTGCAAATGGGAAGCCAACTAAAGTGGGAGGGAAATGATCCAGGGATTCTCCTGTGCTTTTGAGAATATGACAAAATACGGTGTAACTCATACACATGTCTTACATTCTTTTTCTTTTTCTTTTTCTTTTTTTGTCATGGAGTTTCACTCTTGTCGCCCAGGCTGGAGTGCGGTGGCACGATCTCGACTCACTGCAAACTCCGCCTCCTGGGTTCAAGCAATTCTCCTGCCTCAGCCTCCCGAGTAGTTGGGATTACAGGTGCCCGCCACCACGCCCAGCTAATTTGTGTATTTTTGGTAGAGACAGGGTTTCACCATGTTGGCCAGGCTGGTCTCGAACTCCTGACCTCAGGTGATCTGCCCGCCTTGGCCTCCCAAAGTGCTGGGATTACAGGTGTAAGCCACTGCACCTGGCCCTTTTTCCTTTTTTTTTTTTAAGAGACAGGGTCTGGCTCTGTCACCCAAGCTGGAGTTCAGTGGGGCAATCAGCTCACTGCAGCTTCAAACTCCTGGGCTGAAGTGATCCTCCCGCATTAGCTTCCAGAGTAGCTGGGACTATAGACAGGCACTACCACGCCCAGCTAATATTTTTATTTTTTTGTAGAGATGAGGTCCCCCTAAGTTGCCCAGGCCGTCTCAAACTCCTGGCCTCAAGCGATTCCCTTGCGTTAGTGCCAGGATTACAGGTGTGAGCCACTGCACCTGGCAAATACACATATCTTTAAAACTTCAGATAAGTTGTCAAAGCTCTTAACATCAGGTATTATAATAACAAATGTACTACATAAAAAGGTAAAATTCTCCCAGAATGCTCTATACTCAGCCAACAAGGCTTTCAATCCACTTCAATTCAAGACCTTAAGAGAACTTGTAGAACTAGATTTGGTGGAGATTCTACCATTACCATCATTTGCATGACATGCTTGCTGACATTCTCTCTCTAGCAAGAAAAGGAATCAGATTGGTAAAGCAATTTAACAATTCTTTTCCTTAGGAGGCTATTTCACATTCAAGAGGCGTTTGATGGATCTAATTCCTATGAACTGTACAACACTCAGATTAAAACTCTATTTTTATCAACATCTCTAATATAAATGATGGGGTTTGTCATAGAATAAAGTTCTCACCGAGAACTTGAACACTTACATAAAATATATGCTGAAGCCAGGAATTTTTTCTGTCCTTTTGTTTTACAATGACAGTAACGACTGTGACTAATTTAGCATCTGTGGCCTCTCAGGCCAAACCTTGTGCTGGGGGACGTTTTTAAAAATGATGTTTTCTACTCACTTTTGCTGTAAACCTAAAACTACTATTTTTTTTTTTAAAAGTCCATATTTTTAAAAAATTATGTCTGATTCTCACTAAAACCCCAAGCATTGCTATCATTAATGAAGTTCAAAGAATTCACTTGTCCAAAATTAAAAAAAAAAAGGATTAGAAGAAAGATTCAAACCCAGCTCTGTCTGAAATCCTTTCCAAAGAGAGAGGTGCCAGTATTTATTATGTGCCAAACACCATGATAAACACTTTTCATGTGCCATCTTATTTATTTTTCACAAAAGCCAACGAGATTGTTCCCACTAATACCCTAATCTTACAGATGAGAAAGCCAAAGCTTATAAAGATTGAAATGTCAAATCACAGAGCTATCACTAACTTTAAACCCTGGTCTCTCTAAAGCCACACTGCTATCCTTCTTTGTTTAAGGTGATCCTAAAAGTCAAAATAAGATCTATATTACTTCTAGGGAATCAAGAAATAAGATGAAGAATAGTTTTAAGTATTTTCATGCTAACTAAATTCTGTGTATTTATAAGCCCTCTGTGGGGAAAAAAGAGACAAGCAGTAGATGAGGGGTGGAGAGTAATCAACTCTAAGGCTATGAGATTTGGTGTAACAAAGGGTTTGAAAGTTTATGACACTTGAAAAAAAAAAAGCAAAGAAATCATGAAAATTCAGAAACCTCTTAGTACACTTCCATAAAGATTATTCAAGAATGGCCTAATATTATTGTTTTCTATATTTATTTATTTATTTGCGACATAGTTTCACTCTTCTGCCCAGGCTGGAGTGCAGCGGCATGATCTTGGCTCACTGAAACTTCTGCCTCCCGGGTTCAAGTGATTCTTGTGCCTCAACCTCTCGAGTAGCTGGGTTTACAGATGCACACCACCACGCCCAGCTAATTTTGTATTTTTAGTAGAGATGGGGTTTCGCCATGTTGGCCAAGCTGGTCTCGAACTCCTGACCTCAAGTGGTCTGCCTACCTCGACCTCCCAAAGTGCTGGGATTACAGGCGTGAGCCACTGCACCCAGCCCATATTATTGGTTTTCTACATTAGTGAACAGATGGTCCCCCCGAAGAAAAACGTAATATATATTATCAAATGATTTTATTTTTACATTCACAATGTAATCATCTTCTCAAAGAAAATTCTCTAGGATAAAAAATACTGTGAAATAAAGAAAATCTCATTAGGAAAACAATTTGTCTTAAATTAGCATCACTGCTATGGAATCATATCTACTTATATAGAACAAAAGAATGACAAAAAGGGCTAAGGTAAGGCAAAGATTTGAGTCTTAACTGTACTCTCCAATGGAACAGAATTTCATCGGTGAAGTAAACGGTACTAAAATAATTTTTCAAATTGCAGATGTAATTTCATGTAACCAAACCAGAAAAGGTTAAAGAACATTCTATTTAATGTGGATATACAATAGCTACAATTCATTAAGTTCTACAACAGCATCTGTACTGGGTCAAGTACACTGCCACACATCTTTTCCTGTGCCACTGCCAGCCAATTCACTCTACATCCAACTGCAATATGAAGTAAGAAAGGCAATTCCTGGGACTGCCAGCATGGAGATGGAAAGATTTTGACTCACGGATCAGGAACTTCCATTTGAACCAATTACAAACAAAGCTGACTTAATACCTGTATAAAAATATCATGAATCCATATGTCAAAGTCTCTTGAAGACATATTCCTGGGATTCAAAAGCAGAAAATGTATTTCATGAATTCAGGCTCCAAACATTCTGAATAAGCTCTGTTTCTTTTGCTCAGAGACTAAACAATGGCTTCTGCTTAAAACTTTCTTTTGAAGGACAACCAACCCAAAATAGCTTTAACACATTACTCCACAGTTTATCCTCCTTTTTCAATCTTTCACACTCTCAAAATGTTACTCTGACACATGTTTACTTACACCATTTAATGCAGACCGAACCTGTGACTCATTAGCACAGATGTCACACTGCCACCTGATGCACTGCTGCAGACTTCCTGCAGCTCATTTACGGTACAGAGGGATGCAGAGGAAATGTTTCTTAGGAGTCAGATGACAGGAAATGTTTTTACTTTTGGAAAGAAGGGATGAAGGAGGTACAAGGAAAGAGAAAAGCAGCCAACTGGCACATACTTACATTGGTCAGGGGGGCATGTGCAAACATAGAAAATCCTTCAAAGATATACTCGTGATCATCGTATTCTATAACAGTTGGCCTGTCAGTCTAAAAGCAAACAGAAACACGAACCCCAAATTAAATAAATGACATGATTTGCATGTGCAGAAATCCATCAGGACACAAAGTAACCAATAGAACATAAGGACTTCCTTTCAGACACCAGGGAGAACTTTATACGAAGTTTAATTTTACATGAAATTCTCTGGCTTCAGATAGTAAGTATAATATTTACGTACTTAGACAATGAATGATGTAATATTATGGGTGCCATAAATAAAGAAAAGGCTATATTAAGCTTCATTTTCTAGGAACTTGTTTTATTTAATCTCACAATACTACCAGTTCTGTTCTTAATGAACTATGTTTCTTTTTTTTTTTTTTTGAGATGGAGTCTCGCTCTGTCGCCCAGGCTGGAGTGCAGTGGCGCGATCTCGGCTCACTGCAAGCTCCGCCTCCCAGGTTCACGCCATTCTCCTGCCTCAGCCTCTCCGAGCAGCTGGGGCTACAGGCGCCCGCCACCATGCCCGGCTAATTTTTTGTATTTTTAGTAGAGACGGGGTTTCACCGTGGTCTCGTTCTCCTGACCTCGTGATCCACCCACCTTGGCCTCCCAAAGTGCTGGGATTACAAGCGTGAGCCACCGCACCCGGCCAATGAACTATGTTTCTGAACTAACAGAAGTCCTAATAGGAGCAAGGTAGTAACACAGCTGACTCAAATGCAAAGTGGAAAAAGACTCAGCATCATAAAGTGGAGACTAGCAACAGCCTAGAAGTCTCTGAAAGGCCTCTGGGCGCCAGAAGGTCAACCCCTCATAGCTCTATTCCCAGCCTCTCCAAGAAGTCAACCAACCAAACACTGCAACAAATCAATTCCCATACAAGTTCAAACGCCTTAATTCCCTGAAAATTGGATTTGTAACTTAATAATACATATATCAATCTAAGCATGAGGGACTCTATTCCTTATGCCAGTCTTATAACCCAACATTGTGTGTGTGTGTGTGTGTGTGTGTTTGAGATGAAGTCTCACTCTGTTGCCCAGGCTGGAGTGCAGTGGCATGATCTTGGCTCACTACAGACTCCACCTCCCAGGTTCCAGCAATTATCATGCCTCAGCCTCCTAAGTAGCTGGGATTACAGGCGTGCACCACTATGCCAGGCTAATTTTTGTATTTTAGTAGAGATGGGGTTTCACCATCTCTACTAGGCTGGCCTCAAACTCCTGACTTCAGGTGATCCACCCACCTCGGCCTCCCAAAATGCTGGGATTATAGGCATGAGCCACTAGGCCCAGCCATTTTTAAACTTAAATGCTAAATATGGCAATAATTATTAAGACTGATGACCTACAAGACATATTTCTAACACAGATATTAGATTTCATTCTTTTAAACATTATCTATTAAGAACAACTTGGAAAGAGAGGGAGCAAAAGAATATCGAAATATATATTATTTGTTTTGCCAGTATTATTGTTAATTTATATTTGAAAAACTTAACAAAGATGGTCGAAATTAAATAAAAGGAAAAGAGAGCCAGGCACAGTGGCACATGCCTGTAATCCCAGCTACTTGGGAGGCTGAGGCAAGAGGATCACTTGAGACCGGAGTTCAAATTCAGCCTGGGCAATAAAGTGAGATCTCACCTCTGAAAAAAGAAAAAAATAATGAGCAAAAAATGGTACAGCCACTTTGGAAACAGTTTGGCATTTCTTCAAAAAACTTTTTTTCTTTTTTTGAGACAGAGTCTCACACTGTCGCCCAGGCTGGAGTGCAGTGGTGCGATCTCGGCTCTGCCTCCTGGATTCACACCATTCTCCTGCCTCAGCCTCCCGAGTAGCTGGGACTACAGGTGCCCGCCACCATGTCCGGCTAATTTTTTTGTATTTTTAGTAGAGACGGGGTTTCACCGTGGCACCCGCCACCAAGCCTGGCTAATTTTTTGTATTTTTAGTAGAGACGGGGTTTCACCGTGTTAGCCAGGATGGTCTCAATCTCCTGACCTTGTGATCCACCCACCTCGGCCTCCCAAAGTGCTGGGATTACAGGCGTGAGCTAACGTGCCCGGCCGCTGTTGACTAATTTTTAAGAGATGTGGAAGTGTTCTATGTTTTCTTCCCACTCCATAGCGCCAACATTGTTGACTATTATGAATTTGGCTATTAAGTGATGCCAACAATATTTGATGAAAAAAGATATAGTAGTATAGTGAAGAGGAAGCTGAAAGAAACATCATTGTGAAAAAGGCCAATTTCTCAACATAAAAATAAAATATTTTTCAAAGTAAGAACATTTAAGAACAGAATCAATAACTTTAGCCTATTCTCATTTTACTCTATTTACGTTTTAAACGATATGCATGTGATTCTTTAGAAACTTACTAAAAAGTTCGTAGGCGGGGAGACTGTGATCCGGTAGTGGAAAAGTCTGCCAGCATTGTTGGTCATAGGACGACAGGGCTTGATGGCCTGACGGGAAAAAAACGAAAATCAGTTTACAAGTAAAGCAAGAGTATTTTTACTTAAAAATATATTGTATTTCCTAGATTCACATCTAACAAAAGAGGTTTTATGTCTGTTCCTTCACAGACTGGTAGGAAAGAACAGTATTGGCTTTGCCATACCTAGACCAATAAAAAAGGGCTGGCCATGCTCCAGCTCTCAGCCGCTTCCTCAGGTGCTGGTGAAGCAAGGATGACCAATAAGGCCGTAAATGTCTGAGGTTTTGGGGCCTCCAAAATACTGTGAACTTGGTAAATGAGCAATTATCATCCATGAGGGTACCAGGGAGACACCCGCTGGACTGCTAGTACACATGGGGGGCCTTGATGAAGACTTGGTGTTCTTCCATCTGGGTCGGTTTGTGAGCAGGCCACGTCAGTTGTAAGGAGGGTCTGAAGGAACTCATGAGGCTTGCCGGAGATGGGCCCATTTGGGAGTCCCCTTTATTGCAGCTGCCAGTAGAAGTAGCTCTGCCTTTGTTGCAGACAGCTGGACAGGGTCTCGTCCTGTGGGTGATGGGCCTGGGGAGGCCAAGGAGAGCGATGCCAGGTGTCAGACCTCTGGCTACAAGGTGTGAAGTTGGGGCTGGGAGAGGTGTGAGCTGCAGCTGGAAACACTTAGTTAGGTGGTTGTGTCTTGGCATTTTCCAGCATGGCAAGGGGCCACAGAGCCTGATTAACTTCGGAGACCAAGAGAGCTCGTTTGGCCTATGATGGGGCTCACCTTAAAAACAACTGTAAAGTAGGGCCAGGCACAGTGGTTCATGCCTGTAATCATAGCACTTTAGGAGGCCAAGGTGGGAGGATTGCTTAAGCCCAGGAGTTCAAGACCAGCCTGGGCAACAAGGCAAAACCCTGTCTTTACAAAAATTAGCCTGGTGTGGTGGTGCATGCCTGTGGTCCCAGCTACTCAGGAGGTTGAGGCAGGAGATCACTTGAGCCCAGGAGGCAGAAGTTGCAGTGAGCCAAGATTGCACAACTGCACTCCAGCCTGGGTAACAGAAGGAGACCTTGTCTCAAAACAAAAACAAAAAGAAAACCATAAACATCTGGCTGCAAGGTGGCCTATACAGGGCTCTCCCAGCGGTGCCCCAGTCCCATGGAGGTGGCAGCTGCATAAACCCACTGAAACATGCTTAAATGTTCCTTCCTGAACTTTACACCAGCTACTTTCAGCCCTTGATGGGGATGTTCATGCTGAGGTGTGCTATTCTCCAAGCCATAAACAGCCACTGCAGCAGAGGACAGGGACAGCTTATGGCTGCCCACTCTACGCCCACAGCCCCATCAAGTTGTGCTTCCTGGATAACCTTGACTGGGTGTTGAAGTCATGAGAGATCTTACCATCTTTGGAGATAGCTACCAACTGTTATATTTTTGAGTCTGTGAGTTACAGTTCACTTCCTGTGTGATACACACAGTACAGCCAGTGACAACTTTCTCACTGAGTCCCTTCATCAGGTCTTTGAGGAGGCTCTAAATTTCTGACCTTGTCAAAGGGTGAACCTCTTTGCAGACTTCCACGGTGTCTGGGGCATGCCTCCTCATCTGAGCAAGTTGTGGAGGTGACAGCCACTGTCCTAACCATGACCCAGGTGGTGACTGGTAATGCCTGCAGTGCAACCAATGGTAACCCCGCGCACTCGGGATCATCATTCCACAGCTTGAAGGCCTATGGATCAGCCAGGCCAAATGATGCGACTCTGAACTGAGCCCATGTGACTGGGGTACGTGGCACCCAGCAGGCATCTGAGGGTGGAACACATCCCTGGAGAAGCTGCGCAGTCCCATCAGGAGTGCAGAGGGGATAATGTGCCCTTCAGTGATTGTACAGACTTGCAGGGGATCATCTTCTAATTCCCCCACTGGCAGACGACAACAGAGAGGCTTTCTGCAGATAAACCTGACCTAAGACTTCCTGGCCTATGGTGTCACAATCCCAGGATCCTTCAGGCCGAGATGCTCCTCTGGCACAGCAAGGGCTGGAGACACACCAGCCGGCAGTCAGCTCTTGAAGCCAAGGGCATCCCTGACATCCAGACAGTCCTCCTCCACTTGGGAGCCTATGGGCCTGGAAGGATCTTAAGAATAATTTTGGCAGGTGCCTGGTGGCAATTTCCATAGCAGAGGTACAAAGTGCACACAGAAGGTAGCAATTGGCCAGAAAGCAGAATAAAAACTGCCAGACCCACTGTGGAACAGTCCATAGGGCTCACCCAATAGCTGGATCAGAGATAGCTCCCATTCACTCTGTCATGATTCTCTCATAGAAATGAGTGCCATTACTCACCTGCTTATGCAAATCCCATCACCATCCCCAGCTGTCATGTTGGTGGCTGGCGTGTTTTGAGTGGACCTAACTAACCAGCTCTTTCAGGAGGGACTCCTCCCTTTCCATCTGATTCTCCTCAAAGATAAGTCTTAGTCATCAACCGATGCTCAAGCAGTTTATTCTGCTTATTCTCTTACATGACCGACAGCAGACGCAGGCCAGATATAGCCAGGGAGTTAGATGACCAAGTCACCAGGAGGGTCTTCATCCAGAGACCATTCTCAAGTTTGGAGGATCCTTTTCCTTTGCTTATACCTGTATTCAGTCCAGGTCAGTTACCAGGTGTCTCTTTTCTAAAAGGAGTTTAAAGTATTCTTGTAAGGGGAAACTTTGTTTTAAGACTTATGAAAGCTGCATCTGTGCCTAGGTGGCCTTGTCTCCTGGAAATCTCCAGGCTAGGTTGTAGACTGCTGACACAGGCTGACACGGACAACACTGCTGACATGGAGTATCATCCCTGTGAGACACCTGAATGAAGGTATGGCTACCCTTAATCTTACAGCCACAATATGCCACTTACAGTATACTCCAGAAGGGGTTCAGACTACAAGATTTAAGGATCTTTCTAGATCTAGAATCCTATGACCATCTTCCTTTTACTTGTAAAATAACACAATAACTGACCTTTGGTTATACTTATGAATAAACTGAAAAAAAAAAAGTGGGGAAATTAATCTGAGAACTAACAGCAGTAATTGTTAATAGGAAATTTAAAAAGCTAGAAGGAATAAATATGCTGAGTAAAAATCAAAAAGGTCAGAAATGAAGAAAGCATGAGAGGTGGTGGAACAGAATATGCATGGATCTTAAGATGGGAAAAGGCTGGCCAGGCACGGTGGCTCATGCCTGTAATCCCAGCACTTTGGGAGGCCAAGGTGGGCAGATCGCCTGAGGTCGGGAGTTCAAGACCAGCCTGACCAACATGGAGAAACCCCGTCTCTACTAAAAATACAAAATTAGCCAGGCGTGGTGACGCATGCCTGCAGTCCCAGCTACTTGGGAAGCTGAGGCAGGAGAATCACTTGAACCCGGGAGGTGGAGGTTGCAGTGAGCCGAGACCACACCATTTCACTCCAGCCTGGGCAACAAGAACAAAACTCCATGTCAAAAAAAAAAAAAAAAAAAAAGACGGGAAAAGGCGAACAAAGGCAGCAAAAGAAGTGTGCTGTGACAGCATCAGTTGTGATGGCATCACTGGGTGCACCTGTGATAGACATGGTGCTGTGCACACAGACCCACGTTCAAGGAGGGACTTGCTGCCTGGCTGTGGAGGGCACAGACAGCAGGGAGCTTCCAGCTATAAGCTCCTTCAGGATCTCTCTCCACTGCAGATCTCCCTCCTCTGACCTCAGGCATGGCCCACATCAGGTCCTGAGCAAGGCAGAGGTATAAAGGCCCAGCCATTTCAGCCTAGCTCAAATGGGCAATATGCATTCCACAGATCACCCCCAGGCTGAATGCAGCTTTGATGGGCCTCACTCACAGTTCAGCCAATCCTTCTGTCCAATCCTGCTTCCACCCTCTTCCTTTCACAGGTGTTGATTCCTAATAAACACCATGCACCCAAAACTCCATCTTGGCATCCGCTTCTAGAGAACCCAAGATGAGGCTGTTGGTACTAGGAGTGACCCAAGAAAACAGCAAATAAGATGGTGTTTTGGAGCTCAATCACCTCCCAACAAGCAATGAAGACGCCATCACTGGTGGTAAGTGGAACACAGACAGCCCCTTGGCACCAGATGGCAGGGCAACTAAACTTTAAAGATGGTGAATTAGAAGCTGTACACTGGAAGCAGGCCAAACACCCAGGTGTTTAAGACTGTGGAGAAAATGGTAGCTACACGAACAATGGCTATGATCCTTCAGGGATGGAGGACTGTCGCTAAGCACCAGTGATGCTCTACCACAGTCCCCAAACCTTAGTCTACCCAGAAATCACCTGGAGGGCTGGTTAAATCTCAGACTGCTTGTTCCCCACTCCCGGTTTCTGATTCAGTGGCTGGGATGGGCTGAGAATCTGCCTTTCTAACAAGTTCCCAGGTGAAGCTTGTATGAGTCTCAGCTGGGAGCCTTAACTTAGAGAACCACTGCACTATAGAAGTATAACAGCAGAGGAGGAGAAAAGACAATTAGAAACCAGATGTGAAAGCCAGAAGAAACTCTCACTACCTACAGTGGGAGGTCACAGAAAGGCAGGACCAAGCCTAAGGCTTACCTGTGAGAGTGGCCAAGCCTCAAAGACAATTAGCCACAGTCAGGGCCCAGGAAACCTGAAATGGGGACATTAAGGTTTTGACTCCCCAGGTTCCTCTATATCATCTGACTGCAGAGATGGCACATCCCTCCCAATTAAGAGCAACCACTCACTTGTGCCAGAAGATAATGGAAGAACTCGCAGGGCAACACTATCCCCCCTCACGCACCCCTCAACCAGTCTCCCCTCCTGGACAACACCTACAATTGGGGTCATTTCAGGGCCCCAACTGGTGAGGTGCTAGAAGGAAACAGATTATATTTCAAAAGAATTGCAGGAACTAACTAGCATGTGGCAACAGCCAGAGAAGTCTGCAGAGGACCTGATGCTGAGAGCGCTTGATCAACAGGGCCAGAACATAAAATTGTTTAGAGAAGAGTAGATTGACTTGGGGGCACTCAGGATACAACAACACCAGGGTATGTTGAGAACTCCCTACTAGCATGGCTCCTAAAAGCATGAAGAAGCAACGGCCCATGCTGAGCAAAGCTGAAATACCAGAATTGCCGTGGTAGACAGTGGAGGAAGGAATTCAAGGACTCAAGGAAGAATGGATAAAGTATCTACGGCTGGAAAATATGCCAAATAATCGTGTTGCATGGGAAGCCCCAGAGGACACACCAAAACGAATGTGCAGGTAACAGGAGCACAAACATCATCAGGAAGATCAGTGGTAGCCTCCTCTGCAGGCCAGGGCTGACCACAAAAGTGGTCAGAGAGCAGAGCTCACCAGCAGTAATAAGGATGACAGAATCCTGAAACAAGAGATGCCAGGTGATAGGACTAAGTGCTGGAAACCATGCCAAAGTGGCAGCCAAGGGGGTCTGACCCACAAAGAGTCATGGAGATAGTTAATAGAACATGGTATCCTTGGGTACAAAATAAGTGGGTAACCAATAAGAGTACTACTTAGTTTGTACAAACACAAGAAACCAAGAATGGATAACCAAGAGACTGAAGGCAGGTCATTCCAATAAATAGTCACACTATTCCTTGCCCAGTTCCAGACGTGATCACGTTTTTTGGACTGAAATCCACTGACTGACGAGGTGGCCAGATCCCAGAAGGAAGGATCCTGTAACAAAATAATAACCCTGTCATTCCCCAAACGGGCTTATGGCCATTTACCTGGGGAGCTGTACACGGGGAAAAGAGGAATAACAGACAATTCAAGCCATGTTAGATGCAGTATCTGAATCATCGTTGATACTTGGAGACTGGATACATCACTGTGGTGCCCCAGTTAGAGTAGAGCATATGAGGCCAAGGTAATAAATGGATCTTGGTCAAGTTCTGACTTACAGTGGGTCTACTGAATCACAGATCTACCCAGTGGCCCTTTCCCTGGTCCTTGAATGTACCACTAGAATTGACATTCTTGGCAGACCCAATGTGCTACTCGACACTGGGTCCTTGACATGTGGAATAAGAGCTATCCTAATGGGAAAGCCAAGCAGAAACGAAATTACCACCACCCCCGTCAACCCAGGCATCAAAACCAATATTGCACTGTGGGGATGGAAGAGGTCAGTGCCACCCTTAAGGATCTGAAGGATATAGGGGAGATGGTACCGGTCCTATCTCCGATTAATTCACCTGTCTGGCCCCTGAAGATCCTGAAGGATGACTGCAAACTACCACAAACTCAACCAAGCAGGAGCTCTGATTGTAGCTGCCAGGCCAGGTGTTGCAGTTTAGCTGGAGCAGATATAAAGTATATGGCAAATGATTTGGTGAATGGGTTATTTTCTATCCCAATCAGAAATGAGGATCAGAATGGTTCACAGACATTTATAGTTTTGCCCCAGGGCTGTGTCACTCATAATACCGAAGAGCTCCTGATGGTCGGGGCATGCTGCAGAACCTCACACTGCTCCATTACACCTCTGACATGATTATGATCAGGCTAGAGACCTCAGTAAGATGCATGCACCACAGTGGATGTGAGATAAACCCTACAAAGATTCAGGGGCCTGCTGCAGCCACAGTTTTTAGGAGTCCAGTGGTCTGGGGAATGCCAAGACATCTCCTCCAAAGTAAAAGACAATTATTATATCTTCCACCTCCTACAGTGAAGAAAGCACAACACCTAGTGGGCCTTTTCAGGCTCAGGAGGCAAGAGAATGCACATTTAGAAACACTGCTCCAACCCGCTTACAGAGTGGCGCAAACGGCATCAACAGCTGCCCGCACTGAGGACAGCCCATGTGAGAAATGGCCTCAGCTGTTCCAGGCTAGAGTACAAGCAGCCCTGCTGCTGGGGCCGTATGTTTTGGCAGATCCTACAGTGTTGGTGGGAAAAGATGCCAAAAGGAATCTGTGGCAGGCCACATTGGGAGAATCACAATGCTGGTCCCTGACGTTCTGGAGCAAGACCTGCCATTTATAGTGAAGAATTATGTGCCTTTGAAAAAATACTCCAGATGTGCTACTGGGCCCTGATAGATATATAAGGCCTGGCCAAGAGATACCAGATACACACCAGATACACATGTGGCCAGAACCACCCATCATAGGGTAAATTCTGTCAGTCCCACCAGGCAATACAGCATCAGCAACAATCCGTCATAAGGCAGGAGTGGTACTGCCAGAGTCAAGCATACCCAGGAGCCAGGAGCACAAACAAGCTGCCTGGGCAGGTGGCCCGGATCCCCACAGTTCCACCACTGTTGCACCAGCTCCCCTCCCTCAGCTGATGACTAAGGATGTATGGATGAAAGCAGAGGAAAAAGCCCAAGCTTGGTTTACAAATGGGTCAGTTGGCAAGAGTGGGTGAGCTGAAAACAGACGGCACTACAGCCTCACTCTGGGATGGCTCTGAGAGACAGCGCTGTGGGGAAATCTCTCCCAGGGGGTGGAGTTTCAGGCAGTGTATTGGGTCATCCACTTTGTGTGGAAAGAGAAGTGGCCTGAAGTTAGAATACAGATGGACTCCTGGGCAGAAGCGAGTGGCCATGCTGGCTGTCAGGGGCCTAGAAGAAGAAAGATTGGAAGATGATGGATGAGAAGGTCTTGGGGTAGAGACTTGAAGGTGGACAAATGGAAGGGAGCATGACGAGCTCTATCTCACACATGGAGGTCCGTCAGACAGCACCACCATGCAAGAGGTACCAAGCAGACAAAATGACTGGGGCACTTGGTGTCAGCCACCTTCTGTCCTTAGCCACCCCAGAGCGACAGGAGGGGCACATGAATGAAGTGACCACAGTAGCAGAGAGGAGGCTTCACATGAGCCCAATAGCACGGACCCCGCTTATCAAGCCTAAGCTATATAATTAAGCTAACTTCCGCTGCCAAATATCCAACTAGCCAGATACAACGACCCATGCTGAGCCCCCAAAATGGGACCATTCCTCCAGGAGACCAAACTGTCACCTGCCTTTCCTGCCTACAGGTCCCTAGCTGGCACCACTGCCCATCTAGTCTCCCTTCAAGGAAGGGCCTGCTGTCCAAATGTGCACTGTGTAGTCAGCACACAGCCTGTAGCTATTGGCTCCTTCAGGGTCAGCCACAGCTGCAGAACCCCCTCTCCCAAGGTCGTGCCCTTCCTGGGGTACTTTGCCTTGGGGACTGAGAGAGATGGGGGTATGACAGCCATTCCAGCACAACACACAAAAATTCTGACAAGCCAGGCCTGATCAGACCCACATCACAGGTGAATAGTTCCCACCTCTGCTCTTTTCCTGTCACAGGTGTTGATCCCTCATCAACGTCTCAGAGCTCCCAACCTGAGGCATGTGCACAAACGCTCACAAGATGCCACCTTGTCCCACAAATTCCTCGCTACACTTGCCAACTTTCAAAGACAAATGAGCAGAAGTGATGCAAGTATTTCAAATTATCAGGCACCATCTCATAGTCTTTATTCCCATTATTGTTGAGCCCTCAAACAAGTTTTAAATAGAAATTAATGTTTTACGTATACTATGTTTAAATATAATGTGCTGAATTATAAAGTGAGGATCCTGGGATTAATAAAAATAGCTTACAAAAATAAAAGATAAAGGGAACAAATGAGGGACAATAATTGAAAGGGATAGTTATATATGACTCTACAATGCAAAAGTGTTCTACCTATTCAGTTACACTTATTTAGAGGGTCCCTGATAAACCAAGGGCGGAGACGCAGGTAAAATAGTCAATATATATTCAGTTTGGTAGAAAGGACAGACTACCAGAGAGAGAAGACATGCGCTTCAGAGCACTTTAGTAAGAGCGTCGCTCCAGGGCCACTCATAGCCACTTATGATGGAACATAAAACTATAATATGTACAGCTGAAGAATACTTAAAATGGGAAACACGTATCAAATACACCACGCCTATTTTAAATAATCAAACTACTAAAACTTTTGTTAAAGTTTCCTTGAGAACATTCCTCACTCCGCCCCCAAAACCCAAGTGCTTTCCTCTGCAATTATCAGTAACAGAGACTATTAGGGAATATGAAGAGAATTTTGATGGTATTATTTCATTTATGGGGGACAGAACAGCAACAACATCTGTCTACTTCTGGCTTCTCGGCATTTACAAACATAATAACCCAAACCAGTTACCTCTTCTCCAGGATAAATGCTGTGCCTAATTCCTGTGCGTCTTGCCTTTGCGCTGCATTTGCAGAGTGGTCCATCATTCATCTGTCAGAAACACAATGTAATTCGTTTTTATTGGAGGGAAAAATCCACACCATGCACAGTGATGCCTCCGAAAATGTGTGGGTTTTAATGTCATGAGCACTGAAGCTCTGAGAGGCTGTCACGGTTAGAAGATTAAACGGATGTTCCAAAACCAATAAAGCTGCAAACTGTCTATATTGTCTGATAAAGGGAAACCGTGTGACAACACGGCATTCCCAAGTTATTTGTGCAGCCGCGCAGAAAATACCAATGTCAGCACACTGTTTGCCCCCATCTTCTTCTACCAATTCCCAGGACACTTTGTTTCCCTATTTCTTATCTCAAGAAAAATGACTCTTTCACAAAAGCAAATTTTATATCCTGGAGGAACACATAGAGTATTTTGAAGGTGACCTGCGGATTCAGTGTTTCGAAAAGAGAAACTGTAAGGTACCTCACTAGCAGAGAGAAGAAAATGCTACTAAAGCCAGAAAAACTTGCCACACTGGTCAGGTTAGATTACATCTCTTTCCCTGAATTTGTTTCAGTGCCACGAACTCCGCCCACAAGGCTCCATAGGCAAGCAATTCTTCAAAACCTCTGGAACGGATCAGTGCTAAGCATGGGGATGATAAAGAGCACCGGGTCCGTGTGCTCAGTGAATATCTGTTCTAGACAGGAGAACAACATATATGTGATGTGCTTCATAATTTAAAAGAAAAAAAAATCACTCGAAAGTAGGTAATGCTGGGGCTTCAAACAGATGAGATGGACAAGAAAACAAAATGGCTGCTCCACAAGAGGCACCAGCACGCATGAGAAAAGGGGAGAAGGCAGAGAGTCCACTAGACCTATCTAAATAAAATGGACCATTTATGTGGGGCAGAAGACCAAAAGAAGCAGAACTAAGATCAAAATCTGAAGGGCCTCACAAGCCAGGTTCATGAGTTCCTCTGGTATAGATGGTAATACTGAATCAAAAACAAGACCAGAGCTCAGATAGGGAAAATGAAGAAGTGGAGTTCCATTTCCCGTTTTTTGTAATAATTTAAAAATACAGGCTGGTCAGAGTGTAATGGTTTTTTACAAGTAATTGATCACAGCCAGTTACAGATTTCTTCGCTCCTTCTCCACTCCCACTGCTTCTTCACTTGACTAGCCTTAAAAGAAAAAATATACGTATACATATATACACACACACATATTTATTTAAAGTTATTGAGATTTATAACTCATTATGTCCAATTAAAATATAAAAGTCAATAAGACTTTTTGAAAAAAAAAGTATTAAAGTAAAAAGCTATACCTTTCTTTAGCCTCTTGGGAAATCTAAAGATCCAGGTGGTACAGCAGAGGAATAATATTGCTACCGAAAAGAAATATTATGTTATTATCTAAAGTAACAGCTGGCAAATAAGAGATGTAACAGGATTTCATCAAAAGTTATAACACAGCTGTGCGTAGTGGCACACGCCTGTAATCCCAGCACTTTGGGAGGCCAAGGCGGACGGATCACCTGAGGTGAAGAGTTCAAGACCAGCCTGGCCAACATGGCAAAACCCCATCTCTACTAAAAAATACAAAAATTAACTGGGCGTGATGGCGGGCGCCTGTAATCCCAGCTACTCATGAGGCTGAGGCAGGGAGAACTGTTTGAACCAGATATGTAGAGGTTGCAGCGAGCTGAGATTGTGCCACTGCACTCCAGCCTGGGCGACTGAGTGAGACTCCATCTCAAAAAAAAAAAAAAAAAAGTTATAACACACTCCTAAGGCCAGGTGCAATAGCTCATGCCTGTAATCCCAACACTTTGGGAGGCCGAGGCAGGCAGATCACTAGAGGTCAGGAGTTCGAGACCAGCCTAGCCAACATGGTGAAACCTCATCTCTACTAAAAATACAAAAGTTAGCTGGGCGTGGTGGTGCAAGCCTGTAGTCACAGCCACTGGGGAGGCTAAGGCAGGAGAATCGCTTGAACCTGGGAGGTGGAAGTTGCAGTGAGCTGAGATCACACCACTGCACTCCAACTCCAGCCTGGGCAACAGAGCAGGAGTTTTTTTGAGACTCTGTCTCAAAAAAAAAAAAAAAGACAAAAATAAAGTTATAACACACTCTTAACGCCAGTCATGACTTGTTGTGATGAAAAATATAAAAAATTAACTTAGTGCTCACTGATCTCCAGGAAAGCGGAGACATCCTACATGCTTGCCTTTTACCAAGGTCTGGGATCCTACATATTCAGCCCTTCACAAGGCTCAACTATACAGAGGACACAAAACCAGTAACACTCAACAGCATTAGAGAGACTGTTTACAAAGCACTGTTGAATTTCTGATAGAAACAGGTATCCACGGAAATCAATGTAGAGGCTTCTCGCGAAACAGGAAACAACAGTCAAGTAAAAAGACTAGAGGGTCAGGCGCAGTGGCTCACGCCTGTAATCTCAACACTTTGGGAGGCTGAGGCAGGAGGACTGCTTGAGCCTAGGAGCTTGAGACCAGCCTGGGCAACATAGGGAGACCTAATCTCTACAAATAATTTTTTAAAACTAGCCAGGCAGGCCGGGCACAGTGGCTCACGCCTGTAATCCCAGCACTTTGGAAGGCTGAGCCAGGTGGATCACCTGAGATCGGGAGTTTGAGACCAGCCTGACCAACATGGAAAAACCCTATCTCTGCTAAAAATACAAAATTGGCCAGGCATGGTGGCGCATGCCTGTAATCCCAGCTACTCAGGAGGCTGAGGCAGGAGAATCACTTGAACCCGGGAGGCAGAGGTTGCGGTGAGCCAAGATCACGCCATTGCACTCAAGCCTAGGCAATAAGAGCGAAACTCTGTCTCAAAAAAAAAAAAAAAACTATCCAGGCATAGTGGGACGCCCCTATAGTCCTAGATACTTGGGAGGCTGAAGCAGGTGAATCGCTTTGGCCTGGGAAGTCGAGGCTCCAGTGAGCCGTTACAGCGCCAGTGCACTCCAGCCAGGGCAACAGCGTGAGACCAGGTCTCAAAAAAAACAAAAACACACACACAGAAAAAAAACCCACATACGGAGGAAGTTTATTTTACGGGGGACAAAAATGTTCTAAAATTCAATTGTAGTGATAGTTGTGCAGCCCCATGAATATACTAAAAAATGCTGGATTATAAATTTGAAGTACAATTGTATCTTATGTAAATTATAACTCAACAAAGCTGTTTAAAAAGAAAACCAAGTTTTAAAATGCATTGGCAGTTCTGCAAACATTTCTGCTCAATTCCAAGAGAGTAAAAGGAACACACAAAATACATTTCTGCCAGACGTTCTATAAAAAAAAGATGGATAGCTGTCATCTAACAAGAACTAGGAGAAAAGCATTTTAATTAATATAGAATGTTATAAATTTACCCACAAAATACAAATTTTAAATTATCTTTTTATAGATATACCTTATGCTTCTTAACTTTACATGCATTAAAGATACAATTTTTGTATGTATTATGTATCTGTGTGACACAAATCTTTTTTAACAATGCTAATTTTATTACGTCTTACTTCATATTAAGACAGTAATTAAAAATAAAAATAATTATGTCCACCTATTATGTCATTAGCTCAAACATGTTTAACAAGGAAGAGAACTTGTGACTGTTACCAACTAAAAAAAAAGAAATCTTATAGGACTTATTTACTATTGCAGCAAGATAACTTCCAGGTGAACTACTTCTAAAAAGACCTCCAAGTTCTCTCTCCTCATCCTACCATGTGTCTCCTTCCATCTACTCCAAGTTTAATGAGGCAGGGCCATTACTCCTCTCCCCAACACGGAATTTACAAACATCATCAAAAATGATTCAAGGGATAGCTGCTCTGGTGCTTATGCTTTGGAACTAACCTGAAGCTAACCTTCAGGTTGTGTCTCAGGACACAACCCTGAGAGTAAAATTCAGTTTCACTACTAGGCAACATGCATCTTCTGAGCCCAGAGCAATAACCGTTATGTCTGGGTTTGCAACCTTCATAGCAAGGGCATAAAAACACGCACCTGGCCTGGATCGTTGTACCAAAGTTCATCATGAAGTCGGTCAGGGTGGGCCTTTTTGCGTTTGATTTCTGCAATAACGTCAAAAACTTCAGAGTCTGAGCTGCTAGAACAGGTGCTGTCCTCATCAGACTCACACTCGGATTCACTGGAACTCTCTAACAGGGGTTGGGAGAAAAACACAGAAATTGATGGAATTAACAAACTGTTTTTTGTTTTTTTTTTCTGAGATGGAGTCTCGCTCTGTCACCCAGGCTGGAGTGCAGTGCGCAATCTCAGCTCACTGCAAACTCCGCCTCCCGAGTCCAAGGGATTCTCCTGCCTTAGCCTCCCAAGTAGCTGGGATTACAGGCGCCTGCCACCACACCCAGCTAATTTTTGTATTTTTAGTAAAGACAGGATTTTGCCATGTTGGCCAGGCTGGTCTCGAACTCCTGACCTCAGGTGAATCGCCCGTCTCGGCCTCCTAAAGTGCCAGGATTATAGGCGTGAGCCACCGCACCTGGCCGACAAACTGGTTTTTGTGGAGACTTCCAAATGACCTAAACCTCTAAAGGTAAGAAGAGTTCTTTATTCTTCTAGAAAATACTTAAGGGCCTACTCTACACCAAATACTCTACTAAGCAACACCATTAAAAAAAATATAGCCCATAATGCTAAGTCATAATCTAGTTGGGGAAGCAAAGAAAATAAAGATCTTTAGAGAGAAAGTAAGACTTGATGAGCAATGTCAGATAAAATGAAAAACCATAGTAGTAGTATGTAGTTTAACATTCAAGCTATGTAAAGATCCATAAAAGGGCAGTTTCACTGGGATCCAGAAAGGCTGGTGATAATTTCAAAGAAGGAGCACATGTGACCCAGGCACTGCAACGGGATGGGAGAAGCATGATAAGGAGGAGAAAAGAAGAAAGGAATGAAGAGGGAGCATCGTAGGCAAAAGCGTGGAGCTAAGAACACAGTGGACTAGCTAGAGCGTGGGCCACACAGAAAAACACTGGGAGGTTAGGGGCTGGGAGTGCTGGGAATGCCACAGTGAAGGCTGGGAATGCAAGACCAAAGACTTGACATTTTTTTCCCCTCAATAACAGCAAGAGAAGATGTTAGTCCTTAAAGTGACTGAATAAAAACAGACACAGACTTATGCTAACTGAAATAAGCCAGTTACAAAAAGACAAATACTACATGATTCCACATATATGAGATACCTAAGAGTCAAATTCATAGAGAAAGAAGGTAGCATAGTAGTAATAAGGGAATGGGGGAATTGGGGTCTGGGGAGTTATTCCTTAACAGGTCCAGAGTTTCAGTTTATAAAAGGAAAACAGTTCTGGAGACTGGTTGCAAACAATGTCATGTTGAACCCTATTGAACTGTATGCTTAAAAATGGTTAAGATGGTAAATTTCATATTATGTGTATTTTACCACAATTTGAAGAAAAAAAAAAGACCTAGAAGTTAGATTAATCCTACATAGTGAGATTCCATCTCTACAAAAAGAAAAATAATTAATTTTTAAAATAAATTAATCCTATAAGAGATTAACGTAGTAGTAGCATAATAAAATCCAACATGGAGTTGTATTTACATGTACTGCATGAGATAGATGCTACTGTCATCCCTATTTTACAAATGAGAAAAATCTAAGATGGAGATGAACCTCTGGCCCAAGGTCACATATCAAGCAGGTGGTAGAGCAGGGATTCAAACCCAGGCCATCCAGCTCCCGACTCAGGTGCCTTTGCCCAGTATGGATAACTACCTCTCAGCGTGTGGGATGTAATGGAGGTGGGCAGATGACAGCCAGAGAGAACATGTAGGTAAATGCACACTGAATGTCTCATCTGTGCATGGCATTCTGTTAGGGGCTAAGGATACAAAGTGATAAAAAGCAATTTCCATCCTCAAAGATTTTACAAGCTACTTGGAACCTCAGAACATATAATGAAAAAATAGACCACCTTATGAAAAAGCTACGCAAACTATCTACACAAGTGGAGAGAAACCTTCAAACAGAGCTGGGCTATAGTCACCGTTTCCCTCATCAAACCAGGTGCACCTGGCAAAGGAGAGGGCCAAGGAAGGACAACTGTCCTCATGAGAGGCGGGGGCACGGGCTCCTGCTTTCGGAAAGATGCTGAACTCTTCTGACTGGACAACTCTCCAAGGGGCATGCCTTGCAAACGAGATCGCCGCTGTATTCTGCCAAATGAACTAAGGAAAAATAGGATCAAAAAGAAGGAAGTTCTACTGCTATGTATCTTACTGACTGTAATTAAGAAAAATAAAATGAAAAAGAAGAAATCTCAGTGTGGGACTCTAAAGGGTATTTCCCCAAAATTTAGGAATGAAGCTATAATCGCAAGGGTCTCAGGCTAGTTAGTGACTCTGACTCACCTAAATCTTCATCAAGCTTCGTCTTCGGAGGTTCCCACGGAGGCCGAGCAGCTTTGGCCTTTTCTTGCCTGCTCCCCAACTCGTCCTCAAATTTGTCATATAAGTCCCGAAGCCTACTTGTTCCAACCACTGTAGAATCTCCCTTTTAAAAATAAAAGATTAATATTAGGAACTAGATCAATAACGATCATATCAAAGATATGTAAGATCTCACAGGTAATCAAAACATTTTTAACAGCAAGATGCTATTTTTCAACCCTCAATTTAACAAACATTTAAAAACAAAATGCTCGAGTACTGGCAATCATACTCTGAATCAAACACACACTTATCGCTGACACAGTCCTCAGGTAAATGTGCCTTGCCAACATTCAGAAACATTAGAACCGGCCAGGCGTGCTTGCTCACGCCTGCAATCCTAGCACACTTTGGGAGGCAGAGGCAGGAGGAC
Organism: Symphalangus syndactylus; assembly: GCF_028878055.3. Taxonomy (NCBI): domain Eukaryota; kingdom Metazoa; phylum Chordata; class Mammalia; order Primates; family Hylobatidae; genus Symphalangus; species Symphalangus syndactylus. Next base: position 72,825,026 of record NC_072438.2, on the reverse strand, counting down.
TGCTCGAGGCCAGGAGTTCAAGACCAGCGTGGGCAACATGGCAAGACCCCACCTCTATGAAAAAGAAAAAAATTAGCCAGGTGGTGTGTGCCTGTGCTACTTGGGAGGCTAAGGCAGGAGAACTGTTTGAGCCCAAGAGTTGGAGGATGCAGTGAGCTATGACTGTGCCACTATACTCTAGCCTGGGTGACACAGTAAGACCTTATCTCAAAAAAAAAAAAAAAAGAAAAGAAACATTAGAACAGTTCATCTACACCCTCTTAAAATGACATTTTTTTAAAAATCACGACCCTCAGAGAATCATGACAACTGACATCAAATACCCTCCTAGGGAATGTACACTTCCTACTGAAAATCACTGATAATCTATCTTCTCCTATATCAATCCAACGAGCAACAAGAAATATCCTATATATCCCCCCCACCCCCTCTCTCTCTCTCACACACACACACACACTCACACACACACACACACTCATGCCTTAAACACAAGGACATAAACATGCACACACTCTCTCCCACACACACACAGACACATACCACAAACACAGGACTCTGCAACAGATTTCTAGAGGAAATTTTCCACTTTTCCTCACTCAATTTCCAGGTTGAAAATCACTTTACATGTCCACACTCTGACTTAGTAGCCTTAAAATGTAAAAACCAGACCTGTCAAATGTAAAATTAAGGCAAATCATAAAATCTGGTACCCAGAAGAGGGGTTAATTCAGGCCCCATCTCATTGTTGGGAGTGGCGATGCCGGCATAGCTTTGACATTCTCACCACCTTCTCTGCACCACAGACAACAAAACTCAAAGGCAAATGTCAGCCTTTTGAGTTTATCAGTCTTCCTCCTACACTGGAGTTTTACTATACTCATAACGATGTAATAAAAAACAACCAGCCCTGCCTGTTTAAACTCCCTGAACTTCAGTGCCTTCATCTTTATTGTTTTAAGAATAATAACACCTATAGCAGCCATTCTTCCCTTCTTCCTAATAGAAGCAGGATTCTATAAGATTTGGAGAAGAGAACTCCTGATCTCTGGGAAGGTAGGCTGAGCCACCAGCCCCTCTCAAAGATGTCCATGTCCTAATCCCCAGAAATTAAATATATATGTTAACTTACATGGCAAAAAGGATTTGCAGCTGGGTGGACCCAATCTTAGTACAGGAATCCTTAAAATCAGGGAACCTTTGCCAACAGGGGTCAGAGATACAACAGAAAAAGAGGCAAGAGATATTTAAAACATGAGAAGGACTCGACCACCATTGCTGGCTTTGAAGACAGAGGAAGGGATCCACAAGTCAACGAATGCACATGGCCTGGAGGAACAAAGAAGTGCCCACAGCTCACAGCCACCAAGAACACACAGTCCTCTGTCCTCCAGACACAAGGAACTGAACTCTGCCAGCAACCTGAATGAGCAAGAAAACAGATTTTCTCCAGAGCCTCCATAAAGGAGCACAGACCTGCTGACATCTTGATGGAGCCAGTGAGACCCAAGCTGGACTTCTGACCTCCCAAGCTGTGAGATGACAAATGTGTGTGGTTTCAAGCCATGCTGTTTGTGGAACTCTGTTATGGCAGTAAGGAAAAACAAATCCCTGGGGTAAGCATGTCACATGGCTCTGGTAAAGGGATGGAAGGGAAGTCAAGGGATGAAAGGAGAGCTCGGGCAAGACACTACAAGAATGCTCACCCAACATGCCCTCTGCATCCTGCATGTGGGGACACGGGTGTGTAAGGACCTGAGGCCTGCTGGTCCTGCATCATCCTGCAACTGTGGAAGATGCTCAGGAAGACAGCAGGGCCTGCCATGACTGAGCCACTCAGTGAACACCAGCCACAGCCTCCCTCTAGGTACCTTATTATGAGAAGAACAAACCCAGCTTGTTTAAGTCCCACTTAGTCAGGTGTTATTACTCCTAGCAGCATTTCTAACTGACAGAACCACCTTCTTGCCAGGGGTGTTTTCACAGTCAAGTAAGACAACATGAGAAGCATTGAGTAACATTCAGGCACCGTGAAAGTGCACAGTATGTGAGCTTTCCCTTCCCTGTACCACATCAACTATGACTTAAACGCCTGCTCTAATTTATCAAATAAAATATCACACCACTATGAAAGACTTCTCAAATCCTTTGTTTCCAAAAACACAGAAATCTCCTTTCAAATTCCCCACAGATATAAGTGCAAATAGAAGCGATTTTCACAAAATTCCAAATAACACAACCTCTCTTATCTCTTATCTAATCCCATGCACTAAATCTAACATCTGCAACTTTTCATGCCCTAAATCTGCAAAAGTTCATTGATTAAATGAATGAGATGTCCACTCATTCATTTAATCAATGAACATTACTACATGCCTATTCTGTGGCAAATATGCCTAACAGGATGGAGGCATAACGCCTAGGGGGAAGAGGGGAAGAGACAGCAAAAATGTGACAGTGACAGAAAATAAAATGGAGATGGAAGAAAGAAAAGAGAAGTGAGCATGTAGAAATAGTGGTGGAGTCTGCCATGGCAATGAGCACGCTGGCTGTAGCACCACAGGCGCCCCAGCCTTGGCAGCATGCGCTCTAGGAGTCTTCCCTCCAGCCCATTAAGGGTGACAATGGCTCTCCCTTTCTGCAAAACTAGCCAATATGCATGGGCAACTTCGTAGGCTTGGTGCTCTTTTGGTCAAGGATACACTTTGAAGAGACAAACTCAAAGTCTTCCTTATTTTTCATTTTGGAGAAAAAACACACACACACATATACACATACACACCACAAACTATATAAACTAGTTACACGTGAAAGCTTATGAAACCACCAGTATTGAGACCACCAGCATCATTAAAAATGTAGAATAGGCTGGGCACAGTGGCTCACACCTGTAATCCCAGCACTTTGGGAGGCCAAGGCAGGAGGATTGCTTGAGCTCAGGAATTCGAGACCAGAGTGGGCAACAGAGTATGACCTCGTCTCTACTAAAAAATTAAAAAAAATTAGCCAGTCATGGTGGCCCGTGCCCCCGTAGTTCCAGCTACTCAGGAGGCTGAAGTGGGAGAATCACTTGAGCCTGGAAGATCAAGGCTGCAGTCAGCCACGATGGTGTCACCGCCTGGGTGACAGAGTGAGACCCTATCTCAAAAATAAATAAATAAAAATGCATTATAAAAAGACACTTTAATTAACCTACTGCACTCTTGGCTTTTAGCTTTTTAAAACGGCTTTTGTCTGTAACAGTGATTCGCAACTGGGGGTGATCTTTCCCCCCAGGGGACATTTGGCAATATTTGAAGACATTTTTGGTAATCACAACTGGGGAGGGGTACTACTGGCATCTAATAGGTAGAGCCCAGAGATGCTGCTAAACATCCTACAATGCATACGGCAGTCCTCACAATCAAGAGTTATCCAGCCCTAAAGGCCAATAGTGACAACGCCGAGAAACCCTGGTCTATAGCTTGTCTGCTACTTCGGACCTACCACCTGATCCATTGGGTCACTGGAGTAGTAGTTTTCTGAATGAGTGCAGCGAATCCACACAGGCTTAAGAAGTTCTTCTTCCTCCTCCTCATTCTTGTCAGGCATGGTCTCCTCGGGCTCTTTTTCCTTGATTGAGGTATAGTTCTTGTCTTTGCCAGAACTCTGGTTGTCACTCCATCGGTCTTTTTCTTCCTCCCAACGAGCTCTCTTCTTCTCCCTACTTGGGGAGCAACTTCAAAAGAGGGCAAAGGAGGTTAATTATTAAAAATACTCTTCCATTGTAAAAACTATTCCATTTCACCTATTTGGTGCATTTTTCACCTAAAATATGAATACCATGCCAAATCACCATGTGTACTTTTGTTAAACCTGTGATTCCCAAATACCAGTCTGGTGGCATCAGAATCACCTGAAGTTTACTTGTTTAAAAATACAAGTTCCCAGGCCCCACCCCAGATCTACTTACTGATTCATAATCTCCAGGGGTGGGGCCCAAGAATCTGTATTTTTAATAATCTCCCCAGGTAATTCTGGTGTGCATCCAGCAGGTTCAGGAACAACCGATAAACCGTAATTCCTAAAAGAAAAAGATATTTGCGAAATGTTTGGAAATGTCCACATATGGACAATTTCAGCAATGAGAATACCAGTTTTGAATCCTCCACATCGGTCTTTGCCAGGAAAAAAAGACTTTAAGACTTCACAAAACAGGGTCTCAATATGGCCATAAATTTGGCCTGAGGACTATAATAATAATCCAAGAGTGAACCAGTTATGTCATCCCTAACGATGTCTCTGGAACCCCAGTCTTGGGCATTACTACTTGGCGAACCAACACTTTGCCTAATGTTGGTCCTCACAAATATTAATATTAACTCAGTCAATAAAGAAGGATGAAAAAACAACTCCATCTCCTTGACTTCCTGGGGCTTGAAATCTGCAAAGACCCATCCTATGGATGTACTTGGAGGGAAAAACCTATAGGGTCAGCTGGGCCTGGTGGCTCACATCTGTAATCCCAGCACTTTGGAAGGCCGAGGCGGGAGGATCACTTAAGCCCAGGGGTTCCAGACCAGCCTGGGTAACATGGTGAAACCCTGTCTCTACAAGAAGTACAAAAATTAGCCAGGCATGTTGGCGCACACCTGTAGTCTCAGCTATTCAGGAGGCTGAGGTGGGAGGATCACGTGAGCCTGGAAGGCTGAGGCTGCAGTGAGCTATGATCACACCACGCACTCCAGCCTGGGCAACAGAGCAAAATGCTGTCTCAAAACAACAACAATAACAACAAAACCTATAGGGTAGATTTTAATTTAAGCCCAAGAAATTTAGGTAGAACACAGAGACCTTGAGAATCCAGCTAAGTAGAAAAACTGCTTTGTAAGATCAGCTGGTAGCCTTCACAGCTCCACTAACAAAGTTACTACTATCCATGAAAGTTTACATCCAGATCAAAGTAATAAGTATTCTCATTAACTCTACCACTAACTTGTAATTTTCTAACAGGAAAAGTCTGTATGTATATATGTGTGTGTAGGTATGTACACTTTGGATTAGAAAGATTATACATATTATTTATATAACTTTTAAACATTACAATATGCATCATTAGTTTTGTTACCAGAAAAATTACTGTCAATGTATGTTCGCTGTAGGAAAAAAAAAACACAAACATAAACAAAAACCACACATAACACCACTCAGAGAAAATCATTATATTTCACAAATGTTTTAATGTTATAGCCTGACCTTCTCATTCAGTAGTAAATCAGGAACACCTATTTCAATAATTATATATTTGGAGCATTTTTAATAGGTACATTATTATTCTTTTATATGTATATACCATAATTTAACAAAACTAATAATAGTCATTTAGGTTAACATTTACTTCTCTTCCACCATAAACAATGCTATCATGAACACATTAGTGTTCTTTGCACACTTGTCAGATTCTTTCCCAAATGCATACTTTTTAAGGCTTCTCTCTAGTTAGGTAGTATTCATTTAGACTACCGTCAAAACCACATAAGAGTTCCCATTTCCACACATCCCGTCACTATGGTTATTTTTAATCTTTGCCATTCTGACGAAAAAGTATTTTCATATAATTTAATTTGAAGTATTTTATCGATACTGAAATGAATACGTTTCATGCTTACGTCTTTTGTGAACATAGTCATAGGCTATGCAAATATTTTTAAAATTATGATTAGAGTCTTTAATTTGTTGAAACAGTTTTCATTAAGATAACTGTCCTCCCTCTGTCATATGCATTGTAACCGTTTCCAGTTTCTTGCTTTGAAATCTGTTTGCTTGTTGCTACATACAACTTTTATAAAGTCAAATCTAGAGATCTTTTTATGCTTCCTGCCTTAGTATGCTTGGAAGCCATTTCCTATCCCAAGGTTAAAAAAAATTTTATATTTTCATCAGTTACTTTTAACACAATTTTTAATTCTCTCTCTCCAAGGTGTAAGGCAGAAATCTAATCTCAATTTTTCCTCCAAATGGTTCACCAATTGCCAGTTTCTCCTCTGATTTGAAAAAAACATATTCTTTATCACATGTAACTTTACATATTTATTAGATGTACATAATATATATTCTCTCTCTGTAGTTGTTTCAAATTTTTGATATTTAACCCATATCAAATTTTTAAAATTATTATATATTTCCAGAACCTTTAATACTTCCAGAGTAAGTATCCTTGCATTACTATTTTTCTTCATTATCCTAACTTCTATCCCAAAGAAAAATTAAAGAGTCATTATAAAGTCCTAAAGCCAGTACTTAGGGTCAGGCGTGGTGGCTCATGCCTGTAATCCTAGCACTTTGGGAGGCCGGGGTAGGAGGATCATTTGAGGCCAGTAGTTCAAGACCAACCTGGGCAACATAGTGACATCCCCATCTCTTTTTACATTTTTAAAAACTAAAAAAAAAAAGAAGGCCAGGCGCGGTAGCTCACGCCTGTAACCCCAGCACTTTGGGAGGCCGAGGCGGGCAGATCACAAAGTCAGGAGATGGAGACCATCCTGGCTAACCCAGTGAAACCCCGTCTCTACTAAAAATACAAAGAATTAGCCGGGCGTGGTGGCGGGCGCCTGTGGTCCCAGCTACTCAGGAGGTTGAGGCAGGAGAATGGCATGAACCCGGAAGGCGGAGCTTGCAGTGAGCGGAGATCGCGCTACTGCACTCCAGCCTGGGCGACAGAGCAAGACTCCGTCTCAAAAAGAAAAAAAAAAAGAAAAAGTACTTTAACTGAAGTTACATTAAAATTATAGATTACAGTCATGTGCCACTTAACAACAGAGATATATTCTAAGAAATGAGTCCTTAGGTGATTTCATCACTGTACAAACATCACAGTGTGCCTATACAAACTTAGATGGTATAGCCTACTACACACCTAGGACAGGCGGTATAGCCTGTTGCTACTAGGCTACAAACCTGTACAGCATGTGACTGTACTGAATACTGTGGGCAACTGTAACACAGTGGTAAATATTTATGTATCTAGACATATTTGAACATAGAAAAGGTCTAGTAAAAAAATAAGGTATTATAATCTTTGGGACCAGGGTTGTATACAGTCTGTCACTGACTGAAATGCCATGTGGTACGTGACTATATTGTGAAGAAAACTGGTATTTTTACAACATGGTCATCCACTACGGGAATAGGACATACCTTCCTTTTATCACATCACCTTCTTTGTCATCAGCTACATTTTATAGTTTTCTTCTCATTGGTTCTATGCATTACAAGACGCTTAAATAATTTATTAATAACTTTCCATAGTGAATTTTAATTTTTCTTTGCATTACATTTTCTAACCAGGTAGTCCTTTTTATTTAAAAGGCTGTTAAAATACTGTCAGGTAATAATGGCAACTCTTAGCTCCTAGGGACTCTTTTTGGTTTGTTTTGGTGCTTACTCTGAGGCTGGCACCCTGCTGAGCACTTTACTGACATTTCACATTTAAGCCTGACAGCAAGCCTAGGAGGCAGATATTAACATCCCCTACAAAGGAGGAAACAGCCTTGAAAATCAGTCACTTGCCTAATACGATAAAGCTAGGAAGCGGTAATTAAATGCTAATATGGTTGATACAGACATTTCCGCATGTTCTAAAAAGAAATCCCACCAAATGTTTTATTGCCAAGAAACGCAGGCAAAAGACATCCTCACCCATCCTTTTAAGCAGGAGTTGTGAATGATGTAATGAATGGTCAGGGTCAGTTGTTGTGAACATCAGTTAATATTTTTTTTAACATTTTGGGAAGGGCATTTCAACACAGAAACAAAAGATCTTTTTTAGGTAAGTGTCTCAGGCACTCCAAAATTCAAAATCCAAACTCCCAATGTTTCTTATCAATATGCTACAGTGCAAACTGGTAACTTTTCCCCCTCACAGTACTTCCATCTCTAATTTTTATTTTCTGCTGCGTTAGTCAGAACTTATAGAATTCAAGTCTACCTTCTCTGCAAGCTACCAGGCATTAGAGAAGAAACCATTAAACCGAGGCTATTTCCAGCACTTATACATTAAAAATCATCCACCTCAAATAGGTCCTCAATGATGTCCACTGACACAATACCCTGGCTTTTCTGCTGTCTCCTCTCCTCCTCCTCAGGCCCTCTTTTCATCTTTCCTAATTAATCCCATCTAACCCATGGCATTTCATCCTTCCTAATTAATCTCTTCTAATCCACAGCAACATGTAAGTGTCCTATCAAACGCACTTACAGCACTTAACTTTCCTTTTCCTATTAAGTGGGGGCCTTTGTTAATGACTATATCACCCATACCAGCGCAATACCCAGGACACACAAAAACACCACGTTTTTAATTACCATGTTGATTGTATCATAAGGATATTCAGTAACAATGATAAGCAATGGGGCCTCCTTGCCTTTTTTCAAATTTGTATGGGAAAGGCCAGCAGGTTTCAACACCACATTTGACTCTTTGGGGATAGTATCCATCAGGTTCATCATGAGCTAGCATTCTTCATCATGTTAAAGACAACTGTTAATAGTTCTAGTTTACTAGTTTTTACTCACATATGGATGCTGATTTTAGTTTAAATACCTAAAAGGCAAGTACTGAGATAACCCTACAGATTTTGACACATAGAATACAGATGTTCTAATATTAACTTTTCTATCCATGCAGTCTTGGAATAAACTCTATCAGTTATTTTAACAAACTACTGAAAACATTTGCTAATATCCTAATTCATGTTTTTATATCCATATTTGTAAGAGAGATTGCTGTGTCGTTTTTATGTCATTTTTTTTCCCTTGGTTAGGTTTTGCCATCTGGTTTTTCCTGCTACTACAAAATGAGCTGAGTTTTCCTTCCATCTTTTTTTAGTGTTCAAGACCACTTTAAAACTTTTTTTAGAGGTGGTGCAAAGTAAGCTTTTTCCATTTTTCCAGAGTTATTGACCTATTAAAGTTTTCTGCTTCTTGTGTGAAATTATTTTTGTTTTCTTAGAAATCAACCCATCACATTCGTTAATTTTTTATACTGTTTTAAATTTTTAAATTTCTTTTCATTCCTGTAATAATACACTTTCTCAAACCTAATGTTATGTACATTTTTCTTTTCTTTATTTCCCACTTTAAAAATTGTATTTGCATTTACTTACAATATAGTTATATCACTATAGTTCTGTTTCCATTTCATTAATTTATCTTTAAATCCCTTTTTCTGCTTTTCTTAAGCTCCACCAATTTCTATAGCCAAGTGCTCAGATAATAATTATATATACATAGTTACCATTTATTTGGCACTTACTTCAGGCCCAGTTCTAAGTGTTTGACATGCATTATCTCAATGACCCCTTATCACTCAAGAAGGTACATATAACTGTCCTTATTTTACAAACGAAGACACTGATAACTTTGCCCAGTAATAAAATTGGGAGATCTAATAACTGACCCCGAATCTGTCAGATTCTAGAGTGCTGTTCTTCATTACCATTATATTAATGTAAGACCACAAAATTTTACTCTGGGATGTAGAATTGATTACACCCTTTAAGTTTTGGGTGATAGCAATCTCAATGTCATTTTCTAATGAAAATATGACTGCAGTTTTGCTCTTTTTTTCTGAAACATGTAAATTTAAGAGCATAATTATGAATTTCCAAGGTTTTTTAAAATGATTAATGTATAGTTTTATAGCACTGTGGTCAGAAAAAGTGGTCTGTATAATTTCTAATTTTTGGAAATTTATCAGGATTTTCCTTGTGCATAATCAATGCATCTGGAAAGTAAAGTCTTTTAAATTACAGGCTGCTTTAGCTTTCCACAGGTCATCTTGGACAGACTCTGAGGCCATTATGAAGACTTGGCTGTTGCTCCATACAAGCACAAAATCTGAATTCAAGGAGATAATCCTATGACTTCTTTCAGTGTCAACTCCTTGCTTACCTTCCAGATCTCTTATACTCTTTTTTGTAGGACCTTTCCAGAGATGGTGATCTTCGGTTGTCTCGATGCCTGTGTCTCTCCCGTTCTCGCTCTCTTAAAGGAATTAATACACAGAGCTGTTTTCAACAGAAAGACTCAAAAACACCATCTCTTTTCACTGAATTCATCTTCTAAATAAATGGACCACATCTAGGAATTTTTCAGGCACTATTCACTGGGGGACATTTTTATGCCTTCTTAATTTATTAGAGGATAAAGGAGCTTTTCACCTTACAGAAGTTAACTAACTTGGAGAATTTTTGTAGTTTTCTTTAAAGAAAGAAGTCATACATGATGCTATGCAATAATGGGAATTTTATCCTAATCTTCCCTTAAAACCTTGCAATCAGCCAATCCTTGGTTATTTAACCTAGAGGGAAAACTCTAAAGAACTCTACATTCTATTCATTTCTAAAAAATGCTCTATTTCACCTATCAAATAAATGTAAATTATAAAGCTTTTATAGTGAAAATTAGGACAAGGTTCTATAATGAAAGAGCTCTTAATGCTTATGGCTTATAGGCTTGAGTTGTAGATCTAGCTATCACTAACCTGCCATGAGGCCATGACTAAGTCACTTGAATGCTATTTTTCATCTGGAAAAAACTAAATAGAGATGTTGGGCTTACTTAATGTAAAAAAAAAAAGATGAGGAATTTTTAAAACCTTCTCATGTAAAACTGGGGTTTAATAATATTAATAGCTTTTGAGCCTATTTAACAATGAGGATCTAGAAGAGAAATCTGAACTCTAGTGTGTCTGAATCAGAACTACAAGTCTAAAGGAAGTAACCTTCCAATCTTAGAATAGGAAAAATAAAATGCTATATTAACCTGAGTCCAGAAAGAAGACCATAAAAATGTTTGAACTCAAAAATATCCCCCAACCTATCGCCAAACAGAAATGTCAATACGTTGAAAATAGAACTTACAAAACTGACAGAGATCAGTGAGTGCTTAGGTATTAAAATAGAAATTGCTTTCTACTTAAAGATTCCCCTGTTCTAAAGGAAGACTCCTTTGAATAATGTTTCTGATAGATATACAATCCTCAGATATATACCAGCTATCCCAAATAAAGCAGCCAGAGATTTGGATTCTACATTCTTCATCTCATACACTTCTAAAATCACAGTTTACATTTGGGCAGTAAATCTTAGTTATTGTATAGAAATTAGTGAACCATGCCACATGTCAAAGATACATGTCATCTGTAATGGCACGGCTGTTGAAAAGAATAATTGCCTACATTTCCAAATAAAAACTCTAATTAGAGGATATTTGTAATTTTTTTTTCACCATATAGCCAATAGAATTTTGCATTTAAGAATAACACTTCTAATGATGACTGGTACCTCTGAGTGGGTAGGACTTGAAGAGACCAATTTGGATATAAATCACATTAGTAACACTATGAAGACAAATTCATTTAAAGCAAGAAAAGCTATGTTTGTGTTACTTTTCCCAAGATTCTTCCTTGTTTGCAAACATTAAGATATTCCTTAGGTACGTTAGGCTAGTTCTCCAATAGCTACACATTTACTGTCACAAGGACAGCCGTGAGAATTCTTGCGTGGTAGCACTCCCTAGCTAGGTGAAGCCCAGTGCACACATCCTTACCACTCCGCTCAACAGTGTGCCTGGTGCACTACATCTGCCTGTAGCGATTTCTTTCCTTATCCCCTGGAGTAACTTTCATTTTTCATGACAACAAATACATATATCCACTTCTTCACAGACCTTTTCCAAAAACAGTCCACCCTAAGACAATCTTGCAATTGTTATTCAACCACATTTTGGAGGCAGAGAAAAATAGGGAAGACAGAATTTGTAAAAGGATAGATTCACTTACCCCAAGAAGCAGGGGAGGGGCGGCCAGAGAACATACTATAGAATTTGCGTAAACTTAACACAATCCAAATTTATGAAGTTTCAGTTTTCCCAATATACTTCTAGAAGTTATATTAGGACTTCATATGCTCCATGTTTGTTTCACAGAAGCATGCCATATAAGACAGATGACTGACATTCCACCTAATTAATATCCCAAAGGGAGCTAATTATAATGTAGCTATGCCACTAGGCAGCTCCAGAGCAAATGCCCCAAGCACATTATAAAACAACTCGAATATAAATAAAGACCATTTTAGAAAGATATAGATCCTCATAGTAAAGGAGTGTGGTTTAGGATAAATCAGGTTAGAAGTAATTCTTATGACACTTGATTTTACTGAGATCCTCAATTCACAGGACATCTGAGTTTCTTCTAACAAATACATAACTCAAAGTCGAAGCCTTGATGGAAAAATTTAGGATTTACAGCACAGCCCTGACAACTCCTCTAATTATAGCATCTCAAAACAGAGGGGGAAATACAACACTATCTAGAATGTTTGCTGCAAAATGTTTTCCCAGAAACAAGATTATTAACAATTACTTTAGAGTCTGAAGAAAACTATTTACAAACTACTCTTTCCAGTTAACATTTGCACTATAAAACTGTAACATTAACTATCACATGCCAGCCAGGAGCGGTGGCTCACACCTGTAATCCCAGCACTTTAGGAGGCCGAGGCAGGCGGATCACCTGAGGTCAGGAGATCGAGACCAGCCTGACCAACATGGTGAAACCCTGTCTCTACTAAAAATACAAAAATTAGCCAGGTGTGGTGGCAGGTGCCTATAATCCCAGCTAACTCAGGAGGCTGAGACAAGACAATCGCTTGAACCCAGGAGGCAGAGGTGGCAGTGAGCCAAGATCGCGCCATCACACTCCAGCCTGGGGGACAAGAGCAAGACTTTGTCTCTAAAAAATAAAAATAAAAACTATCACATGCCTATGCCTCTGCCAACTAGTCCATCACAGAATATTGACCAGAAACAGTAGTTCATGCTGAAAAGATTTTTAAAGTCTACCAACTCTCACTCAGCTTTGGCCCACCAGAAGTCAGTCATCCCTACAAGAAACACATTCCCTTCTACCTTCTACCAGGCCACCAGGGAGAGGCAACAAAGCATTTTCCTTCTGAGCACTAATCCCTCTCTTCAGGACAGAGAATGACCACTATCATTTAATTTACTGGCAAAATGTTCAGTCAGAACCAAATTGATAGAGCCATGAGAAAAATGTGGAAACAGATGTGAACTGGTTCCTGAAATCAGCTGCAGAGCAACAAGAGCCAAGACCAGCTCTCTGCAAACCCAGAGTGAAGTGACTTGGTCTGGGGAGCTCAAACACTTTTAGCACAAAAGTTCCACAAGACAATGAAGGTAAGTACACTACTGGGGAAAGAAAGAGAAGCACCGTTATTAGCTTGACAACGGAAGACCTCAAATCTTCATCAACATAAGAGTTCACTGAGGCATAAATAAACATTGCACAATTGATATGTGTCTTTTATTTTTCCATATAAACCAATGGTTCTTAGGCTTTTGGGATAACAGACTCACACCCTCCTCTTTGAGAACCTGATGTAAGCTTCCTTATAGAAAAACATACACACAAAAAAGTTGCATATAACTTCAGAGTATTTCTGTGAGCCCAGCTAGAATCCCAGTTTTAGAAATGCCTCCTTGAAACATTATTTCTCTCATATTTATACATATTTGGTCTTTTGAAAAAAGAAATGTAATATAGAATGAAACAGTATTTTTAAAATACAACTTTCTTCAGTAAGAATCCATTGCAACAAAATCGGATTAAAAGCAATTTTGGGCCGGGCATGGTGGCTCACATCTGTAATCCCAACACTTTAGGAAGCCGAGGTGAGTGGATCACTTGAGTTCAGGAGCTCAAGACCAGCCTGGCCAACATGGTAAAACCCCGTCTCTACTAAAAGTACAAAAATTAGGCCAGGTGCAGTGGCTCACGCATGTAATCCCAGCACTTTGGGAGGCCGAGGGGGGCTGATCACCTGAGCTCAGGAGTTCGAAACCAGCCTGGCCAACATGGCAAAATCCCGTCTCTACTAAAAATACAAAAATTAGCTGGGCGTGGTGGTGCACACCTGTAATCCCAGCTACTCAGGAGGCTGAAGCTGGAGAATCACTTGAACCCAGGGGCAGAGGGTGCAGTGAGCCGAGATCGCGCCACTGCCCTCTAGCCTAGGCGACAGAACAAGACTCCACCTCAAAAAAAAAAAAAAAAAAAAAAAAAAAAATTAGCCGAGTGTGGTCGTGTGCACCTGTAATCCCAGCTACTTGGGAGGCTGAGGTGAGAGAATCGCTTGAACCCAGGAGGTGGAGGTTGCAGTGAGCTGAGATTTCGCCATTGCACTCCTGCTTGAGCAACATAGCGAGACTCCGTCACAAAAAAAAAAAAGATATTTTGAAAACTAACTTTTGTAATGTGTAAATAATCTTACTTCATTTTTACAAAGAAACCAACCAAGAAGGCAACAATGTACAATAAATTTCCACTTATCCTAAAAATCAGAAAGTCCTGCCTGTTAACTAATTTGATTCTTTATTAACATGCAGATCGCCAGTTCCAAAAAAACTCAAATGCTATAACCTGATACGATGATCACATTGAACATAATTTAATCTATGATAACACAAAAAATACAAGTTCTTTCATCTCATGGGATCATCATTAAAATGTCAACTGTATTATGCAGAGTAAAAGTCTTATATTCACTGAAATGAAACTACACTGATATATTTGGAATGCTTTTTGAGAGCAGTTTTTTTCTGACATCAACTTATTTGTCAGTTGTTTCTTCCTCTTGAAAACAGAGTCCAAAATGTGCTTCCTTTCCTTATATAAATCAAGATGCACTACTGGATCCTTTTGGTTTGGTTGTCATAAATGGAGAATGACTGTGCCTGGGCCTCTGCAGTTCATTAAAGAACTACACACAAGTGGTTTACCTGCTCCGCTCGTAGCTGCGGTGGCGAGATGGTGTTCTCCCTCGGTCATAATCAGATCTGTACCGGCTGTCTTGTCTTCTCCTGTCAGGACTGCGGCCTCGCTCCCGCCGATCCAGGGACCGATGCCTCTCACCTCGCCCATGACTGTGATCTCGGTGCCTGTGGTCATCATAGTGTTTCAGCCTTTCTGGGGACCTTCTCTCACTGGGAGCCTTTGGGAGTGGGTATGGAGGGAGATGTCTGAAATGAGGACTACTGCTGTTATTAGCACTGGGCAGGAAAGAACTAGGGTTGTTCTGGAAACTATTAAAACTGGGAGGTGGGAAGTTGTGGTGAGAATAGCCCGGAGGGTACTGATAATTAACTTGCTGTGGCATGACTGGAGGGGGCGGGGGATGAGGCATGGAGGGAGGGGGCATCATGAAGGGGAAAGTGCCTTGTCCAGGAGGTGCCCCAGGGACTGGGGGGTTATTAGGACAAGGCATTGGTGGTGGCATGGGAGGAAAACACGGAGGAACTGGGAAGGGGTGCCTCATCTGGTGGTTGGGGAAAGGAGGCCTGATTGGGCAAGGGGGAAGAGGGCCTTGCGCTGACGGAGGCATGGGTGGGGGGAAGGGTACAAAGTCTGGTCGTGGAGGGAGAAAATTGGGGGCTGGAGAGTTTGAGAAAGTGGTGGAAGGGGCACTTGGAGGTTCATATTGATATTGCACAGGAGGCTGCTGAGGGTGAAGCAGCCTCAGATTTTGGGGCCTAAAGGATGGTGCTGAGGGTCTGGCTCCATGTCCTCCTCGTCCTCGGGGACACCCTCGTCCCGGGTGAAACGACATTCTGTGACTTCATGGCAGAAAAGAAAAACGGAAAAGTTTTTTTAAAAAATAATCCTCACTGTGTAAATAGGGTTTCATAAATACCTGACCATCTTGATGAGCAACTCAAAGACCCCCTAGTCAAACCACTGGAATAGGCCACCCATTTAATACTGGGTTCCTGCTAATATCTGAAACCCTCATGCTCAATAAACTCTTCCCCTTTCTTGGCCACCCCGCCCACTGCCATGTTTAGTCCCTGGACCGACCATTTCTTAAAGCTGCTCCACTTCCAAAATGACCAATTCAACATCCCATTGTTCACCATTTGCTGTCATGCCTTCGCTCAAGTTCCCCTCTGATCTTGACCTCACAAGATCCCCAGCCCCCACTCCCATCTCCAAATGCATATTTGGGATTACCACCCTCCCTCTGCAATCCTCCACCTCTCCCCACTACCAGACCCTTCACAACAGCATTTGAAAGTGCTCAGGTCTATTCCAGCATAAAGCACTTTCCTCGGCCTCCAGGTCTCCCTCGACTTTATCCCTTCTTTGTCCTCCCCTTCACAGTCAAATGACCTGAAAAAGTTGCTACAGACTGAATGTTTGTGTCCACCCCAAAATTCATGCTGATGAAACCATAATGCCGATGTCATGCTCTATGGAAGTGGGGACTCTGAGAGGTAATTATGAAGGGATTAGTGCCCTTATAAAGAGAGAAAGAGAAAAGAAATCCCCGCCACCCACCCCTTACCAGGTGAGACTACAACAAGAAGGCAGCCACCTACAAGGCAGGAGGAGGGCGTGCATCAGAAACCTGGCTGTGCTGGTACCCTGATCTCAGACTGCCAGCCTCCAGAACTGTGAGAAGCAAATGTTTACTGTTTAAGTTACCCAGTCTATAGCATTTAGTCATGGCAGCCCAAGCTAAGGCAAAAGTGTATATACTTCCAACTCACTCTAATCCGACTTCAGCTTCCACCACCACTCCAATAAGTGACATGATCAGTGCCCACCTTGTCTTGAAAACCAAAGGTCATTTTCAATCACCTTGCTTGATCTCTGTGCAGCAATCAGTCCAGTTGCCTCCCCGTTTGCCTCCCCAGCCCCCACCCCCATGGATGCGTTTCTTGGCTTCCTGACGCCTTCACTGTGGCCTTCCTACTTCTGTGGCTGTTCCTCCTGGCAGTCTCCCATACCAGCTTCTTCTCTGCTAGGGGGCCTTTAACCATCTGGTATTCCTCAGGGGTCTGGCGCAGGCACTCTGCTCACTCTCTCTTCCAAAGTGACGCTACCCACCTGCACTGCTTCAATTAACATCAATCTGTCAGAAACTCCCAAGTTACACCTTTAGCCCACAACTTCTGAGCTCCAGACCCACACTGCCGATTACCAACCCCATCTCTCTCGAGTGTCTCACTGACTCTGCAAATTCAACATAACATATGCTAAAAGGAATTAATGACCTTCCCCTCCAAGATAAACATTTGCTCTTTTCCTAGTATTTCCTTTCTCAATAAATGACACCATTAGTGGTCCTTAAGACATATAACAGGGAATCATCTGACTTGTCCTCCCTCACCCCCCATCCTTAGCTAAAAATTTACTTTAAAATTGCTGTCACTTATATGGCAACTATCCCTTAATAAAAAATAAAAAATCCTATTGTTTCTGCTTCATAAATATTTCCTGAATTCATCTGCTTCACACCATCACCTCTTACATGGCTATTACAATAATATCCTTGCTGGCCTTTCTACAACCACTGTCACTGACCCCAGGGCTTTGTTAGGTTCCTTGCTCTCACAACACTCTGTGCTGCTTCTTAGCAGGTCCTGCAATAATTTCAATCCACCTACTAAGGACCTAATTCCACCTTCAATGTCTGCCTGCACCTCGGAACTGCAAGCGCTGTCAGGGCAGCACTCTGGGATTTCTATTAACTGTTCTGGTCTGGCTTCCTAGCCCTGTGCATGGCCCTCTGTTGTACTGTGCCCACTGTTGAAAGAATGAGCATATTATCCCCTCTACCCATGTATCTAAATCCTTTCCACCCTCTATAGCCCAGCACCAATGTTTGCTCCTCTCTCGGTTCTCCCAAACTATTGCCATTCCCGTCACAGCACTCACCATGTGTTGCCCTGCATCATGATGTACCGCCTGGATATGTCACATCTTCCACAGAGAATATAAGCTCTAAAAAACAGAAAGAATAAAACAGACATAAACATGTTTCCCAAACTGCCAATGCTACAAAATATTTCTGCAATTACCATAACACTGATTTTGCAGTTTCCAATACACTTAGCCTACTAACAAAATTAAAAGCATGTTGAACTGTGTTAAAGTTTCCAACTAAATTTTTAATGTCCTTAAATTTTAAAATGTCATTATTACTAGTTTTGCCAACTCAAAACTATCAGCAGCTAAAAAGACTTATAGGCATAGATCATCTCTAATTTGTTAAAAGACTTGGGAAAAATATCATTTCCCCTCTCCCCCTTCATACTCTCATTTCCTTCATGGTAAAAACATGTAGGCACAGGCCGGGCATGGTAGTTCACGCCTGTAATCCCAGCACTTTGGGAGGCCGAGGCAGGCGGATCACGAGGGCAGGAGATGGAGACCATCCTGGCTAACACGGTGAAACTCTGTGTCTACTAAAAATACAAAAAATTAGCCAGGCGTGGTGGCGGGCGCCTGTAGTCCCAGCTAGTCAGGAGGCCAAGGCAGGAGAATGACGTGAACCCGGGAGGCAGAGCTTGCAGTGAGCCGAGATGGCGCCACTGTACTCTAGCCTGGGCGAAAGTCTCAAAAAAAAAAAAAAAAAAAAAACCATGTAGGCATAGACCAAACACAAAAATCACAGTAAGACCAGCATTCAAATTCAAACATAACCACAATCTTGTTAACACACCAGTTAATGATTCTTGATTTTCATTCTCAGTTCCTCCCACAGAAAAATACTGTAAACATGAATGATTTTCCAAATACTTGATCTTCAGCAAAACATTTTTTAAAAACTCACATAAATATTGAGTACAAAAACCTTTAACATAGAAACATTTTCCTAAAGTCTTTCTAAAAGTCTCATCAATAGAACTTTACTATGTAGGCTTCCAAATTGCTCATGAAAATAACTTCAGATTATGTTAGCAGTCAGTGTGCTTAATAAATTTAATAGGCACCAAATAATATGATTTTTTTTTTTTTTTTTAAGACACAGGGTCTACTCTGTCCCTAGGCTGGAGTGCAGTGGTGCAATCATAGCTCACTGCTGTCTCTTACTCCTGGGCTCAAGCAATCCTCCCACCTCAGCCTCCAAAATAGCTGGAACTACAGGCGTGAGTCACTGTGCCTGACTCCTTATTACTATTATCCAGTCCAGTACCCTCATGATAAACCTGGGGCCCAGACAGGTGCTCCTGCCACCATAGGCTGCTCACTGCCAACAGAATCAAGTTCAAACTCTGTGCTTGGCATTTAAGGCCCTATTGACTCTGGACCCAGGCTTGTCCTCCAGTACCTTCCCCGGAAAGACCCTACTACCCTATGTTTTCCCAACAGATTACCATTCAAGTACAAAGAACCAGCTAGTTCTTTGCTCCCGTTCTCCTCTCTAAAATCTCCCACCCTAGGCAGAGGTTGCAGTGAGTTCAGATCGTGCCATTGCACTCCAGCCTGGGCAACAAGAGCAAAACTCCATCTCAAAAAAAAAAAAAAAATCTCCCAACGTATGAATCTGCCCAGTGATTTCCTATCCATCTACCAATCTTAAAGGCCACCTCCTCTATGAAGCCCTTCCTGATTCCCTTAGGTAATCCCATTCCCTCTAGACTTAGTCTATACTTAATCCTTTTACAGCACTTACCAGAGACTGCCTCATATCACAGTGAAGTATGCACATGTCTAACTCCTCCACTAGATTATCAGCTCCTTGATGATATGGGTTGATTCACAGTCATTTCTGTATCCTTCACATCCCCAGGAAAAGCAACCTACACACAGTAGGTGGTCAATAAATGTTTACCATCTCACCAATGGTATATGTTTCCATGTCGCTACTGTACATTTCCCTTCCTTGTACCTCCACAACAGAAAGCAGACCTTTTCACTGAGTCATGCAATATTTAATGAGCCCATACATGGGAAGCACTGTCCCAGGCCCTGTAGACTCAGAGATAAGTAAGACACACAGCCTGTAGGATTCAAGGAACTCAGAACCCACATCCAAGTAAGTGTTTTAAAAATACAAAATAATGCAATAAACACACAAAAAAAGAGGTATGTGCAGGGCTTAGGGGAACACAAAGGTGTGTGCTGCACCTAGAGGTGGGCAAAAGTCAGGGTCATGAACACTCTTGTACAGTGCGTAACAAGAGCTCAACATTCACTGCCAGATCCTCATGGATATTTCTGTAGTTAGAAAATCTAAAAATACTAATCATGAAATTGACCTATTGAAGGCATAGTCCGACTGTGTTGTGGATGCAGACTTTAACTCAAAAGTCAAGGAATTCACTGCAACTGGTAAAGTAACTCTCTTTTCTCCGTCTGTCTCTTCTCAGTTGCGGTTTGGAAGCAGAGACACTGAAGGAGCTGTCTTGAATAGTTAACACGGCCAGAACGTCAGTGCATGTAAAAAGAATTTTAAAGTGTGACTACATTTTTATTGAGAACTCCCTCTTTCCCCAGGTGGATCTGCAGGGCAGTCACCTTCATCCTGATCCATAACTGCACATTTACTGTTTGCATCTCCCGCCAGATGGTACGCCCCACGAGGCAGGCACTGAGCTCAGGATCTCACTCCCCTCCGAGAGCCGGGCGGCCCCAGGCCTGGACCACAGTGTGTGCTCCACAAATGAATGAAAGGTCTCCTTTTTCACTTCCACGTATTTGCGGGATCCAGGCCTAGGGTCGCTCTTTTGCCCTTAGCTGCAGATCTGAAGTGGGGCTGCCCGACCCCAATTCCCGGACGCCTTTCACCCCAGCCCCGGAGACTCCAGCCCCGTTTAAATCCTGACACTCGGAAACTCTTCTAACACTTGCAAGGTACCCCTTTTACCTATAAAAGGCTCTCGGGCCGCGAGATCGCCGTCAGAGCAAAGCCAGGCTACTACTGCAGGTACCAAGACAGTGGCGCCGCCCGCGCCTCCGGAACAGGAAACCGAGGGAATTAAAAAGCAAACCTGAGAAAGCTGGGCCAAGGGAGGGAAAACTCTTCAGCCCACCGCAGGGCCTTGTACGCGGTGATTGGCGCGTCAACGAAAGCGATGGACGTCTAGACCAATCGTCAGCAAAAGACCCTTTGGAGCCAGCGCCCCCTCCTCCTGCGTCCTCCAATCCGAAAACGCAACCGGGTGAGGGAGCGCTTCCGCCCGGAGAGAGCTGGCCGGGTTGAGGCGCCGGCTTTCCCGGCTCTTCTCCGGCTGCCACCGCTTTGCTGCAAAGCTGACGGGCGCAAAAACATGAGTGACTCCGCGGGAGGGCGCGCTGGTCTCCGGCGTTACCCCAAGCTCCCAGTGTGGGTGGTGGAGGATCATCAGGAGGTGAGCGGACGGCAGCCAGGCTCTGGGGCAGAATCAGCGGAAGCCCTGACGCTCAGAGGGCCAAGCAGACGGCGCAACCTTAGCATCGGAGGCCAGAGAGTTAACCAGAGTTAAACTGCCCGATTCCGTTGCTGTGGAGAGGCCCCCAAAACAGCTAACTAGGAAGAATGAGAACTGACATTTATGGGCGCTTCCTACGAGTCGGGGCAACTTATTTACCTCGGTTTGCCCCCAGAACCAAACAACTGGTGGCGTCGGGATTCGAAACCGGACAGTCTGGCTGCAGAGCCCTGTGTCCTTAACCTGCAGTTAACTCTGGCTTCCAGGTGTCTCCTGGAATCGCCACCACAGCCCTGCTGTTTAGATGGGAGGCTTTATGTTTGGAACGTGGGCTCTGATCTGAAATGGGGACCGTAATCGTAGGACTCACAGGGCTGTTAGGAGTGTTATTGTGTGCATATTGTGTTTAAAAATCATTTTTTTTCTTTTTTGAGACGGTGTCTCTCTGTTGCCCAGACTGGAGTGCAGTGGCGCGATCTCGGCTCACTGCAACCTCCGCCTCCTGGGCTCGAGTGATTCTCCTGCCTCAGCCTCCTGAGTAGCTGGGACCACAGGCACACATCACCGTGCCCAGCTAATTTTTGTATTTTTAGTAGAGACGTGGCTTTGCCATGTCAGCCAGGATGGTCTGAACGTCTGACCTCACGTGATCGGCCCCCGCCGGCCTCCCAAAGTGCTGGGATTACAGGCGTGAGCTACTGCGCACGGCCCATATTGTGTAAAAAAAAAAAAATGTATATATTTTAACACGGTGCCCTGCATAGAGATAAACACTAAAAGGAGTTTCCATGTTTATGGCCGTGCTGATTTACAGTAGCTACATTGGTGTCTTAATCTAGAATTTTCCAAGTCAACAAAGGAGGCCCATGGATCTAATAAATATGTTGTAAAGTAGCATCAGTAGGCTTGGGATGGGAGGAGGTTCTCTGGATGTTAAAAAAAGAAGAGGGATTTACTGATGGTGACAGTTAATAGGAGAGGAAGATAGGTTTCTCAGGACCTGGATATAGTGTCTATGACCTTCAGAGAATGAGAAAGCCTAGGTTAGACGGTGCTTTCAAATTAGGTATTAAACCTAGAATTAGAGATGTAAGAGGAGAAATCCTTTACAGACCACTTAACCCAACCCCACCATTCTAAGGGTACCAAAAAGACCCAAACCAGCCTGGACAGCAGAGCGAAATCCCATCTCTACAAAAATAGAAGTGAAAAAATTAGCTGGGCGTAGTGGTGCGTGCCTGTAATCCCAGCTACTCAGGAGACTGAGGTGGGAGGATCACGTGAACCCAGGAGTCCAAGGCTGCAGTGAGCCATGATCACACCACTGCTCTCCAGGCTGGGCAACTGAGCAAGACCCTGTCCCTTTTTAAAGGAAAAAAAAAAGTACTTTGAGACCTAGGGTAACTTGAACACCTAGTTAATATTAGAACAGGCATTAAGCAGTAGTTCGTTCCTGAGCCCCCGTCCTGGTCTGTTTCCCCACATGACCTGTTGAGTTTGAGGGGGCAGCAGGAAGGCAGCTGGAGGTGCAGGTTGGAAGTTCTGAGGACAAAGTAATGCTTGAGATTATCATCTGCACCATCTACAATAAACAAATTTTATGTTTTTCCACTTTACAGCAACATAGTATGCTTTCGGTTATGTGCATTATTTAGCATTGTTTTTCAGTCTGCAGTTGAGTGTGTGCTCATGGTTTCAGTGTTAATTCTTATTGTGTGCCTGTGTCTTTTACAGGTTCTACCCTTTATATACCGGGCCATAGGCTCAAAGCATCTTCCTGCCAGTAATATAAGTTTTTTACATTTTGACTCACATCCAGACCTCCTTATTCCTGTGAATATGCCAGCAGACACCGTGTTTGATAAGGAAACACTCTTTGGGTAATACGTGATTTTATTCATGGTCTTTTGTGTTTGAAGTACAATTTGCAGTAGATAATAAGCAATTATAGGAAATAGACTTTGCTAAACTCATGGGTTTGGGGGTTTTTTGTTTGTCTTTTTGCCTTTTGCATTTTATTTAGAACAAGTGTTGACAACTTTCTTAAAGAGCCAGATTAGTAAATATTTTAGGTTTGCTGGCCATATGGTCTCTGTTGCAACTATTAATCTTTGCCTTTGTAGTGTGAAAGCAATCACAGGCACTGTGTAAACAAATGACAGCAGCTGTGTTCCAATAAAACTTTATTTACAAGCTGGGCATGGTGGATGAGCCTGTAGTCCCAGCTACTCAGGAGGCTAAGGTGGGAAGATCACTTGAGGCCAGTGGTTCCAGGCTGTGATCAAAGCCTGTGGATAGCCACTGCACTCCAGACTGGGCAGCATAACCAGACCCCATCTCTTAAAAGAAACAAACCAAAAAAACTTTGTTGACAAAAACAGCCTGGCCAATGTTTAATCCTTTTAATATTTGCCTTTATAGAGACCATTGGATTCTCATGTCTATTTCTGCATTTAGTCCATTGCCATATGTTGTTTTGGTTGAAATATATGATGAAAATTCAGGCTTTCACAGACATGTAATTGGAAAAGGAAAGAGTATTTTGATAGCCTTTTCAGATAATTGTGAATATTCTTTGATAGTGCACCAAAACTTGAAAAGTAGTAGTTTATTAAAGCTTATTTGAAATGTAGAATTCAGCAATTCAGTATCAAGTGTGAATAACCATAGTTTATTGATCACTCCTTTCAAGATAAACGGTGTTCACCTCGAAGTTCAACCACAACAAGTGCTTTTCCTTGAGACAACTGTTATGCTTCAAACTATGTAGCAGGAGAGCTTTCTGTGCATTTCTCATTTTGCCACACATAATATTTAAAAATGTATACTCAGGATGGAAATTTAATAAAATCAAGATGTTCTCGAATGAAACTTTTATATTATGTATTTTGGCATTGGTTGGTAACGAAGAATATAGTAACTACTAACAGTTTGGTGCTGCTGCCTTAATTAATGTTGGAACATCAACCCACCAGTGCCTTTGCACCATCTTTGCAAATGTCAATAAATGAAAACAGGAAATAATACCTTAGTATTTTCATGAAAATAGTTTTGTAATAGTGACGTCCTTGAAAAAGTCTCAGGAACCACTCTAGGGACCACACTTTGAGACCTGTGGTCTTAAAATGTTGCAGATAAAATTGCACTTGGAGAAAAAAAAAACTAAAAGTTTTAATGTTGTCTCTATGTTTCTTTTCCAGAGAATTAAGTATTGAAAATTGGATTATGCCTGCAGTTTATGCTGGCCATTTTTCACATGTAATATGGTTTCATCCCACATGGGCTCAGCAAATCAGAGAGGGCAGACACCACTTTTTAGTAGGCAAAGACACTTCTACCACAACAATCAGGTAATTTCCTCATATTTGTGAATATGGAAGTGATTGAATGTTTCTATCTTATTTTGGATTCCTGTAATAACTTCATAAGTCTCTGCACACAGATAGGGTCAGATTAAGCCTCAGCTTCTCCAAAGAGTTCTCAAAACACGAAGAACAAACTTTTAAGTCTGTTGATATTCCTCACGTACCATTTATGTTTAGTTGTTGGTCAAATTAGATTTTGAATGTGATCATTATCCTCTGGAATTTGGGTTTCATCAGTGATTAACTCCTTAAGCCATTGAAGTATCTTATAGATTTATATATTCAGTAGTACATTTTACTGTTTCCTGTCAATATAACTGTTGTCTGCTGAATTTGCCGCAGTGGCTCATGCCTGTAATCCCAGCACTTTGGGAGGCCGAGGCGGGTAGATCACAAGGTCAAGAGATCGAGACCATCATGGCTAACACGGTGAAACCCCGTCTCTACTGAAAATACAAAAACAAATTAGCCGGGCGTGGTGGCAGGCGCCTGTAGTCCCAGCTACTCAGGAGGCTGAGGCGGGAAAATGGCGTGAACCCAGGAGATGGAGCTTGTGGGGAGCTGAGATCATGCCACTGTACTCCAGCCTGGGCAGCAGGAGTACAGTTTTGAGACTCTGTCTCAAAAACAAAACAAAAAACAAACAAACAAAAAAACGATAATTAGGCCGGGCGCGGTGGCTCAAGCCTGTAATCCCAGCATTTTGGGAGGCCGAGGCGGGTGGATCACGAGGTCAGGAGATTGAGATCATCCTGGCTAACACAGTGAAACCCTGTCTCTACTAAAAAATACAAAAAAATTAGCCAGGCGTGGTGGTGGGTGCCTGTAGTCCCAGCTACTCTGGAGGCTGAGGCAGGAGAATGGCATGAACCTGGGAGGCGGAGCTTGCAGTGAGCCGAGATCATGCCACTGCACTCCAGCCTGGGCAACAGAGCGAGACTCCGTCTCAAAAAAAATAAAAATAAAAATAAAAAAATAATTAGCAGTGAAAGGGCAAAATTATCTCACTTTGATTTTTTTATAAATCCAACTGCTGAATAAGTAGACTTGGGGCTTTAATTTTCTTTATAATATAATTAGTTTC
Source organism: Symphalangus syndactylus (assembly GCF_028878055.3). NCBI lineage: Eukaryota > Metazoa > Chordata > Mammalia > Primates > Hylobatidae > Symphalangus > Symphalangus syndactylus. The sequence continues at coordinate 72,799,322 of NC_072438.2, read as the reverse complement.
AGATAAGTACTTAATCTAAAGTAAATTACAGTATCCGCTGACGTGAGATAAATGTGCAACTGTTTTTATTGTATAAGCTATTTAACAATGTTTTGTGTATCTTGTGATACTATAATACTTTTAGAAATATCAGTATGTTCTTGACTTTAAAATTCTCTTGTGATAGGATAAATATTTTAAGCAGTATAGCCATAACTTTCTAGAACCTTAGGGATAATGGAGTGAAATGGTAATAGTTGAAAATCAGATAGTCTTCCTTATTGAAAATGATACTTTATTTCTAATTTATTCTTAATGATACAATTAACTTTTGTAGTATACATTCTTATCATTTGCACAAATAGCTTTGTTGTGATATATGAAAATTGTATTTCAGATATAACTCAAAAGAAATAATTAAGACTAAGCATATAAATATTGTACATACTACTGGTATATGTGAAATAGTAGTAGGGTTTTTATTGAGTACTTCAGTGAGTAGGCCTGATTTAACCCATAAAATCAAATAATTTTCAGCAATCTGACACAGACATCTGAAACTCCATGTGTGATTAACAATTTTGGAAGATTTTGATTCATGACTGGTTAATCCTGCAAGTAAAAATGTATGGAAGAGACACATATACATGTTGGTGTGCAGTTTAACAAATACTTGTATGTTTGTATGACAGGAACACAGGAAAACTGGTGTTATTAAAAAGAATATTAATTTAGGTTGGGGGATACAGCCTCATCTTAGGGTTGCACAGTTTTAATAAGCTTGGACATTAGTTTTACTATGTCATTAATCTATTTTTGGAAAATAGCTTTTACAGTTTATAGCTGTGTATGCTGGGAGAGGTCAAGTGGGAAATAAATATTAACCATGATTTTAGGTGGGTAAGGCATGCCTCTAGAGGAAGTATTTGGCTTCACTGTTTGAAGTATTTACCAAGTCACTTTTCATATTGAAAATACTATGGTTATATAAAAATTAACAAAGCTCTAAAATATGTCAGGGGGAGTTTCTATTAAGAGAATTTATTTCCAGTTGAAATTTTTCTCTTCAATGATTTTTTGGATAAAGATTCAGCTGGTATGAGAGAGAACAAAGGAACACTGGTTTAAACAAGAGAGTTTATTCTTATGGTAGAATTCACTGTACACAGTCCAGGCCTATGTGGCAGCTCTAGAGTTTGGGGAACTCTAGTTCCTTCTACCTTTTTGCACCACCGTCTCTAGAATATTAACCTTGTCCTTATAGTCCAAGGTGACTTGCCACCTCTATGTTCATATGCCAGTCAGCAGGGAACAGGAGAGCAAAGCTCTGTGTGCTTTTCTTCCATTCACAACCACTGGCCTGAATTTAATCACATGGCCACACCAGGCTGCAAGACAGACTGAAATGTAGTCTTTATGTGGAGCAGCTGTGTGTCCAGCTAAGAATTTGAGGAATGCTATTTCTACAGAAGAACAGGAAGTATAAATACTAGAGACTGCTCTCAGTTTTTGTCAAATAGATCTGTTCTTATATTTCTGCCATGCCATAGTGAAATGTCAACTGATTTGCCCATTCTTCTTAAAAATCGTTTTTTCCTCTGATTCAGGGTTACAGGAACAGATCATTACTTCCTAAGTGATGGTCTGTATGTACCTGAAGACCAGCTAGAGAACCAAAAACCTTTACAATTGGATGTAATTATGGTAAAACCTTATAAACTCTGTAACAATCAAGAAGAAAACGATGCAGTGTCTTCTGCTAAGAAACCAAAGCTAGCCCTGGAAGATTCGGAAAACACTGCTTCTACTTACTGTGACTCTTCTTCAGAAGGACTGGAAAAGGACACAGCAACACAGAGAAGTGACCAGACTTGCCTAGAACCATCATGTTCATGTTCTTCTGAAAATCAGGAATGCCAGACTGCTGCCAGCACTGGGGAAATTCTGGAAATTTTGAAGAAAGGGAAGGCATTTGTTTTAGATATTGACTTGGATTTTTTTTCAGTCAAGAATCCCTTCAAAGAAATGTTCACTCAGGTAAATACTGTATTTTTAACACATAGATCTTGGGAATTGTATGGCTTTTCTCTAGATGAGGAACCAGCAAACTCTTTAAACAGCCAGCTAGCAATTATTTTAGGCTTTGGGGTTCACATTCTCTACTAATACCCTTTTCTGCTGTTCTCTAAACTTTTTAAAGTTGTATATACCATTCTTAACTTGAGGGCCATACACACACAGGCTATAGGCTGTGGATTGCCAACTCCTGCTCTAGATAGTATTCATTATTTTGCATTTATTAATTGGGGTAATGTATACATGGGTGATGGATAAAAATTAAATCATACAGTACAGGTATATACAGTCAGCCCTCTGTATCCATGGGTTCTATATCCCTGGATTTAACCAGCCACAGATAGGAAATATTCAGAAAAAATAAAAAACAACTAGGAATAACAATACGAGAGTAAAAAATAATACAAATAAAAAACAATACAGTATTAACAACTATTTACATAGGATTTACACTGTATTAGATACCACAAGTAATTTAGAGATGACTTAAAGTATATGAGAGGGTATGCATAGGTTATATGCAAATACTACACTATTTTATGTGAGGGACTTGAGCATCCACAGATTTTGGTATCCACAGGAGGTCCCAGAACCAATCCCCCACGGATACCAAGGGACAATGTACATTGAAAAACAGCACTCTCTTATCCCCATTCCCTCAGTTCTTTGCTTCAGAAACAAATACTGTGGTCAGTTTCTTGTGTATCTTTCCAGCGATATTCTATATATAAATCCTGTGTAACAGATTATTCCTTAAACAGTGATGTGCCTGATTACTCACCTAAATATTTGTAATAAATATTTGTAATGAAAGTTTCTAGAAGGTTACATAAGAAATTCAGTGGCAGTTATTCCTTTTAGAGTGCTATCAGGAAACCTGGGAACACAGGGATTTTTATAGCCTAAATACCCTTTGGTACGATGGACTTTTTAAAAAGCATATATTACACTTTATTATTTAGCAGCAATTTTTTAAATATCATTAGGAAAGACAGATGTTCATCTTTTTTTTTTTTTTTTAAGAGCATGTTCAGGCTGGGCATGGTGGCTCATGCGTATAATCCCAGCACTTTGGGAGGCCAAAGCAGGAGGACCACTTGAGCCAAGGAGTTTGAGAACAGCGTAGGCAACGTAGCAAGATCCCATCTCTATTAAAAAAAAAAAATTTTTTTTTAATCTAGCCAGGCATAGTGGCACGTGCCTGTGGTCCAACTACTCAGGAGGCTAAGATGGGAGGATCACTTGAGCCTGGGAGGTCAAGGCTGCAGTGAGTCGTGATCGCACCCCTGCACTCCAGCCTGGGTGACAGAGCGAGACCCCATCTCATAAAAAAGAAGCATGTTCAAAAGTTAGGGGAGTTAAGTTCTGTTGTTACCTCTACTGCTTATTAGCTATATGATCTTAGGAAAATTACTTAACCTTTCTGACCCATAGTTTCTTCAAGTATCGAATCAGAATAATAATCATACCCAACTCAGGATTGTTATAATGAATAAAGCACTGAAGATATGCCACAACATTGTACTTAATGAATTTTAGCTCTTGGATATAACCTCTTCCTGAGAATACTCCTAAATAGGATTACTGGGGCCAGGTGTACCCAGCTATGTAATGGATCCATGTAGCTGTGCTAAACAAGGGGAAACATTATCCTACAAAGTTTGTATAGCAAGCCTCTTTCTCCCCTTGTGTGGTGCCTCCTGACCGAGGTTCTATGTCTTTGACATTCTACCTCCAGTATTGCCTTTGTACTTCAGAGTTCTCTTCTGTTGTTAGAGAAATGGCTGCAAAGTGAACATAGGGAGTTCTTTGTTGTTGTTATTAAAGATATGTATATTTCCTGTAAACAGCTAAGTCCTGTAAACAGCTAGGACATGCCATTTATATAGCGGAATATTATTTAAAATATTTTCATCTCGTGACCCATTAGCCACCAAGTATGCTTCCTTAGGTAATTTTTACATAGTATTGCCATGCCCAGCTGGATAGAGTTGCCTTGAAGAAGTGATATTTACAATAAAACAAAATTTTACAATATTTACAATAAAATTATTACAATAAAAATCTAAAGTATACATTTTGCCTGATTCTCCCATACATACCTTTAAATAATTATCTAAGATGTTCTTGTATCACAAGGAAGGTTGTCTCTTCCTTAAAGCATATCATTAAAAATTTTTAACTTTTTTTTTTTCTGGTATGTGGATTTTTTGTTTTGTTTTCCAGGAAGAGTACAAAATCTTACAAGAGCTGTACCAGTTTAAGAAACCTGGCACCAACCTAACAGAGGTATCCTCCGTTTGTTTCTTTGGGGTTTCATTCATTTATCATATTAACTAATAATATCTTGCAAATTACCACAGTGATCTCAAAGACTGCTCAAAGAGTATGTGTGTGTGTGTGCGTGTGTGTGTGTGTATTGGCAAAGCCCATGGTTAGTACTTGAAAATTATGTTTTAACTAATAGAGCCAAGTTTTTTTTGTAATAGGACGTTGCTTGTTTTTTGAAAGAATAACTATATAATCTCAGCTTTTCAATGTATTTAAAGGAAGATTTGGTAGATATTGTTGATACTCGAATTCATCAATTAGAGGATTTAGAAGCCACTTTCGCTGATTTGTGTGATGGTGATGATGAAGAAACAGTACAGAGATGGGCTTCAAACCCTGGGTAAGACTCTCAAACATTTTTTTCCCCCAACTCTACTAACTTTCAGTCCTAGATATGTTCCTAAATTTGCAAGATACATTGCTTTTAAAAAATTAGTATTCAGCTACTTGGGACGCTGAGGCAGGAAAGGATCACTTGAGGCCAGGAGTTCCAGACCAGCCTGGGTAATGTAACAAGACCCTGTCTCTGAAAAAAAGTTTTTTAATTAGCCAGATATGGTGGCACCTACCTGTAGCCACTACAGCCACTGCTCCCAGCTACTTGGGAAGCTGAAGTGGGAGGATTGCTTGGCCCAAGGAGTTTGAGGCTGCAGTGAGCTGTGATCAGGCCACTGCACTCTACCCTGGGTGACAGAAACTTGTCTCAAAAAAGAAAGAGAGAAAGAAAAAAGAATTAGTATTAAATTTCAACACATTTACTAACAATAGTAGACATTATTGAGTGTTTTCTGTGTATCCTTTATCTAAAATTTTTCCTTGCCTTATCTCATGTACTCCTTACAACAGTCTTACGGTTTTATTATTATTATGTCAATTTTATAGATGAGGAAACCAAGGTTAAGTAAATTGCCCCAAGTCACATAGTAAGTGGGCATGTTTTTAGTCTTTGTACGGTAGCTACCCCTAAATATGAGATATTGTACAAGGTCTTAAAGAGAATTAAAGATGAGTAGTACATAGGCATTCCCTGTTCTAAGTAGAATAAGAAAAAAAATACTAACGTAACAACAGAAAAGTAAATTACTTGACAAGTAAATTACAATGCGAAAACTTGGTTGGGCGTGGTGGCTCATGCCTGTAATCCCAGCACTTCGGGAGGCCGAGGTGGGCGGATCACGAGGTCAGGAGATCGAGACCATCCTGGCCAACACGGAGAAACCCAGTCTCTACTAAAAATAAAAAAATAAAAAAATAAATTAGCCGGGCATGGTGGCAGGCGCCTGTAGTCCCAGCTGTTCGGGAGACTGAGGCAGGAGAATGGCATCAATCCGGGAGGCAGAGCTTGCAGTGAGCCGAGATTGCATCACTGCACTCCAGCCTGTGGAGACTGGAAAAACAATTGGAAAACTTAGCTTCTTTTAAGGAAAGCCCAAATACAAGCAGAAGAGTATTTTCAATCTCTTGACGTGAAGGAGCAGTATTTGAAGGCCAGATTCTCCATCAGGTCATTTATTTAACTGACTGTTCGTATTACCTTGAAAGAATGGAGAGAGAAGTTCTTTTTGAGTGAAAGCCTTTGATATTGAAGCTGGAGTGAAAGAATATTGACATAAATATTACAGTGATTTTTCTCTAAAATAATTCTTAAATCATGTAATCTCAAACAGCCAGAAAACTAAAATAAAACCATCAGACAAACTTTTTGTCCCCATGAGCATAGGAAAACCAGAACTAGCTTATTTTAAAACTAATCTCCCACAAACTGTCATATTCTCTCTGGTGTAAACAAAAGAAAATCAGTTGTAAGGTAGCAAGATAAAACGGAAAATTAGAATCAATAGTACTTTAGGCCAGAACATGAACAGCCATTAAGATTTGTCATGTTTTAGTTATTAAAAATAATTCAGCAGATCTCTAGAAGAATATGGAAGAAGCTGAAACAGTGGTTGCCTCTGGGGAGAGGAATTCTATGGCTAAGTGATGAAGTATATGAGTGAGAAATTATTTCTTTTGCTATGTGCATGTATTAGCTATTCAAAATACTCATTGTAATTTTTACTTAAAATATTCAAAAACATCCCTAAAATGTAAACATCATAAAGCTTTAATTCTTGACACTAACAAAGCAGTGATGTGGAAGAATAATTCACAGTAATATAAATCACATCAATAAGTATTGATTAGGCACTTTAACATCAGTTAATGGCCAGGCGTGGTGGCTCATCTCTGTAATCTGAGCACTTTGGGAGGCCAAGGTGGGCAGATCGCCTGAGCTCAGGAGTTCGAGACCAGCCTGGGTGACATGGTGAAATCCTGTCTCTACAAAAAAATACAAAAAATTAGCCAGGCATGGTGGCATGCTCCTGCAGCCCTGGCTACTTGGGAGGCTGAGGTGGGAGGATCACTTGAGCCTGGGAGGTCAAGGCTGCAGTGAGCTGAGATCGCACCACTGTACTCCAGCCTGGATGACAGAGAGAGACCCTGTCTCAAAAAAAGAAAGAAAAAAAATCAGTTAATGCTTTTTCCTCTTCCGTATAGGGTTCTAAAATGATTCCCTATTTTTTGAAATGATAGAAGAGGGAGATAGAAAAATAAGTCACAGGACAGGAGTCTTCCTAGAAATGCTGAAAAATACCCATTATTTTGTTATTTCATGAAGTCTCAAGCTAAGTTTAAAACTTAAACAACAACAACAAAATAGGCCTGGAAACCTTGGAATCCTAAGTCCAGCCCACAGACTTCCACTGAAACCCACTCTGCCTACTGAGCATGCCCAGTTAGCTCCTCATCGCCAGCAGAGAGTTCTATCACAGACTTGAAGATATGATGAGACTGCAACAGTAGTGAGTTTAGACTGTGCTTGGTATTGAAGGGAGAAAAAATAGTATAAAGGAAAAGTAGATGACACTGAAAGAAAAGTCTCCCCAAACTAACCATGACCCTAAAGAGCCAGACCCTCGGCATGGAGGCTTCACTATGTCTAGGGAAGTGAGGTGGGTGGTTAGGGTCCAGAAGCCTAGAAAATGTCATTCATTAAAAGGAAAAAGTAACAGGACAAGTGGGCAAGCAGGCAGGCCTCCATGCCTCCTTTTTTCTTTTTCTACTCCCAGCAAATTAGTGAATATTTGTGGAGGAGGAATTAAAACACTAGAAGTATTAGCCAATCAGAGCTTCCAAAAGGTCCACCTAAACTTAATACCTTAAAAGCATCAATGTGGCCGAGCGCGATGGCTCACGCCTGTAATCCCAGCACTTTGGAAGGCCAAGGCGAGCGGATCACGAGGTCAGGAGATCGAAACCATCCTGGGTAACACGGTGAAACCCCGTCTCTACTAAAAAATACAAAAAATTAGCCGGGCGTGGTGGCGGGCACCTGTAGTCCCAGCTACTTGGGAGGCTGAGGCAGGAGAATGGCGTGAACCTGGAAGGCAGAGCTTGCAGTGAGCCGAGATCGTGCCACTTCACTCCAGCCTAGGCAACAGAGTGAGACTCTGTCTCAAAAAAAAAAAAAAAATGCATCAATGTTATATCAGATGATGTAGGATTTTTCCGATTATAATTGTATTTACTGGCTAGGCCTGGGTTTACACCTGTAAAATCCCAACACTTGGGAGGCTAAGGTGGAAGGATTACTTGAGGCCAAGAGTTTAAGACCAGTCTGGGCAACATAGCAAGACCCTATCTCTACAAAAAGATTTTAAAATTAGTTGGGTGTGGTGGTGTTCACTTATTGTCCCAGCTACTCAGGAGGCTGAAGTGGGAGATTCCTTAAGCCCAGGAGTTTGAGGCCACAGTGAGCCATGATCACACCACTGCCATGTAGCCTGGGTGGTAGCGAGATCCTGTCTCAATAGTAATAATAATTGTATATACAAATAAACGTGTCCTTAATTTTTTTTTTTTTTTTTTTTTTTTTTTAGCTTTCAGGAAACAGCCCTTTTTCATCACAGCATGCTAAAGACGCTTAGTTTTCTTGCTAATCAAAATAATTTTTTTTTTTTTGAGACAGTTTCACTCTTGTCACCCCGGCTGGAGTGCAATGGTGTGGCCTCAGCTCACTGCAACCTCCGCCTCCCGGGTTCAAGCAATTCTCCTGCCTCAGCCTCCCGAATAGCTGGGATTACAGGCATGCACCACCACACCCGGCTAATTTTGTATTTTTAGTAGAGACAGGGTTTCACCACGTTGGCCAGGCTGGTCTCGAACTCCTGACTTCAAGTGATCCGCCTGCCTCGGCCTCCCAAAGTGCTGGGATTATAGGCATGAGCCACCGCACCTGGCCTCAAAATAATTTTTAAAGTCAGTAGAACTTCCCATTTTTGAAGAAGAAATCTCATTTTCTTGAATGTTCACTTTTAGTCTTTAACACAATCTGTAATCTTTTAGGTAAGAAATCAGGAAACATTTATTTCTTAATATTTTAAGATATTTGAACAGCTTTATCTTTTATTTCCCAAATGCCATATGAAGCATGTTATTATGGTAAATGTTAGTATAATGTATCATTTGCTATTGTCATTTTAGTTGTGGTAGTTGTGATGTTTAATTGAGTGGGATGGCTTTTTTCCAGAATGGAATCACTAGTTCCCCTTGTACAGAGTTTGAAAAAACGGATGGAAGTACCAGACTATGAAATGGTAAATATTTTAACATGTAAAATTGACCCTTTGTAAAGACAATTTTCTGGGTAGAAGAATTTGCTTTTTGTTAAAATGGTTCATTTTTGTTTGTGTTCCTGTGAAGTCTGAAACAATTATTAAGAAAAGAAATGAGTGAAAAAAATACATACATTGAAACAGAATACTATTTTCCTGGAAAAGCCTTCCAGGAAAAACATTTTTTTCTCAATTTTACATATGAAGCAAAAGTCCTGTGTATTTTTTTAAATTTGTCTGTGGTCACATCTCTCTTCACCAGACAAAAGAAAAGCACACAATTTCTAAAATGGTCCATTTTTTATTGAGTATTTATACTCCCTTCCTCCTTCCTTCTTTTCCTCCCTATTTAAAAACTTTTCCGTTTGTAAAAACCACAAGACAAAGAAAAAAGAGAGAGCAGTGACTAGCACATTTTAAATGTGTTAGCTGTTTGTCAACAGGGATCTGAATGCTACGGCGAAAGATACTTTTAGTCATAATTTATATGTATATCATTTTGCAGTCTTTGAAGCATATATTTTCCCATTTGACCTGGTACTTGAGATGAGAAAGCTATAGCTTAAAATGTTCAAGTGACTTTTCTCAGATTTGATGCCAGGGCTAAGACTTCCAAGTCTCCTTCTTCTTAGTGTGGTCTTTCTCTTACTTGAGTAAGCTAGGTTTGCATATTTTATTTACTTATGGAATACAGTCAGACCACTGTGTTTGACTAAAGTTGAAGTATTGATTTAAATATTGATTGAATTTATAAGAATTTGCTGGTATTCTTTAAAATAAGAGATGTCTATTTTCACACTGCTGATAAAGACATACCCAAGACTGGGCAATTTACAAAAGAGATTTAATGGACTTACAGTTCCGTATAACTGGGGAGGCCTCACAGTCATGGCAGAAGGTGAAAGGCATGTCTCACACGGTGGCAGACAAGAGAAGAGAGAGCTTGTGCAGGGAGACTCCCGTTTTTAAAACAGTGAGATCTTGTGAGACTCATTCACTATCATGAGAACAGCACAGGAAAGACCCACCCCCACAATTCAATCACCTCCCATCGGGTTCCTCCCACGACATGTGGGAATTGTGGGGGGTACAGTTCAAGATGAGATTTGGATGGGGACACAGCCAAACCATATCATTCCACCCTTGGCCCCTCCCAAATCTCCTATCCTCAAATTTCAAAACCAATCCTGCCTTCCCAACAGTCCCTCAAAGCCTTAACTCATTTCAGCATTAACTCAAAAGTCCACAGTCCAACATCTCATCTGAGACAAGGCAAGTCCCTTCCACCTAAGAGCCTGTAAAATCAAAAGCAAGTTAGTTACTTCCTAGATACAATGGGTGTACAAGAATTGGGTAAATACAGCCGTTCCAAATGGGAGGAATTGGCCCAAAGGGGCAATGCAAGTCTGAAGTCCATTGGGGCAGTCAAATCTTAAAGCTCCAAAATGATCGTCTTTGACTCCACGTCTCACATCCAGGTCACGCTGATGCAAGAGGTGAGTTCTCATTGTCTTGGGCAGTTCCGCCCCTGTGGCTTTGCAGGATACGACCTCCCTCCTGGCTGCTTTCACGAGCTGGTGTTGAGTGTCTGCAGCTTTTCCAGGCACACGGTACAAGCTGTTAGTGGATCTACCATTCTGGGATCTGGAGGACGGATAGTGGCCCTCTTCTCACAGCTCCACTAGGCAGTGCCCCCAGGGACTCTCAGTGGGATCCGACCCCACATTTCTCTTCCACACTGCCCTAGCAGGGGTTCTCCATGAGGGCCCTGCCCCTGCAGCAAACTTCTGCCTGGGCATCCAGGTGTTTCCATACATCTTCTGAAATCTGGGCAGAGGTTCCCAAACCTCAATTCCTGACTTCTGTGCACTCACAGGCTTGATCAACACAACACGGAAGCTGCCAAGGCCATCCTCTGAAACCACAGCCCAAGCTCTGTGTTGGCCCCTTTTAGCCATGGCTGGAGCAGCTGAGACACAGGACACCAAGTCCCTAGGCTGTACACAGCACTGGGACCCTGGGCCCTGCCCATGAAACAATTTTTTCCTCCTAAACCTTCAGGCCTGTGATGGGAGGGGCTACCGCAAAGGTCTCTGACATGCCCTGGATACATTTTCCCTATTGTCTTAGGGATTAACATTTGGCTCCTCGTTACTTATGCAAATTTCTGCAGCCAGCTTGAATTTCTTCTCAAAAAATGGAATTTTCTTTTCTTTAACATTGTCAGGCTGCAAATTTTCCAAACTTTTATGCCCTGTTTCCCTCTTAAAACTGAATGCCTTGGCCAGGCACAGTGGTTCACGCCTGTAATCCCAGCACTTTGGGAGGCCAAGGCTGGCAGATCACTTGAGGCCAGGAGTTCAAGACCAACCTGGCCAACATGTCGAAAGCCCGTCTCTACTAAAAATGCAAAACTTAGCTGGGTGTGGCAGTGCACACCTGTAATCCTAGCTACTCAGGAGGATAAGGCAGAGAATCGCTTGAACCTGAGAGGCAAAGGCTGCAATGAGCCGAGATGGTACCACTGCACTCCAGCTTGGGTGACAGAGCGAGACTCCATTTCAAAAAAAAAAAAAAATGGATGCCTTTAACAGCACCCAAGTCACCTCTTGAATGCTTTGCTGCTTGGCAATTTCTTCCACCAGATACACTAAATCATCTCTCAACTTCAAAGTTCCACACATCTCTAAGGCAGGGGCAAAATGCCATCAGTCTCTGTGCTAAAATATAACAAGAGTCACCTTTGTTCCAGTTCCCAGCAAGTTCTTCATCTCCATCTGAGACCACCTCAGCCTGGATTTCATTGTCCATGTCATTATCAGCATTTTGGTCCAAGCCATTCAACAAGTCTCTAGGAAGTTCCAAACTGTCCAACATTTCCCTGCCTTCTTCTGAGCCCTCCAAACTGTTCCAACCTCTGCCAGTTCCAAAGTTGCTTCCACATTTTCAGGTATCTTTTCAACAGTGCCCCACTCTACTGGTACCAACTTACTGTATTAGTCTGTTTTCATGCAGCTGATAAAGACATACCCAAGACTGGGCAATTTATAAAAGAAAGAGATTTAATGGACTTAGTGTTCCACATGGCTGGAGAGGCCTCACAATCATGGCAGAAGGTGAAAGGCACATCTCACATGGCAGCAGACAAGAAGAGAGAGCTTGTGCAGGGAGACTTGTGTTTTTAAAACCATCAGATCTCCAGCCGGGCATAGTGGCTCACATCTGTAATCCCAGCATTTTGGGAGGCCGAAGCGAGCAGATCACCTGAGGTCGGGAGTTCGAGACCAGCCTGACCAGCATGGAGAAACCCCGTCTCTATGAAAAACACAAAATTAGCTGGGTGTGGTGGTGCATCCCTGTAATCCCAGCTACTCGGGAGGCTGAGGCAAGAGAATCGCTTGAACCCAGGAGATGGAGTTTGCGGTGAGCCAAGATCATGCCATTGTACTCCAGCCTGGGCAAAAAGAGTGAAACTCTGTCTCAAAAACAATAAATAAAACCATCAGATCTCCTGATACTCATTCACTATCATGAGAAAAGTGCAGGAAAGACCCACCCCCACAATCACCTCCCACCAGGTTTCTCCTATGACACGTGGAAATTGTGGGAATTACAATTCAAGGTGAGATTTGGGTGGAGATGCAGCCAAACCATATAATGAGCAAAGCAAAAGAATATTTTGGTGAAACCTAAGCAAATCCAAGACTTACACTTTTTTGTTTAACTTTTTTTTTTTCCAGGAGCATACATTCAAATTGCCCTTAATAAACACTTCCAAGACTTACACTTTTTAAAAATGGTAATTAAGAAGATCATTATAAGATACTTAAGGTTTGAAAATGTTTTGAGGCCAGGAGCAGTGGCTGATACCTGTAATCCCAGCACTTTTGGAGGCCAAGGCAGGTAAATCGCTTGAGCCCAGGAATTTGAGACCAGCCTGGGCAACATGGCAAAACCCCATCTCTACAAAAAATACAAAAATTAGCCAGGTGTGGTGGCGCACGTCTGTAGTCCCAGCTACTTGAGAGGCTGAGGCAGGAGGATCGCTTGAGCCCAGGTGGTTACAATGAGTTGAGATCGTGCCATTGGACTCCAGCCTAGGCAACAGAGTGAGACTTTGTGTCAAATTTAAAAAGAGAAAGAAAATGCTTTGAGTTCATACAATATTTATCAAGTATGTCTGCAGGCAGGTCTGCTTTAATCATTACATTGCATCTGGGTTTTTTCGTTGGGTGGGTTTGATGTTTTTTTGGGGAGCAGCGAATGGCTAGGGCTCAGTCACAGATGATGTAATCCATTATGATGTGCCTACAGCTGCAGAGATAGAGGGCTAAATAGTTTTATCATTTTGGCAAAATGAACATCCAGAATTCATCCTTTTATCACACTGACTGATCATTGCCAGTTAAATTGTTGATGTGTATCCAAAGCCTCCAATAAAATAGTTGATGAGTGCGTGTTTTCATACCTTGCACTTGTGTACTCTAGGCAAAACTATGACATAGTTAAGTTCTAGTTTTCAAAACATTAAAGTTAAGGTTGCAGAATGGTAGCATGTGAGCCACTTCTAACTTTCAGGCAAGTTTAGTGCTAAGACTAGAACATTATTCCATTCAAATTTAAAACACATGTAGCTAGCAGTAGCTTATGGTTGTACATAAAGGATACACAAGAAAACAGTTTGGTTAAATAAGGTAGGATAAATATTTTCTCTTGTATCCTCTCAAAGCTTTGCTTTGAATGTAGTACTAGGTGCATATATTAGTATTTAAAAAGTAAGTAAAATAATGTGTTAAAAATGAGATAAGAATATGTACAACTTTTTTTTTTTTTTTTTTGAGATGGAGTTTCGCTCTTGTTGCTCAGGCTGAAGTGCAGTGGCACAATCTTGGCTCACTGTAACCTCTGCCTCCCGGGTTCAAGTGATTCTCCTGCCTTAGCAGGAGAAGCTGGGATTATAGGCATGTGCCACCACGCCCAGCTAATTTTGTATTTTTAGTAGAGACGGGTTTTCTCCATGTTGGTCAGGCTGGTCTCAAACTCCTGACCTCAGGTGATCCGCCTGCCTCAGCCTCCCAAAGTGCTGGTATTACAGGCATGAGCTACCACGCCTGGCCTCAACTTTTTAGAATCTAGATGAAATGGATAATTTGATAGAAAATGTGAATTACCAAAATTGACCCAAGACCAATAATCATAAAATAAAGAAGTAGCTAAAGACTTATTCTAAAAAGAGGCATCTGGCCCAGACAGGTGTATAGGCGAGTTCTACCAACACTTCAGAGAGCAAATAACTTTTATGACATAGAAACTGTTAGGGAAAAAATAATCCCAATGCATAAAAATATTAAAAATTAAAAGTTTTTTATATTTAAGGTGTTGGATATCCCAGTTACCCTGATTTGATCTTTATATGCTATTATGAATGTATTAAATTATCACATATACCCTGAAAATATGTACATCTTTTATGTATCAATGAAAGTAAAGATTTGTCAATAAGGCCATTAATGATTAAAGAAGCTTACAAAAACAACTGTCATACAGTGTAATTTTTAATTGTCTTATTTTCAGGTTCACCAGGCTGGTTTAACCTGCGATTATTCAGAACTTCCTCACCATATCAGCACAGAACAAGAAATAGAGTATCTTATTCAATCTGTGCATTATTTACTGAAAAATTTACCAAATCCTACTCTTGTGACAATTGCAAGGTAAGTGTGTTCAGCAGAATAATGGCAAATCAGACATGTGCACATCCTAATCTCTGGAACCTGTGAATATGTTACATTATATGGCAAAAGGAAATTCGCAGTGTGATTAACTTAAGGATTTTGAGATGAGGAGATTATCCTGGATTCACCAAGTGGGCCCAATGTAATCACAAGGGTCCTTAGAAGAAAAAGGCGGGAGGGTCAGAATCAGAGAGAGTGATTCGAAAATTCCACACTGTGGGCTTTGAAGGCAGAGACCACAAGCTAAGGAACACAGGCAGCCTTTAGAAGCTAGAAAAGGCCAGGGGACAGATTATCCCTGGGATCTTACAAAAAGAATGCAGCCCTGTCAGCACCTTTATTTTAGGACTTCTGACCTCCAAAACTATATAATAAATTATTGTTGCTTTAAGCTACTAAGTTTGTGGTAATTTTTTATAGCAGCAGTAGGAAACTAATACAATCTCTAGATAAATATAATGATTACTAATAAAATAATACAAATTTTTTTTTACCTACTCAGCGCAAAATTTAGATGTTGTATTTTCTCTTCCCTGTTTTTCTTTTTTTTTTTTTTTTTTTTTTTTTGAGATGGAGTTTCACTCTTGTTGCCCGGGTTGGAGTGCAATGGCGCAATCTCAGCTCACTGCAACCTCTGCCTCCCAGGTTCAAGCAGTTATCCTGCCTCAGTCTCCAGAGTAGCTGGGATTACCAGGATGTGCCACCACGCCTGGCTAATTTTGTATTTTTCATAGAGACGGGGTTTCTCCATGTTGGTCAGGCTGGTCTCGAACTCCCGACCTCAGATGATCCGCTCGCCTCGGCCCCCACTGTGCCTGGCCCTTTCTGTTCCCTGTTAGTGATGACATGCAAACAATGTAGTTATTGTTATCTTTTCTTTGAGGTTGGTAATATTCAGATGAACACAAGAATTCTCATTTCTGTGTCCTACCAATTATTTAGCTGCTGCCATGTTTTAAATTTGAATATAATTGCTGAATAGTTATAACAATTTAATAATGCTTTCCTGTGTTAATTTTTGGGCTGGTTTTGTATGGAAGTATGAGATTCTAAAATAAGTACTTTAAGTACTCAGGCTAATAATATGTAATTCATGACAAACATTTTGTAACATCCTTTTATCATTCTGAAACCTCATATAATGTAACCTACCTATATATAATTTAAATATATAGATAATATTCATAATTACATAGATAATATACATTATATATAGATAATGTAACCTACTATATACATAATACCTATACACATAGGAGGAATTAAAGTAATTGATAATAAAATATATTAAAATGCCAAACTAGACTCACATATTTAAGAGATGCAGTTAAAAATATACTGTAGCAGTTACACTATGTGATGTAAATGTAGCAGTTACAAATGCAAACAGATACCGTGCGTTGACCAGATGCCATGAACAGCACTGCCATAATGACATTTTTTCAGTCATTGAACAGCCTCTTCATAAGGATCTGCAGTTAAAGTCCAGTCTTTCCCCAACTGACAGAGTGTTGCATTCCTGGAAAATTTAGTTCATATTTAATGCATTTTTTAAAAATACTTTTATATATAAACAAGTGTTCAGTTCTAGGCTGTATTAGTCTGTTTTCACGCTGCTGATAAAGACATACCTGAGACTGGGCAATGTACAAAAGAAAGAGGTTTAATTGGACTTACAGTTCCACGTGGCTGGGGAAGCCTCACAATCATGGTGGAAGACAAGGAGGAGCAAGTCATGTCTTACATGGATGGCAGCAGGCAAAGAGAGAATGAGAAGCAAGCAAAAGAGGTTCTCCTTATAAAACCCTCAGATCTCATGAGACTTATTCACTACCACAAGAACAGTATGGGGGAAACCACTGCCATGATTCAATTAGCTCCCACCAGGTCCCTCCCACTGCAATGGGAATTATGGAAGATACAATTCAAGATGAGATTTGGGTGGGGACACAGCCAAACTATATCATAGGCTCAAAAAAATAAAAATCACTTTTTCACTTACATGAGTACTCAGTAGACTTTGAAAATATTGAAGACACAGGATAGCTATTCATATTGCAGGATGATCCTGCCTGTTGCAAGCCCTGTAGCAGCCCAGCCCTCTTATCCCAGTCCCCTAAATGTCAATAGCATCCCCTATTCATTGTGTCAACCAAAAATGTACTAAGAGATTTTCAAAACACCCTCATGGGAGTAGCTCCCATCAAGAACAACTCTAATAGTGTTTAAAGAAGTCAAAAATTGGCCAGGTGCAGTGGCCTCACACCTGTAATCCTGGCATTTTGGGAGTTGGAGGTGGGTGGATCACCTGAGCTCAGGAGTTTGAGACCAGCCTGGGCAACATGGCAAAACCCTGTCTCTACAAAAAAACACAAAAAATTAGCCTAGGCATGATGGCATGTGCCTATAGTCCCAGCTACTTGTGGAGCTGAGGCTGCAGTCAGCCAAGATCACACCACTGCACTCCAGCCTGAGTGACAAAATGAGACCCTGTCTCAAAAAAAAAAAGTCAAAAATCCTTCCAAAAGTATTGCAGTACCCTTTATTTGTTAAGACTTATAAGTTGAGTTTTTACATATGACAATTTAAAGTAGGTCTTGCTGAGCATAGTGGCTTACACCTGTAACCCCAGCACTTTGGGATGCCAATGTGGGTGGATTGCTTGAGCCCAGGAGGTTGAGGCTGCAATCAGCCATGATCATGCCACTGAACAACAAAGGAAGCTCTTGTCTCAAAAAATAAAGTAGGCTTTTGTCCATATGTATATGTTACTATTTAATAAAGTTTCTCAAGCTAGACATGGTGGCTCACCCCTATAATCCCAGCATTTTGGGAGGCCAAGGTGGGCGGATCACCTGAGTTCAGGAGTTCAAGACCAGCCTGGCTAACATGGTGAAACCCCGTCTCTACTAAAAATATATAAATTAGCCAGGCATGGTGGCAGGCACCTGTAATCCCAGCTACTCAGGAGGCTAAGGCAGAAGAATCGCTTGAACCCAGAAGGCGGAGATTGCAGTGAGCCGAGATTGTGCCACTGCACTCCAGCCTGGGCAACAGAGCGAGACTCTGTCTCAAAAAAAAATAAAAAATAAAGTTTCTCTTTATTATTTATTGTGTCTTAAATTTTCACATCAAGCCACAAAAATAACCTGGTCACTAGAGCATAAAATGAGTTTATCAGTGGTCTTATAGATTATCTCTTTAGGTTTGAAATACTTGTACTAAGGAGTAGGCCAGATAACTAATTCCAGTTCCTTCTATAAAGATTTCTGTGCTGCTCTTCTCACTCTGTCCTCTAGAAGGCTTTATTAACCCTTATCCAGAACCAGGAGACACTGGTTAATCCAGTTGTAACTGGCAGCAGCATTGTAACTGCCCAGTGCAACTCAGGTTGCAGTTGGTAGTTCTGGAAAGACTCCCAAAATACAGATATCTGCCCCAACCTACTTTGCTCTTTTCTGCTTCCTACTACCTAGGAAAGTAAATCCAACACCAGCACATCGCCACATTTCATTTTGGACCAAGCCATGGATCCTTTATAATTTTGCAGTTAACAAATCATTTTTAGAAATAGAATCCTTTTATCAGTTGGAAAACCTCGACCCTCATCATTTCTAGCCCTAGCACACACATAACAAAAGATGTCCCATCGCTAAGATAATATGCCCCTGTATTCCCAAACAACATCTCCCTTTCAGGCAAACAGTGGTCTAGCAATCAAGCACTAAGGCGCACACCGCATGTCACCTTGCCCAGGTTAATCTCTTTCAGATTTCTTTAAAGGGATAGTAATTGTGCCTATTTCATACAGTTGCTGTGAAAATTAAAGAACATAATTTATGTAAGGTGCCTAACATGGGGTAAACCTTTACTAGCTTTCAACTGATATTAATCCAAAATTCAGCACACCTTAATTTCTGTTTTACATTGAAATCAACACATGCAGCTTTTCCTCACAGTATGATTTTATCCTATGTGTAGTTTTCTTCTTTCTCTTTCTTTTGGTTCTAGGTCAAGTCTGGATGATTACTGTCCTTCTGACCAAGTTGACACTATTCAAGAAAAGGTCCTCAATATGCTACGTGCCCTCTATGGAAATCTAGACCTCCAAGTGTATGCAGCAGAGTCTCCTCCATCCTGAAACAAACAAAACATTAGGCTCCTGTTGTATCTTGGTTTAGTAACAGCCCTTTAATTAACTTATTTGTAAATGAGTCTTCCAGAGAACACTGTTTTTATATTAACTTTTAGTTGAAATCTTTCAGATATTTTGAATCGCTAAACAACTATTGTCAGTTGCGGAATGATGGTAAATTTTTTGGCATCAAGTCTAATAACCCCAACTGATAGAACTGTTGTTTATCTGTCTTCCTTAAGTATTTTTTAGGGTTTTTTTTTTTTTTTTTTCACTTTTCCCCCAGGTCTATTGGACTGTATGAGATTCATTCATACTTCATTTATTCATTCAACTAATATTTATTGAACACTTAACATGTACCAGACATTATTAAGTGCTGGGTATATGGTAATGAATGGAATAGACAAGGCCCCTGCCCTTTTAGGGGAGACAGATAAGAAGTAAATTATGGGTTATGAGAAATGTTATGAAGGAAAGGACAACAACAGACCTGTCTTAGTACTTAGAGTACCATGGCCTTATAGGAAAGTAATATTCTCTTTTTTTTTTTTTAATTTTATAAAAATAGAGATGGGGTCTCACCATGTTACCTAGGCTGGTCTCGAACTCCTGGGCACCAGCAATCCACCTGCCTTCGCCTCCCGAAGTGCTGGGATTACAGGTGTGAGTCACTGCCCCAGCCAGAAACTAACATTCTCAAAAGCTACTACCGAAAAAAACCCACAAATTTGCCAATCCATGAAAGTATCATAGGAAGTCTACCTTTCCAAGGAATTTGGCATTGTGGCCCTGCTCTTGCCAAATGCTCTCCAGCATTGTTGGTATCAAGGTGGTCTGCTTGAGTAAACTTGACCAAACAAAAATTAACTGTTTTTTGCTTTTCTGTTTTTGTTTTACTGATCAAAAAAGCCCTTCAGGGTCTTTTGTGCCTCCAGGCGGTCGTTGTAAATATCAATAATATAGTACCTAAGTGCAACTTTATTGGCAAGTCTGGATTGATACTTTTTTCAGATAAACCAGCTTTTTATGTAAATAGTAAGGGAAAAAGTTAAATCTTTAATTCTGACCTGCCGTAAATACCCAAAGATATAAACTGTGTTCTAGCACCCCCCCCCATAACTAGGACATCCTTCCTGAGTCTTAATCATGAAACTTGATTTTCTTAATTGGCCAGTGTTCTGATCTTTTTCTTTTTTCTTTTTTTTTTTTGAGACAGAGTCTTGCTCTGTCGCCCAGGCTGGAGTACAGTGGCGCAATCTCGGCTCACTGCAAGCTCCGCCTCCCAGGTTCACGCCATTCTCCTGCCTCAGCCTCCTGAGTAGCTGGGACTACAGGCGCCCGCCACCATGCCCGGCTAATTTTTTGTATTTTTGGTAGAGACAGGGTTTCACCGTGTTAGCTAGGATGGTTCTCGATCTCCTGACCTCGTGATCCGCCCGCCTCGGCCTCCCAAAGTGCTGGGATTACAGGCATGAGCCACTGCGCCCGGCCTTGTTCTGATCTTTAGTATCTCTTTAGTTCAGTAATTTTTACCTACCTACTTGATTTATTTTCCTTTAAAAGGTGAAATGACATTTAAAGAAAAACAAACACCCATCATTCCTCAGTCCCAACACAGCAGTTCTTTTCACTCTTGCATGTAGCTTTCAGGCCTTATCCACATGTGTCCCTACAGAGTTGCATGTAGCTAAAATTATAGTGTGCTGCCTAACTTTGTGCTAATAACCAAGGACACACATTATCATTGCCTCTCAGTGGATGGCACCTGACCCCATTTTTCCAAGGATTCTATTTTCCAGTGAATTTTTGTCACCGAGTTAATTTCCCAAGTCTGATAGCATGAACGCTTATTTGTGTTGTGAAAAGCAGGTCAGCCTGACTCAGCTCTCCATTTTCATAGAACAATGTGTGCCGGAATAAGTTTATTTTCTTGGTAAAATCAGAATTGTAGAATTGTGCTATTTTTAATTTTTAAAATTTTTGGTTAGAGCTTATAGACATTACTTTTATGATTATTTTGCATGCTAAGTAAGTTAAAGGGTATGTTTTGAACTGTAGCACTAATTAATGTGTGTGATCTTAGTATATCGATAGCTTTGATTTTGTGAGTGGTTTACTAGTCATTTATTATGATTCCCATGAACTCTGATATGATTCATTGTGGTTTTAACTCAGGTTGAATAAAAGCATCCATTTCTTTTATAGGAAGGTTTGTTTAATTCTCATGTTCTGTGATCATCTCTTTGAGAATAAAATTCAGTCCCTAATAGTTGAAAAGAATCAACTTAGTAAATTATGTCTTGATATTTACTTTATCAAGATGTGTTTCATTTGTGTTCTGAGTACCAGTGAGGGGATACCATGGTACAGTGTTTTGAATTGTGTACTAATATCATTAAAGCATGGGATTTTAGTGGCTTTTTTAAAAATGTGACTTAAGTGTAAGCGTAGACTTTAACTTATTAGTAAGTTGTGTATTTCCTAGTATCTAGGGGGAAAACATTTAAGTCCAGCCTTTCGTAATAACCTTTTGACTGTCAATTTTAGATCTCTTTAGAAATATTTCCTATAGTTGGCCAGGCGTGGTGGCTCACACCTGTAATCCCAGCACTTTGGGAGACTGAGGCGGGCGGATCATGAGGTTAGGAGATTGAGACCATCCTGGCTAACACGATGAAACCCCGTCTCCACTAAAAATACAAAAAAAAAATTCTCCAGGTGTGTTGGCAGGCACCTGTAGTCCCAGCTACTCCGGAGGCTGAGGCAGGAGAATGGCGGAAGCCCAGGAGGCGGAGCTTGCAGTGAGCTGAGATCGCACCAAAAAAAAAAAAAAAGAAATATTTCCTATAGGCATGGGTCTTTATGTGTTCTAGCTTCTCAAGGAGCTCTTAGTCAATGTCCTTCACACTTTTTTTTTTTTGAGGTAGGGTCTCGCTCTGTTGCCCAGGCTGGAGTGCAGTAGTATGATCTTGGCTCACTGCAGCCTCCACCTCCTGGGCTCAAGCGATCCTCCTACCTCAGCCTCCCAAGTAGCTGGGACTACAGGCGTGTGCCACCATGCTAGGCTTTTTATTATTATTATTTTGTGGACATGAAGTCTCACTATGTTGCTCAGGCTGGTCTCAAACTTCTGGGCTCAAGCAGTCCTCCTGCCCCAGCCTCCCGAAGTGCTGGGATAACAGGCGTGAGCCACCATGCCCAGCCTCCTTCACTCTTTTTATGATAATCTCTCCTAGTCTTGACTTTGTTTTCGCAGCAGTGGCCCTGGGTTGCTGGCAGTAAATTCATCATACTGCCAGTAGTTTATAGTCAGTGATGTGTTTCTCAGTAGAAGATTCTCTCATTCACTGTACATCTCAAGAGACAGCACTTTAGTGAAACTTCAGGAGTTTTTGTTTGACATCTTTCAGAAATGCTTGACATACAGTCTTGCCTTTTGAAAGTATACTGATACTTTGCTGAGGATCAGCATTTTTTATTGTAATTTTATTATTATTATTTTTTTTTTTTTTTTTTTTTTGAGACGGAGTCTCACTCTTTCACCAGGCTGGAGTAAAGTGGTGCGATCTCGGCTCAGTGCAAGCTCCGCCTCCTGGGTTCATGCGATTCTTCTGCCTCAGCCTCCCAAGTAGCTAGGACTACAGGCGCCTGCCACCGCACCCGGCTAATTTTTGGATTTTTAGTAGAGACAGGGTTCCACCATGTTGGCCAGGATGGTCTTGATCTCTTGACTTCATGATCCACTCGCCTCAGCCTCCCAAAGTGCTGGGATTACAGGCGTCAGCCACTGTGCCCGGCCTATTGTAAACATTTAAGGTGTACAACATGATGTTTTGATACACATAGTAAAAAGGTTACTATAATCAAGTAAATCAACATATCCACTTCTCACATAGTTGCTCTTTGTGTGTGTGTATGACAAGAGCACCTAAAATCTCTTTCAGTAAAATCCTGAGTCAAATGCAGCATTTTTAACTGTAGTCCTTGTGTGCACATTAGATCTCTAGGCTCACTCATCCTGTGTATCAGCCACTTTGCATCCTTTAGACCTATATTACCCATTTCCTCCTCTCCACTAGCCTATTGGAACCACTGTTTTATTTTCTAGCTCTGTATGTTTGACTTTTTTAGGCTTCACATGAAAGTGAGGGTCAGTTTTATAAACACTCATTGTCCTGCTCTGCTGTGTCGACTTCAGTGGTAGCACTTTTGTTGCAGTTGCAGTGCTTGTTTCTGCACTAATTGGTCTTGGACTGCCTCTTGTTTTTGCAGTTCTAGGTGCACCCTGGGATTCCAGACATCAGCACCATCCTTTCCCTTCATTCTCATTTGCATTCACAAATAACTGAGGAGGTTCCCACAAACCTTGGTTCTTAGAATAGAGTTCTCTGAACAGTGAACATTCTGGTCACTCACTAGGAGGGTCTATCTTAACACTGCAAATTAGTAAATTGGCATTCTGTACATTAATATCTTGTCAGTTTGATTCCTGTAATTCAGAAACAGGAGTTCTGTGATGGAGGCTAAAACAAGGCTGAGATGGCACATTTTTACTTTCTTGGAAGGCCTTCATTGAATAGTCAGCCAACCTCCAACTACAGCATCTCTACCATTTTGCTAACTTCAAAACGCTCCTTGACAGCAAGCAGATCTCTGAAGCCTGTCAGTCAGCCATTAACACTATTTAGAAGTCCCTGTGGCCAGGCGCGGTGGCTCACACCTGTAATCCCAGTACTTTGGGAGACCGAGGCGGGCAGATCACGAGGTCAGGAGATCCAGACCATCCTGGCTAACATGGTGAAATCCCGTCTCTACTAAAAATACGAAAATATTTAGCCGGGCGTGGTGGCAGGCGCCTGTAGTCCCAGCTACTCCGGAGGCTGAGGCAGGAGAATGGCGCGAACCCGGGAGGCAGAGCTTGCAGTGAGCCGAGATCGCGCCACTGCACTCCAGCCTGGGCGACAGAGCGAGACTCCGTCTCAAAAAAAAAAAAAAAAAGCCCCTGCACCCCATTTGAGGTGACTCATGCCAAAATTGAGCCGAGTGAGAAGTTCCATGACTGAATGCAGGAGAACATGGTAAGAATGTGGGCTCCAGGGGCCAACCACCTGACTCCAGTGTTCCCTTCCCCATGTGTGAGCTCTGTGACCTCTCTAAGCCTCAGGTACCCTTTTACAAGAAGAGAACTGAACTCAGCCAGGCGCGATGTCTCACGCCTGTAATCCCAGCACTTTCGGAGGCTGAGGCAGGCAGATCACGAGGTCAGGAGTTCGAGAACAGCCTGGCCAACATAGTGAAACCCCATCTCTACTAAAAATACAAAAAATTAGCCGGGCATGGTAGCAGGCACCTGTAATCCTAGCTACTCGGGAGGCTGAGGCAGGAGAATCACTTGAACCCAGGAGGCAGAGGTTGCAGCGAGCCGAGATTGCGCCATTGCACTCCGGCCTGGGTGACAGAGTGAGACTCCGTCTCAAAAACAAACAAAAAAAAGAACTTAACTCCTCAGGACATTATGAAGAAAAATACATATAAAGCTGTCAGTACTGGAATCATTCAGTAAACATTGGCTGTTGTTTCCAAACTCAGCCCAAATGAGAATATCCTGTGGTGGCTGCTCCAGTCTCAGCTGCTCTTCTCATAATTCTCCAAATACTGATTATTTTCAACCGCCTATCAGCCCCCATCATATATCTGTGAATAACAGAATTTCAAGGTTAGAGGTCTATTCAAAAAAGGTAGGTTCCTGCCCATAAGGAAAGAAGTAAGAGATCACTTTAGGCAGTTACTGATAATTTAAAACTTTTGTCCTTCAGTTGGTGCAAGCATTCATTTATTCACAATTTTAAATCTTATACTCTCGTGCAATTACAGAGGGTCAGAGAAGTCAAAGCTTGCTCCAGCTTCTTCTTTATACTTTCCCTTCTGCATGCTTGCAGATAAAACTCAGATTTGTGATGCCAAATTTTTTATGTAGACAGTGTTTGGAAGTTGCTACCCCTGGACTTACGAATTACCTTCATAGAATCTAGGATTATCCTCACCATTTTTGGTACAGCTGATTTATAGGCAACTTGAAATAACAACAACAACAAATCCCTCATGAATCAGCCAAAGCGTGACAGGGAGGTGGGGTAAAGTGCGTACCTCCACCCAGTTCACCAGTATTTCCCAAACCACTCCCAAGCATTTCCTTCACCTGGGCCTCAGCCTGACCAAAGATCAACCTCAGCTTGTTGAGGAGTAAGCAAAATGGGATCATTAGAGAAATGGGGAATGCCTTTGTCAGCTTGGCTTAATAAGGTCACAACCCATCAGCTGACCCTGATGACTCAAGGAGGGAGGCTGAAGTCAGGGTTAGCGCTAGGCTCAAAGGCCGGCTTTTTGGGCAAATTACTCTGAGAACTGCACAGCCACACCATCTGCCCTCTGCAGCATTGCCCCATCTGGAGCAGGTACAATGAGGGGCAGCATCATCACAAAGTGGCACCTGAAGTATCAGTGGCTTTGGAATCAGTCTAAGTCCAAGTACTTCCTCTGCCAGTTACAAGTTGTATAAAGTTGGACAACTTAAAGTGTCAGAGTCCCTTGATTTAGGCATGATTCAAGGCCCAGCTTGTGTTCCTACAGGACAACTATGCTCTGTCAATGCACTTCAGTGAGCTATTTCTGCCCTCCCCATCTGTCCATGAGCTCCTTGAGTGCATCCTTATACATTTTTGTTGCTCCACTCTCTGGCATGGTCCCTGTCACATCATAAGGCCTTTAAACATGTATAATGAATTAATAAATACTGAAAAATTGTGATGGTCACTGGAGGCTCGGTGGTGATAAGCCTTATTATCTGCCCTATATTATACATCCTATTATGAACATGCTGTCTTT
This sequence comes from Symphalangus syndactylus, assembly GCF_028878055.3. NCBI lineage: Eukaryota > Metazoa > Chordata > Mammalia > Primates > Hylobatidae > Symphalangus > Symphalangus syndactylus. The sequence continues at coordinate 72,773,523 of NC_072438.2, read as the reverse complement.
GAGAGCACATTAAACAAATGCATTAACGCAAGGATGAACACTTACCAAGGATTAAGTGTATTGAATACAAGAATCCAGAACAGCTAAAAGAAAAATACTTGTAATATAATGATTGTGTCCATAGAACTGTGTTATAAACAAAAGAAGGCCAAGGCAAATTGTGTTATTTTCCCAATAGTTTTGTAATCTGTTTTGTGTTCTTACGGTAAGGCCTGATAAGAACCGTGTTCCACAATGCATGTGTAAGCAGGACCTAAAAATACATATAGTTTAAATTCCTGCCTGACATTCAAAATCTAACATTTGATATATCCAAAAACTGTATGAACTTTTGATCCCTAAAAATATATTGTTTTGCCATTAAAGGAGTGACAATTATTCTCACTTCTGATACTTACTTCCATTTTGAGGTACCTTCTGTTACAGTCCTGCCTTGCTCTGCCCTTTTACTCCTTCCTGAGTGAGGAAAAATGAAAGAAGAGAATTACAAGATGCCTTCTTATAGAAATATATGTTCTGTTTTGCCTTTCCATGACTTTAGTTTGTAAGGACGGGCTCCATGGGAGAGGCTTACAGTTGTCCCGTGCTGCCAGTGGATGACAAAGTCTGTCTCGATGCAGTATTAGGAAGCTAGCTGTTGCCACAGACATAAGCTATGTTCTTTAATATCAGTTTCATCAGTAATAGTGATATATCTGTCTGCCTGAAGGCCTGCACCTATTTCTGAGTTATTAGAAACGGGAGAGTGGTAATGTTTCTTGTGCTTCCTCAAACCCCAGCTCAACAGTGCTTGCTCGTTAAATAGTATGGACAGTTTATAAAATAGCAGCTCTTTGGAATTCTAATCAAAAAGGAGGGCAACTCTGACCATTGTGAATTAACCTAGAATTGTGAATTAACATGCCTTCTCTGAATGCAGTCTGTTTTTCTGCTATACAGTGTAAACATTTTTAAACTTAAGATTTGTTTTGCTTTTAGACGTTTTTCTTGGATGTCCGACTGGTCATTTCGTTTTTATTTGACATCATGCTAAAACAGGTAACACAGCATCCTTGTAGGCTTCCTGTATAAGCAACAGCCAGTTATAAAATATTATAGAAAAAAGATCCTATTTATAATACCATAACTTCAAAAAAAAACTATGAGTAAACAAAATAAAAAATTATTACCACCTATACAAATAAAACTTTATAATACTACTAAAGAATAAAAATGAAGACATGACCATCTATGAAGAGAATAACAGTACTTATATAAGAAGATTCAATATTATAAAGGTGTCACTGCTTCTTATATCAAATACTAATGTTTACAATTTCCATAAACATACCAAAGGAGGTTTTATTTTAACTAGTGAAGCTGATTGTAACACTCATATGGAAAAATGATCATGCAAGGAGAACCCCAAAAAGTTGTGAAAAATTAATGAAGTTATTAACTCCTGCTAAGTACTAAAATACATTATGAAATTATGTAAATTAAAACAGCATAGTATGGGCATATGAGCAGACAAACTGATGAATGAAACAGAAATAGACCTATATTAGAGTAAGGACATCTGATTTAATAAAAAGTAACTAATGTCTCATACAAAGTACAAGTTTATTTCTCATTTTCATAAAGTCCAGAATGTGTTTCTGCTCAGCAGACTTTCCTCTTCACAAGGATTCTGGACTCAGGCTCTTTCCGTCTTTGGCTTTGCCATCCTTAACATGTGGTTTTCAAGGTTTTCTTAGAGAATATCTCTAATCCACCTAGCAAGGAGGCAAAGAGGATGGGGCATCTTTTGGGAGGCTTTTATCTGCCAGGCCTATCAGTTCCTAACTGCAGGAAACCTGGGAAACGTACCCTGTTATATGCCCAGATAGAAGAAAGAGCAGGTTTGGAGAACACCTAGCTTTCTTTCCCACAAGACCCAAGTACATACGGAATTCGGTATACAATCCAGGTGGCATTTTATATCAGTGGGGAAAGATGAGTTAGGAAGTTGCATTCCCAATTTACTCCTTACAACAAATTAATTACAATTGAATCAAATTTTAATAAAGTGAAAAAGAAAAGAAGGAAGGAAACTTTCTAGATCACAGGAGAAAAGGAAAGATTCTTAATAAATAAGCATGCTTGGTTTTTTGTTTGAGACAAGATTTCACTCTGTCACCCAGGCTGGAGTGGTGTCATGATCACAGCTCACTGCAGCCTCCACCTCCCAGGCTCAAGCAATCCTTGCATCTCGGCCTCCCAAGTAGCTGGGATCCCAGGTGCATGCCACCATACCCAGCTAATTTTTTGTTGTTGTTGTAGAGATGGGGTCTGACTATGTTTTCCAAGCTGGTCTCTAACTCCTGAGCTCAACTGAACCTCCCACCTTAGCCTCCTAAAATGCTGGGATTACAGGCATGAACCCCCAGAGCCAGCATGTTTTTTTCTTTTTTTTTTTCTTTTGTTTTTTGAAGATTCAAAGGAATATGGGATTCAAGACTGTGTAGCATGACCATTCCAGGTTTCACAGTCCTACTGCTTCCCTTTCTGGGCCCTGAAATTAACATAGGACATCTGCCCTGGCTGTGAATTTGGCATCCGTTGTAGTGCTGACATTTTTATGATTATATTCTGAGTCTAATATGCAGCATACTCTGCACTCCTGCAGCAAGAGATGAGGATCTAATTAAAGTTGGCTATGAAAGCCTTTGGCTTTCATAGCATGCCCTGAGTTGATAATTGGCTTACCTGCTGTTCTCTGTGCTATTCTCTTCAAGGACTCCAGAAAAGTTCACAAAAGTCAGCCACCTCCACAATCCTTCCCTAGCCGAGTGCTTCCCCTTCTGCCTGTACCTCATCCTAAATAATCATTGGTGAAATTCTTAGTAAACGTGCTAAGCCGTGGGCTATCACTTCCCCCACTTAGACCAGCAGTGAGGTTCCTGTTGCTCCTGACCAGGGCATGAGCAAATTCTCATATCCCATTCTGAGGGTCTCCTTTCTAGGACCAGCTCTAGTACCATCCGTCTTAGTTTAGGTCTCCCCAAAAGCAGACATTGAGGCAAGGATCTGAGTGAATGTAGTTTGAGAGGTGATAGCAAGAAGTGAGGGAGTGGGGAAATGAGATAAGGAAGGTAGCAAAGTGATTAAAGGATGTACTAACGAGATTACTGCTTTAGCCAACAAGAGCTCAATTTCACTAGGGTCTCCGGAAGAACTGGCAGGAACATGCTTCAGAATTGCCTGATGAGAAATGGGGAATTTTGCACATTTATCCATTGGTTCTCTTTCCTCTTTGGTTAAGGGTTGCCTCTGAGAAGCTGATAGGCTGTTAATTCCCAGCCACCCTGGGAAGCCCACCCTTGGATGGGCTGAGCAAGTTCCTGTGACACCTCAAAATGACTCAGGAAAAGAAGCAGAAAGATAAAGACACTTATGTCGGATGCTGTCAGGATGGGCAGGAACCGTCCTCTGCAGGTAAACTTGGAAGGGGGATGGAAATACTGGATGGGACATCCACAGCATCTGCTATAGCAAGAATTGAGAGGCCATTTCTGTATGCCTTTCGGGCAGTTTTAAACCAAGTGTGTTCCTGAAGGTGTGGGAAAACAAGCATGCTGATATATTATTGTTAAAAATACATATTGGTACAGCCTCCGGAGGGCACTTTGGTGGTAGCTATTAACATTGAAGTATATTGCATACACTTTTAAATTCAGGTTTTAGGAATTTCACTTCTAGGAATTTATCTGCAGATACTTGTGCAAAGACTGACACCACCTTTGCAAAGATTCTGACAATGAGAGAAACCTGACATGGCTGGCTCCATCTTGCTTCTAGCCTCACAGGCTAACTGTTTTTGCTCATTCCTGAGTATAGGCCAAGCTAACCATGAGAGGAATTTAGTTTACAGTTTAACTTGGAAGCAAGGATGATAATAGTCCCTCCCTAAAACTAACCTCCTCCTTGCTCAGGGACCAAAAACTAATGAAAGGCCACGAAATTAGCATTATGGGAGGGGCCGGAATTCTGCTAAAATGTGGGCATAGTTTTTATAATCCCCTACTGCTCAGGAGTCGTGTGGCCAGAGGTCACAAGGTTTGTGACTTCCTCAATTGCTCCTATAGATAACAACACTATTGGCCGGGCGCCGTGGCTCACGCCTGTAATCCCAGCACTTTGGGAGGCTGAGGCGGGTGGATCACGAGGTCAGGAGATCGAGACCATCCTGGCTAACACGGTGAAACCCTGTCTCTGCTAAAAATACAAAAACAAAAAAAATTAGCTGGGCATGGTGGCGGGCGCCTGTGGTCCCAGCTACTCAGGAGGCTGAGGCAGGAGAATGGCGTGAACCCAGGAGGCGGAGCTTGCAGTGAGCAGAGATCGCGCCACTGCACTCCAGCCTGGGCAAGAAAGCGAGACTCCGCCTCAGAAAAAAAAAAACAAAAAACAAAAAACAAAAAAAAAAAACACTATTGTAGAACCCGAGACTGGCTTTTTTTTTTTTGAGATGGAGCGAGCTCTGTCGCCCAGGCTGAAGTACAGTGGCACAATCTCAGCTCACCGCAACCTCCACCTCCCAGGTTCAAGCGATTCTCCTGCCTCAGTCTCCCAAGTAGCTGGGATTACAGGTACCTGCTACCACACCCAACTAATTTTTATATTTTTAGTAGAAATGGAGTTTCATCATATTGGCCAGGCTGGTCTCGAACTCCTGACCTCAGGTGATCCACCTGCCTCAGCCTCCTAAAGTGCTAGGATTACAGGCATGAGCCACCGCACCCGGCCCCAAGACTGGTCTTTTGAGATGCTTTTCAGACTTTTGCATTCTGGCAACTGACTGACCCCATCCAGACTCGTGACCCATGACTCAACCAGTCCTGTGGCCCCACACCCAGTGCAAAAGGACCATGTTCCACACCCCTATGATTGCATCCCCAACCAATCAGTAGCATCCATTCCCTAGTTCCCTGCCCATCAAACTATCCCTGAAAAACCATAATCTTCAAGCCTTTGAGGAGACTGATTTGAGTGATAACTCCAGTTCTTCTGCTTGGCTGTATTAGTCTAGTCTCACACTGCTATGAAGAAATACCCAAGACTGGGTAGTTTATAAAGAAAAGAGGTTTAATTGACTCCCAGTTCTGCATGACTGGGAAGGCCTCAGTAAACTTACAATCATAGTGGAAGACAAAGGGGAAGAAAGGCAACTTTTTCAAAGGGTGGCAGGAAGAAGTACCAAGAAAAGGGGTGGAAGCCCCTTATAAAACCATCAGGTCTTGTGAGAATTCACTCACTATCACAAGAACAGCATGGGGGTAACAGCCCCCATGATTCAGTTATCTCCCACTGGGTCCCTTCCACAACACGTGGGGATGATGGGAACTACAATTCAAGATGAGATTTGGGTGGGGACACAGCCAAGCCATGTCATTCTGCCCCTGGCCCCTCCTAAATCTCATCTCCTCACATTTCAAAACACAATTATGCAGCCGGGCATGGTGGCTCATATCTGTAATCCCAGCACTTTGGGAGGCCAAGGCGGGTGGATCACCTGAGGTCAGGAGTTCAAGACCAGCCTGGCTAACATGGTGAAACCCCATTTCTACTAAAAATACAAAAATCAGCTGGGTATGGTGGCACATGCCTGTAATCCCAGCTACTCAGGAGGCTGAGGCAGGAGAATCGCTTGAACCCAAGAGGTGGAGTTTGCAGTGAGCCAAGATTGCACCACTGCACTGCAGCCTGGGTAACAGGGAAACTCTGTCTCAAACACACACACACACACACACACACACACACACAATTATGCCTTTCCAACAGTCCCCCAAAGTCTTAGCTCATTCTAGCATTAACCCAAAAGTCCAAGTTCAAAGTCTCATCTGAGACAAGGCAAGTCCCTTCCACCTTTGAGCCTGTAAAATTGAAAACAAGTTAATTACTTCCTAGATACAATGGGGGTACAGGCATTGGGTAAATATACCCATTTCAAATGGGATAAATTGTCCAAAACAAAGGGGCTACAGGCCCCATGCAAGTCTGAAATCCAATGAGGCAGTAATTAAAGCTCTGAAATAATTTCCTTTGACTCCATGTCTCCTATCCAGATCACGCTGATGCAAGAGATGGGCTCCCATGGCCTTGGGCAGCTCTGTCCCTGTGGCTTTGCAGGGTACAGCTCCCCTCCTGGCTGCTTTCATTGGCTGGCATTGATTATCTGTGGCTTTTCCAGGCACTCAGTACAAGCTGTTGGTGGATCTACCACTCTGGGGTCTGGAAGACAGTGGCCCTCTTCTCTCAGCTCCAGTAGGCAGTGCTCCAGTGGGGACTCTGTGTAGGGGAGCCAACCCCACATTTCCCTTCTGCACTGCCCAAGCAGAGGTTCTCCATGAAGTCTCCATCCCTGCAGCAAACTTCTGCCTGGATATCCAGGCATTTCCATACATCCTCTGAAATCTAGGCAGAGATTCCTAAACCTCAATTTTTGACTTCTGTGCACCCGCAGGCCCAACACTGCATGTAAGCCACCAAGGCTTGGGGCTTGCACCCTCCGAAGCAACAGCATGAACTGTACATTGGCCCCTTTTAGCCATAGCTGGAGCTAAAGCAGTTGGGATGCAGGGCACCATGTCCTGAGGCTGCATAGAGCAGGGGGGCCCTGGCCCAGGCCTACAAAACCATTTTTCCCTCCTAGGCCTCTGGGCCTGTGATGAGAGGGGCTGCCACAAAGATCTCTGACATGCCCTGGAGACATTTCCTGCATTGTCTTTGCTATTAACATTCAGCTCCTCATTACTTATGCAAATTTCTGCAGCCTGCTTGAATTTCTCCCCAGAAAATGAGCTTTTCTTTTCTATCGCATCTTCAGCTGCAAATTTTCCAAACTTTTTGCTCTGTTTCCTCTTGAATGTTTTGCTGCTTAGAAATTTCTTCTATCAGATACCCTAAATTATCTCTCTCAAGTCCAAAGTTCCACAGATCTCTAGGGCAGGGGCAAAATGCCACCAGTCTCTTTGCCAAAGCATAGCAAGAGTCACCTTTGCTCCAGAAGTTTAATTGGCTCACAGTTCTGCATGGCTGGGAAGGCCTCAGGAAACTTACAACCACGGTGGAAGGCGATAGAGGAGAAGGCACCTTCTTCACAGGGCAGCAGGAAGGAGAAGTGCTGAGCAAAAGGGGGAAAGCCCCTATAAAACCATCAGATTTCATGAGAACTCACTCACTATCATGAGAACAGCATGGGGGTAACCACCTCCATGTTTCAATACCTCCCACTGGGTCCCTCCCATGATATGTGGGGATTATGGGAACTACAATTCAAGATGAGATTTGGGTGGAGACACAGGCAAACCATATCATTGGCCTTGCATTACACTTTCTTTACTGCAGTACCACAGTCTCAGTGAATTGCATTTGTTTGTGCAGCAGGCAGGAAGAACCCATCGGGCAATTGCAAGACTTTTATACGAGGATTTTCATTGTGACAGTAAAAGACTGGGGAGGAAGGTCTTTCAACAGAGACTGGTTAAGTTATCAGACATCCATACAGTGGTACCCTTACATAGAAGGGGGCTCCTGTCTGTGTACTGATATTGAAAATTCCACTAGGAGGAAGAGAAAATATAAAATGATTAATAGTATATACAGGATGCTACTATGTATTTTCTTTTTCTTTTTTGTGTGTTCTAGGAGGCAGGGATGTATTTTATTTTTCTTATAACTTTTCTGTCATTCCTAGGGATTTGAGATAAGAGGGGGAGGCTCCAGGCTATGATTAATCTACCACATGATAGATTATGAAACTAATATGATGAAAACTTACAAATAACAACAAAGTTCAACAAGGTGGCTTAGATAGCAGATGGACATTCATAAATTAGTAGTTTTGTGATATACCAGTGATATGGTTTGGCTGTGTCCCCACCCAAATCGCATCTTGAATTGTAGTTCCCATAATCCCTGTGTGTCATAGGAGGAACCCAGGTAGTTGTCATAGGAGGTAATTGAATCATGGGGGTGGTTATCCTCATGCTGTTCTTATGATAGTGAGTTCTCATGAGATCTGATGGTAAAGGGCTTAAGAGTGCTCTTTGCTCAGCACTCACTCTGTCCTGTCATCCTGTAAAGAAGGTGCCTGCTTCTCCTTTGCTTTCTGCCATGATTGTAAGTTTCCCAAGGCCTCCCCAACAATGTGAGACCGTGAGTCAATTAAACCTCTTTCTTTTATAAAATACCCAGTCTCGGGTATTTCTCCATGGCAGTGTGAAAACAGACTAATACAACCAGCAATAGATGGAAAATGTAATGGAAAAGAATTCACAACAGAACCTAAATAATAAATACAGAAGATCTTTACAAGGAAAAAAGTAAACTTTATGAGATGTAGAAGAAATCCAAAATTGAGAACATTATTGGTTATAGATGATAAATTTCAGTATTTTAACATGCCAAGCTGGGTGCAGGGGCTCATGCCTATAATCCCAGCACTTTGGGAGGCCAAGGCAGAAGGATCACTTGAGCCCAGGAGTTTGAGACCAGCTTGGGTAACATGGTGAGACCCTTTCTCTACAAAAAATACAAAAATTAGGCCGGGTGTGGTGGCTCACACCTGTGATCCCAGCACTCTGGGAGGCCGAGGCAGGTGGATCGCTTTGAGATCAGGAGTTCAAGACCAGCCTGGCCAACATGGTGAAACCCCATCTCTAATAAAAATACAAAATTAGCTGGGCATGGTGGCACACACCTGTAATCCCAGCTACTGAGGAGGCTGAGGCAAGAGAATCATTTGAAACTGGGAGGCAGAGATTGCAACGAGCCAAGATCATGCCATTGTACTCCAGCCTGGGCAACAAGAGTGAAACTCCATCTCAAAAAAAAAAAAAATTAGCTGGGTGTGGTGGTGCATGCTTGTAGTCCCAGCTACTGGAGAGATTGAGGTGGGAGGATCACTTGAACCTGGGAGGTGGAAGTTGCAGTGAGCAGAGATCATGCCACTGTACTCCAGCCTAAGCAAAAGAGCGAGACTGTCTCAAAAAAAAAAAAAAAAAAAAAAAAACAGCTCTCTGCAAGTCGATATGTAAAATGTAATCCCCAAAATAACCCAACAGTCTTTAGCATACAGTTTGGCTAGCTAATTCAAGAATTCATAAGCGAGGCTAGAAGTGTATGCGTGTATGCGTAGCTTAGACAATTTTAGGAGGGAAAAATGGGAGAAACTTGTCCTGGCAGATATCAAAGCATGTGTTTAATATTGTTTAAAATGTCATGTTGATGCATGAATAAACAGACAAAATTAATGAAACACAATGAAGACTTCAGAAAAAGGTTTCCACGTACATAGGAATTTAATATCTAATAAAGGTTGAAATTTATCAGTGGTGAAAGGCTGGACTACTCAAGAAATAGTATTGGGAGAATCGACCATGCATTTAGAGAAAAAAAGGTTGGTTTCTAACTCACACTTAATAAAAATCAATTGCATATGGATTATATATCTCAGTAAGATTATAAAAGTGTTATATAAAAACATAGGAGACTGTGTTTATGACTCTGGGGCAGAAAAGCCTGAATTAAGGAAAGTTGCAAGGGAGGAGATTTGCATAACTATGTCTAAATTTAAACCTTCTGTAAAAACCTAAAGGCATAAGCAAACTTAAAATCTAAGTACAAAAAAAGTACAAACTAGAAATAAATATAACATATAACAAAAAATTTTAATTTGGATATATATAAGAATAAGACAACTCAGCAGAAAAATGAACAGACAATGTGAACTGTCAAGTCACAGAAGAGAAAATATAAATGATCAGTAAACAAATAAATTTTATTCTCCCTAGTCATGCACAGACATGTAAATTAAAGTAAGATGTAACTTTTCACCATATAACTGGCAAAGCAATAAAAAATGCTGGTAATACTAATCAAGAATGTGGAGAAATGGTACTTTCCTACTAAAACTGGAATAAATTACTTCAGCTTCTCTGAAAAGCAACTTGGCAGTAACTCAAAATAGTAACTATTCTCAGTGACCCAGTGATTCCATTTCTCACTGTCTATCCTATGGAAATACACAAACATGTATTTGAGGTGGCATGCACAAAGATTTTTTTCTGTATAGTTTGTAGTTGAAAAAAAGTGGACAACAACCTGAACATTTATCAATACATAATACAGCAAAGTTTACAATGTGTTCAATAGCATTGCATTTATGAAAATACAAAGACCTCAAAAACTATATTATATGTTTGTACAGGTACTTACATACACAAGTGTTGGGGCTCAGAAATTGATGCCCCAAAGTATGGTGCTTTGGCATGCTGAGTGCTTTTCACTAAAGGAAAATCAAGGTCTGTTTCCCTCGTTCCCTCCCGAAGCGCCAGAGTATGGCTTTCTCTGAAGTTGGTCTAGAAGGAATGCAGTTGTGAGCCCCTCCCTATAATCTTATTGAACAGGGAAGATTAACTCACAGGAAAGGAGCCTAAACACAGGCCTAATATATTCTTTTGAAGACTGCTACCTGGAAGACTATCTGCATTACAAGAAAACCTCTGTTTGCCAGACATTTTTAACCTTAACCTTCCATAATTTGATGCCACCTCCCCGCCCCTGGAAACCCCAAGCTACTATTTCTTTCTGTAGCCCAAAATGCTATTTAAGCTTCAGCCATCTGGTCCTTCTTTAAGTCTCATAGTTTGTGGGACTCCCATGCATATGCACATAATCAATCTGTACGCCTTTTCTCCTGTTGATCTGTCTACTGTCCAGTTTATTCCAGAGACTAAAATTATCAAACCTTCAGAGGGTGGAAGTAAAGTTCCCTTTGCCCCCGAACATAATTATATATATATATATATATATATATATATATATATATACACACACACACATACACACACATATATATATATTATTTAATTTAATTTAACTTTATTTTATTTTATTTTTTGAGATAGGGTCTTACTCTGTCACCCAGGCTGGAGAGCAGTGGCACGACCTACAGCCTCAACCTCTCTGAGCTCAAGTGATTCTCCCACCTCAGCCTCCCAGATTGCTGGGACTGCAGGGGCAGGCCCCCATCCCTGGCTAATTTTTTATTTCTGTATTTTGTAGAGATGGGGTTTCACCATGTTGCCAGGCTGGTCTTGAAATCTCAGGCTCAAGCATCTGCACACCTCAGTCTCTGAAAGTGCTGGGGTTACAGGCATGAGCCACGGCACCCGCCTTATATATATGTATATATTTTTTTTATTTTAAAGGATATTCACTGTTTAGGGTGATAGCCACTAACTGTATGTAGCTATTTTCATTTACACTCAAATTAATTTAAATTTAATTTAAAATTCAGCTCCTGGTCTCACTAGCCATAATTCAAGTGCTCAGTATCCACACATGGCCTGTGGCCACTGTATTGGGCAGTACAGACATAAAGCACTTCCAATATTTCAGAATATTCTATTGAATGCTGATCTCAATTCTTAGTAAAAATCTATAATCTTCCTTATCAGAGAGGGCTCCATAAACCTGGAGCATCAGCATCAGCATCACCTGAGCCCTGGTTAGAAAGACAGAATTGCAAGCCCCTCCCAAACTTACTGAAACCAAAGTCTACATTTCAACAAAATCCTTGGGTAATCTGTATGCACATTAAGGTTTAGAAGCACTGCACTAGCATCATCCTCACCAGCTTTGAGAAGCTCCTTTAGCGGTCGATCCTCTTTTGCACCTGGCGAAGACTTTACAGAGACAAAGAGTCAGGCCATCACCTACTGCTTATCAAGCAGTAGCATCCCGGTTTGAATTTCCTCAATTATATGAGTTTGAACAACTTTGCATGCTTTGTAGGATGGAATTGATAAAAAGGAGGTAAAGAAATTTACACAGATTTACTAATTATTCCTAGAAGATGGCTTCACAGTTGCAAGATATTATAAATAAGCCATTCACAGAGATCGTTGAAAAGAGATACAGTAAGTGGTTGTTTTGTAGATAATGAACTTGGCTCAGAACAAAATTTCCAGCAATATCATCACATACAAATTTGTACTCTCTTGAAAATTTAGATGGATTTGAAGATGATGGCCTCTTGAAATGTGTTAAAAGACTCAAAAAGTGATGATGAAACTACTGATAACAGGCATTTCTGCTACTAAACAGCTTTCTATAAAAGGCTTATCTTCTGCAAACTTGCCCACTAAAATAACAGGGCTTATGGGGGAAAAGTGTTGAAGCAGGCCACTCAAAGCCTATGCAATTTTATAATGAGAATTTTTTAAAGCAGAACCCTGTAAGAAATACTAGCATAATAATAAGCAACACATTAAACCCTTAATAGAAAAATACTACAGTTAAGTATAGAATCTTACCTTTAAAAAAAAAAAGCTGAAAGTAGCTTGATGGAAGAATGTGTAGTAAGGAATTGGGGCTTCTGGGATGTAACAACAAAAACAAAATGCACAAAGATGGTGGAAACAGTATTTTGCACAGCCAAGACAGAGCATGTGACCGAAATGAGCAAACAGGAAGGAGAGGGTATGGAAAAATGCAAAGTACGAAAGAGTTAACTATGCTGGGCGTGATGCCTCACGCCTGTAATCCCAGGTGCTTTGGGAGGCTGAGGCGGGCGGATTGCCTGAGCTCAGGAGTTCACGACCAGCCTGGGCAACACGGTGAAACCCCCGTCTCTACTAAAATACAAAAAATTAGCTGGGCGTGGCAGCGGGTGCCTGTAATCCCAGCTACTCAGGAGACTGAGGCAGGAGAATCGCTTGAACCCGGGAGGCGGAGGCTGTGGTGAGGCAAGATCATGCTATTGCACTACAGCCTGGGCAACAAAAGCGAACTCAGTCTCAAAAAGAAAAAAAAGAAAAAAAGAGTCACTATAGCATGCTACCCTTCATGTAAAAGAGAAATGGGGGTGGGGGTGGGGGTGGGAGGAGCCAGGCATGGTGGCTCACGCCTGTAATCCTAGAGATTTGGGAGCCCAGGCAGGAGGATTGCTTGAGCCCAGGAGTTCAAGGCCAACCTGGGCAATGTAGTAAGACCCCATCTCTAAAAAGAAATTGTTTTAAAGAAAAACAGGAAAACAAAAATTAAGAAGGGAGTATAAGAGAACGGATTTCTTATTTGTGCAAAAAATATACAGAAAGATAAACAAGAAACTAAAGAGATTGGTTACCTACAGGGTATGGGTAGCAAAGGGGTGAAAAACGGGGAAATTCGAAAGGAGTTATAGAGAAGGGAAGAAAATAGTAATGACTGAACAAATTAAATATACTACAAATGACTCATGACCATACAGAAGGGGATGGGGAAGAAAATAATTAAGTAACTTTGAAAAACAGTATTTTGCCTGGATACTGAAAAGCTAATGGCAAAATGAACTATTTACAAATATTGTACTCGGCTGGCCATGGTGGCTCACACCTGTAATCCCAGCAGTTTGGGAGGCCGAAGTGGGTGGATCACCTGAGGTCAGGAGTTCGAGACCAGCCTGGCCAACATAGTGAAACCCTGTCTCTACTAAAAACACAAAAATTAGCCGGGTATGGTGGCATGCGGCTATAGTCCCAGTTATTTGGGAGGCTGAGGCAGGAGAATTGCTTGAACCCGGGAGGTGAAGGTTGCAGTGAGCCGAGATTGCGCCACTGCACTCCAGCCTGGGCGACAGAGCAAGACTCCATATCAAAAAACAAACAAACAAACAAACAACACTGTACACTAGTTAGTAAATTAATTTCTCATAGGGCTATGGATTAGCAATTCAATAAATACTTTGTGTATATACTAGTATTGAATAAATAAATGAACATTATATATAAGAGCCATGTGTCTCTCAAAGAAATAAGTTACAAGGAGGGAAAGGGAGATGGGTAGAATGAGCCTTGTGTTGAATTGGAATCAGATCTATCAGTATTACGATCATTGTTTTTTATATTTTGTATTTATTATTTTTATAGAGATGGGATCTTGCTATGTGGCCCAAGCTGGTCTCAAACTCCTGGCCTCAAGCAATCCTCCCACTGAGGCAGGACTGGTAGTCAAGGAATTGACCATGTTCGCGGGACAAACAACCATGGTGAGCATACAGTCAACATAATCAGCCTCAGCACTTGCACTGGGCTCACTCAAGCAAAGCTGTCTTCAGCAGGGACTTTCCCTTCTAGAGCACATGCATATTTGGATTTTACCCATCCTCAAACTGACCCTTTGCCCATTATAATAGTAAAAAACACACCCTGGGTGGAGATTTAAGATGCTAACGAGACATGCAACATATGAACAAGCATGTACAGTTACTGCGCACGTGCACCCAGAGGACCCCCCGGTACATGCTTACTAGCAACACCTCTTTCCAACTCCTTATGAATAATCATGGGAGACTCCCATAAAGGAGTCCCCCTAGCGCCGGTCTCTGCTGTCTCATCCTTACGAGCAGCCCGCCCTGAATCCTCTTTCTCGGTGTACTGTCTATTCTGTACCTAACTTTCCAAATATTCTTTTTCTTTTGCAATAAATTACTCTATGCTGCACTTCTTTTGCTGTGTGTCTCTCATTTAAATTCTTTTAAACGAAGAAGACAAGAACCAAGGTGTCACATCAGCTATCAACACCACTTCGGCCTCCTAAAGTGCTGGGATTATAGGCATGAATCATTGTGCCCAGTCCAAAATAATTGTTTTTAATGTATCAAATATACACATACATACACCTTTACATTTAGATGTGTGCATATGTATGAGTTAGTATACATACATAGATGTCCTAGCTCTGTCTGCTAAGAGTGCCTAAAGGCAATGATACTCCAATGGCTATAAGCATACCTAGATCCTAGGTCATGAGCTCCACACACCATTCTCCTGTGAAAGGAACAGTCTCCTTTGCAAAATGCAAAATGAGCCTGGAATAGGTTATTGCACTAGAAAATAAGGAGGTGCTTGAAAGATAGTTCCTGTGTCTGTTGAGAAGACACAGGAACTAATGTGAAGGAGAGCTCTCAATGGACAAAGCTGGAACAACTAGAGCAACCAAATTGAAATAGTATTGGATTTTAGCTCAGAATAAAATAACTTTCTGTGAGTCCACACTGATACAAATAAGTGATTGAATAAATAAATAAATGGGAGAAACAGGGTATCTATTCCTTACAAATAATTCTAATTTAAAAACATAGAAGGAATAATAGAAATATAAAATTACTAGGCAGACACCACCATAATTGTTGCAGGCATGATTCATCTGATAGATGCTAAAATCGGTCATGAATATTGGAGGAGAAACAGGATATTTCACAGTATCAAAGTATCTCTCTGAGATATTTATCAATTACAGAAGATATTTTGTGCAGAACTTTATTGAGAAACCACAGTGGCCAAATTATCAAGGTTAACATCACCAGTAATAAGTCTCATTGATGTCATTATGTACTGACATGGACACAACATCACTTCTGGGGTAATCTTACCCAAAATGCATAATCTCAATCTAATCATGAGAAATCATCAGAGGAATCCAAATTGGGAAATTCTGTAAAGTAATCATTAGGTCATGAAAGACAAGGAAAGACTGAGGAACTCTCACAGATTGGAGGAGACTAAGGAGACACATGATTTAGCAACATGGGATCCTGGATTGGATCCTGAAACAGACAAGGGGCTTTAAGGGAGGAAACTGGTGATATGTAAAGTCTGTAGTTTGGTTAATAGTATGGTACCAATGTTTTTTCTGGTTTTGATAATTGTGTAAGTTAAAATTGGAGGAAGCTGGGAGAAAGGCATATGTGAACTCTTTGTGCTATTTTTGCAATAATTCGGAAAATTATTTCAAAAGGAAAAAGGAGGGCATAGAAAGAAAGTGCACTGGTTTCAATACTGTACTCCTTTATATTTGGGGTATTCAGCTGTGCTCATGTGCTTGCATCCTGCTGCTCTTTCTTGGCGGCACAAAATATTACATGCTGGGAAATTTTGCAGATGAACCAATATAGTTTCCACAGCATACTGACCTAATTTCTCTACTTTCAATCTCATAGGAGCTAATCCACCTTAAATAATTGTAGCAGAATAAACCATATTAAAATTGCATGTGATATGTTTAAAATGGCATCATTGGCCAGGCACATCCTAGCACTTTGGGAGGCAAGGCAGGTGGATCACTTGAGGCCAGGAGTTAGAGACCAGACCGGACAACATGGTGAAACCCCGTCTCTACAAAATAAGCCAGGCATGGTGGCATGTGCCTGTGATCCCAGCTACTCAGGAGGCTGAGGCATGAGAATCACTTGAACCCAGCAGGCAGAGGTTGCAGTGAGCTGAGATCACACCACTGCACTCCAGCCTGGGTGACAGAGTGAAACTGTGTCTCAAATAAATAAATAAATAAAAATAAAATGATATCATGAAGAATAAGTGGAGGGAAATCAGTATTTTAAAGTTAATATATGAGCACAAATAGCCAAAACAATCTTGAAAAGAAGAACAAATTTGGAGGACTCACACTTCCTAATTTCAAAACTTGCCACAAAGCTAAAGTAATCCTAACAGTGTGGTACTGGCACAAGGGCAGACATACAGACCAAAGGAATAGACTAGAAAGCTCAGAAATAAACTCTCACATATTGGTCAATTGATGAAAACTGACCATATGTAGGTGGGTGCCAAGATCATTCGATGAGGAAGGAACAGTTTTTTTTAACAAAAAGTGCTGAGAAAACTGTATATACATATGGAAAAAAATGACATGGAATCCTTACCTTACACCATATGCAAAAATTAACTCAAAATAGATCAAAGACTTAATCTTAAGAGTTAAAACTGTAAAACTCTTAGAAGAAAATATAGGGGAAAATCTTCATGGCATTAGCATTTGCTAATAATTTCTTGAATATGACACCAAAAGCATGACCAACAAAGAAAAAATTGGACTTCATCAAAAACTTTCATGCATCAAAAGACATCTGCATTAGGGTTCTCCTGAAAACCAGAACCAATAGGAGAGAGATACACAAACACACACACTCATGCGCAGAGAGAGGGCGAGAGACGGTAAGGAATTGGCTCATATGTTTATGGAGGCTGAGAAGTCCCACAATGAACTACCTGCAAACTAGAGACCCAGTGGTGTAGTTCTAGTCCAAGTCTGAAGGCCTGAGAACCAGAAGAACCAATGATGTTAAGTCCCAAGGACAGGAAAAGAGCAATATCCCAACTCAAGCACTCAGACAAAGACAGCAAATTCTCCCTTTCTCCACCTTTTTGTTCTCTTCAGTCCCTCAACAGATTACATTATGCCCACCCACATTGGGCAGAGCATTCTGTTTTACTCAGTCTGTCCATTCAAGTGCTAATCTCCTCCAGAAACACCCTCACAGACGCACCAAGAACTATCTGGACACCCTGTGACTCAGTCAGGTTGACACATACACAATCAAGAGAGTGAAGGAGAATCCATAGAATGGAAGAAAATATTTACAAATGATATATCTGATAAAGGATTAATATCAAGAATATATAAATAGGGCCAGTTCAGTGGCTCATGCCTGTAATCCCAGCACTTTGGGAGGCCGAGGCAGGCAGATCATGAGGTCAAAGATCGAGACCATCCTGGTTAACATGGTGAAACCCTGTCTCTACTAAAAATACAAAAAAATTAGCTGGGTGTAGTGGCGGGTGCCTGTAGTCCCAGGTACTCGGGAGGCTGAGGCGGGAGAATGGCATGAACCCAGGAGACAGAGGTTGCAGTGAGCCGAGATTGCACGACTGTACTCCAGCCTGGGCGACAGAGCAAGACTCCATCTCAAAAATAAATAAATAAATAAAAGAATATATAAATAGCTCCTACAACTCAACAACAACAAAGAAACAATTCAAAAATGGGCAAATGTCTTGAATAGACGTCTCTGTATAACTGGCCAATAAATACATGAAAATATGCTCAGCCTCATAAATCATTAGGGAAATGCAAATCAAAACTACAATGAGGTGTAACTTCAAACACATTAGGATGGCTATTATCAAAAAAGCAGAAAATAACGAGTGTTGGCAAGAATATGAAGAAACTGGAACTTTCATGAATTACTGATGGGAATGTAAAATGGTACAGCTGCTGTGCAAAAAAGTCTGGCAGCTTCTCAAAAAGTTAAACATGGAATTACCATATGGTCCAGCAATTCTACTCTTACATATATACCCGAAAGAACTGAAGACAGGCACTCAAACATATACTTGTACATGAGTGCTTATGGCAGCATTATTCATAATATTCAAAAGGTGGAAACAAACCCAGTGTCCATCACAGATGAATGAATGAATAAAATGTGGTGTGCATATAGTTCCAGAAATATGCCAGGCACAGTGGCCCACGCCTGTAATCCCGGCACTTTGGAAGGCAGAGATGGGCAGATCACCTGAGGTCAGGAGTTCGAAATCAGCCAGGCCAACATGGTATAACCCCGTCTCTACTGAAAACACAAAAATTAGCCAGGTGTGGTGGCACACGCCTGTAATCCCAGCTATTCCAGAGGCTGAGACAGAAGAATCACTTGAACCCGGGAGGCAGAGGCTGCAGTGAGCAGAGATCACACCACTGCACTCCAGCCTGGGTGACAAAGCAAGACTCTGTCTCAAAGAAAAAAAAAATAAGTTCCAGAAATGGAGAGTGGCGATGGTTGCATGGCATTGTGAATGTACTTAATGCAACTGAATTGTACACTTAAAAATGGCTAAAATGGTAAATGTGTGTATGTTTATATAGAGTATAAATATGTGTGTGTTTTTATATAGTAACGCAACTAAAAAACTCAGTATATAATTTGATTTAAAGTACATATGTATAATCATAGTAACAGTAATTATAAGTTGGTATTTGTCTGTTTTGTCCACATCCCCCAAAGTCTATACATTCTCGTGTCCAAAAAACATTCTGGGGAACCTATTATGGGGAAAATGAGGGATCTCCCAGATAGTGTCTGTCTTATCTATGAGCGTGCAGGGGTTTGTGGATGACGAGAAATAGAAGAAAGGGGAAGAGGGTGCTGGCCTCTCCATAACTGAAAGAAGATCATCCTTTTTGCCCTGCCTAGGACAAAGGACACTGCCATGGGAGACTTTGAGAATGCTCCAGAAAAGAGGGAAAGCACACATTCCCAACCTCAAACAGAAGGAGGGGAGATCACCACAAAGCCTGCAGGCAGTAACTTTAGGCAGATAAACGTGACAAGTCAGATGAAAGTAGTTTCTTGAAAAACACAACTTACCAAACTGATGCAAAAAAAAAAATTGAAAATCTGAATATATTAATTTTAAAAGTTGAATTGAGAATCGAAAGCTATCCCTTAAAGAAAACTGCAGACCCAGATGGTTTCCCTTGGGAATTCTCCCAAACATTTAAGGAAGAAATAATACTAATCTTACACAAACTCCTTCTTTTTTTTTTTTTTTTTTTTTGAGACAGAGCCTCCTTCAGTCACCCAGGCTGGAATGCAGTGGCGCAATCTTGGCTCATTGCAACCTCCGCTTCCCGGGTTCAAGCAATTCTCCTGCCTCAGTCTCCTTACAGGCGTAAGCCACACTCACGGCCACAAACTCCTTTAGAAAATAGTTTCTTGGCCAGGCCCAGTGGCTCACACCTGTAATCCCAGCACTTTGGGAAGCTGAAGTGGGAGGATTGCTTGAGCCTAGGAGGTCAAGACTGCAGTGAGCCATGATCACGCTACTGCACTCCAGCCTGGGCAACAGAGTGAGACCCTGTCTGAAAACAGAGAGAGAGAGAGAGGAAGAAGAAGGAGAAGGAGAAGAAGGAGAGAGAAAGAAAGAAAGAGGGAAGGAAGGAAGGAGAAAGAGAGAGAGAGAGAGAAAGAAAGAAAGAAAGAAAGAAAGAAAGAAAAAGAAAGAAAGAAAGAAAGAAAGAAAGAAAGAAAGAAAGGAGGGAGGCAGGGAGGGAGGGAGGGAGGGGAAGGGAAGGGAAAAATAGAGTGTTGAAAGGAGCAATACATAAAAAGGAAGGATAATACATTGTGACTGAGTGGGGTTTATTTTAGGGATGCAAAGTTGCTTTAACACTTGAAAATCAATTGTTGCTATTTGTCACACTAACAGAATAAAGGAAAAAAATCATATGATCATCTCAATAAATGCAACAAAATGCCTGTGACAAAATTCAATAATAGCCATCATGATTTAAAAATGAAAATCTCTTAGTAAACTAAGACCAGAAGGGAACTTCTTGATAAAAGTCATCTAGGAAAAAACCTAAAGATAATAGCATACTTAATGGTGAAATATTGACTACCTTTCCCTTATGGCTGTGAACAAAGCAAGAATGTTCACTTTCCCCACCGTTATTCAATATTATACTGGAGGTCTTACCAGTGTAAAAAGGTAAGAAAAATAAAGTCATACATATTGGAAAGGAATAAATAAAACCATTACCATTTTTTTCTTTTCTTTTTTTAATTTTCTAAAGGGCCAGGTAGGCATTACCTTTGTTTTTTTTGTTTGTTTTTTTTTTTTTTTTTGAGACGGAGTCTGGCTCTGTTGCCCAGGCTGGAGTGCAATGGCGCGATCTCGGCTCACTGCAAGCTCCGCCTCCCGGGTTCACGCCATTCTCCTGCCTCAACCTCCGGAGTAGCTGGGACTACAGGCGCCCGCCACCACGCCTGGCTAATTTTTTTGTATTTTTTACTAGAGACGGGGTTTCACCATGTTAGCCAGGATGGTCTCGATCTCCTGACCTTGTGACCCATCCGCTTCAGCCTCCCAAAGTGCTGGGATTACAGGTGTAAGCCACCACGCCCGGCCTGCATTACCATTTTTAAAAGCATTAAAATTTACAAAATACTTAGGAACAACTTTAACAAAAGACATGTAAAACCTCTACAATGAAAACTATATAACACATACTGCCAAGACTTACGCTAGCAACTTAATGACTGCTATTTATTAAAATACTTTAATAATTTTAATTATTAAATATTTAATTAAATTATTTTAAATAATTATTGTTATACTTATTGTTAATTACTAAATTTATTAATTAAAATTATTAAATTTTAATTCATACATAACTTTAAGGAGGTTCTTGGAGGTAATGTTTTCATGAAGGCTTCCTCAAACTGGAGAAAAGCCTTACACAGGTCCTGGAAAGACTCTCTTTACTACTATCAGCACTATTAACAGTTGCTAAAGCATTTTTATAACAGAAATAATTGAATACTCAATTATTATTAACAGCTGAATATTCCAAAATGATTCAATTATTTTGAATAATTCAATTCTCTTTTTTCTCATTCTACCTAGATAATACTGATGTCCCCTTACCATAGCCCCTTATATATGACATTCCAGAAAAGGCAGGGCAGCACTATTGAAAATCCAAGCACTTTTTCTGGCTGATTTTCCATTGAGGTTAGATGAGCATACACTGCCTACATTCACAGAAAGGAGAAGGACCGCGTTTATCATCCTCACTCTGAAGGCCACTTCAGGAGCAACCCATTCAAACCTCCTGGGTGTGGAGGGTCACTCTTGCTCTTGCTCGCCAATGACCAATATAGGCAGGGTGTTCACCTGCTACTGTGATGAAGAGGTACAGTAAAAAACAGACCCCCGTTATCTTCCTCTTTTCGGCTTCTTTATCCCTTTCAGAGGTCCCTATTTTTCCATTTTTGTGAGCTTCATTCTAACTAGTTTGCAGATAAAACCATTTTGCCCAGTAAACAAACAAACAAAACCTTCTACTTGTATGTTTCGTGTACTATCGAACAGTATTTGGGCTTACACCTGTCTTTGTCAACTTGAATTAATTTTAAGATTAACATTTTTTAATATTTAGTTTGGGTTTTTCTGGCTAAGATTAGTAAAGAAAGCATAAATAAAAATTCACTGCGGGGATTTTTAAACGCTTGGTTAATTTTACAGGCATTGGCAGAAGCAATGTTTCTCTTCCTGTTCATCGATTCCAAGTTACAAACAGGGACAGAGAAATAGTTTAATGTCTTTCCCATTTAACTGAAACTTAAAAAGTAGCATATTTGCCTCCAGAAAAAACTAATGGACTCTGTGATAGGCAAAATAATGTCTTTTCCCCAAAGAGGTCCTCATCCAAATCTCCAAAACCTGTGAATAGGTTATGTTCTAGGGCAAGGGAGAATTAAGTTTGCAGGTGTAACTAAGAAATCCACTGACGACCAGGTGCAGTGGCTCATGCCTATAATCTCAGCACTCTGGGAGGCCAAGGAGGGAGGATTGCTTGAGCTCAGGAGTTCAAGACCAACCTGGCAACACAGCAAGACCCCCATCTCTGTTAAAAGAAAAACATCCACTGACTTTGAGATGGGGAGAGTAGCCTGGATCATCCAGGTGGGGCCCAGAAGTAGTGTCAGAGGGGTGCATCATGGGAAAGACTCAACAGTCATCACCGACTCTGAAGACCGTAGGGGACTGCCCGCCAAAGAATTCAGGCAGCCTCTAGATGGTAGAAAGGGGAAAGACACAGATCTTCCTCTAGGGCCTTTAGAAGGAACAGAGCCCTGCTGACACCTTGATTTTAGAGACCCATTATGAACATATGACCCTAGAACTATAAAATAATAAACTTGTATTGCATTAAACCACCAAGTTAGTGATAATTTTTTACAGCAGCAATAGGAAACTAATACAGAATCTTTGTTCATTAACAGGTGCGTGCCACCACACCTGGCTAATGTATTTTAAGTTTTAATCTTTAATTGTGGGGAATATCTTCTTTTAATTAGGGAATTTCAAATTTAAAAGAATAAAGCACTGTCCTGCTTTCTGTTTCTATGGATTTGCCTGTCTGGACATCTCATAAGTGGAATCATACCAGAAAAAAAAAAAAAGTATCCTTTTTCTTTGTTAAATAACGTAATTAAATAGTTTGGACACCAGGTGGCTCTAGACTACCAGATTTATCAAATGAGTGCTTTTCAGTTTTATGATCTTAACATATCACTGTAAAGGCAATGATGCAATTTTCTTTTAATAAGAAGAATGTTAAAAAACATCCCATTACATTTGCATCCAAGTTTTTTGACTATTGTTGGTCAGTCACTTAAATTAGTCTTGACAAATCTATAAGTTGGTTTCTGACAATTGTTGTGTGTGTGTTTTTTTTTAATCTAGAAAGATGAACTAAAAATGAATAGGTGTCACTAGAATATGACACAAGGGTAAGAACTTTTTTGGTTCCCAGTGCCTTGAATACTGACAGCATCCCATAGCCGGCACCCGATAAATAACTGTTGAATGAAAGAATATCTCATGTCCAATTTGCACATACAAATTTGTTTCTGAATAATCTGGAACTTGAAGAAGATCCTTTTGTCCAAGAATTTTTAATTTAGCACTATTCATAGAGCACTCGTTTCTTTAAATGTGCTTGCAATGCATTCTCCTTTATGCTAGAAATGAACAGCCATTCCTCATTACGTGATTACATGCAGTCGGCCCTGCCCCCGACCCAGGTGTTTCCAGTTCTAACCCAACACCCCTAGGCTTCCTACTCTCCTCCCAGTGTCTGTGAGTGATCTCGGGGGAGAGTGTGGTCAGGTCCACAGTGGACCAGAAGTCACCCACCTCCCTGGATGCAGGGGCTTGCATGGTACCTACCTGTGCCCTTGGACACTTTGTGCCCCTCTGCATTAAGCCCTCTCCTGTTGCCTGTCACGCCCGCCAAGTCAAAGTGAAAAAGTGTCTGCTTCAGAGACTTCTTCCCAGTTGAAGGGATGGAAAAATAATTTTCTCTCTACCCTTAATAGGTCTTAATTGGGGCTACCTATAACAAAGAAGAGATTAACATGAGAAAAACAGTTTATTACCGTATATGCCTCATGTATATTTGGAAGAAAACGCTGAGAAATGTGTCAATATTTAGAGTGGATCTCAAAAGAAGCATTTAAACTTCAAGCTTAAATATCATCATTCCGGGAAAAAAAGAAAGAAGAGTATGGGGAAAGGTCTGGAAAACATCATAAAACAAAGGTAAGGTTTTTTTTGTGCAGATTTAAATGTAAGCCTTCCCCATTGGTTATGAGTCTCTACTGATTTACTCCCCCTTTTTCCCTGGTGCAGAGAGAGAGACACCCTTACAAATAGAGACTGCCTTTAAAGATGTAAATTTCTTTTTTTAAAGGTAACTTTTCAGAAATACTCCTGTGTCTGCAGTTTCTCAAAATAACCAGCTCAAAATAAGCAACATGCTAAGGAGGCATATTTTGGGGTGGCATATTCTGGTCTCTTATAGTCATATTTGGTGTGGTATGTTCTGAGCCCCAGCACAATGTTCTCTGTCCCCAGACATCTTGTAAATTCTGATTCTTTCATAGTACTTTGTTCTCGCTGTGTTCAAATTGTTTTATATTTAGTTGTGTACAGTGGCATCAGATTATAATTTCTGCAGATAAAGGGTAATACTTCATCCTTTTTTATATTCCCTGTACCCAGCCAATATTGAGAATAAATAAGAGGAAAAGAGAGGAGAGGAGAAAGGAAAAAGGAAAGGAGGAAGGAAAGGAAAGGAAAAACGAAATGAGGAAGGAAAGGAGGAAGGAAAGGAAAGGAAAGGAAAAAGGAAAGAGAAGGGAGAGAAGGCTGTCCTATCATCGGGCTCAGACTGCAGATGGGTAAAATAACTGTTGCTGATTTCTTAACATTTAAATATGGGTGTGTGGCCAGGTGTGATGGCTCACACCTGAAATCCCAGCAGTTTGGGAGGCCGAGGCAGGCAGACCACCTGAGGTCAGGAGTTTGAGACCAGCCTGGCCAATGTGGAGAAGCCCCCATCTCTACAAAAAATACAAAAATTAGCCAGGCATGGTGCCTGTAATTCCAGCTTCTCAGGAGGCTGAGGCACAAGAATTGCTTGAACCCAGGAGGTGGAGGTTGCAGTGAGCCAAGATCGCACCACTGCACTCCAGCCTGGGCACCAGAGCGAGACTCCATCTCAAAGAAATAAAATATATATATATATGTGTATGTGCATATATGTTTAATCCAGGAAAAGCATAAACAGACTTACATTTATCATTTCGATATAATTTCCATTTGCAAACTCTTGGATGGTAAATATAATGAGACCTAAAATTAATGCTGTCTTTCCTCTTTAAAAAAGATAAGGAAGGAATTTGAATGCAAATTGTAATATTTTTCTTCAAAGGGGAATGATTTGCCACTCTTTAATTTGATAAAGTTCTTTATGCTTCAAATACATACCCAGGCTTTAAATATTAATAAACCTCAGAAAGCAGAAATAAAATCCTTAACCCTTCATGAATTAATTATCACAATTTAAAAACTCCAGTTTTACAAAGCATATCACAAAGTGCAAAATGGCTTTGCCAAATCATGTCTTCTTTGTGGTAATAACTCATATGATTAAATAAAATTTTACATGTGTTAAACTGAGCATTAATACTATAATTCAAAATTCTGATTTTGTGATATTGTATAATTTCAACTATAAATTTTTCCATTATATAAAATAACTATAATTATTATTTTTAATCAACTTTTATTTTTTATCAAAGTGCTATACTTGAATAGTATGAAAAATCAAAGATTGACCAGTGTGGTGGCTCTCGCCTGTAATCCCAGCACTTTGGGAGGCCAAGGGGGGCAGATCACCTGAAGTCAGGAGTTCGAGACCAGCCTGGCCAATGTGGCGAAACCCCATCTCTACTAAAAATACAAAAATTAGCCGGGTGTGGTGGTGTGCACCTGTAATCCCAGCTACTCTGGAGGCTGAGGCAGAAGAATCGCTTGAACCCAGGAGGCAGAGGTTGCAGTGAGCCGAGATCGTGCCACTGCACTCCAGCCTGGGTGACAGAGGGAGACTCTGTCTCAAAAAAAAATCAAAGATTATGAAACTTGATTTTTACAAAGTAGCCCCTTCTCTTCACTATCCTACTGCCACCATTCACCAAGTAACTAATTTCAATTTTTGTAAGTTGTTTTCACTGATTTTACTTTTTTATTTCTAAGTAATGTGTACATACTGCTGTCTCTTGGTTCATCTCAGTAGACATATCCATTGATTTCCAGTTAGGAGTAATAAGGATTTTAGCTTACTTATATCTTTTCTTTTCCTTTCACCACCTTCCCCAAAAAATAAAATCTCAAATATCTATTTATTTATTTGTATTTTATTTACTTATTTTTTGAGACAGAGTCTTGCTCTGTCACCCAGGCTGGAGTGCAGTGGCACAATCTCGGCTCACTGCACCCTCTGCCTCCCAGGTTCAAGTGATTCTTATGCTTCAGCCTCCTGAGTAGCCGGGATTACAGACATGTGCCACCATGCCCAGCTAATTTTTGTATTTTTAGTAAAGACAGGGTTTGCCATAATGGTCAGGCTGGTCTCGAACTCCTGACCTCAAGTGATCCACCTGCCTCAGCCTCCCAAAGTGCTGGGATTACAAGCATAAGCCATTGCGCCTGGCCAAAATCCCAAATATCTGTAAAATTTATATTCAGTGTTTTTATAATTTTGTCTGTGTATATGTAGTATGCAGTTTACTTCTGAGCCTAGTAGCGTGATTATATGTCCTTCCTTATGCAACTTGTTTTTTTCTAGAGTTAATGATTGCCTAATTTAAAGACAGTTTCTTAATTTTCTTTGGACGGCTGAATATTTCCACACCCTCAACAGCTCTGTAAAATGACTTTCAATTAAACTTTATACAAAACATGTCAGATAATTAAAGAATTACATCACTGTCTGCCCTGCTTCAGTTCTAGACTCTTCCTAGTGCCCCCATGTTCCTATTCCAATATGGATGGTTCCACTGTGGACCTGTTGCTTAATTGTTGTATTGGAACTTCCATTTCCCATCACCCAGGAAATTCTTTTTGTCTCTCTTGGATCTTCTGTTTCTTCAATCCCATGTATTCCAAAATCCCAATATCCTCCTCTTAATTTAGTTTTTTTTATGTGTGAGAGAGTGTGTGTGTGTGTGAGTGTATGTGCATATATGTGAATGCTTGGACACATCCTTAAACAGCTTTCTAAGAAAGGCGATTGGGAGTGTCAACCTTAAAAATAATGAGATTCAGAAAATATCATTAACAACACAGTTTGTTTGAATGCAAATCTTGAGGATGACCACCCAGAAACACTGACTCCAAACTAACAGGATTAGCATTCCGGAGTGGAGAAGTTAAGGTTTCACTAATACGTGCAGAGACAGAAATTTTAGCAGATTACATTTTCCTTAAAAGACCAGTGCATGCATTACGGTGATTTGATTGGTTATGGATTGTTACATTCCAAGGCAGATTACTTTATACTCTGTGAGAAGGAGTACTGATCTGAGAGGGTGTTTTCTCTGGTGATATTTAATCTTCCTAATTATTTACAGAAAAAAAAAGGCAGAAGTTGCAGCTGCATGTGGCATGACTCAGGCCACAGAGCCACATTCCTCTCAAGGCTCAGAATAATTTAAAGTTCCAACAGCTTTAAGTTTGAATTATTTAATTTCACATTTCCCTCCTTTCACTGACCTTTTGAAGAAACCGTCATAGATGAACTCAAATAGTTTTGGTTCCTTTCAAGTTCAGGAGCTTAGTCCTGTGTTGCTAGGTGGGCTCATCCTAGAGTGTCATATCCCATGGCAGGAGGAATTTGTTAGGCAATAAAACTGTTGGGGTGGCGTGGCAGTGGCCCATGCCTGTAATCCCAGCACTGTGGGAGGCTGAGGTGGGGAGATCACCTGGGGTCAGGAGTTCGAGACTGGCCTGGCCAACATAGTGAAACCTTGTCTCTACTAAAAATATAAAAATTAGCCAGACGTGGTGGCATGCGCCTGTAATCCCAGGTACTCAGGAGGCTGAGGCAGGAGAATCACTTGAACTGGGTGGGCAGAGGTTGCAGTGAGCCGAGATTGCGCCACTGCACTCCAGCCTGGGAGACAGAGTGAGACTCCATCTCAAAAACAACAACAACAACAACAAAACTATTGGGGTGTAGGCTGAATTTAAAGCAACATGAAGGAAGTGATTTTGTGACCTGAGTCAGGCTACATAGTTGCATCTTCAATTAATGCAATTCTTTGAGCAACCATTATTTTAGTTTTTTCAGTTGTATGTTGACTTCATTGCAAACAAATGCCACAGAAGTAATACAGACAAAAACAGGACAAAATACAACAAATGCTTATAATTCCAAGAATGCATAAGAGCTTCTGTGGCAAAGTTCACCAAGATCTAAACCTGCTTCTTGGCCAATCATTTAGAGTGGGTGTAGGATCTTAAAGTTTAGTTATTTAGGTTTTCATATCAGCCATTAATTTAGTGATGTTATCTGATTCTTCCAGAACGGAAACACAACACTTCATCTTTATGATAACATGGGTTCCCCGTGTATTATCACAGGGGATACAGTGAGTATGTTTAAAGCCATATGGTTCTGTAATGCAGCCTTTCTCTCTTTTTTTTTTTTTGAAACAGTCTCATTCTCTTGCTCAGGCTGGAGTACAGTGGCGCAATCTCAGCTCACTGCAACCTCCACCTCCCAGGCTCAAATGATTCTCCTGCCTCAGCCTCCTGAGTAGCTGGAACTACAGGCATGCACCACCACACCCAGCTAATTTTTGTATTTTTAGTAGAGACACATGCCCAGCTAACTTTCGTATTTTTAGTAGAGACGGGGTTTCACCATGTTGGCCAGGCTGCTCTGGAACTCCTGGCCTCAAGTGACTTGCCCACCTCAGTCTCCCAAAGTGCTGGGATTTGAAGTGGTGTTGTTTTCCTGGGGTAATTTGTTGTCCAATGACCATGGAAAACTAGGACGCACACACACAAAGAGTGAAGTTAAGAGTGAAGGTTCAATAGGCAAAAGAGACAATAGCTCTCTCTTCTGCAGACAGAGGGATCCCAAATGGGTTTCTGCTACCACCATGAAATGCAGAAGGTTTTATAGATGGGTTTGAGGAGGAGGTGTCTGATTTACATAGGGCACGAGAGATAGGCCAGACCATTGCGTCATTTGCATAGCACACAAAGAACTGGTTAGGACTAGGTGTGACGTTTGCATAGCACCCTGAGGAAGCTGGCTGCCCCACCCTAATCTTTTATGATGCAGATGGGTTCTCTACCCAGCCATTGCCATGTTGCCTACCTTTTTTTTCTCTTTTTTTTTTTTTTTTTTTTTGAGATGGAGTCCGGCTCTGTCGCCCAGGCTGAAGCACAGTGGCACGATCTCGGCTCACTGCAAGCTCCACCTCCCAGGTTCATGCCATTCTCCTGCCTCAGCCTCCCAAGTGGCTGGGACTACAGGCGCCTGCCACCACGCCTGGCTAATTTTTTGCATTTTTAGTAGAGACGGGGTTTCATCATGTTAGCCAGAATGGTCTCGATCCCCTGACCTCGTGATCCACCCACCTCGGCCTCCCAAAATGCTGGGATTACAGGCGTAAGCCACCGCACCGCGCTTTGTTGCCTACCTTTTTACTACACACGTGGTGACAAAGAAAAGGAAATATGGGGCCTCCGTGTTGAACATACCTGGCTTCCAGGCAGCCCTTTTCTATTGGCACAGCTGGCCGGCATTCACCTGTGCAAGCTTCCAGCTTGCTTATCTGTGTCTGCAGCTTGATTTTTTCAGGCTGCTCTTTGTAAGAAAAGAAATAATTTTGTGCCTGCTTTTTGTTAAAAAGAGAAATTCCACCAAGAACTCTGTTGCCCTTACTATCTAAATAATTTCTTTCTACCTCCTGTTTCAGGGTTACAGGCATGAGCCACTGCACCTGAACAATGCAGCCTTTCTCATAAGAGAAACTTTATTGTTTAATAACAAGATAATCATGCAACTATCATTTAATGTCTTTTTTGTGTAATTGATTAGGGCCTTTACATGCCAAAGGACCTCTTCAATACCCCATTGTGGCAGAAAGATGGAAGCTAATTGATCATACCAATGAAATACAAAACAAACCCAATAAGATTATAAATGAAGAAGATTTGCAGGCTTTGTAATTTACAAGATTGTAAATTATTCAATCTTGTGCCCAGGCATAATGCAAAGAACACTGCTCTAACAATCCTGGTTGTAACCATGGCCATAGTTTGATGCCACATAGCCAAGATGTACAATTTGGAGATAGCCAGTGTTGGAAATAAATGCTCAGTGCCGCAAAGAAGAATCAGCCCTCCAGCAAAAAGCTTTCTCATCAAGGCAATTTACCTCTGCAGAAAGGTGTCACTTGCGCCTGGCATGTCACAAGAGCACACCAAGTGGGATAGGGCAGGAGTTTTTATCTCTAACGTAGCAACTCCTGTAGCTGTGTCCTTTCCCCACTGGCTAGAGTCGGACCACACTAAGCTGACCCAGTTGGCTACTGTTTAAAATTGAATAGGGCTAATTAGGTGGGAAGAGAGAAGCTGTTTGTTACAGTACAAGGCATGTTTGGTCATGTTAGGGCACAGTAAAGGTGGAAGGATGTTTTGGTGGGACGAGCAATTGCAGAGTGGGTAGCTGAGGGGATAGATGCGAATTACAGATTAGGGCTGGCAGGAAGGTTATTTACCGTAACTAGGGGCAAGGAGAGGTACAAAGAATGAGGAAATTAGGCTTGAAAATAGAGAACAAGGAGCAAGGAAGCTGAACAAGCTGACTCTTTGAAAAGGAACTTACTGTACCTAACACCAGTAAATACTTGTGCCCCTTCAGTAGCATGTCAATCAATACTGTGTAATATAATGGTGTGGATGCACTGTTCCTTAAGTATCCATCCCATATCTCTTGTACTACTGGGTTGTGTATCCTTAGTGTAATTCTTTCATTCTCAACATTTAGGGGCAAGCTGACTGAGCTGACCAAATAGGGAGTAAGCCAGATAAAACCATCCCAAATTTGTGTTATACTATCTTGAAATTGAGTTGTCTTACATCTCATTTTGGGCAATACCAGCCATAAAGCTAATGAACTGGCCTCTTTTTCTGAAAAGCCTTCCTATGTCCCTATGTCCTTTGCTCCTTTGCTTTTAAAGTTTTGTTTTGCTTTGTTTTGTTTTAAGACAGAGTCCGGCTCTGTTACCCAGGCTGGAGTGCAGTGGTGTAATCTCCTGTCACTGCAGCCTCCACCTCCTGGGTTCAAGCAATTCTCCTACCTCAGCCTCTGTAGTAGCTGGTATTACAGGCATGCATGACCACACCTGGCTAATTTTTATATATATATATATTTTTAGTGGAGATGGGGTTTCACCATGTCAGCCAGGCTAGTCCCGAACTCCTGACTTCAAGTGATGTGCCTGCCTCAGCCTCCTATAAAATATTATTTAAAAGGCCCAGATACAGTGGCTCATGCCTGTAATCCCAGCACTTTGGGAGGCCAAGGCGGGTGGATCACTTGAGCTCAGGAGTTTGAGACAAGCCTGGCCAACATGGTGAAACCCTGTCTCTACTAAAAATACAAAAATTAGCTGAGTGTGCTGGTGACCACCTGTAGACTGAGCCTGGGAGATGGAGGTTTCAGTGTGCCAAGATCACGCCACTGCACTCCAGCCTGGGTGAAAGAGTGAGACTACTTCTCAAAAAAAAAAAAAAAAAAAAATGATTGGCCGGGCACAGTGGCTCACACCTGTAATCCCAGCACTTTGGGATGCCGAGGCAGGCAGATCACCTGAGGTCAGGAGTTTGAGACCAGCCTGGCCAACCTGGTGAAACCCCGTCTCTACTAAAAATACAAAAATTAGCCGAGTGTGGTGGAGCATGCCTGTAATCCCAGCTACTCAGGAGGCTGAGGCACAAGAATCACTTGAACCCAAGAGGCAGAGATTGCAGTGAGACAAGATCGTGCCATTGCACTCCAGCCTGGGCAACAAGAACAAAACTCTGTCTCAAAAAAAAAAAAATTATTAAAAGGCCAGTGATACTTATCATTTCTAGTCATGCTAGTGTTAAGCACCAATGAGTATTCTTGAGAAATACAGATATAGTTCTTTCTTTCTTTTTCTTACTCTGTTGCCCAGGCTGGAGTGCAGTGGCATGATCTTGGCTTACTGCAACCTCTGGTTCCCAGATTCAAGAAATTCAGGCCGGGCGCGGTGGCTCACGCTTGTAATCCCAGCACTTTGGGAGGCCGAGGCGGGCGGATCACGAGGTCAGGAGATCGAGACCATGGTGAAACCCCGTCTCTACTAAAAATACAAAAAATTAGCCGCGCGTGGTGGCGGGCGCCTGTAGTCCCAGCTACTCGGAGAGGCTGAGGCAGGAGAATGGCGTGAACCCGGGAGGCGGAGCTTGCAGTGAGCCGAGATCGCGCCACTGCACCCCAGCCTGGGCGACAGAGCGAGACTCCGTCTCAAAAAAAAAAAAAAGAAAGAAATTCTCCCGCCTCAGCCACCTGGGTAGTGGGGATTATAGGCACCCGCCACCATGCCCAGCTAATTTTTGTGGATATATTTCTGACATTCTACCCAATCTTGTTCTTGGAAAGGAGATATCCACCATGTTAAGCCAAAACCACCAGAAAGGGCATAAGACCACACACCCAACAAGTGTTTTCTCTAATCCATTTGCATTGTCCTGAGCCTCTCCAAGAAGAGATTTGCTTCATGGACAATAGCTGGTGACAGTGGCAGCAAAACATAAGAACTAGGAATGAAAAGAAAGAAATTTGATAGGTGGGGCACAGTGGCTCACACCTGTAATCCTAGCACTTTGGGAGGCCAAGGCAGGCAGATTACGAGGTCAGGAGTTCGAGAACAGCCTGGCCAACATGGCGAAACCCTGTCTCTAATAATAATACAAAACTTAGCCGGGCGTGGTGGTGGGCACCTGTAGTCCCAGGTACTCGGGAGACTGAGGCAGGAGAATTGCTTGAACCTGGGAGGCAGAGGTTGCAGTGAGCCGAGATCATGCCACCACATTCCAGCCTGGGTGACAGAGTGAGACTTCATCTCAAAAAAAAAAAAAAAAAGAAAGAAATTTGGTGAGAACTTGCAAGTGAACACCTTCTCCATCTATTAGTCATCATTAACATTAAACATTTTCCGGCAGTAAATGAGTTTAATAAAATAAAATTAAATATTCATTTAGAGATACAGGCCTGGTCCAGTGTCTTGGGAAAGCTGACTACCTCAGATGTCATCTTTTTCTTGTTCTTGTTGGTTCTGGAGAATTTCCATCTTAGCTCACTGGTTTGAGATGAAGTCCAAATGGGCAAAATGGCTTTCTTTACATGGTGATATATATCCAGGAATCACTGGTTGGCACAAGAGTTTTTGGGGTACCTGATAAGATTCCTTCCACCTTGATTGGTAAGAGTCCTTTAAAAGTAGCATTTCCAATCAACAAAATCTCCTGGTTGAAGTACATAGTCCTTTAAAAGTAGCATTTCCAATCAACAAAATCTCCTGGTTGAAGTCCATAGTCCTTGAGTTTTTTTGTCTCCTGGGAGCTCAGTGTGGAAAGAGTCTTTTACTAACTTACAGTTTTTAGTTAGCTGCCTTATAAGGCTACTGCAATAATAGAACATATCCCCTTTTAATATCATAGAGTCACAGTTTCCTAGAGACAATTTAATAGGTGTGCCTGTAATAATTTCAAATGGAAACAACTGACATTTACCAAAAAGGGTCAATCTTAGGTTAAGCAAAGCCAATGGAAGAGCTTTTGGCCAAAGGAATTTCTCTTCTTTTTTTTTTTTTTTGTTTAGATGGAGTTTCACTCTTGTTGCCCAGGCTGGAGTGCAATGGCGTGAACTCGGCTCACCGCAACCTTTGCCTCCAAAGTTCAAGCAATTCTCCTGCCTCAGCCTCCCAAGTAGCTGGGATTACAGGCATGAGCTACCATGCCCAGCTAATTTTGTATTTTTAGTAGAGATGGGGTTTCTCCATGTTGGTCAGGCTGGTCTCGAACTCCCGACCTCAGGTGATCCGCTCACCTTGGCTTCCCAAAGTGCTGGGATTACAGGCGTGAACCACTGCACCCGGCCTTGGCCAAGGGAATTTTTAAAACCTCGGTTAATTTTTGCCAGTTGAGTTTTGGTGATTCTGTTTGTGCATTTACCTGTCCCAGGTGACTGGGGGTGATAGGCAAAATGGAAACATTGGAGAATGAGCAAGATTTTACATACTGACTGGATTATTTGTCCAGTAAAATGAGCACATCTGTCCTCTGTCACTGTGAAGTTCTAGAGGGACTACCCACGTTGCAATAATTTTTTTCTAGAAGAATTTTACTTATCACTAAGGCTGTTGCTCTTCTGCATAGAAATACTTCCACCCTATGACAAAACGTACAAACTGTTACTAGAACATACTTATATTCTTGTATTCCTGGTAGCTGAATAAAATCTAGTTGCCATACCTCAATTAGGCTTTCTGGTAAAGGAAAATGACCCAGAGAACTATGTAAACGTTTCCCTGGATTATCTTTTGGACAGATGTGGCAGCAATTATACACCTTATGAGCAACAGTTGGAGATTTCCAATAATCTTGTTTTTCCCAAGCAATCATCTTATCAGGGCTCCAATGAGTTAAATCATGCACATGAGTTAAGAAAGATAACTGTAATTTGGTTGGAAGCATAAGTAGACCATTTGGTCCATATCATAGCCCAGTCTCAGACAAGTACATTCCCCCTTTACTTTCCCAATTTTCTTGTTCTGTTTTTGGAGCTTTGGATTGAGCTAATTTTATATCAAAATCAAGTGCTTTCTTAAAAGCTAAAATGGGTTTTCTTGTTCAGATGCGCTTAGTACAGCCCTTTTTGCTGTACTATCTGCTAATTGATTTCCTTTGCTTTCTGAAATATTTGACTTTGAATGGCTTGGAATCTTGATAAAGGGTAATGATTTGGGCAATAATATAGCTTCCAATAATTCTGAAATAAGGTGTCTCTTTTTTGTGGACTGACCAGAAGAGGTTAAAAATCATCTTTATTTCCATAGCATTCCAAAGTAATGAGCTACTCTAAAAGCCTATCAGCTATTTGTATATATATATTAGCAGTTGTTCCTTTTGCCAATTGACAGTTTTAATTAATGCTATTAACTTTGCTTTTGGAGCTGAGGACTCTCCTGGAAGATGCGCATTTTCTATTTCCTCAGTCAAGGATACTACAGCATCACCTGCGTGGTAAATTTCAGATCTACCCTTTAAGTAAGATCCATCTGCAAACCAAATAACCTCAGCATTAGTAAGGAGGGTTTCTTGCAGGTCCATCCTAGGAGAGGAGCTGGTTGGTTAAGAGTATGCAATCATGTGGTGTTTCATCTGAAGGCAGGGGCAGTTGAATTTAGAAAAATTTAGACTTTTACATCTGGAGATTGATTGGGGAGCAGAAAGAAGAACTTTTTATGAGAAGCCAGTCTACTAACTGAATAGTGTTAAATGTGGTGCAAGTTGAGAAGTGCTTCCACAGAATGTGGAATGAAGACCGTGAGGGGAGATCCTATCACTTTGTTTGGTTGCTGTAGGGACAGTAGCGGTTATTGCTGTCATGCAAGGTTGCAGTTCTTTAGCTGTGGGGTCCAGTTGTTGACTATAGTATCCTACAAGTCTATTTTGATCTCCATGTTTTTGAGTCAGAATGCCTAAGGCAGTTCATGAACAAACAATGAAAATGAAATGTTACAATTTAGATACCCTAACACTGGGGCATCTATAAGACTCTTAAATTTCTTCCAGTGTTAGCCAGGGGTGGTGGCTCACCCCTGTAATCCCAGCACTCTGGGAGGCTGAGGAGGGCAGATCACCCGAGGTCAGGAGTTTGAGACCAGCCTGGCCAACATGGCGAAACCCCATCTCTACTAAAAATACAAAAATTAGCCAGGTGTGGTGGCATGCACTTGTAATCCCAACTACTTGGGAGGCTGAAGCAGGAGAATCACTTGAATCCAGGAGGTGGAGGCTGCAGTGAGCTGAGATTGCACCACTGCCCTCCAGCCTGGGCAACAGCAAGATTCCGTCTCAAAAAAAAAACCAAAAATTTCCAATGTTAACTGATTTTCCTCTGTTCATTCCAGGGGGTCCAGTTTACCTTATTTAAAAAGAGTATATAAAGGTTGAGTTTTTAAGGAGAAGTTTGGAATTCAGTTTTCTCAGTATCCTGTTAACTCCCAAAATTCTCTCAGTTGTTTCTTAGTTTTGGGGGTATGGAAGGCCAATATTCCTTTTATTCTTTTTTTTTTTTTTTTTTTTTTGAGATGGAGTCTCACTCTGTCACCCAGGCTGGAGTGCAGTGGCGCGATCTCAGCTCACGGCAACCTCTGCTCCCTGGGTGCAAGCCTCAGCCTCCCGAGTAGCTGGGATTACAGGCGCCTGCCACTGTGCTCGGCTAATTTTTGTATTTTTAGTAGAGACGGGGTTTCACCATCTTGGCCAGGCTGAGTTTGAACTCCTGACCTCGTGATCTGCCTGCCTCGGCCTCCCAAAGTGCTGGGATTACAGGTGTGAACCACTGCACTCAGCCCAATATTCTTTTTATTCTAGCTGAATTGATAAAGAGGCTTTCCTTTGATATTAGGTAACTTAAATATCTTACTTGTTTTTGACAGAATTGAAGTTTTTTCTTTGAGGCTTTGTGTTCCTTTGAAACTAATCATTGTAATAAATAAATTCCATCCTCTATGTAGGTTTGTTTATCTCCTGAGCACAGAAGTAAATTGTCTCCATACTGTATCAAGGTGTATTTCTTAAGGAAGTCAACATCTGAAAGGTCTGCTATTAATATTTGTGAAAAATAAGTTGTACTCTTCAGTATATCCCTGAGGCATAACTGTTCATGTGTATTGTCTATCTTCCCAAGTGAAGGTAAAGAGAAATTGATTATCTTTATCCACAGGAATGCTGAAGAATGAGCCACATAGGTCTCTTACAGTAAAGAACACACCTTCAGTTGAGATGGCAGTCAACACATATGCAGGTTTGGTAACCATTGGATGTGAGGAATGACTATGTTATTAATTGCCCTCAGAGTCTGTGCAAATCTCCACCCTCTACTGTTTGGAGTATGAGCTTGTATAAAAAATAATCAAGCCTCTTTTCATATAATCCAATAGGTCTTATCCCTTCCTATGCCTCTGATCTTAGAGAATATTGTTTAAGGTTTGGAAAAGGTTTTGATGGATTTATTTGAATTTTAATTGGGGCAGCTAAGATAATTTTTCCAATATTGGTGGAGAATTTTGATCACAATTGATCAAGTACTAGTTTTAATCTTTAAAAAAAACTTTTATTAATATAAAATATGGAACATTTCATGAATTTGCATATCATCTTCATGCAGGGGACATGCTAATCTTCGCTGTCATCCCAATTTTATTATATGTGCTATTGAAGGAAGCACTCAAGTACTATTTTTAACAGCTCTTGTTACATAATTCTTCATTATTTAACAATCTACTTTCCTTCATGATAATATTAATTGCTATTTGTGATGTAAAAGCATCAGAATTTGAGAAAATTTTGGACCTAATAATTCTATTTTACCTTCTAATTCTAAATATATCCCCCCTCCTTTTCATTTGAGACGGAATCTTGCTCTGTCACCAGGCTGGAGTGCAGTGGCACGATCTCAGCTCACTGCAACCTCCGCTTCCCAGGTTCAAGTGATTCTTCTGCCTCAGTCTCCTGAGTAGCTGGGATTACAGGTGCACACGACCATGACTGGCTAATTTTTGTATTTTTAGTAGAGACAGGGTTTCACCATGTTGGCCAGGATCATCTCGATCTCCTGACCTCATGATCTGCCAGCCTCAGCCTCCCAAAGTGCTGGGATTACAGGCATGAGTCACAGCACCCGGCCTTCCCCCTTTTGAAAGAAAGATATGTGAGTATTATATAACTCTAGGAAATCTCTCCCTATCAGATGGTTGGAGGCTAAGGGGGCAAAGAGGAAGACATGTTAGGTTCCCTCTAGGGGAGCTAACTGAAAAACTATAGGGTTGAGATTGATATAGTGATATAGGAGTATTTGTTTCACCCATGATTTGTACTGGTTTTTTACTCTGAGGAATGTAACCTCATAATAAGGTGAGATATATCACTGATAATGTAGCTCCAGTGTCATTAAGAGTTTGTGTTTGGTCTCCATTTAAATTAATTCTAACCTTCCCTAAGTTATTTATAAGGAGGTAAGAAAAGGTCCATTTGGTTTCCTCAGAGCATCCTTATTCTTTTTCTTTGACTTGTTGCCCTCATTTCCATTTTAATTTTCTACAATCCATTTTGAAATATTCAGCCTTTTTTCAGTAATTGCAAAGCAGGGGATTAGGTCAGTTTGGGAACTTTTTAGGCTGTTTAGGGGTTACAAATTGGTTGGACAATTGTTTTAATTGTAAACTCATGATCTTATTTGCTTTTCCTCCCTGCTTAACTTCTCTTTCCTTTTATTTCTGGGTTAGAGTACTGGACATTTGATCAGCAAAATTAACTAGATCATGAGTTTGAGAGGTTCCCCAAATAGGGCGTTGTCTTTTTGTTATAAAAAGACCATTCTTCACTTAATCCATTTACAAAGCTTGAGTTAAGGAGAATATCATTTTGGTGATTAGTATAACTTTCTTCTGATAAGCCTGAATATTATTTAAATGTTTTTCAAATTTTTCATAGTATGACATTATAGCCTTATCAATATTTTATTTACATTGTTGTATTTTTTCCAATCTTTAGAAACCAAAGGGAATAGTGGCTAGTAAAACTTTGGCAGTATTGCAGGCCCATTCATGATCCTCTAAAGGATTTCTCCAACTTGCCTTTGCTATCTAATCTTTGGCTTTAATTTCTTTTCCTTTTTTTTTTTTTTTTTTTTTTGAGATGGACTCTTGCTTTGTCACCCAGGCTGGAGTGCAGTGGCACGATCTCCGCTCACTGCAAGCTCCGCCTCCCAGGTTCATGCCATTCTCCTGCCTCAGCCTGCCGAGTAGCTGAGACTACAGGCGTCCACCACCACGCCCAGCTAATTTTTTGTATTTTTAGTAGAGACGGGGTTTCATCGTGTTAGCCAGTTTGGTCTCGATCTCCTGACCTCGTGATCCACCCGCCTCGGCCTCCCAAAGTGCTGAGATTGCAGGCGTGAGCCACGTGCCCAGCCTGGCTTTACTTTGTAACACTAAATGTGAACCAATTGATATAAATCAGAAAATCTAGGATCATAAGTGTCAATGTTTAATTCAAATTCTCTAGCAAATTGTGCTCACTTCAGCAGCACATGTACAAATTCTCTAGCAAATTAAGCAGGCATCGTGGTGCATGCCTGTAATCCCAGCTACTTGGTAGGTTGAGGTGGGAGGATCATTTGAGCCCAGGAGGTGGAGGTTGCAGTGAAGCGAGATTAC
Source organism: Symphalangus syndactylus (assembly GCF_028878055.3). Taxonomy (NCBI): domain Eukaryota; kingdom Metazoa; phylum Chordata; class Mammalia; order Primates; family Hylobatidae; genus Symphalangus; species Symphalangus syndactylus. The sequence goes on along the minus strand of NC_072438.2, from coordinate 72,734,255 downwards.
ACCACTGCACTCCGCCTGAGTGATAGAGCAAGACCCTGTCTCCAAAACAAAACAAATTCTCTAGCAAATCCAGTAGGGTCCTGAAGAGGATCCAAGAATTCTTTAAACCAAGGCAGATTCTCCTCTGCTGGACATAGGGTATTCCCAAAATGGAGTCACAACAGCAGAAGGAGGAGGCAGAGGTGAAGGAAGGGAGGAAAGGAGGAAAGGAAGGAGGGAAGGAGGGAGGGAGGGATGAGGAGAGAGGGAAGGTATGTCCAAACAAAGAAGTTTTGACAAAACAGAAAGAAGAGCTGAAGAAGGAGAAATTTCAGCAGTCTTTTTCAACTTAAAAATTGTTTTAGGCCCAGGCACGGTGGCTCACGCCTGTAATTCCAGCACTTTGGGAGGCCAAGGCAGGCGGATCACGAGGTCAGGAGATCAAGACTATCCTGGCTAACACGGTGAAACCCTGTCTGTACTAAAAAATACAAAAAATTTAGCCGGGCGCGGTGGCGGGCATCTGTAGTCCCAGCTACTTGGGAGGCTGAGGCAGGAGAATGGCAGGAACCCAGGAGGTGGAGTTTGCAGTGAGCAGAGATCGCGCCACTGCACTCCAGCCTGAGTGACAGAGCAAGACTCCATCTCAAAAAAAAAAAAATTGTTTTAGGCACTTTTGTTTTCTTCTTGCAAAGAAATGATTTTATCAGAATCTCTTTTAGAAGCTTCCAAGTACCACTGAAAATCAATCTGCCAGTTGTTTTATTTTATTTTAGTGCCAGCTTTTTCTAATTGAGTGTGCAAACTAGGTTAGGTACTTAAAAGGTACCCCCATTTGGCCATTATAATTTGGTCATTGTGAGTTATATGAGACCATTTTTCTAAATATTTGCATATAAAGGTGCCATAAGTATTAAACATGATTCTAGCTGATGTTTCTAAGGGTGGATCTCTCCATAAGGAAGAAGACTCAGTTTTAGAAGTATGAGTGCTCAGAATTTAGACTTCACTTTTGAATGATCAAAAAGACCTAGTGGGAAGTGTTTTGGATTGAGTGTGCTGATTGTGGGAATAGCTCTTCAAAGTATCACCCTTGAGTTAGTTCTTCTTGTTTATGTGTCTTGGTGGTCCCAAGAGACTTGAGTGCTTAAGGCACTAGGTGATCAACTTGTATGTATGCTAACAGGATTAAGCAAAGTTCCCCGTATATTCTTCTGAAGGGATTCCCTTTAGAACAGTTTATTTCATGAGTGATAAGCTCCAACACTCCCTCAAGACCTTACTCACTAAAGGTGCCTTTTGGATGGGAAAGACGATGTGTCTTGTCTTCGGGACTTATCTTGTCCTCGTAGAGAGCCTTTTATAATATTCACTCAAAAAAAAAAAAGTTTAGATTTGTCAATTGAACCAAGCTTCAGAATCTGACCAGCTCTAAAGTTTACAAAATTTTCACTTAAGCCACAGAGATTCACTTCCTCTTTTCAAAGAGAAACTGTTTTCTCCCTAACCAAAATTTGGTACAAGAGAAAAGGTTGAAAAACTCCAAGCAGTAGTTCCAAATAAAACCTTAAGCTCAGAGAAAAGTGAAAATCACAAATCTGCAATTAGCAGAATCTCTAGAGAATAACAAACCAAACTCCTACCTTGTTGTAGAACTTCAGTTCCAACCCCATTGAGTTAGGAATGTGTGTAATGCAAATAAAGTCTGCATCCTCAACCAATCCAGGAGAACTCAAACTTGAAAGGGGCCTTACCAGAGATTTGCATAGCCTGTGAAGTCAGGAAAATGAAAATCATTTGTGCTGGTACCAAGGCTCAAGTTGTTGACAAAGCGATGAGGATTGCTGAAGTTCTGCTTCAAGTCCCATCGTGGTCACCAAAATGTCAACCTTAAGTAATGAGATTCAGAAAATATAAATTTGTACAGAGTCTATTCAAACACAAGCCTTGAGGATGGCCGCTCGGGAACCAGTGACTACAAACAAACAAGGTCAGTATTCCAAAGTGGAGAAGTTAAGGTTTCAGGCCGGGCGCAGTGGCTCACGCCTGTAATCCCAGCACTTTGGGAGGCCAAGGCGGGTGGATCACGAGGTCAAGAGATCGAGACCATCCTGGCCAACATGGTGAAAGCCTGTCTCTACTAAAAATACAAAAATTAGCCTGACGTGGTGGCATGCACCGGTAGTCCCAGCTACTCGGGAGGCTGAGGCAGGAGAATCACTTGAACCTGGGAGGTGGAGGTTGCGGTGAGCTGAGATCACACCACTGAACTCCAGCCTGGTGACAGAGCAAGACTCTGTCTCAAAAAAAAAAAAAAAAAAAAAAGTTAAGGTTTCACTTATATAGGCAGAAACAGAGAAACTTTAGCAGATTACAGCATTTTCCTTACAAGACCGTTCCCTATATGAGAGCAATTTGATTGGTTACAGATTGCTACATCCCAAGGAAGATTACTTTATTGCTCCATGAGGGAGGTAGTGATCTGAGGGGGTCTCATGTCTGAGGCCATTTGGTCTTCTTAATTATTTACAAGAAAAAAAGGCAGAAGTTGCAGCTGCATGCTGCGTGACTCAGACTACATAGCCACCCTCCACTTGAAGCTCAGAATAATTCAAATTTCCAACAGCTTTAAGTTTGAATTATTTAATTTCACAGGAGGTACATTTTTTGAAGACTTGTATGTGTAAAAATGTCTCTTTTCTACCCTTTTACTTGATAGCAAATTTGGCTAAATATATAATTCTTGGTTAAACAAAAAATAACTTTCCCTTGGAAATTTGAAGGTATAACTCCCTTATCTTCTACCTTCCATTTCCATGAGAAGTTTGATGCCATTCTTATTCACAATCTTCTATTCATTAATTTTCTGTCTCCACCCTATTTCTCCACCCCTACCAGAGCTTTTAGAGACTTCTGTTTATCCCTAGGGTTTGAAATTTCATCATAATAAGTCCTTTGTTGTCACTGGCTTATGTTATTTGATGGGAATTTTTTTTTTTTTTTTTTTTTTTTTTTTTTTTTTTTTTTTTGAGACAGGGTCTCACTCTGTCGCCAAGGCTGGAGTGCAGTGGCATGAGGATGGCCCATTGCAGCTTCGATCTCTTGGGCTCAGGTGATTCTACCACCTCAGCCTCCCGGGTAGCTGGGACTACAGGTATGTGCCACCACGCCCAGCTAAGTTTTTTGTATTTTTTTGTAGAGACAGGGTTTCACTATGTTGCCCAGGCTGGTCTCGAACTCCTGGGCTCAAGCAATCCTCCTGCCTTGGCTTCCCAAAGTGCTGGGATTACAGGCGTGAGCCATCATGCCTGGCCTTGTGGGATATTTGTTTGTCTTTTACTCATTGGTCTAGATACCAAAAAGTTGTTTTTGAGAAGAGGCTCATGTTCTTCAGCTCTGAAAAACTCTCTTATATTATTTTATTAATACTTTTCTCCACCAGTCTTTTCTGTTCTCTTTCTGGCACTCCTATTAATTAGCTGTCAGGCTTCCTGGATTGAGCATCTAATTTCTTATGTTTTCTCTCTTATTGTCCAATTATTTGCCACTTTGCTCTGGTTTTGGATTCCCTAACTATACCCTCTACTTTACTATTGAGATTTTCATTTCTGCCATCTAATTTTTATTTTCCTGATGTTTTTGTTGTTGTTATCTGAATACTCTTAAGTCCATTTATATTTGAGAATGGGACACAGAAAAGCTGAGAGCTGGCCGGCCGCGGTGGCTCATGCCTGTAATCCCAGTACTTTGGGAGGCCGAGGCGGGTGGATCTCAAGGTCAGGAAATCAAGAGCATCCTGGCTAACACGGTGAAGCCCCGTCTCTGCTAAAAATACAGAAGAATTGGCTGGGTTTGATGGTGGGCGCCTGTGGTCCCAGCTACTTGGGAGGCTGAGGCGAGAGAGTGGTGTGAACCCGGGAGGCGGAGCTTGCAGTGAGCCGAGATCGCGCCACTGCACTCCAGCCTGGGCGACAGAGAAAGACTCCGTCTCCAAAAAAAAAATAAATAAATAAATAAGAAAATAAAATTTGAAAGCTGAGAGCTGTGTTTGTGAACAAGTGTGTCGAGAGTGATCAGGTGTGGGCAATGACCATTATCTCAGGGAACTCTCAAAGGCCAAAATGTGGAGGTCTTTTCTCTATGACTATTTAATTTCTCTAGAGGAGGAACCTGTAATTTCTTGCCTACCTGGTAGATAACCTTGCTGCTGGCCTTCTGAGAGAGAAAGAGAAAGTTGGGGTAGAGATGGGAAGAATGATAGTCACGTTTCTTCTTGATCATCCTATAGCAAAGAAGAAAAAGTGACAAGCCACAATAACAAACCTAGACGTCCCAATTATCTGTTCAATACCTCACTTTAAAAAATATGTACATTTATACAGATAATCAGGGACACTAGATATCTGTTTTTACATCAGTTCTGTTTCCAGCCCCACTTCTTACTCTTGTCCACCAGTGTATGTCCACTCTTTGCTCCCAAAGTTCTTCAGGGTTCTATCAGTCAAATAATCTTCCTTTTGGCCCATAATTTCCTCTGGAAACCCTTTAAGATATGCCTACCTCTCGCTCTACATCAACAACCACTCCTTTGTCTGGTGTTCATCAACTGATGGCCCTTCTACCCTTTATATCATCATTTGGGCTTACATGTTTTCCTTTCATTAGCTGTCATTACAGAGGAGTCTCAAAAGAGACAAAAAATAAACAAGTGGATCAACTATTTTTCATCAAAAATATTTAGAAACAATAAGATCTTTTTGCAGAGGGTCATAGTGTGTTTTTTGTTTTTGTTTTTTGAGACAGAGTCTCGCTCTGTCTCCCAGGCTGGAGTGCAGTGGCACAATCTTGGCTCACTGCCACCTCTGTCTCCTGGGTTCAAGCAATTCTCCTGCCTCATCCTCCCGAGTAGCTGGGACTACAGTCATGTGCCACCACGCCCGGCTAATTTTTTTTGTATTTTTAGTAGAGACGTGGTTTCACCATGTTGGTCAGGCTCGTCTCAGACTCCTGACCTCAAATGATCCACCCGCCTCGGCCTCCCAAAGTGCTGGGATTATAAGCATGAGCCACCGAGCCCATAGTGTCTTAAGCGTCTTAAGTGTCTTGAGCCCATAGTGTCTTAAGATTGCAGTCAAAGAGAAATACTTTAAAGAAAGCAATATTCTATATGAAAGCATATAGGCTAAGTTATTCATTCTGGCTTTACTACCTGCTAGTTATATGATTTGGAGCAAATTATTGGATCTCTCAAGAGCCTCAGTTTCCTCCTCTTTAAAATGCAATTCATAATACCTCAAGTATTGTCAAGAGTTATAAGCACATATAATGCGTTCAGTCAATATAAGTTCCCTTTTTGCTTTGAAATGAACAAGTAAAAGATGACAAGGAGTGATAAAGCTCATCAAGACTGGACTTCTTTGGTAAAAGCAAAGCTCAAAAGAGTAGGTTGATGACCACTTTACTTAGTGACATCTTACTAGGGAGTCCGTTGCAAAGAAAAGAGCATTTTCTTTTCGATGGGTTTCACTCTAGTTGTTTTCTTGTTAAGCGTTGCCTTTTAAAACCACACTGTTCCTTTCTCCTCCTCAAGCATTTTCTCCTTTCTTTTTTCTGCTTCACTAGTCTTACTTGTTTGAAATAAAGAGAGACGAAGTGTGTCAGCCATGGTCCCAGCAGGAAGCAGGCTTCACTTCAACTAGTTCCAAAGAAGGGACTTTAGGAAGGGAATTTTTTTCAGAGATATGGATAAAGGAACCAGCAAAGGCTATGGTGACACCCAGAGGCTAGCAAGCAAGGGCAGCCATGGCCACGTCAAGGGCAAAGGAGATAAGGGGGAGGAAATAGAATTCTTGGAGTTCAGTGAGAGCTGGAGATGGGAAGGTGCCATCCAGCAGCATCTATAGTTGTGGAGGGGTGTCAGTACTATCAGACGCCTAACACCAAAACAGAGGAAGAGGGGAACAAATAATCCACATGTTTCTCTTCTCCCACCTTCTGATCTCCTGCTAGGGTATCCCATTGGCTACTGGAAGCCAGTTGTCAAGAAAGCCTGGGATGCTGGGCACAGTGACTCACGCCTGTAATCCCAGTACTTTGAGAGGCTGAGGTGGGCGGATCACCTGAGGTCAGGAGTTCAAGACTAGCCTGGACAACATGGTGAAACCCCATCTCTGCTAAAAATACTAAAATTAGCCAGGCGTGGTGGCAGGCACCTGTAATGCCAGCTCCTCGGGAGGCTGAGGCAAGAGAATTGCTTGAATCTGGCAGGCGGAGGTTGCAGTGAGCTGAGATCATACCACTGCACTCCAGCCTGGATGACAGGAGCAAGACTCTGTCAGAAAGGAAAGAAAGATAGAAAGAAAGATAGAAAGAAAGAAAGAAAGAAAGAAAGAAAGAAAGAAAGAAAGAAAGAGAAAGAAAGCGAGAGAGAGAGAGAAAGAAAGAAAGAAAGAAAGAAAAGAGAGAAAGAAAGAGAAAGAAAAAGAAAGGAAGGAAGAAAGGAAGAAAGAGAGAGAAAGAAAGGAAAAGAAAGAAAAGAGAGAAAGAAAGAAAGAGAAAGAAAAAGAAAAAGAAAGAAAGAAAGAAAGAAAGAGAAAGAAAGAAAAAGAAAGAAAGAAAAGAAAGCCTGGGAGATATCCTCCCAGGGCCCTGAGCAGAGCTGAGAGAGCCTCTGCAGGGGACAAAAGGAGAATATCAGTACGTGAAGATTCTAAAAATATCTGTTGCATTACTTGGGGGGGAATCAAGATGTGTAAAAATCCTAAACATTCTCAATAATATAAAGTGGTTGAAATAGAAAACCTTAAGCCATCTTATGAAAAAAAAATTCTTCACTTTACCTTTGATGCCTGTCATACGTAGAAATAGATTAGAACAGAAATGCAGGAATTTCTATTTAACAAATAAGATTGTTTCATATTGCATGTTTCATGCCTTAAGGTGACTCCTAATTTATCACCTCAGTGAGGGAACCAACTGCCACTCAGGGAAAAAAAACTCAAGAGCAAAAGAGTTAGCTCTGAATTAGTGGAACAGACCAGGTTAAGGTGTCAAGCAACCGTTTCTATGAGTGCAATTTCAGGAAATGTCTCAGCCCTGTCGTGGATGTCTCTAAGGATTTGTTTAAAAATTCAAATGCCATTGATTTATCTATTGTATGCTGAGAAATCCACTGTGCCTTCAGTCATAAATTCTAGATGATGCTTAGTTTAACATGCTCCTGGAAGTGAGACAATTTATTCCTTGCATTTTACTTAAAGCCTAATGGTATGCCAGGCTGCTTTCCCCTTTATTGACACAAAAGCTCTATTATAGTATTTTATCTAAAAAGTATGCCCCGCTTTAAAAAGCTGTGGCTAACATTTTGGTGTGTTGTATCCAGTAAAACTATCTGTCAAACAGTGTGTCCTCTTTCAAGCTGGTGGTGTTTTGTTTTTGTTTTTAAATCAGGAATCAATAGATGGGACACAGAGGCTGGGAAACTCCAAAAATTGATTGCAAAATGTTTGACATGCATGCAGTTTTTCTGGGAAAAAAGCTGTTGTTCCCATAAATACTCAAATGCTATGCCTTCCTCTGCTTCTAAATCAATTAGCACTCCTCTATCAAGTTTTCATCAACCGATGACCTGTGTACCTTTTATTTCATCATTTTGGCTTATATACTTTTCATTCATTAGCTGTCATTACAGAGGAGTCTCAAGAGAGAGGAAAGATACACAAATGTGATCAACTCTTTTTAATGTTAAGAACCATGGCTGAATATAAATATGTTAAATGGAAAACATGGGTGAAGGATGAGAAACTAGAAAAAGCTTTTTTTTTTTTTCCCCAAAATGGGAATAAAATTTGTAACAAAGATGCCCTTCCTGACAGTCTTATTGGCTGGCCTTACAGTACTTTATGTAGGAGAGTTTGGAGTATAAGAAAATAGCCAGGCGTGGTGGCTCACGCCTGTAATCCCAGGACTTTGGGAGGCTGAGGTGGGCAGATCACTTGAGGTCAAGAGTTCGAGACCAGCCTGGCCAACGTGGTGAAACCCCATCTCTACTAAAAATACAAAAAGTAGCCAGGCATGGTCGCGTGCGCCTGTAATCTCGGCTACTCGGGAGGCTGAGGCAGGAAAATCACTTGAACCTGGGAGCTGGAGGTTTCAGTGAGCCGAGATCATGCCATCGCACTCCAGCCTGAGCGACAAGGCAAGACTCCGTCTCAAAAAAAATAAAGAAAATAAAAGGTGGCCCAGTGCAGTGGCTCACACCTGGCACAGTGGCTCCCAGCACTTTGGGAGGCTGAGGCAGGTGGATCACCTGAGGTCAGGGGTTTGAGACCAGCCTGGCCAACATGGTGAAACCTCGTCTATACTAAGAATACAAAAAATTAGCCAGGTGTGGTGGTGCGTGCCTGTAATCCCAGCTACTCAGGAGGCTGAGGCAGGAGAATCGCTTGGACCTAGGAGGTGGAGGTTACGGTGAGCAGAAATCATGCCACTGCACTCCTTGGCAACAAGAGCAAAATTCCATCTCTAAATAAATAAAAAGTGAGACAATATTTTTGCTGAAAATAATGATTTGTCCCTGAACAGGAGTGGTCTCATGATTCTGGATTATGACCCGTTCTCCTTTTGAGACTTCCATCATATTTATTCAGGGGTTTTACATGATGGTTGGGTGATATTCCTCACCCTGACGAGATAACTCTAGGCAGTCCCATTGATGAAACAGTTCGTATACCTAGGAATAGTGCATTGATAGAAAGTAATTGCTTTCTGCTTTGGCAGGTATTACACCGACATGGAATAAGAAAGGGATCTCAAACTCAAATGCCTATTGGGAAGTGGGGCCCTTATGAGGTAGGCAAGTAGTATTGAATTAAAGAATTTATGCTACATCTGAAGGGGGCAGCCTTTACTCAACACCACTTTTTTTGGGATAAAAAATTACAATGTGCAGAAGTTGGCATCTAATTCAAAACATTTTACAACACTGTGTGGGATGAACATATGTTTTGAGGGTGTGTTTGGCCCAAGGGCTGCTGGTTTGGGTCTCTGGTGTAAAGTAGTTGTTCCCAAGCCTGGCTGCAGATCAGAATCATCTGTGGAGCTTAAAAAACACAGATGTCCAGTCCCCTCCCCAGACTCGCTGAATAGAATCTCTGGGGGTGAGGCTGAGGCACAGCCAAGATTAAGACTCACAAAAACAAAGCACCGGTGGATGAAACAGCATTTACCATCATTAAAACTATAAAACTTAAAAATGATCTCAGTAAGGCCAGGCGTGGTGGCTCGTGCCTGTAATCCCAGCACTTTGGGAGGCCGAGGCAGGCGGATCACCTGAGGTTGGGAGTTTGAGACCAGCCCGACCAACATGGAGAAACCCCGTCTCTACTAAAACTACAAAATTAACCGGGCATGGTGGTGCATGCCTGTAATCCCAGCTACTTGGGAGGGTGAGGCAGGAGAATTGCTTGAACCCAGGAGGCAGAGGTTGTGGTGAGCCGAGATCATGCCATTGCACTCTAGCCCGGGGAACAAGAGCGAAACTCTGTCTCAAAAAAAAAAAAAAAAAAAGATCTCAGTAAAGGAAGTTGGAAGACAAGTGAACAAACTGTCCCGTGGAAGAGAAAAAACGGTGAAGGACTATAGGAATGCCTTTAAACATTTTCCTGTTTCAAATTTTGTTTTTCTTATCCTATTTTTATAGAGCTATGCTTTCCAATATTGGAAGGCACTAGCCACATGTGGCTACTTAAATTTAAATACAATTTAAAGTTCAGTCCTTCGTTGCACTAGCCACATTTCAAGTGCAAAGTAGCCACATGTGGCTAGTGGCTCCTGTATTGGACACAGGTATAGAGATTATATACGAATATCAAGAGAACTTTATAGACCTTTTAAGCCATTCTTGTGGGACTCTGATATTTCAAGCTCTGCTAATTTTTTTTGTTTTTTTGCTTTTTGTTTTTTGTGTGTTTTTTTTGTTTTGTTTTGTTTTGTTTTGTTTTGTCTGAGACAGGGTCTTGTTCTGTTGTCCAAGCTGCAGTGCAGTGGTGCCACCTCAGCTCACTGCAACCTCTGCCTTCTGGGTTCAAGCGATTCTTGTGCCTCAGCCACTCTAGCGTCTAGTAGCTGGGATTACAGGTGTGCACCACTACACCTGGCTAATTTTTGTATTTTTTTTCAGTAGAGATAGGGTTTCACTGTGTTGGCCAGGCTGGTCTCGAACTCCTGGCCTCAAGCAATCTACCTGTCTTGGCCTCCAAAAGTGCTGGGATTACAGGCGTGAGCAACTGCACTTGGCCAAGAACTGGTAATTATTAATACAGAATATAACATTTCTAAAGCTCACAAGGATTTTTCCCCTTAGAAGCAGTAATGCTGGCTGGGCGCAGTGGCTCACATCTATAATCCCAGAACTTCCAGAGGCTGAGGCAGGAGGATCGCTTGGGCCCAGGAGTTCTGGGCTGCGGTGAACTACGATTGCGCCACTACACTCCAGCGTCAGCAACAGAGGGAGACCCTGTGTTTAAAAAAAAACAAAAGAAGAAGAAGAATGCCTCATTTAATGCAAATTAATTAGTAGATGTGGAGATATTTTTAAAGTAAAAAAAGGATTTGTGCAATCACTGGATAAATATTTACCCAGTGCTTTCTAAATGCCAATCACTCTGCTCTTTGTATTTTGATTCATGGAATCAAGGTTAAAAAATTGGCTTGGGCGGCTTCCAAGGGATATTCCCAGGTATGCATATTACCCTAGTTTTTGTTCTACATTTCCCCTTTAATTACATGGAATTTCCCTTAATACAATAGCTATCATTAGGTTAAAACATGTTGTTTGGTGTATGTAAAGTAACCTAATGGTTAAAAGGAAGGTGAGAAAAGCAGCAACGGCTAACAGCAAAGAAGTGTTCTCTTTGTCACTAACAGCAAAGAAGTGTTCTCTTTGTCAAAAAGCGCACCTTTCCTGGTGATGAGTTTTGATCTGACCATGACTAGATGTAGATGTGACTCTCCTCTACCCAGCAGTGACCTTCTAACACCATCTAACTAGAGTAGCATTCCACATAGCCATTAGTCACAGCCAATGCATATGTCTGACTCCTATTCAAACTATATTCTGGAGGATAACAATCTATAAAGATAGACAAGACAGGTAGAGCCCTAAAGTTAAGGGCTTCAGGCCTTGGAGTTAAGTGTACACTTTGAAATTTGTACAAAAATCTGGATTCTTGGGAATCAGAGCATCTTAAATTTAAAAGCAGACTTTAAAGTACAAAAAGAAATCATAAAATGATATAGGAGAAAACACCGTTGGATAATAAGAATTGTTTAATATAATACATCTTTATGGAGATCCTGATTAAGGTAAGACCAAGGTGAGTGAGAAATAGCTGCAGGGCACAGGACAGGAGCAAGGGTGATGCTGCGCGGTGGCTCACACCTGTAATCCCAGCACTTTGGGAGGCCAAGGCAGGCAGATCACATGAGGCCAGGAGTTCAAGAGCAGCCTAGGCAACATGGCAAAACCTCGTCTCTACTAAAAATACAAAAATTAGCCGGGCGTGGTGGTACGTGCCTGTAATCCCAGCTACTCAGGAGGCTGAGGCAGGAGAATTGCTTGAACCTGGGAGGTGGAGATTGCAGCGAGCTGAGATCGCGCCACTGTACTCCAGCCTGGGGGACAGAGACTCTGTCTCAAAGAAAGAAAAAAAAGAAAATGGAATGGCTTGGTGCCTGGGAGTCTTCTCTAGTCATGAACCGTTAATAAATTCCTCAGGGACATATGGACTAAATTTTAAAATGGCCTAACAAGTTAATGTATTTTTTGTCGGTGGTATAAATTTCACTGAGTATTTTATAGTCTCTATGTGGCTCTTAGGATAACGATAAAGGCTGAGGCTGCTTCTGGGATGCAGTTAATACTGGAGTCCTTATGTTTGTCATGGTTATGTGTCTCTGATAGTGTCAAGGTGTCATTACTAAGAAACTTAATTCTGGAGTTTTGCTGCTAGTCTCTTTTTATGTTAGAAACTTTGGCTATCTAATCTTGAAGTATGAGCTACTGTTTTTTTTGTTTTTTTTTTTTTGTGACGGAGTCTCACTCTGTCGCCCAGGCTGGAGTGCAGTGACGCAATCTCAGTTCACTGCAACTTCCGCCTCCCAGGTTCAAGTGATTCTCCTGTCTCAGCCTTCTGAGTAGCTGGAATTACAGGCGTGTGCCACCACGCCCAGCTAATTTTTTGTATTTCAGTAGAGACAGGGTTTCACCATGTTGCCCAGACTGGTCTCGAACTCCTGAGCTCAGGCAATCCACCCGCCTCGGCCTCCCAAAGTGCTGGGATTACAGGCGTGAGCCACTGTGCCTGGGTTTTTTTTTTTTTTTTTTTTGGTAATGTCAGCCAGATCTATGGGTTCACCATCATCAGTGAATGACTTGCACAAAGTAAGTACCATCATCACTTGCGTCTCTCTCATAAACACATGCACTTACATCTATCTGTATTTATAATTTATATGACACACCAGACTCGGTGTTAGGTGATGGGGGAAAATATCCACAAAGTACAGACCCTTTCTTGAGGATTTCATATTCTTAAAGGGGAATCCTATGTGTGAACAAATAATTACAATATGAGGGGGTACAACATTGAGGGGATGACATAAATACATATAGGTGGAGATTGGAGATTGTGGAAAATAAGTCCTCTTTGACTTGATGTTGAGTTTGCAGCAGAGATAAAGAGCAACAAGGATAGGGGGTATTTTGGTGTATGTTCAATCTAAGGCTGCACAATCCTGGTTTAAATCTTGGTCATCATCCTGGATTGAAATGGCCCTTAAACCTCCTGCGCATAGACTGAAACCAGCTGAAGGAAGAAGCTGAAATGAGGCCAGGAGAGAACTAAGTAGTGAATGGGAACTAAAGTCTTAAAACCTGGAAATGTCAGAGATATAAAACACCAAATAAGTGAGCCTATTATTTTGGCTGGACAAGAGAGGGTGATACTGGCAATGTGGAGTGGCACATGGCGAAGAAGAACTGTCAGGAGCAGTTCCACGGACTTGTCTTTCGAAATAGCAAGTGGGGAGCTGACTGGTTTATTGTGAGAGCAGTGACATGGAATGGCACGAAATGCAGCTAGATCCATTGAGCAAGTTTACACAAATATAATTCAAGAAACAGAAGCAAAACTCTGGGTTTTAGCTAAATTGCTAAGTGACATTATTCATGTTAGGTAAACTTGGCCATGGGTGAACAGTCATGTTGTATCAATAGTATGAAAACAAGTGCTATTGGCCGGGCGCGGTAGCTCACGCCTGTAATCCCAACACTTTGGGAGGCCAAGGCGGGTGGATCACAAGGTCAGGAGTTCATGACCAGGCTGGCCAAGATGGTGAAACCCCGTCTCTACTAAAAATACAAAAAAATTAGCCGGGCGTGGTGGCCGGCACCTGTAATCCCAGCTACTCGGGAGGCTGAGGTGGAGAATTGCTTGAACCCGGGAGGCGGAGGTTGCAGTGAGCTGAGATCACACCACTGCACTCCAGCCTGGGTGACAAGGCGAGACTCCCTCTCAGAAACAAACAAACAATAAACAAAACATAAAACCAGTGCTATCAGCTGTAATTATAAAATATGGGTGAGGTAAGAAGATTAAATAAATCTTTTTTTTTTTTTTTTTTTTTGAGACAGAATCTTTCTCTGTCACCCAGGCTGGAGTGGAGTAGTGCAATCTCGGCTCACTGCAAGCTCTGCTTCCCGGGTTCAAGTGATTCTTCTGCCTCAGACTCCCAAGGAGCTGGGATTACAGGCACCCGCCACCACCCCCGGCTAATTTTTTAAATTTTTAATAGAGACGGGATTTCACCATGTTAGCGAGGCTGGTCTCCAATTCCTGACCTCAGGTGATCCGCCTACCTCAGCCTCCCAAAGAGCTGGGATTACAGGTGTGAGCCACTGCACCCAGCCTTAAACAAATCTTTACTAACTGAGAATATCCTAAGTCCTTTACTTTTTCTCAGCTGGACAGCAAGAACTCTTGCTAGGAACTGTTTGTTGCCTGAGTGGTTTTGTCCCTGTCGCAGTTCATTTAGTGTTACCACGTTGTCTAAGACTGAGAGTTCTCGAAGGTAGAACTTGTCTTTCACATGTAGCGCTAAGCTTTAAATATCCCCAGACAAGGCATGTGAATCCTGTTATCTGTTTTTCTGCCCAGTATTCGACCGGCATGCCCTGGCACCACATTTAGGCTAGGTGTGTCCTGATGGCTGGGTGTACTCACTGTACCGATTGTGAATATTTTGAATATGGTAAGTCCTCACATAATGTAGTTGCTAGGTTCTTAGAAACTGCAACTTTAACTGAAATGACAAATAAACTAATTTTACCTTAGGCTAATTGATATAAACAAGAATTAAGTTGCTATAGCATATTTCTGGTAACAAAAACATTACCAAATTTCTTTTTTTAAGACGGGGTCTCATTCTGTTGCCCAGGCTGGAGTGCAGTGGCATGATCGTGGCTCACTGCAGCCTCAACCTTCTGGGCTCAGGTGATTCTCCCACTTCAGCCTCCAGAGTAGATAGGACTACAGGCTCACACAACCACATCTGGCTAGTTTTCTAGTTTTTTGTAGAGATAGGGTCTTATTATGCTGCCCAGGTTGGTCTCAAACTCCTGCCCTCAAGCGATCCTCTCTCCTCTGCCTCCCAAAGTACTGGGATAACAAGAGTAAGCCACTGCACCAGGCCCAAACGCCTAAAAAAAGACCAAAACACTTCTAATTTTAAACACTTAAATAAATGTGAGCTATACATACATTTGAGAAAGTTGATAAAAACAAGTAAGATCGTCGCTTATTCCAGTGTGGGGTCACAGGTGGCTGGAGCATCTCCCGGGAAGCTCAGGGTCCAAGAGGAGCACCAGCCTGGATAGGATGCCATCCCATCACAGGGCGCACTCACACCTACACCCTGACTGGGACCATCTAGACATGCCAGTTCACTCACTTTCACAACTTCCAGATGTGAGGGAAACTGGAGTACTCGGAGAAAAGCCACACATACATGGGGAGAACGTGCAAATTCCAGACAGACAGTGGCCCCAACCAGGAATCCATTTTTCTTCTTATGGATATTATAATGAAACAACGTTGAATTAAATAACATTATTTGAGGACCTGCTGTATTCACCTCACTGTATTAAGAATAGGTAGGGATGTATATGATATGGAAGAATAAAATAAGGCAACTACTGTTTTGTGTGTTTTTTTTTTTTTTTTTTTTTAGACAGAGTCTCACTCTGTCACCCAGGCTGGAGTGCTGTGGCATGAACTCAGCTCTCTGCAACCTCTGCTTCCTGGGTTCAAGTGATTCTCCTGCTTCAGCCTCCCAAGTAGCTGGAATTATAGCCGTGCACTACCATTCCTGGGTAATTTTTTGTATTTTTTGTACAGATAGTGTTTCACCATTTTGGCCAGACTGGTCTCAAACTCCTTACCCCAAATGATCTGCCTGTCTTGGCCTCCCAAAGTGCTGGGATTACATGCGTGAGCCACCGTGCCCAGCCAGCAACTGCTTTTAACAGACACACTTAAATTTGTACTTTCAACTTGACAAACTTTAAAATAATTTTCTTGGATGAGTCCTCTTCAGAATATTTTAAAAACAACTTTAAATTTTTTTCCTTCAGATATTTCTGGAAGGAAAAGATTCATTTGGATAAGTTGTGGCCTGATGGTTAAGAAGATATGATTTATAGTATTTAAAGTTGTAAGGCCGGGCACTGTGGCTCATGCCTGTAATCCCAGCATTTTGGGAGGCCGAGGCGGGTGGATCACCTGAGGTTGGGAGTTCGAGACCAGGCTGACCAACATGGAGAAACCCTGTCTCTACTAAAAAATACAAAATTAGCCAGGCATGGTGGTGCACACCTGTAATCCCAGCTACTCAGGAGGCTGAGACAGGAGAATTGCTTGAACCCAGCGGGTGGAGGTTGCGGTGAGCCAAGATTGCACCATCGCACTCCAGCCTGGACAACAAGAGTGAAACTCCGTCTCAAAAAAAAAAAATAAATAAAGTTGTACTTGTATTAAATCTCATGTTGTTAGACTATGGTCAGATCATGTTGTTAGGAACTGAAAACACCTTTCTTTTGAGCTGCACCCTATGCCCCAGAGATGGAAAATAGATCACACACTGTGATAGCATTAAGTTGCACCTAAATATAAGCACTAAAACAAAACAAAACACTGGAAGAGCTAAAAATGTGTAATTTTTCATCTTTGTGCTGGGGCAGACATATTTGTGGCTGAGAGAAAACGTAAGAAGCTACCCTTATTCAGTCTGTAAGTTCAGCTCTCTGCTAACTCAGGTGAAAATCTACCATGAGGATCTGTACTCCTCATGCTTGCTATCTGAGGAAGTAAGCATGAATTCCCATTACGAGAGGGGCAAGAAGAGAGATACTTTGGCACGGGTGTGGCGGCTCAAAAATCCCAGCAATTTTTGAGGCTGAAGTGGGAGGAGTACTTGAGCTTAGGCATTTGCAACCACACTGGGCAATATAGTGAGACCTCATCTCTACAAGAAATTTAAAAATTAGCTGAGTGTGGTGGTGCATGTCTGTAATCCCAGTGATTTGGGAGGGTGAGGTGGGAGGATCACTTAAGCCCAGGAGGTGGAGGTTGCAGTGAGCCATGACCATACCACCGTACTCCAGCCTGGACAACAGAGTGAGACACTGTCTCAAAAAAAAAAAAACAAACAAAATACCACACATACACATAAAATAAAAATAAAAAACAAGAGAGATATTTAAGACCCTAGTAATGAGGATCACAAACCTGACCACGCTCTGTATTTGTCTTTGTGGAAAATGTTATAAAAAGCACTTGTCCCAGGACCAGACACGTATTAAGTGACAGGCTCCACTCAAGTGATGAATCTAGATCTGCATAGGTGTACAGTGCTTACAGTTTTCCAAAAATTTTTCCACCCACTATCTTGGTATGGGGTGCCCTCTTTTTTTTTTGTGATGAAGTTTCACTCTTATTGCCCAGGCTGGAGTGCAATGGCACGATCTTGGCTCACCGCAACCTCTGCCTTCCGAGTTCAAGGGATTCTCCTGTCTCAGCCTCCCGAGTAGCTGGGATTTCAGGTGCGCCCTGCCACGGCAGCTAATTTTGTATTTTTAGTAGAGACAGGGTTTCTCCATGTTGGTCAGGATGGTCTCAAACTCCTGACCTCAGATGATCTGCCCACCTCGGCCCCCCAAAGTGCTGGGATTACAGGCGTGAGCCACCATGCCCGGCCCTTTACCCTCTTTTTACAGATAAGGAACCTATGACTCATGGAGGCTGAGGGATTTTACTCATGGCCACACATTCAATGTGCAGCTGAGGACAGACCCAGGACTCCAGCTCTCCATAGTTCTACAGTGTTCTATGGAAGTGAGCAATTAGGAATTCCAACCCCAAGGTCCATTAGGTAACATGGCTGGTTCTGTACTGGATCTGTGGCTACTGCCGTGGCAGCCAACTGAGCTACTCTTTGGTATGGAAGAGTTCCATGCTTGCATCTCAGGCTATTCCCTGCCCTCTTGCAGAGTCAGGACTTACACTGTCTTAGTATATGCCCCCTAGTTCCTAGCACAGTGCCTGGTACATACGAGGCACCTGTGTTTGAATAAAGACCTTGAAATGTTGCCAGGGCATAAAAGAGAGAGCTGGCCTTGCTACTGAGCTCACACAATCCAGGCCTCAGCTGTTAGCACTCTATGGGTGGACCCACATCTTGCCAGCTCAAGACGTCTCCTTCCTTGGACATTGGGGCAGGAAGGAGAGTTGCTTTCCTTTTTAGCCAAAGGAGAGTAATTGTGACTGGTCTCATCACTGCCCAAGTACTGGCAGCCATGTGGGAAATGAAGGAAGTCCACTGAGTAAGTTTTCATTCATTTGGAAATTTGGCTTTGTTTACTCAGTCCCAAGGGCCTTACTGTAAATGTAAGAGGAGAGATCAAGGCCTCCAGAAGTTCCTCGATTTACAGTGGGCTGCTTGTGTGTGCCTTTATGGATAGGCCTGGGAGTCAGCTATCCCCCTCTGTCTTTTGGGAGAGCCCACCCCGAGGCTGTGGGAGTGTCTGCAACACCAGCTCTGCCAAATGAACTCAGTGAGGGATACCTCATTCACGGAAAGAGCTCGCAGAAGCAGGGAGAATTCTCCATCCTACATCACGTCAAACTTCACTTTTTAATTTGCTGCTCTACATTGCTACCTAGTCCCAGACCACTAACTGCCAAACTGTCGCAATAAAATATGCCTGTACCATTAACCCAGTTTCGCCCTGTATAAGCCGAAAGTTACTCTGGGAGAAAAGTTGAAACACAGGCCAAATTCCAAGTTGCTGAGAGTGCTTTGACAGTCTCTAGCTTCAAGATGGTACCTCCGACACACACACCTTTTACGTGACATCAATAACTCTTTTTAAAAACTGTTTTAAGTCTGCTGTGGTAGTGTCCGCCTGTCAGCAATCAAAGCTCACTGCACCCTTGAACTTTTGGGCTCAAGCGCTCCTGCGTCAGCCTCCCAAGTAGCTGGGACTAGGTGTGCACCACCACACCCAGCATTTTTTTTTTTTTTTTTTTGAGACAGAGTCTCTCCATGTTGCTCAGGCTGGTCTCAAACTCCTGGCCTCAAGCAATCCTTTCCAAAGTGGTCTCCCAAAGTGCTGGGATTATAGGCATGAGCCATTGCAACCACCCAGTTTTTTTTTTTTTAAGGGCTAAATGTTTATTTTATTTTTGATTTTTGATTTTCTTAATTATACTTTTAAGTTCTGGGGTACATGTGCACAACGTGCAGGTTTGTTACATAGGTATACATGTGCCATGTTGGTATGCTATACCCATCAACTCATCATTTACATTAGGTATTTCTCCTAATTCCATCCCTCTCCCAGCCCCCCCACCCCCTGACAGGCCTCGGTGTGTGGTGTTCCCAGCCCTGTGTACATGTGTTCTCATTGTTCAACTCCCACTTATGAGTGAGAACATGTGGTGGTAGGTTTTTTCTTCTTGTGTTACTTTGCTGAGAATGATGGTTTCCAGTTTCATCCATGTCCCTGCAAAGGACAGGAACTCATCCTTTTTTATGGCTGCATAGTATTCCATGGTGTATATGTGCCACATTTTCTTTATTGAGTCTATCAGTGATGGACATTTGGGTTGGTTCCAAGACTTTGCTATTGTGAACAGTGCTGCAATAAACATATGTGTGTGTGCATGTGTCTTTATAGTAGAATGATTTATAATCCTTTGGGTATATACCCAGTAATGGGATGGCTGGTTCAAATGGTATTTCTAGTTCTAGATCCTTGAAGAATCACTGTCTTCCACAATGGTTGAACTAGTTTACACTCCCACCAACGTGTAAAAGTGTTCCTATTTCTCCACATCCTCTCCAGCATCTGTTGTTTCCTGACTTTTTAATGATCACCACTCTAACTGGTGTGAGATGGTATCTCATTGTGGTTTTGATTTGCATTGCTCTAATGACCAGTGATGATGAGCATTTTTTCATGTGTCTGTTGGCTGCATAAATGTCTTCTTTTGAGAAGTGTCTGTTCATATTCTTCACCCATTTTTTTGATGGTTTTTTTTTTTTCTTGTAAATTTGTTTAAGTTCTTTGTAGATTCTGGATATTAGCCCTTTGTCAAATGGATAGATTGCAAAAATTTTCTCCCATTCTGTAGGTTGCCTGTTCACTCTGTTGATGGTTTCTTTCACTGTGCAGAAGCTCTTTAGTTTAATTAGATCCCATTTATCTATTTTGGCTTTTGTTGCCATTGCTTTTGGTGTTTTAGTCATGAAGTCTTTGCCCATCCCTATGTCCTGAATGGTATTTAGCCTAGGTTTTCTTCTAAGGTTTTTATAGTTTTAGGTCTAACATTTAAGTCTTTAATCCATCTTGAGTTAATTTTTGTATAAGGTGTAAGGAAGGGATCCAGTTTCAGCTTTCTGCATATGGCTGGTCCGTTTTCCCAACACCATTTATTAAATAGGGGATCCTTTCCCCATTGCTCGTTTTTGTCAGGTTTGTTAAAAGATCAGATGGTTGTAGATGTGTGGTATTATTTCTGAGGCCTCTGTTCTGTTCCATTGGTCTATATATCTGTTTTGGTACCAGTATCATGCTGTTTTGGTTACTGTAGCCTTGTAGTATAGTTTGAAGTCAGGTAGCATGATGCCTCCAGCTTTGTTCTTTTTGCTTAGGATTTTCTTGGCTATGCAGGTTCTTTTTTGGTTCCATATGAAGTTTAAAGTAGTTTTTTCCAATTCTGTGAAGAAAGTCAGTGGTAGCTTGATGGGGATGGCATTGAATCTATAAATTACTTTGGGCAGTATGGCCATTTTCACAATATTGATTCTTCCTATCCATGAGCATGGAATGTTCTTCCATTTGTTTGTGTCCTCTTTTATTTCCTTGAGCAGTGGTTTGTACTTCTCCTTGAAGAGGTCCTTCACATCCCTTGTAAGTTGGATTCCTAGGTATTTTATTCTCTTTGAAGCAATTGTGAATGGGAGTTCACTCACGATTTGGCTCTCTCTTTGTCTGTTAATGGTGTATAGGATTGCTTGTGATTTTTGCACATAGATTTTGTATCCTGAGACTTTGCTGAAGTTGCCTATCAGTTTAAGGACATTTTGGACTGAGATGATGGGGTTTTCTAAATGTACAATCATGTCATCTGCAAACAGAGACAATTTGACTTCCTAATTTTTTAATAATAAAAAATTGTTTTTGTTGTTGCAGCATTACCATTTGTATCTTCAAATTACAACAGTTCTTAGCAACTACTAGCAGCTCACAATGATTGGCTTGAGCATTCTAGCATGAGTCATTGTTTTTCCTCTTCCTTTCCTCTCAAATCCCCACTGGAACTCTTCAGTGGATTCTATGGGCATGGAAAGCCTTTTGAAGGACTGCTAGAAAATAGATAAGTGGAAGGAGAAATTATGCTTAAAAAAAAAATCTCAGGCCGGGCGTGGTGGCTCACGCCTGTAATCCCAGTACTTTGGGAGGCTGAGGCGGACGGATCACCTGAGGTCGGGAGTTTGAGACCATCCTGGTGAACATGGTGAAACCCCGTCTCTACTAAAAATACGAAAAATTAGCCGGGTGTGGTGGTGGGCGCCTGTAGTCCCAGCTACTCAGGAGTCTGAGGCAGGAGAATGGCGTGAACCTGGGGGGCGGAGCTTGCAGTGAGTGGAGATCGTGCCACTGCACTCCAGCCTGGGCGACAGAGTGAGACTCCGTCTCAAAAACAAACAAACAAACAAACAAAAAAACTCACTGTGCTCATCTTAATTTCTGGGTCAGTAGATTTCCTTCAGGGAGCTTTGATTTTTAATTAATAGAAAAAGCATGAGCCTTGGTCAAGACCCCAGGTGCACATATAAACCACTGTGGGAAGATCCTGTGCAAATCAGTGTCATTTGAACATTGTAAGGCACCTAGCCACAAAAACACAACAAACCCCAGTGCGTTGTGAAAGCCAGGAAGCCCTGCCTTGTGATGTGGGCAGAGTGAGACGTGGCGTTAGCGTGTGCCCCTGGGTCGCGCAGCCCCTACAACGTTAGTGAAACTGGCTGGCTGTCTACCTCTGTAATTGCAGTAAGAGGCCATTAGCCTAGGCTGCTTCCAATATTCCTCTCTCTAGGCAGCTACACAAGAGAGTAGGAGCAAGGAAAACTCAAGGTTATTTCTTGAAAACAAAACAAAACGATGAAGAACTGGGATTATTGTGACAGGCTGTGCTTTACCTATTGGTCTTGGTGGGGAGTTGTGGGGAAGATTCTCATAGGATAACAAGCTGTTCCCAGGCATGGGGCTGGCAAAGGGGCTGGACTCATCTTTGAATATCTCACAGGGAAAATACACAGGGGTCCTCTCATCCCAGCAAGGAGTGTGAGATGCCCTCGTTTCCAGCCGTGGGAAACCAGAGTGACAGGCAGGGCACCTTGTGTTGTCAACTCTTGATGCCTCCTCCAGTCGGGAGCCACAGGGAGCTGGCGCAGGGCTGAGGCTGTTCACAGCAGCACCTTGTTCTGAGTTCGGAAGAGCTGTGGTGCTCTTTGTTTTTTGGGTGCCTCTGAGGAGTTGCCTACACATAGCACAATTCCTCAGAGGCTCGGGAGAGAAAAAGGAACTCTGTTCTGTGCCCAGGGTCTGTGGCTTTGGTTTACTGAACCACCTGACCTGGCTCACACTTGATCTTCCTCCCAACTTCAATCCCCTGTCCCCCTGGACCATCTAGCTACAGTGTTTGCTTCCCCACCTCCTTGCTCAGAGGCTGCCCTCCCCTCTCTTCTCTGCTCATGGTAACCTATCTCCTCCTGTTGTTCGACCTCAGCACCACCCCGCCCCCGCCCCGCTTTCATGTGGTCATTTCTTTTCTCAGAGTTTTCACACCCTGTGAAGAGCCTCTGGGTCCTGCCTTTCTCTGGCCCCTGTTTGCACTCTTCTATTCTTATTAAAAGTTGATTCTCTGCCGGGCCCGGTGGCTCATGCCTGTAATCCCAGCACTTTGGGAGGCCAAGGCAGGCGGATCACTTGAAGTCAGGAGTTTGAGACCAGCCTGGCCAACATAGTGAAACCCCGTCTCTACTAAAAATACAAAAAATTAGCCAGGCATGGTGGTGGGTGCCTGTAATCCCAGCTACTCAGAAGGCTTGAACCAGGGAGGCAGAGGTTGCAGTGAGCCGAGATCGCGCCATTGCACTCCAGCCTAGGCAACAAGAATGAAATTCCATCTCAAAAAATAAAAATAAAAACAAAAATTAGCTGGGTGTGGTGGTGCATGCACCTGTAATCCCAGCTACTCAGGAGGCTGAGGCAGGAGAATCGCTTGAACCTGGGAGGCGGAGGTTGCAGCAAGCCAAGGTCCATCTCAAAAAAAAAAAAAAAAAAAAAAAAGTTGATTCTTACAAAGGTAGCATAGTTGTCACTTGATTCTACTCGGATGCCTCTCTAGGTGCTAGAAACTGCTTTTTTCACATGTGGGCAAGTACAGAGGATTTGTGCCACTTGGCTTCCTGTGCCAACCTAACATGGCTGCCCAGGTAGGTAGCAACAGGTCTTGGCCAAAGATATACAGTGGAAGCTGCCTAAGGCTGTGCATAACCTTTGTTTTTGTTTTGTTTGTTTTGCTTTGTTTTGCTTTGTTTTGAGACAGAGTCTTGCTCTGTTGCCCAGGCTGGAGTGCAGTGGCGCCATCTTGGCTCACTGCAACCTCTGCCTCCCGGGTTCATGCAATACTCCTGCCTCAGCCTCCCGAGTAGCTGGGATTACAGGCGTGCACCACCATGCCTGGCTGATTTTTGTATTTTTAGTAGAGACAGGTTTTACCATTTTGGCCAGGCTGGTCTCGAACTCCTGACC
This sequence comes from Symphalangus syndactylus, assembly GCF_028878055.3. Lineage (NCBI taxonomy): Eukaryota > Metazoa > Chordata > Mammalia > Primates > Hylobatidae > Symphalangus > Symphalangus syndactylus. The sequence continues at coordinate 72,710,836 of NC_072438.2, read as the reverse complement.
TCAAAGGATCCACCAGCCTCAGCTTCCCAAAGTGCTGGGATTATAGGTGTGAGCCACTACACCCGGCTTGTGTATAACCTTTGGCTCAGGAATGATTAAAGATGGGAAATCCCACCTCCTAGTAAGCTGGGAGTTCTGGGATGGGTTCAGCTACTAGAGAGATAGACATTCACAATGGCGTTATTCCTTCCCAGCCCACAGCCCAACTCTGCCAGGCCACTGGGAAGCTTCAGGTGGAGGTGGGACATAGTGATACCAGGCTGGATCTTTCTTCCCTTTGGCAGAATGAAGTGGCTAATCACACATAGAGGGAAGGGAACTTTTAATTGGGAACTGAAGATCAAAATGACCAAGGACCCACTGTCAGGCCAGGAAGTCCATGTAGAGAGAAAACACCAAGAGCGGTTGGGAAAAAGTGGGCCTTCATGGCAGGTGGTAGAGATGGTAAATGGAGAAGGGAGTGTGTCCTGAGCTGAGCCCTCTAAGAAGTGGACTCTGAGATGGAGATTTGCATGTGGTAAGTTGATCAGGAAGTGCTGCTGGGATCAACACCCATGGAAGGTGGGGAAGGAAGCAGAACTGGGCAGAGGGAGGAGTTGGTCTGTGATGCAGTCTCAGCAGAGGTCTCAGCTAACCTTCCGGGGAACTCAGAAGCTGGGATAACTCTGGGACAACTTATCTTCCTGAGCTGGGGCAGGCAGTGGCCTGGATCTCTATTGTGCCTTAGGAAGCGGGGTGTGTCCTTGGGCAAGGCAGCTCTTTTTAGCTAAGGCAGTTCCCAAAGAGGACTGACACCTGAGCGTTATCCCTGAAAGGCGAGATCACAGAAAGCAATGCATGGCAGTATTCACTGCACTATGGAACCTGAGGGCTCATGGCCAGGACACTCAGAAAAAAGGAACACTCTAGAAGCACTGTAAAGAATTAACAAAGAGGCCAGGCACGGTGTCTCATTACACCTGTGATCCCAGCACTTTGGGAGGCTGTGGCAGGCAGATCACTTAAGGTCAGGAGTTTGAGACCAGCCTGGCCAACATGGTGAAACCCCGGCTCCACTAAAAATACAAAAATTAGCCCGGGTGCAGTGGCTCACACTTGTAATCTCAGCACTTTGGGAGGCCGAGGCGGGTGGATCACCTGAGGTCAGGAGTTCGAGACCAGCCTGGCCAACATGGCAAAACCCCATCTCTGCTAAAAATACAAAAATTAGCCAGGCATGATGGTGGGCACCTATAATCCCAGCTACTCAGAAGGCTTGAACCAGGGAGGCAGAGGTTGCAGTGAGCCGAGATAGCGCCATTGCCTCCAGCCTAGGCAACAAGAGTGAAACTCTGTCTCAAAAAAAAAAAAAAAAAAAAAAAATTAGCTGGGCGTGGTGGTGCACGCACCTATAATCCCAGCTACTCAAGAGGCTGAGGCACAAGAATTGCTTGACCCCAGGAGGCAGCAGTTGCAGTGAGAGTGAGCCGAGATCATGCCACTGCACTGTGACCTAGGTAACAGAGCAAGATTCCGTCTCAAAAACAAACAAATAACAGAGTTTAGAGAACTGTGGGGGCCAGAAAGGTCTTCCCCACCCTGTCTGTCTGTGTCTCATTTTCCTTGGTAATGGTGGCAATGGCAATGTGGTTAGGAGGAGAGTGGCCTGCCAGGATTTTAGCCTGCCTGGGATCAACGGACAGTTTTTGATTTTATAATATGCAGGGAGTCACTCCCTGCTGTCCAGGTTCCTGACATTGGGTTGGCCTTTGTATGACATCTCTCAAGCTGTCAATAGCACAGGTTACTAGAAGATTGCCAGTTTTCTATTGTTTAGAGGGCCATTTTGGGATAAAGATGAGTCTGAATGAATTCTTTTACCACCCAGCTTCCATGTGCCAGGATGTGCATGTGAAGAAAATGCCCTGTTTCATCTCTCTGTCTCCAAAGTAACCTCCCAAACTCACCTGTGATCAGGATCAGGGCTGGACTGGTAACTTCTCATAGTGCACTTTAATAATTGATATCACAGGGCCAGGTGTGGTGGCTCACGCCCCTAATCCCAGCACTATGGAAAGCTGAGGCGGGTGTATCACGAGGTCAGGAGTTCAAGACCAGCCTGGCCAAGATCGTGAAACCCCGTCTCTACTAAAAATACAAAAATTAGCCAGGTGTGGCAGTGGGTGCCTGTAATCCTAGCTACTCAGGAGGCTGAGACAGAGAATTGCTTGAACCCGGCAGGCGGAGGTTGCAGTGAGCCAAGATCGCGCCACTGCACTCCAGCCTGGGCAACAGAGTGAAACTCTGTCTCAATAATAATAATAATAATAATAATAATAATAATAATAATAATTGATATCACCTATGTTTCAATTGTGTGTGTCTAAAGCAATACTCTTCCATCACAAGCAATGCCACAGCCTTCACTTTGTGTATGATTTTCTGGCTGAAAGTTCTTTGCAAACGTATTAGACAGCATCATTCATTTTTCCAAGGAGCTCTTATATTTTTTGAAATTTAAATCATTGTGTTTTGAAACCTACATTCCGTAACCATCCTTGTTGATTTTTCTTCTCTGAAAGTGAACTATTTTACCCAGTTTGTCAATGTTTTTTCTCTACATTTCCAGCAATACTTTAAAATTTTTATCTACTTACCAGATACTTCCCAAACACATTTTTTTTTTTTTTTTTTTTTTTTTTTTTTTTTTTTTTTTTTTTTAGACAGGGTCTTGCTTTTTCGCCCAGGCTTAAGGATAGTGGCATCATCACAGCTCACTGCAGCCTGAGAAGGTGGAGCTTCCGGGCTCAAGCCATCCTCCCGCCTCAGTCTCCTGAGTAGCTGGGACCACAGGTGTGCACCACTAAGTCTGACTAATTTTATTTTTTCTAGAGACAAAGTATCCCTATGTTGCCCAGGCTGGTCTCGAACTCCTCGACAGGGATACATTGGAGAATGTTCTCCCATCTGCCTCCTCCAGGTTTCTTCCACCATTCTGCATTTGTGTCCTCCCACCCCTCACTGTAACGTAGTAGTCTCTGTCCATATCATTTGCTACTGATAGTTTCAAATGTAAGGAGCTCCTTTCTGATGATGGATGTTTCCTTTCTTCAGTCTTTCTAGCCTCTTCACGTCTCACTTTTAAAAAATCACAAATCATCATTTTGAACACTTGAAGCATTTTTGAATGATTTTATTAATTTCTGAGCTAGGATTCAGTCAGTTTATATGAAACTGAATGTCATCTGTAAGCTTGATGGGTCTTGGAGAGCCAGACAAAGGATGGATATTTCACAGGTGCCACATACATGGCCGATGACACTCATGTGCACATTCACTTCTGTCCTCTGCCTTGTCTTCCATTTATTTATAGAGTTGCCCATTTATTTATAGAGTGTGATAGAAAAAAAGATATTCGGCTGGGCACTGTGGCTCACGCCTGTAATCTCAGTACTTTGGGAGGCCAAGGTGGGTGGATCACCTGAAGTTAGGAGTTCGAGAGCAGCCTGACCAACACGGTGAAACCCCGTCTCTACTAAAAACACAGAAATTAGCCGGTGTGGTGGTGGGCGCCTGTAATCACAGCTACTTGGGAAACTGAGGCAGGAGAATCTCTTGAACTCGGGAGGTGGAGTTTGCAGTGAGCCAAGATCGCGCCACTGCACTCCAGCCTGGGCAACAAGACTGAAACTCTGTCTCAACAGCAACAACCACAACAACAAAAGACATCCCAGGGTGCCTTGGCCTCACAAAGGGCATGTAACTTGTTTTGGGTGACTTAGCAGTAATGGAAACAAAGGGAAGTCCTTTTCTTTGGGACAGAAATAGTGCAGTGGTTAAGAGTGTGGACTTGAGGGTCAGGTTTCTGAGGCTGGAATAGAGCAATTAAAGTCAAGCCATTTAAGATGGATTAAAATTTCAAGTGAGGCTTTTTTCTTTTAATGAAAAATGAAGCTATAAATTATAAAAATAACATTTCATCTCATCCAGTAGAACATAGATTATAATTGCAACTATGTGCTCATTCTTAGAATGAATAAAAATAAATCTCATGTGGATTTTTTGGCATAATTTTTAAACTAAAATTATACGATAGCATGATACAACAGCCTTCGCTTTGTCTATGATTTTCTAGCAGAAAGTTCTTGGCAAACATTAGAGAGCATCATTCATTTTTCCAAGGATCTCTCATAATTTTTCGACATTTAAATCATTGTTTTTTTGGAAACCCACACCCTGTTACCATCCTTGTTGATTTCTCTTCTCTAAAAGTGAACTGTTTTACCTAGTTTGTTAATGGTTTTTTTCATGCATTTCTAGCAATACTTCAATGCTTTTATCAACTTCCTAGACTTCCACATCTTTTGAAGTAATTGCAAAGATGCTTTGTAATCAATTTGCATTTTATTTGCATTGCATTGTTTTTCTACTTTTTATTTTGAAGTAGTTTTAGACTTACAGAAACCTGCAAAAACAGTAGAGTTCCTGAATACACTTTTCCCAGATGCCCCAAATGGTAACAATTTTCATAACCAGAGAACAATGATCAAGCCCAGGACATCAACACTGGCACATAATTTTTTTTTATTTTTGAGACAGAGTCTCACTCCATTGCCCAGGCTGAAGTGCAGTGGCACAATCTCGGCTCACCACCTCCCAGGCGCAAGCAATCCCCCCATGCCAGCCGCATGTCACCATGCCTGGCTAATTTTTTGTAGAGATGAATTCTCACTATATTGCACAGGCTGGTCTCGAACTCCTGGACTCAAGCAATCCTCCCGCCTTAGTCTTCCAACCTGCTAGGATGTAAGCATGAGCCATTGCGCCTGGCCACTGATACATAATTTTTATCTGAACTACAGGCCTTATTCGAATCACACCCGTTGTGACACTAACATGCTTTTTCTGTTTCAAGATCCAATCCGGGATCCCACGTTGTGTTGAGTTGTTGTGTCTCCTTGTCTCTCTCAATCAGTGACAGCTCCCCAGGCCTTCCTTATCCTTGCTGACTTTGGCATTTTAGAAGACTATGGGCCAGTTGTTTTGTACACTGTCTCTCCATGTGGGTATTTCTGAAATGTTCCCATGACTAGATTGAGGTGACAGATTTTTTGTAAGGCCACAGAAGTGATGTGTCCTTCTCTGTGCATCCTGTCTGGAGGCACGTGGTGTTGCTATGTTTTACCATTGATGAGGTTAACTGTCTGCTAGGTTTCTCCACTGTAAAGTCACTGTTTTTCTCTTTGTAATTAATGAGTATCTTGAGAAAGATACTTTGAGAGTATAAAGTAGGTAAGTATCCCATTGAGAGGTGACAGCATGCTGGCAGTCCTCACAGCCCTCGCTTGCTCTTGGCGCCTCCTCTGCCTGGGCTCCCACTTTTGCAGCACTTGAGGAGCCCTTCAGCCCACCGCTGCACTGTGGGAGTCCCTTTCTGGGCTGGCCAAGGCCGGAGCCAGCTCCCTCACCTTGCGGGGAGGTGTGGAGGGACAGGCGCGAGCAGGAACCGGGGCTGTGCGCGGCACTTGCGGGCCAGCTGGAGTTCCAGGTGGGTGTGGGCTTGGCGGGCCCCGGGCAATGAGGGGCTTAGCACCTGGGCCAGCGACTGCGGAGGGTGTACTGGGTCCCCCAGCAGTGCCAGCCCACCAGTGCTGCACTGGATTTCTTGCCGGGCCTTAGCTGCCTTCCCGTGGGGCAGGACTCGGGACCTGCAGCCTGCCATACCTGAGCCTCCCATCCCCTCCGTGGGCTCCTGTGCCCGAGCCTCCTCGACGAGCGCCACCCCCTGCTCCACGGTGCCCAGTCCCATCAACCACCCAAGGGCTGAGGAGTGGGGGCGCACGGTGCGGGACTGGCAGGCAGCTCCACCTGCAGCCCCGGTGCGCGATCCACTGGGTGAAGCCAGCTGTGCTCCTGAGTCTGGTGGGGACGTGGAGAACCTTTATGTCTAGCTCGGGGATTGTAAATACACCAATCAGCACTCTGTATCTAGCTCAAAGTTTGTAAACACACCAGTCAGCACCCTGTGTCTAGTTCAGGGTTTGTGAATGCACCAATCGACACTCTGTATCTAGCTACTCTGGTGGGGCCTTGGAGAACCTTTGTGTGGACACTCTGTATCTAGCTAATCTGGTGGGGACATGGAGAACCTTTGTGTCTAGCTCAGGGACTGTAAACGCACCAATCAAAGCCCTGTCAAAACAGACCACTCAGCTCTACCAATCAGCAGGATGTGGGTGGGGCCAGATAAGAGAATAAAAGCAGGCTGCCTGAGCCAGCAGTGGCAACCCGGTCGGGTCCCCTTCCACGCTGTAGTAGCTTTGTTCTTTTGCTCTTTGCAATAAATCTTGCTACTGCTCACTCTTTGGGTCCACACTGCTTTTATGAGCTATAACACTCACCGTGAAGGTCTGCAGCTTCACTCCTGAAGCCAGCGAGACCACGAACCCACTGGGAGGAAAGAACAACTCCAGACACGCAGCCTTAAGAGCTGTAACACTCACCACGAAGGTCCGCAGCTTCACTCCTGAGCCAGCGAGACCACGAACCCACCAGAAGGAAGAAACTCCGAACGCATCCGAACATCAGAAGGGACAAACTCCAGACGCGCCACCTGAAGAGCTGTAATACTCACTGTGAGGGTCTGCGGCTTCATTCTTGAAGTCAGTGAGACCAAGAACCCACCAATTCCAGACGCACTATTTTTCCTTAAATTTTCATTCTTTAATTAATAAATGTAAAGGTAATGAGGGAACTAGAACATGCCGGACACCACAGTAGTAATTGTTGCTTGTGATGCACGGGTGGACCTTGGATGCAACAATTATTACCATGGTGTTTGACAAATGGAGGTTTTCTATCCATTTCCCTCATTCCTTCTACATTTGTTTTGTTGCTGTTGTTTGTTTTGTTTTCTTTTGTTTAGAGACAGGGTGTCACTCTGTCACTCAGGCTGGAGTGCAGTGGCATAATCATAGCTTACTGCAGTCTCAGACTCCTGGGCCTAAGTGATCCTCCCACCTTAGCCTTCCAAGTAGCTAAGACTACAGGTGCGTGTCACCACCCTGGCTAATTTTTCATTTTTTTGTAGAGACAGGCTATGTTGTTCAGGCTAGTATTGAACTGGGCTCAAACAATCCTCCTGCCTTGGCCTCCCAAGGCAAGAGGCCTGCTGGGATTGTAGGATTGAGCCACTGGGCCCAGCCTTCTACATTATGTTCATTGAAATTTGGATTTTGAAGACTTAGTACAAAAAATGAATGTAAAATAGCTTATTAATAATTTTATATTGATTGCATATTTAAATGCCAGTTTTTAAGATGTATTTGGTTAAGCAAAATATATTACTAAAATTAATGATCATGCCACTGCACTCTAGCCTGGGCAATGGAGCCAGACCCTGTCTCTAAAAAAATTAAATTAGCTTTCCTTGTTTCTTTTTACTGTTTATAATGTGGCTACTAGAAAACTCAGAATTACATCTGTAGCCCAAATTTGTGGCTCACTTTATATTTCTATAGGACAGCAATGTTCTAAGGACTTAGATAGTGAACTCTTGTGCCTATTTCATAGGACTATTGTGAGAATTAAATGTGAATTTTATATAAAGTATTTGGCATAGTGCCTAGAACATAATAAATGCTCAATAAAAATTAGCAATTAGTACTAAGATATGAAAGGACAGCCACTCTTAAGGACTCTTGACTGTTCTCTGGGGAACCAAAGTGTTTCGTTAAGAATATCAGATGATCAGGACTACCCTAAGAGGAGGATTGCTGAAGACACTGAGCTCCTCCTCGGACCTGGAGGCCTTGTGTTGTAGTTGAAAGCCAGTGAGTGGCTGGGCACAGTGGCTCACACCTGTAATCCCAGCACTTTGGGAGGCCGAGGTTTGCAGATCACTTGAGGCCAGGAGTTCCAGACCAGTCTGGCCATCATGGCGAAACCCCGTCTCTACTGAAAATACAAAAATTAGCTGGGTGTGGTGGCTCACACCTGTAATCCCGGCTGAGGCTGAGGCAGGAGAATCACTTGAACCGGGGAGGCAGAGGTTGCAGTGAGCCAAGATGGCACCACTGCACTCCAGCCTGGGCAACAGAGTGAGACTCTATCTCAAAAAAAAAAAAAAAAAAAAAGGAAAAAGAAAAGAAAGAGAGAAAGAAAGCCAGTAGAGAAAAACCAAAACTCGCTTATAGAAAGCCGGGTGGGTCATTGATTTGAAATGCGAAATTGAAGAAGAGGACAGAGGGAAGAGCACACAGTAATTCAGCCTGTTAGGAGTGCAAAGATGCATTTGCTTGTGGGACGGATGCCTAAGTGAAAAGACCTTTGTGTTGTGTATGATGGATGGGGAATCACACTAGGCCTTCAGTCAGCAGTGAAGGATGTCTGCTTAAAAGGCCTCTCTTCATTCTGCATCAGGCCTGTAGACCTGGTGCTTCACCTTATTCTTTGGGCATAACTGATTAGCTGCCAGGCTGAGGCCACAGACCAGAATGTGCTTTTCCAATTATCAGCATCCAGTTATATTCTTTTCCTGATGACAGCTAAGACACAAGCCAAATTCCCTTGATCTAACAATTGGCAGTGCTAGCACAGAGGATCTCTTATTTCATCCCAGAAGTTATTTGGGCTACAGCCAAAAAATGTTAAAAAAAACTGATCAACATTCCAGATAAGTCTATCTAAAGATACACGAATAATTACTAAAATCACTATGTTACTGAATGACTTACACAGTCTTTACCACATACTAGGCATGTTCAAAGTGCTTTCCTTATAAGTCATTTAATCTTCATGTCAACCCTATGAGGTAGACATGATCATTATTCCTGTTTTAGAGATAAGAAAACAGAGGCACAGAGAGGTTACATTACTTTTCCAAGATCACACAGCTAGTTGCTAGCAGACTTAGAATTCAAACACAGGCAGTCTGGCTTTAGAGTCCATGCCTTTAATTACAACTCATACTGCCTCTGTGTGGGACCTACCTCCTGCCTAATAAAGGAGATATAAAAACATTAGTTTTGCATTTGAGGTTCTTAAATTGAGGCTTGTGGAGATTTTTGCTCACCTTAATGGGTGATTGCTCACCTTTCTGCCAATGGGTAGAACTCCATTTTTTCAGAGAGGGAAATTGAGATACACAATAGAGTGATGGGTTGTCTGTGATTTGCCTGAAGTCTTGGATAGTTGCTTTTAAGACAGAGAATTGATTCATTGAGAGGACAGAGGACCTTCCACACTGGCTGTCTCTTGGCTCTAAAGAGTGAATCGGTTCAGCTGGGTGGATATGTCTCTCTCTAGTTCCTTGGCTGTCTGTGTTTTGTGTGTTATCATTTGCTAAAGATATGACAATGTGCTCTTTGCTTGGGTTTGCAGCTAGGAGACCTATGTGTGTTTTCCCACTTCCCCCAGGAACGCAGCCAGAAAAAGCAATGACATCCAGGAGCCATCTGGGAATGCTTCCCAGACCTGCTCTAAATTGGGGCACAGAGCCAGCTGCACACTCCTGAGCTTCAGAGTTCACCTGGATCAGACTCACTGCAGAGGGGTTTATCATCAAGGATGATTTATCTGGGGTCCCAGCTCTCCAGCTTTTGGTGGGTGGTCCTCTCAGAGGGAAGTAGCCATGATGCAGCTCTGAGCTCAGTGGGTAGGGTTCGGAGAGGAGGTGCAGCTCTGCCTTTGTCACTGCCAGCCTCTGGAAGCACGGGGACATGCCTCAGATTGCTTCCAGACTCCTTTGGCCTACTGAGAAATGGGAATAATGACACCTAACCTCATGTGACATTAACCAAGCTTGCAGACGTACTCAGACTACCAGAGAGATCTACAGAAGCAGCAAGCACCTCTTGAAATATTTTCATTATATTTATTTAGGTGATGGAATTGTATGAGTCAGGGTTCTATCTGAGAACAGAATGCACACTCAAGCAGGGATAATTGAAGAGAGTTTAATTGGCAAAGGTGTGGACAAATTAAGAGAAACCAAAGCGATAATGCAGCCTGCCACATCTAGCGAGGGCAGGGAGCTGTAACTACCACAGGCTAGCACAAGCAAGAGGTAAGAGTACCTGCAGAGAGAGGGCCCGTGAGAGTGGCAGGTTAAGGAGCCTCCTGGTAGGAGCTATGACCTTAGGTAGTGGGGCAGTCACTGTCAACCTGCAGCCCAGGGGAGGGGAGAGGTGGGAGAAGATTAATACTTTCTCCTTGCTCTCCTTCTTCCTCCAATCTCTGGCCGGTGGTACCCATTGGTCAAACCCAACTAGAAGGCAGAAGTCAAAGGAACATAACAGGATGTCAGCCTCCTAGGACATAGAGCAGGGTAGAGAATAGAGGGCCAGCAGAAACCATTCCACAGAAGAGCCACGTATTATTATGATTTTAGGCTCCTGGGCTTGGATACTTTTTTTTTTTTAAGGTCTCACACTATGAAAAGCCAATTATGCCTGTTATAGATGGCCAAAGAGAAGAAATCAATTGAAGAACAACTCACACTCTGTGTTACAGGAATAAAATGCATTATTGGTCCTCAGTTTTTTGCCAAATCAAGAAATCCAGAAGTAATTCAAAGTCAAGGCATCATCATCATCATTGTCATTAAAAATATAAATGTTCTCTACTTTTGCCAGGACTAAGCAATTAACTAAATTGAATGTGTATATTTCCTCCTATTATCCTCACCACAACCCTATAATGTTATTGCCAATCATCCATTTATTCGATAAATATTTTCTGAGTATCTGTCATGTGCCAGGCTGTGTGTCAGGTACTGAAGATTACTTTTCTGAATCAGGTAAACAAAGATTTTTCTATCATGAAGTCTTCAGTCTAACCACACAAGCAAGTATTAAACAAATCATTTCAAAAAATTAAGAGCATTTGAGATAAGAGCTTTAAAATAAAAGTGCAAGCCAGGGATGGTGACTCTCGCCTGTAACCCCAGCACTTTCGGGGGCCAAGGCGGGTGGATCACTTGAGCCCAGGAGTTCGTGACCAGCCTGGGCAACATGGTGAAAACCCCGTCTCTACAAAAAAAACACAAAAATTAGCCAGGCGTGGTGGCGTGTGCCTGTAGTCCCAGCAACTTGGGAGGCTGAGGTGGGAGGATCACTTGAGCCCAGCCAGTCAAGATTGCAGTGAGCCATGATCACGCCACTGCACTCCAGCCTAGACAACAGATCAAGACCCCTATCACTAAATAAATAAATAATAAAAGTTCACGCCCGAGGCAGTGGCTCACACCTGTAATCCCAGTACTTTGGGAGGCCAATGTGAGGATTGCTTGAGCTCAAGAGCTGAAGACCAGCCTGGATGCATAATGAGACCCAGTCTTTATAAAAAAAATTTTAAAAGAAATTAACTGGGTGTGGTGGTGTGTGTCTGTAGTTCTAGCTACTTGGGATAATGAGTCAGGGGAATCCCTTGAGCCTAGGAGTTCAAGGCTGCAGTGAGCTATGACTGTGCCACTGCACTCCAGCCTAAGACCCTGCCTGTAAAATAAATAAAAAAATAGGCCGGGCGCGGTGGCTCACACCTGTAATCCCAGCACTTTGGGAGGCCGAGGCAGTAGGATCACCTGAGGTCGGGAGTTCGAGACCAGCCTGACCAACATGGAGAAACCCCATCTCTACTAAAAATACAAAATCAGCCAGGCGTGGTGGCGCGCACCTGTAATCCCAGCTACTCGGGAGGCTGAGGCAGGAGAATTGCTTAAATCCGGGAGGCAGAGGTTGCAGTGAGCCGAGATCGTGCCATTGCGCTCCAGCCTGGGCAACAAGAGTGAAACTCCATCTCAAAATAAATAAATAAATAAAAATTAAATAAAAGTACATAGTGCTCTGAAACAGGGCACCTAACCTAATCTGGGAGAAACAGAAGGCTTCCTGGAGGAAGTGAGGTTTAATCAGAGTCCTAAAGACTAAGTAGGAATTGGATGAGGGACAAGTTGAGAAAGAAAAGAGAGCCCTCTAAGGCAAAAGAAGCAAAGTATTCCCAGTTCTGTGGTGTGGAAGAACATAGTGCACTGGAGGAATGGAAAGGCAGACAGCACTCTAGCACTGCTGGACTTGGCAAGCGAGGAGTATACATACAAGGTGAGGGTGGAGAGGTAGACACAGGGCTACTCATGCGGAGCCATGCAGGCTGGGCTAGGGACACTGCACTTTATCCCAAGCGTGATGTTTGTGCTCTCCTGAGTTTCCAAGGATGGTGATAAGACGTTTTAAAAAGATGTGTGAGAACAGAGTACAAGGTTTGGTGCAGGATGCATTCAGGAGGTTCTTGCAACTTTTCCTGTAAAGGAAAAGCTAGTAAATATTTTCAGCTTTATGGGCCTCATGGACTCTGTTGCACCTACTCAACTCTGCTCTTAGAGTGCACGCAGCCATAGACAGTCCATAAATGAATGAGCACAGCTGCGTTCCAATAAACCTTGTTTGCTGGCCTGGCGTGGTGGCTCACTCCTGTAATCATAGCACTTTGGGAGGCCGAGGCAGGCGGATCACCTGAGGTCAGGGGTTTGAGACCAGCCTGGCCAACATGGTGAAACCCCGTCTCTACTAAAAATACAAAAATTAGCTGGGCATGGTGATGCATGCCTGTAATCCCAGCTACCCGGGAGGTCGAGGCAGGAGAATCGCTGGAACCTGGGAGGCGGAGCCTGCAGTGAGCCGAGATAGCGCCACTGTACTCCAGCCTGGGTGACAAACCGAGACTCCATCTCAAAAAAAAAAAAAATTGTTTACTGGAAAAAAAAAAGCTTTGTTTTGAAACAAAAATTAAAGAAAAAACTTTAGTTTACAGCAGAGGTCCACCAAGCTCTGCTGTAAATAAAAGATGAAGGTAGCTTGGACCAGAGAGGTTTAACCAGCAAGTACTTGAGAAAGAACTGATAGGATACACTTTTTGGATATGGGACGTGAGGGACACTGAGACTTTTGGCTGGGACAGCTCGGAGTATTAGGGCCCTCTTTACTGGAATGGCTAACAATAAGGGATAGGTTTTGTGGGGGAAAGATCATGAATTCAGTTTGTATTTCAGTAGTTTGAAGCATCTGTGGAATATCTAAGTGGACAGATGCCACCTCCAGGAAGGAATAGGGAGGTGGTCGCTTGAGCCTGGGAGGCAGAGGTTGCAGTGAGCCAAGAGCACGTCGTTGCACACCAGCCTAGGTGACAGAGTGAGACTCCATCTCAAAAACAAACAAACAAACAAAAAAACCAAAAACAAAAAACAAACAAAAAGAAAACAAGGGAGGTGGGTGCTTATTCAGGGAATACCTACAACCTGGAGGTAGGAAGTTAAGGGGCTCCTATCTGATAACTTTTATCTGGGCATTTTAAAATAAGGTCATCTTCAGTTAAGAAGAGGGTAAGAAAAAGGTAATACAAGAGGAGTCAGAAATTTTACACTATGCAGAAGGTTTGAAATACTTATTGCATACATGGGGGAATGGGTTGATTAGAGAAATGATTCCTGGACATTGTTGAGAACCAGTTGAGATGGGCAACCAGGAATTCACCATTTACCCAGGTACATATTTTTTTCCATCAGTGCTTTAACTTCAAGGTACAAGCCCAGGGAGGGCAGGTTTCATCCTGGATTGCAGTTCTCCAAGTAGATGCAACCAAGGCGCAAGAGAATTTAGATAAGAAAGTGATGGAAATGAGAGGCCATGGAATATATGGGCATGGGAGTCCCTCACACCACTCCTGACCTGGAGTTATAAGGTAATGTGTATTGTGATCAAATAAACAGACCAACTAGAGAGAGCTGCAGGGGAGGCCACGTCTTCATTGAAGGATGAAGATCTAGAGATGGGAAGGGAGAGGAAATGGGATACGTGTTAATTACAGCGAGGGAGTGCTAGTTGGTGCAGGGGTTTGGGAGGCAGTGAGGGAGAGGAAACTGCATCAAGGTCGAGACAGAGCATTATGGGGATGAGAACAAGGCAGACAGTGCAGCAGCAAGGCGTACAGCAGGCATGGACCAATGAAAACATTGTCAATGTCTCTCGGAGGCTGCTGAGCACTCCGCCTACCAGCACTCCGTTGAGGTGTAGAAATTAGAAAGCATGTGTACAGTGCTGCCAGACCTGCCTCTGCGAATCATCTGTGCAGTGTTGACAGCTGCGTGTTGCTCGGTGGCCTGTATGTGGTCATTCGCGAGGGAAGGAGGGAGGTGGGCAGGGCAGGCAGCCGCAGCATGGTATCATGGGGTTCTGTGTCTGGATCCAGCCTGCCCAAGGTCAAGCCCACAGTCATTGGCAAAGCCCAGGCTGATCTCTGTGCTGTTAGTCACTATTGCTACACTCCCCTCTGCTGATCAGCGCCCAGACCTTTCAGGATGTCTTCTGCATTCTAAGTGCTCTGTCAGAGAACCAGGGCCAGGGATAGGGTGATGCAAGACAGGAAGCGAGGCAAAATTTGAAGGACAGTGAGATGGAAGGAATAAGTTCTAGTATTTGACAGCAGGGTAGAGAAATTATAGTTAACAATAATTTATTGTGTATTTCAAAATAGCTACAATAATTATATTGTTCTCAACACAAAGAGAAATGTTTGCAGTGATCAATATCCCATTTACCCTGATTTGATCATTACACATTGCATACAGGTATGAAAATATGACATGTATCCCCCAAGTATGTACAACTATGATATATCAATTTTAAAAAATGTAAGAAGGCAATCATTCTCAGTGTTGTGCACCCACTCTCAGGGCTGACCCTGAAAGTGGGTGCCTCCTTAAATTTTGTGCCCTAGCACCTCTCTTGCCTTGCCCTAGTTCTGACCCAGCAAAGAACTGTAATATGAAGTAGTGTCTATGGGACTATTCACTTTGATTTTACATAAAGGTTTGTCAATTAACAATTCCAGAAGAAAGTACTTTTTTTAGTAGATTGTGAGCCCTTGTTAGAAAAAAAAAAAAAATTACCTGTCTACAATAATTTTCAAACTTTGCTATATGCCATTCCACATTACTGCATTTTCTATGGACTCTTTTGATCTCTAAAAGCACTATCTTGCAGATTCATGCAGATACAATATTGATAAGCCCCATGACACCCTGACTGATAGTACACATCTCAAAAGACTTTAATAAGAAAAACATCATTCTTGGAGGAGCATTTGGAATTTATCATAAGGAATTAATTTATAAGTCTGCTGCCTTTATTGGAGAATATTTCCTCTATCAGGGCATAAAGCAGAGATATGTGTGCACCCTTCAATGACAGGGAACAGGAATGACATTAGTCCTTGAAGTCAGTCTCCATCTTCAGAGCCCACTGTCCTGAGACATGGCATCTTGACTGTGAAAACCAGGCATTGGATATTATGCAAGAGATAGAATTAGCATGGCCAAAATGATGGGCAGAAAGAAAGGTCACCTGATCCCACAGGGTCTTTCTTCGCCACCTTTCTAAAATACATGCTGTGTCCCCATTAACGGTGCTTCCTAGGCAAGCCACAGAACCAACCTGGGCAAAGTGATTCCTACGATGTCTCCTTTGGGCTCTAGAATTCTGGGATCTTGTCATCTTTGGAGTGGACTTCATTCTTCAGTTTCTTCTTTCTTTATTTCCAGGTGGTCTGATTAGGTAAATTACAATAGCAAATTATTTAAAAGCAGTTTGGGCTATTTGCCTGGTTGATAAGTACACAGTAAAGCAGAAAAGATGATTCACTTCTCCCTGGATTCACACAAAAAATCAACAAATAGAGAAAATGGGCATTGAGACATTTTTTGTGGCATTCTGTTAACTAGAAATGAGAGTGACCCTGTGACTTAAAGGCCAACCAAGAGCACAATTGGCTGGGCTTTTTTTCAAGAAATAGCTCAATTGGGAAGCCATTCCAATGGGCAATTAGAGAGGAGGTGGTTGTCAGCATTTGCTAAAACCAAAATAATAATAAACATTCTTATATATCTTCAAATGGACAAAGACTTTGTTTTTACCAAATCTGGCTTTTTCAAGTCTGCTCTAGCATTTTCCCCAAGGTTGTACTTTCTGTGGATTTCATTGACCGGCGCTCTTGAGTACAGCAGAGATGCAAAGTGCATTTCTTGTTTGGCTCACTAATTCATACATCATGCAAATAACTTGTGAATGATGATTTATCAATGGCCTCATCAACCACACTTGGTAATTCTTGCTGTACATTGAGATGAAATGTAAACCATCTTATTCATGTACATTTTATGATAAATTGTTATTCCAAGAGCTGTTGCTCTCACATTCTTTCATTTGAAGAGACCTTTAAATCTTTCCAAAGTACTTTCCCATCTATGATCTTGCTGTGGACCCAAGATCCTAATAGACTTTTAGAGATGGGTATTATTATCCCCATTTTACAGAAAGGTGCCCAATGTTACTCAAATTTTACTGTGTTATTGTGGTTGGTCACAGAACACAGCACTGGATCTCTGTTGCTTTTTGGGCTGGGTATCATTTAGCTGACTTTTAGTTCCATGTTCATGTTAGCTCTACCAATAAAGGCAGGTGCTAAGAGAGGCAAAAAGGTACAAAGAGGAGTGAAGAAGTACAATTAAAAAAAAATTTAAAAAACGGCAGGGTGTGGTGGCTCACGTCTGCAGTCCCAGCACTTTGGAAAGCCAAGGCAGGAGGATTGCTTGAGCCCAAGAGTTCAGGACCAGCCTTGGCAACATAGTGAGATCCCTCCTCTACAAATAATAAAAAATTAGCTAAGAGTGATGGGATGCACCTGCAGTCCCAACTACTTGGGAGGCTGAGGTGGGAGGAACACTTGAGCCTGGGAGGTTGAGGCTGCAGTGAGCCATGATCATGCCACTGCACTCCAGCCTGGGTGACAGAGTAAGGACCTGTCTCAAAAAACAAACAAACCAACAAAAAAACCCCAAAGAAAATGGAATAGATACATAAGAAATATAATTTATTT
Organism: Symphalangus syndactylus; assembly: GCF_028878055.3. NCBI lineage: Eukaryota > Metazoa > Chordata > Mammalia > Primates > Hylobatidae > Symphalangus > Symphalangus syndactylus. The sequence goes on along the minus strand of NC_072438.2, from coordinate 72,693,931 downwards.
TTATAATTACTTTTTTTGAGATTATTCAGTGGAAAATATCTGGAAGTAGAAGTATCTGATGAAGGAGTAAAAATAGCATGTGATTGACTTAAAATAATCCGTTTTCATAAGTAAGTAATACAGAACAGAACAAGAATGATCAGCAGGGGAGATAGGAATTAGGGATGAGAATGTGTTGTGCAAATAGCTTACCTAAATCCTGTGGTCTACAAATTTGGATACACGGTGATTTGACTGAATTCTAACATCCATGGGAACAGGGAATGGGGGAGAACCCAAGCTTCCCAACTTTGCGGGGGGCACTACTGTGCCTGGGTGACAGAAGCTGCAAGCCCCAAGAAGACTCAGTGCCATGTCCTGTCTCTTGTGTAAACCAAAATAAAGACAAAGGCCAAGTATAAAACAAAACCTATGTGTGTGTATAACTAAAACAGCTTCTCTTTAGATATACTGATAGCAGAGTACTGGTTATGCTAATCAAAACTGAACCTCTCTCTGTCTTTTTTTTTAGTAGGTTTGTTTTGCTAGTGTCTTGTTTTTTGAGATGGAGTCTTGCTGTGTCTTCCGGGCTGGAGGGCAGTGGTGTGATCTTGGCTCACTGCAACCTCTGCCTCCCAGGTTCAAGCGATTCTCCTACCTCAGTCTCCTGAGTAGCTGGGATTACAAGCACCTGCCACCACACCCAGCTAATTTTTGTATTTTTAGTAGAGATGAGGTTTCGCCACACTGGCCAGGCTGGTCTTGAACTCCTGACCTCAGGTGATCCACTCACCTCGGCCTCTCAAAGTGCTGGGATTACAGGCGTGAGCCACCACACCAGGCCTGTTTTGCTGGTGTCTTAATGTGTGTTAAGCAAGTAAATTCAGAGGTAAATCAAATCCCACCACAGTCCAAAATAATCTACTGGGATAAACACTACACTCTTCCCTATTGCAAAATGATTGAATCATCTATATAAATTGTGAAAGTCATACGTGGTCTGTAGTTACTAGTTTGTAATTCAGTTTTTTTCTGCCAAAAATTATATAAAAAAATTACCCTGGCAACCAATGCTTCAGTAGTATAAATGGAAGGCCGAGAGACAAAGATATAAAATAATGGGTTGGCTTATAAGGGGGAGCCCAGGAGAAGATTACAAATTCTTCATGTGCAGTATTATTAGACCACACTGGAAACAACAAAACACATTTGCATAAAATCCAACGTCATGCTCATGGATACAGTGAAACTCATTTTCAATGTACATGGATGAAAAGTGCTTAAACCTTTCCCCTAAATATATATTTTAAGACAGTATGGGCTGGGTGCAGTGGCTCACGCCTGTAATCCCAGCACTTTGGGAGGCCAAGGCAGGCGGATCACCTGAGGTCAGGAGTTTGAGACCAGCCTTGGCCAACATGGTGAAACCTGTCTTTACTAAAAATACAAAAATTAGCTGGGTGTGGTGGTGGGCACCTGTAATCTCAAGTACTCAGGAGGCTGAGGCAGGAGAATCACTTGAACCCAGGAGGTGGAGGTTGTAGTGAGCTGAGATCGCGCCATTGCACTCCAGCCTGGGCAAAAAGAGCGAAACTTCATCTCAAAAAAAAAAAGAATGAAAAAGAAAAAAACCAGTATGCATCAAATGCAGGTCCTTTTTTGTGTTTTGGCTAAATAAAATATCTCATCTGAGACAGGATAAATATTACAACATTTTTATCAATGTTTAAAGTCTTATCTCTACAGTACTATGACCAAATACTGGAATGTGACCTTGGGCACCCTCTCAGCTGTCACATCACTCTACTTCAGTGTTTCTCCAAGTTATCCTGTGTGGGCCACCCAAATTGCAATCACTTGGGTTCTGGTTAAGGGGCATCCAGGGGCTCCCCAAAGACCAAGTATATAGTGATCTCAGGGGGTGAGTCTGGAGTTTTTTAAATTTTCAAATCTTCTGGGAATCCTTAAGCATAGTCCAGACTGAGATCCAGTGACTTAATGTTTTACTACCATCATTACTCATTTGTTCTTTTTTTTTTTTTTTTTTTTTGACATGGAGTCTTGCTCAGACTCCCAGACAGGAGTACAATGGCGTGATCTTGGCTTACTGCAAACTTCGCCTCCCAGGCTCAAGCAATTCTCCTGCCTCAGCCTCCCCAGTAGCTGGGATTACAGGCACCTGCTATCATGCCCAGCTATCTTTTGCCTTTTTAGTAGAAGCTGGGTTTCACCATGTTGGCCAGGCTGGTCTCGAACTCCTGACCTTAAGTGATCTGGCCACTCTTGGCCTTCCAAAGTGCTGGGATTACAGGCATGAGCCAGGGCACTTGACCTCATTTGTTCTTTTTAAGCCCCTTTCTTGGCCAGGGGATGGCTCATTCTAGCGTGAGGTCATGAATGGAAGAGTTAGTGGCCAGGAATTTGTGGAAGAAAGAAAAAAGGGTAATTTGCTAGGTAAACAGGAAGCTAGAATCTGTTTTGGAGATAAAATGAACCCACAGAGGCTGGGAGGAGAAAGGGAATTGAGCCAGTTGTTGACTAAGGCTACTTCTCCTCCCTTGAAACTTACTTGGAAGAGCAGCTGAGGCGGAAAGATGGAAAGCAGTCTTTTCAAGAGTTGGTAAGGAAACCTCCAGTTTTAGTTTCAGCTTCCTGGTCTGTAGATTTTCCTTCATAGAGGGAGAAAGCTTAGAAGTAAACCACATGGCACTGCAATCCATGAGAATCTACTTGGACTCACCTAAACCATGCTACATTCTGTCACTGATATAGCTTGGGATCACACATTTTTCCTTTGTTTATCATTTTAATCTTCCTTTGCTCTGAAGTCTTAGATTTTCTATATACAGCCTCCTCCTCCTCCACATCACATATATTATGAGTACTAAATTAAAATGGCAACTTTGATAGAAGTACTAATCTATGACTAAATATTTAACAAGGGGGCAGAAAGGATTTACATTTTGATCTTCAAACATTGGAAAATAAATGCCCTCAGTTGTCAGCTTTCCAAATTGACAAGACTGCAAGGGCAAAACAAAATTTCCGTGCATTTGACTGACCTCTTGTGAATTGAGCTATTATTAGCAGATGAGAACTTGCCAAAAATATCTGGAAAATATCAGCTGAAAAGTGATTGAAACGAAGTATTTAAAGCAGGTCAGCAGGGCCATGTCTGAAGGAGACAGATTATAAAATACATCTGCATATATTGTATTTATACATAATATACGCCACATATAACATACATATATATACCTAACAATTCATTTTAATTCAGCAAATATTTATTGAGTGGCTATTGGGTCGGACACCATGCCACCCTAGGCTTTGCGAACACAAACAATAAGCTTTAAGTTCTCTTACCTCCAGGAACTCACAAGCTGGAAATATGTGAGACAAAACGCCATAATTCCTACAACTTAATACACCTGACAAGGGTTAGATGCGCAATTTGCATAAAGTGCTACCATTGCAGCAATTAACAAGGCAGAGGAAACCTGATGTTTGTTCTGACGATCAGAGAAGCCTTTCCAGTAGAGATGACATTTACCTCCTTGGGATTTCAGCAGACACAGGAAAGTGAGAATGTCACTCTGGCAGAGGAAACAGAATTTACAGATTAGGAGTACATGGCTGGAATGAAAGAGTTGGGGATGGAGTGGGTAAAAAATAGCAATGACTACATTTTGAGTGATACATTTATTTGCATATTCATTGATTCAGCAAACTTTTAATGGGTACTGAGGGAGGTAGGCCCAAGGTATGTGCTGGGTACAGAGGCTGAGAAAACACGGGACAGAGTGGTGGAAGATGGGCCTGGGACTGTGAAACAAACAGAAAGCACCAGCCCTGTTTGATCCTTCTAGAAGGATTTTTTGTGGTGTCCCAATGATACCTTTCATTGATAATGGTTACCATTTTTTCACTGAGCACCTCCTAAGTGCTGTGCTGAATAGCGGTGTTACTGCTAGTTGCAGCAATCCTGCATGGTAGGTGTTTTCTCTATTTACACACAGGAAGAGAAGCTCTGAGTGCCCAGCTTGTCATATACGATGCTTGGGTTTGTGCAAGCATTGATCTCAATGGCCTGGTAATTATAAAAGCTGACGAACAGGTGAAATCAAGAACTTCTCCACCCCAACCCCTGAGGACAATACCATCTCCAAATGCCTTGGGACCACTCTGGCCTCTGGTATTGTGGGACAGCTCTGTCCGGTCTGTGCAGGTGATTTATGTCTGTCTGCTTTTCAGAGAGGCTAGAGTTTATTGCCTTGCTGGGCAGAACTGCAGCTGGGGCCTGCCCTGTCCCATCCCCATCTCCCCGAAAGCAAAGATTTCCAATTACTGTTCTGTAGAAAATGTCAAAAGTATTATTCAACTATTCATTATCCCAGGTTTTGTAATTTTTCATATGTTTTTACTCTTATCTGCCAGCACTTGAAAAAGACCAGCTTTTTCCTCTTAAGAGAGCTTAATTTGCAGAGCTGTGCAGTCTTCCTATTATGTTCTTATCATCCTCTCCCTGTGGTAGGCAGAATGACAAGGATGACAAAAAAAGAACCAAAAATATTTGAAGGCCTTCCTGAAAATCCACCGGAATGAAGGATCCCAAAAGCCTGAGGCTCCGTTCTTCGAGTGACCTGGACGGGGGCCAAGGGCGGCTGGCATTAGCTCTCACAGTCCACTCGGCAGGAGCTCGTGGCTAGTGCTCATGGGAGCAAAACCACCACCCCAGGGCCACGGGATTTCCCCCAGGGGCTTAACTGGGGGATTAAGCAGCTCTGAGGTGCCAAGAGGTCCCCTCTCCCCGAAATCCTCATACCAGTGCTAAATTACCTTTGGTATCCCAAGGGCCAGAGGCTAAGGGTAGCTCGGGGTGAGTGGTTAGCTCTTCTCCCATCTCCTCTGGCCCCTCCGCCCCATTCTTTGATAAGACAATTGACATTTTTCTCTTTGCTATGTAAAGTGCTATGCAGAGGCAACTTCACGTCCCCTAGCTCGCTCTGTTCTACCTAGATGGCGCCCTAAGCCCCGCCTGTATGGAGATTCGGAGCAGCCATCTCCCTGGATGCCTTCCTCCCACGATCCCCAGGTTTCTGAAGCGGGCGCACCAGGACTCCTGGCTCACCCAGAGAGACGCCTTGCCCGCGGCGGGGCTCGCTCGGGGAAATCCCCGCCCACCTTGTTATTCCTGCAGGGGAATCCCCGCCCCCCGTCCCTGTCACTCCGGGAAGGGAGTTCCCGCCCCTCGAATCAACCAGAGGGAGGGAATCCCCGCCCATCCTGGAGGCTCGGCGGATCCCCTGCGCAGCGCGGCGAGGAGCGCACCCCAGCGCTGGTGCGTGCCGGCCCCGGGCAGCGGGACGCGGCGGGGCGGCGGCTGCAGGCAGCGGAGGAGCCGCAGGCCGAGCCGAAGGCACCGGGATTGCGCCTCCCGCGGCTGCCGGCGAACCGCGGCTCTGCAGCTCGGGGCAGGCGCGGCGGCGGCACCGGTGGTGGCCGCGGTGGCGGCAGCTGCGCGGGGACCCGCCGGGCGGCGCCTGGGTCTGGACGCGCGAGGAAGCCGCAGGAGCCTCGGCCGAGCTGCGAGCAGGTGAAGCGACCGTCCCGCTGCAGCCAGGACGCGCGGCTCCGGGTGGGCAGGGGATGGGGGAGGCCCGGCACCCCCGAGACCGTGTGTGCCCAGGAAAGTTTAGCGACAAATCCGGGTGCGGGAATCCCAGCCTTGGCAGGGCGGGGAGTGAGGACGCCGAACCGGGGTCCCACGTTGGGCGGCGCAAACTCCTCTAGCATCCGGCCGGGGACGGGGAGGGCGCAGCGCAGGGGAGGGGGCTAGACAGAGCGGGACCGAGACAGCGGGACAACCGGAGACGCACTGCCGGGGGTACTCAGGACAGGGCCGGAGCTCCTACCCGGGCGCGCATCCCGGGTCCCCATCCCTGGGCCGTCTTCTGGTCCCCTCCTCCGACAGGAGCGGAGGTACTCAGGTACTCCGGCCTCAGGTAATGTCTTGGCGACCATCCTCCCTCGGGCTTGTTTCATCTCTCAACCCCCGCCTCTTTGCCCAGATGAGACGTTAGACGCGGGGCGAGGGAGTGCAGGGGGCGCCCAAAGATCAAGGGCATCTTAGGGCCGTTTACTGGTGTCTGCCGGGGAGATGGGGGAACATAGTGATAGGGAAATCTTGCTCTCTCTCTGAAGTCGAGTTTCTCCTAAAATCTGGTTTCCCTCTCCCTTTCTTCCTCTCTCCCTCCCTCGGGTTTGCGTTTGTGTTTTAAGTCTTTGAGGTGCCTGTGGTCTCCGCTATTTGGAAAATCCATTAAAGCGCAAGGCTGAATTCAGCAGCAGGAGGGTCCAGGACCCCTAGCAGGAGTTTGCCAGAAGCTGTCCTCGGCAGCCCAAATCTATGCAGAGACCTTGATAAGGGACACTGGAGTGGGAAGAGGACAAGGTCTGGCATGGGCTGGTGGCAGAGACTGGAATGGCAGGCACGAGGGCATTCCAGAGCTCTAGACCTGCCCTGGGACTGGCCGTTGGGCAGTGTTGGGGGAATGGAGCTGAGTCTGAGTCTGTCCCCTGCAGCTGGCCCAACCTCTTGCCTCCACCAAAGGTAGGGTAGGTGGATATGTTTGCCTTGACAAATCGCAATGAAACTACTGGAAGTGGTGGCTGAATGGCTGCAGTAAGTGATGCCCTGATCTGTCCTTGCAGAGAGACCTCCTGGACCTTCAGGGACTGTTCTCCAGTGGGGTCTCCTACACTGGAGGGCTTTAGGGGCCTGGCATCTCTACTGGGCCAGCTTTTGTGGGTTGTGACTTCTGGGTGGCGGCCAGATAGGTACAGGTTGGCAGGTGTGAGGTGGGAGTGCTGCTTGTGGGGGCAGAAGACAATGTCTCAGAACACACCCCTGGCTGTAGGTGGTGGTTCTGGCTTCATCAATTCCTTCTTCCATTAGGATGGGCCCAGAGCTGCTGCTCCTATAATAACCATCTAGTTGTGTGAGTGAGTGAGTGTGTGTGTTGCGGGGGTTAGGTGTAGGAGTAGGGGGGTGGCAGGCGCTAGGAGAGGAAGAATCAGAACCATGTAAAGTATATAAATGCACCTACCTTGACATAGTTAATATGCTCCTGGAAAAATATTGAATTATACTTTAAATCTATCGCTGAAATTGATTTTGCATGCACTTTATGGCAGTTTACTATTTAAGGAAACTTATGATAATTTCTCTATTCATTTCAATCATTTTATTTTTGGAATACCTGTGGTTTGCTGTGCTGGGGGCTGAGGAGGCTTGGAGGTTCCGGGATATGCTTAGATGAAAGATGGTCCCTCGCTGCTGTCAGTTTGTCAGTTTCCGTCCAGCAGGAGAAGGGAGAGAAGCCTGCTAAGCACTATGGTGCAGACCAGTGCACATGTTGCATGTAGTGGATGCCATGTGTTTATTGGATGAAGGAGTGAAGAGATGATTAAGTGAGTAAAGTACCTGAAGAGTGGTCCAAATAAAACATTTTGGGAGTATGGAGGAAAAAGAAGTCACTTTTGCCAGAGAAGATCTGAAAGGCTTTGTGGAGGAGCTCTTAGGTAGAAGTTGAGAGGTTGATCCTGAGTTAGGACTCAGTGCTAAGGACTCAGAGGAACTAAGGACTCAGAGGAACTTAGTTCTCCAGATAGTAGGGAGATGTGTGGGATTTTTTTTTTTTTTTTTTTTTTGAGACTGGGTCTCATTGTTGCCCAGACTCAAACAATCCTCCCACCTCAGCCTCCCGAGTAGCTGGGATCACAGGTGTGTGTTACCACACCCAGATAATTTTTGTGTTTTTTGTGGAGATGGGGTTTCACCATGTTGCTTATGCTGCTCTCGAACTCCTGGGCTCACGTGATCCTGGTGTCTTGGTCTCCCAATGTGCTGGAATTACAGGCGTGAGCCACTGCGCCCAACGTGGACCCTCATTCTGCTCCTACACAACCCTTTAGCACACTCACCATGCTGCCCTGGGTGTGTTTCTTTAGGGCCTTATTTTATTCATACCCAGATAAGGCCTGGAACAGTTGCTAATCAACTTCCTCAGGTTAGACAGGAAAAGAGGCAGAGGGAACACCCCAGACCCCACTGCCCGGGCTGATCATACTGTAGGGTGTTGTGGAAACCCTCTCCCAGAGGCTCCAGGCCTGGTGAGCTGAACAAGATAACACAGAGCTGTGGATACTCCCTTGCCTTTGATCATGTGGGCCTAAGTGACTCAGACCATGGTGGTGGGGGCATCTCTGTTGGAAGATGGCTCCACATCTCTCCTACTGCACCATCCACAAAGGGACAAATTCCAAAGCTGAATCCACAAAAGGTCAGGAGCAAATCCAAAGAGAGGCTGAATCTCTTTAAGAAGACAGACTTAGAGACTCAAGTTTTCAGCCTCTTTCTTCTGCCCTCAGACACATTCCCACAGCACCAGGGAGGATGCTGAGGTCAGAGTTGAGTTTCAAGGACAGGAAAAGCTAGGCAGGCAAGCCCATGAGAGAGGTTAGCAGACAAGTGAAGAGGCAGGGATGTCTCAGAGGCGCCCATCCCCCGAAGGATGATAGGAAAAGGCCACTGATAGAACAGTGTCTGCAAGGGGTGTTCATGAAGCCAGGCTGCAAGGGAAGAAGGAGACAATGATTGCCAAGACAGTGAAACTGCAGGTCTAGACACTGGATCCAGAAGTGTGCTGTTTGAAAGTAATCCACAGAGTATTTTGAGGAGATTGTAGCATTGGAGAGGGTTTATTCATGAGAGTCCCTCCATTCTCCCTCCCAGGCATGTTTGGTAAACAAGAGATGTGGGAGAGAGTAGAGAAGCTAGATCAGGGGTGTTTGGGCTGGAAGAGGTGAGCAAGTGCAGGGAAAGAACAATACTGGCATCTGCCTTCCCTGGAAGGCCAGAGGGAAGCAGAGGTTGGTGAGGCCCTGCTGGAGAGAATGAGGAAAACAGGGGAGGCATTTGCTGAGACCTGGGGTCACTTCGTGAAGCTGGGGGCTGGAGGAAAGGGCTGCAGTACTGCTGCCTGCCAGGGGAAGCAAACCTGGCACCTGGCACCAGTGGAGGCAGCCAGGAGGGAAAGGAAGGACTCCTGAGTTGGGGTCAGAGGCTTTGGCTGGAATCCTAGCTGTGCAGAGAACTTCCTGCTGGGCCAGATGATTAGAAATTTTGAAGCCTCCATTCGCTCATGTGTAAAAGTGGTGCAGTCGCTACTTCACAGGGTTGTTCTTAGGAGGAATCAAAAGAGGTACAAAGGTGTGTTTGGAAGGCCCTCCGTGACAGCATCTGCTGTATAGGGGGTACTTTTGAATAGTGTGTCCAGAAATGCATAAACCTCTCACCAAAGTCAGTGAGAGCCCAGTTGAATGCAGAAGGCAGGAGTTTTTTGTTTTTTTTTTTTTTTTTGAGACGGAGTCTTGCTCTGTCACCCAGGCTGGAGTGCAGTGGCCCGATCTTGGCTCACTGCAAGCTCCGCCTCCCGGGTTCACACCATTCTCCTGCCTCAGCCTCTCCGAGTAGCTGGGACTACAGGCGCCCGCCACCACGCCCGGCTAATTTTTTTGTATTTTTAGTAGAGACGGGGTTTCACTGTGGTCTCGATCTCCTGACCTCGTGATCCGCCCGCCTCGGCCTCCCAAAGTGCTGGGATTACAAGCGTGAGCCACTGCGCCCGGCAAGAGTTTTTAGCAGACTTGCCTGAAGCTTTCTTTCAGCTGTGGATGAAAAGCTTTGGACTACTCTGAGCAGTTGGGTCTCCCTGTTCGCACCTTGACAAATCCTTCAAGATTTCTGCCTTTTAATCCCTTGGCTTGTTGCAGTGCTGCGTCTAAATTTAATGTCCCTCTCTTATGCAAAGATCCAGTTACCAGGTGCAAGGCAGGGAGAGGCTGGACAGTCTCCTCTGTCCTCCATGGTTTGGAAGGAGATCATGCACTCACTCTAGGTAATGCCTGCATTTGAGAAAGCTGAGGCCCAGAAAAACAGAGACCTTGCCCCATTAGACAACCAGAACTAGAGTCACAGAACACAGTTGCTTGATCTGGGGAACTCTTGTCTTTCGATAGCAGTGGTGTTGGCCAAGATGCAGGTGGCTGAGGAAGAATTAAAAATCTGCAATCCCCCTTGGTTTTATTAATGGGTCTTTGATTATAGTTGAAAAGATGAAAAAATAGTCTCATTTATTACTGAAGAGGGAAAGAAAAAGAGCAATTGACTTACTAAACACTAAATAGATATGTGCCAAATTAAATGAAGTTGGGGAAAATGTGAATAATTTTTTTTTTTTTTTTTTGAGACAGGGTCTCACTCTGTCGCCCAGGCTGCAGTGGCATGACCACGGCTCATAGCAGCCTTGACCTCCCGGGCTCCAGTGATCCTTCCACCTCAGCCTCCCAAGTAGCTGGGAAGCTGGGACTACAGACACTCACCACTGCACCTGGCTAATTTATTATTTTTAAAAAATTTTTTTTAGAGATGGGGTTTTACCATGTTGCCCAGGCTGGTATCAAACTCCTGGGCTCAAGCGATCCACCCACCTCAGCCTCCCAAAGTGCTGGGATTATAGGCATTGAAGAATATTTTTTAAGGAAATTGAAGTATAGAATTATCTGGAAAATTTTCTCAAATTATTTGTTATTTTCCAACCGGATGGTCTATGTCTAGATTTGGACCTATGCATAGGTTGCATATAAAAGGATAGATCTTTTTATGGTATCTAGAAATTTGACAATCTTGATCTCCTATTATCCATACTTTAGAAATAGAGAAAAGATGGAATTGGAAAAGAATACATTTCCCGTGGGTTCTGGTGGGGGTGTTTGAAGCCAGGTAGGTCATCTGATTCAGTCTGATTGTCTGAGAGCTAAAGAGTTCTGCGTTCTATTTACAAATGTGTTCAAGAAGACACTGGGAGCATTTACAGTTTGAAAACTTAATAGTTGAAGAGGCCTTTTGTGGTCTGATAAGGCGGCTGAGCCGAGAGATGGTTTGTTAAAACACTAAGCATGCGGAGAAGACACATTTGTCTTTTAAGCCTCTCCAGCTCCAGGAAGAGGCCTACCCCTGGCCGTGGCCTCTCTCCAATGCCAGTAGTGTATTCACCCCACACTCTTGATGGGGCCAGAAAACAGTCTCCATTCTGAGAGTTCTGGCTGCTCCATGCATGCATTCCCTACCAGAAAGCGTTCTGAGTGAATAGTGAGTGGTCTATGAACTTCCAGAAAATCAGAAACTTAAGATTCACAACTCTCTTTATGAAGCCATTGAATGAAACCAGATAGCACTGAACACCTGGCTGACAAAGTTATTCTTGGATTATTTGTTTTTGTATATATAGTGTTTCTGGGGCTCATCAAGCCCTCTAGGAGGCGTGAAGAGGTTTTGGAGAAGCAGCATTGGGGGAATCGACTTCACAGCGTAGAGGATTAATTTTTCACACACAATTGTTGCAAGCTCTGAATGAAATAATAGCAAGGAGATGGGGGAAGTTTTGTTGTCTTTTAAGTCTAAGAAGCAGCCTGAAATGCCTAGATATCCACAGGAGGATTTAAAAAATCATAAATTCTTAAGGATCTGCAAGTCCTTGAAAGGGCATTATCCAATCTCTTGCCTTCAGGGAGGAATAAACTTAGCTCATTCCAGTTAAGGATCTATGGTTTTAACAGCTTCTTGAGGAAGGGGCGTCCATGGCATATTTGGCCCTTAACACAGTGATGCCCTAGACTGGTTCTTTGAGGTGTTTTAGCAGAAGTCGAAATGGATTTCAGAGGGGTTACTCTTGGTCTCTTTTTTTTTTTTTTGAGACGGAGTCTTGCTCTGTTGCCCTGGTTGGAGTGCAGTGGCATGATCTCGGCCCACTGCAACCTCTGTCTCCCAGGTTCAAGCGATTCTCCTCCCGCAGCCTCCTGAGTAGCTGGGACTACAGGTGCGCACCACCACGCCCAGCTAATTTTTGTATTTTTAGTAGAGACGTGGTTTCACCATGTTGGCCAGGATGGTCTCCATCTCTTGATCTTGTGATCCGCCTGCCTTGGCCTCCCAAAGTGCTAGGATTACAGGCATGAGCCACTGTGCCCGGCCGGTCTCATTTTTATCAACACTTGGACACCTCTAGTACTTGGCTTTGCAAGCCGTAGACTTTATCATCCAAGTTAACACAACAGACCCTGTCGTCCTGGCCTCAGGACAGCCGTCATCCTGCTTGGCTAAAAATAAAGACAGCACTCATATACTGTAGAATTAGAATTCCTACCATGAGCGGGGGCACGCTTTGTGCTGTGGCTACCCCAAAGTCAATTCCCTGGCTGGGACCTGCCAGCTCAGGCAGTGGGAGTTGTACTGGGAGGAGGGTGGGAGAGATGGTAAGTTTGGATCTCAGTGTACTCAGCAAGGGGAAGGGGGTGGGGAACTGGGCTGCCTTACGTGGGAGGCCTCTGGGCATCCCCAGGCAGCTGGTGGGAGGAGAGAGGGTGCCAGGGAGCTTTGCAGTGCGGGGGGCCTTCTCACTACTGTCACTCCTAGGGAGATCTCAGGATACCCAGGGGGAACAAAATAAACACTAACTCTTTTGTCCCTTTCACCGAAGGCCAGCATGTTTCCGATGCCTGTCTAAGGTGAACCTGGCTTGTCCTGTTTACACGTCCTGGGATGTTACTGTAATTCCAATATTCCAGAAGACTCTGTTTCTGGAGAGTGGAGAGGCAAGTGTATTTTGGGGTAGCCATAATATCTTGGGTTAGTGGGTACAAGTTTGAACACCCAGTAATGCCCCTTACCCCTGAGGAATTCCAGGGACTGAGCCACCAGAAATGTCTTCAGGAACCTGACCCTTCCATGTCATGAACACTAAGTAGCTCCTGACACTGCTTATGTTTGCATGCAAGTGATCAAATGGAATCATACACTCCCTCCAAGAGCACCAAGGTTTCTTTTTCTTTTTCTGTTTAATAAAGCAAGATGTCCATAACTCTACATTTTTGTGTGTTGGCCAATGGACACTTACAAAATGTCTGATTTCAGCTGTGTTTTCAGTTGGACACCCCCCACCACCCGCCCAACACCCTCTTTCTGGCACAGTGTGTTTTATGGAGATTTGGGTAAAACTAGATTGTGCTATATGGGTCTCCTGATGAAGAGAATTCACTTCCAAGGCTAAAGCAGCCATGCAAATATTATTACAAAACCACTCAGCATACAAAATTGGCATAGCTTTCCTCCACGGTTTGCCACTGCCCACTCTCCACTCCTACCGCGCCCTGGCCACCTTAATTCCCAGTATCATTAGGCTGAAAGAAGGGACAGCTGTCTCCAGAAAATGTGCTCCAAGTGTCCTCATCAGCGTGGATTCCCAAGAGAGAGAAGGCAGTGAGATGGCATGAGGAGACGAAGGTACTGGAAAGAATTGCATTAACCCCTCTCTGGACTTACTGCTCGTCTTTAAAAACCTAAGCAGATGTCAGGCTTATTGATTGCTTTATCGGTGGCAGCTGTGGAGCTGCAGGCCACTATTTTTGGCACCTGGGAGATGCACACGGCCCCTGAGCACACTTCCCGCCTTCTGATCCCTCACCTGCTCAGCTTCCCAGGCTCCATCTTTATCTTGAGGATCTCTGAAGACTGCCTCTTCCCCCGTACTCTTCAGGATCCAGTACAGTGCCTAGTATGTGGGTAAAAATTAAAATTATTTCAATGTTCACTATTTGGCAGGCACTGTTCTAGACACTTGCCACATACAGCTCATTGAGTTCTCATAATCTGATGAGGTACATACAGTTATTACCCCATGTTCGTTTCCTGGGGCTGCCGTCAGAAATTAGCACAAACTTGTTGTCTTAAAACAACTGAAATTTATCCTCTCACAGTATCCTCTTCACAGGTCCGAAGTCTGAAATCAAGGTGTTGACAGGGCCACGCTCCTTCTGGAAGCTCTAGGGAGAATCCTTCCCTGCCTCTTGCAGCTTCTGGGAGCTGTGGACATTCCTTGCACTGCTTCAGCCCGGTCTGTGCCTTTGTCTTCACATTGCTTTGTCTGTGTGTCTGTGTCTTCTCCTCTCTCGTCTGCATGTCTCTACTTTGTGTATCTCATTTATAAGGACATTTGTCATTGGAGTTAGGGCTACCCAAATAATTCAGGATGATTCCAACTTGAGATTTGTAATTTAATTACATCTGCAGAGACACTTTTGCCAAATAAGGACACATTTGCAGGTTTTGGGATGTGGGTATATCTTTTGGGGAGCTACTGTTCAACACAGTACAACCCCTTTCGTGATGGAAAAATGGTGATACATTGTGGTTATGCGAATTCTCTGAGGTTACACAGCCAGGAGTTGGTAGAATTGGAATTTACATACAGCAGCCTGGCTGCTTATGAGCTTGCCTAGAGCTTGCATACGGACCACTACTCTCTCTTGCCTTTTAGTAAAGGTGCTCCGTGATTGTTCACGGTATGAATGGGTGGCAGCATGGGTGGGGAAATAGATGAATAAAAAGATGCTGATAACAATAGTTGGCCAACATTCTCCTTCTCAATGTATTGAAAATAATAACAACAACTGATATTCATTGTTGTTTCATGCTCTTGACCTGGGCTCATCCTTGGATCCTCTTTTTTGGCTATTCTAGGGAGAGCTCAACTATCTCAAGGCATTGCCTACCATCTATGCGCTTCTGCCTTCCAAATTTATGTCCGTAGCCTTGATTTCTCTGCTGTGTTCCAGACTCATGTGCCCCACTGCCCCCTTACCATTCCAGTGGGGGCATTATAGGGATCTCTAACCTAACACAACAAAATGCAATCCTTGATATGTCTCTTTCAAGCTAGTTCTGTCCTTCTCCTCCTCCCATCTCAGTAAATGGCACCACCATCCACCCAAAGGCTCATCCCCAAAACTAGAAACCACCCTTCATTCTCTTTTCCTGACATTCTGTATCCAAATCTAGGAGTAAGTCCTGTTGGCCCCACCTCCAGCCTCCACCCTGTTCTCCTGCCTCCACGGCAGCCACCCTTGTTAAAATCACTGCCATCTCACCCCGGACCCATGCTGCAGTCATCTTCTAACTGGGCCACCTGAGGACACTCTTGACCCCAGTCCTTTTCCTCCGAGCAGCCAGAGGGGTCTTTTATTTTTTTAAGACTTTTTTTTTGATATAGCAATTTTAGGCTCACGGCCAAATTGAGAGGACAGTACAGAGATTTCCTGTATACCTCTTGCCCCTACACATGCAGAGCCTCCGCTCTCATCAACGTCCTTCACCACATGGTGCATTTGTTACAGTCGATGAACCTGTGTTGGAACATCGTTATCCCTCGAGTCCACAGTTTACCTTAGGGTTCACTCTTACATTCTATGGGTTTGGATAAATGTATAATGTCATGTATCCACCATTATATTATAATACAGAGTAGTTTCACTGGCCTAAAAATCTGTGCTCTGCCTCCTATTCATCCCTCCTGCCCCCCTAACCCAGAGGGTTTTTTTGTTTTTTTTTAAAGATGGGGTCTCACTGTGTCACGCAGGCTGGTCTCAAACTCCTGAGCCCAAGCGGTCCACCCGCTTTGGCCTCCCAGAGTTCTGGGATTACAGACATAAGCCACTGTGCCCGGCCAGAGGGGTCTTTTAAAAACACAAGTCATATCACTCCCTGGCTTAAAATTGGACATTTCTCGTTGCCATTTCAGTGTGATTCAGGCTCCTTGCCCCAGTCCACCTCTCCTATGACTCCTTCTCTTACCACTCATTGCCCTCACTCCATGCCTGACACGCTGTACTTCTTTCAGTTTTGGAACACACCAAGTTCTGTCCCATATCAGGGCTCTTCTTCTGCTTGGAAACATCTTCCCCCAGATCTTCACAAGAACATATGATCTAACAGGAAACAGGACCACCCCCAGGTACTCTATCACATGACTCCTGTTTGAAATAAAATCTTTGATTTATTCATTTATTATCTGTCTTAGCTGTTGGATCATACGCTCCATTAAAGCAAAGAACTAGTTTGTGTTTCTCACATGCTGAAAATAGTTCCTATTTCTGCCTTTCCTTTAAGGGTTCAAGGAAGAGGGTTTAAAATATCAAGACTCGGCTGGGTGCGGCAGCGCATGCCTGTAATCCCAGCACTCTGGGAGGCCGAGGCAGGCAGATCACGAGGTCAGGAGTTCAAGACCAGACCAGCCTGGCCAATATGGTGAAACCGCGTCTCTACTAAAAATATAAAAATTAGCCAGGCATGGTGGCGCGTGCCTATAGTCCCAGCTACTCAGGAGGCTGAGGCAGGAGAATCGCATGAACTCGGGAGGCAGAGGTTGCAGTAAGCCGAGAGCACACCACTGCACTCCAGCCTGGGCAACAGAGTGAGACTCCATCTCAAAAAAAAAAAAATTAAGTCTCAGGGCAAATTGGAAAAAATCTTGAGCCTCAAAGTAGAGAAAGAGAAATGATCTTCTTAGTGTCTCAAGATTAAGTCCCAGGCCAACTAGAGAAATAGTACATTGGGAATTTGAGTGAGTATATTTCTTCCCTCTGTTAACAATCTGTGTCCTGGGTTTATGAGCAGGAAAACGAATTATCCAATAGACACTCAATAAATTTCTGTTGAACAAGTCAAGCACTTAAAGCATTTCAGGCACTGTTCCCAGTTATCCTTATTTTTCAGATGAGGAAACATAGGCTTGGAAAGGCTAAGTGACTTGACTGAGGTTACATATCTATTAAGAGCTGGAGCAAGAATTTGCATCCAGATCTCTCTGTCTACTAAGCCCCTATTCCCAACCACTATTCCATACAGAATCTCTGAGAAGCAGGAACTGCCTGGGATCCCTAAAGTCTCTACAGAGCCCTGAGTTTACTAATTCATTTTCCTGCTCATAAACCCAGGACACAGATTGTTAACACACAGGGAAGAAATATACTCACCCAGATTCCCAGTGTACTACTTCTCTGAAAAGTTGGCCTGGGACTTAATCTTGAGAAGCTAAGAAGTTCATTTCTCTTTTTCTCCGCTTTAGGAGTTTCAGGCTCAAGACTTTTTCTGATCTTCCTTGCAACTTGATGGTTTAAACCCTCTTCTTTGAACCCTTAAAGGGAAGGCAGAAATGACCAGGTTGAGTCCTTATATGCAAAGGTAGAATTTTTCTGTAATCAGAAAAAGCTCTGAGGTCTTCCTCCTCCTGGTTTTCCTTACACATGAACACTTTTATGTCGTTTGGTCTTTTCGGCTTCCACGTTTCTTCCTAGCTGGGGAGAGCCCTAGGGTGACAGCATGGACTCCATTTTCAGATTGGCTGTTAGCAAGAACCTCTCCATTGAGTCTTGCTAAAAGAGTGGTCCATTTCTTGGTCACTAGCTTTGAGCCAGTCATGAAAGAAGACAAAGGACAGGTTCTTGCCAGGTGTAGGGCTCAAAGTTTGCAGACTAGGGAGAATGAGAAATCACCTATTCATTTCTTTCTCTGTTGTTGGACCTCCTTTTAAAAATAACTTCCATCTTGAGAATTACATCAGCATCCCGTAAGTAAACATTGGACAAAAAACTACTATTTCGGGCAGATAGTAATTGTGAGAATGTCCAAGACCCATAACTGTAGGTTGGGCTTTTATTCATAGAAAGGTCTATAGTGGCTGATTTTTAGTGTATCTAGCAAATATAGTTGCTCTCCTGCAGAAAGGTAGAACTCTGGCCATTTGATACATCATGCATTTCACCTCTGCTGTCATAAGTGGGATTTGCTATGGTAACCAGAACTTTGCCCGAGAATTGTGCATGTAAGGTGTCACTCATTGGTAGTACTCTTTATTTTTAGCATAAACCAAAGAGGAGCTGCTCATTGTTCCTGCTAACATGCAGGTGGGTAGTCACAGTGGAGCCTAGGAAGAATTGTATGTGCTGTTCTCATGGGGAATGTCACCACCCACCACAGTGCTCATTTGTTGGAGCAAGATGTGCTTCTGGATTTCCATTGGTTAAAATCTGTGCTGAAAGTTGTACACTAGGATAGTTGGACTTGCTTTATTTATTTATTTATTTATTTATTTGAGACAAGTTCTCCCTCTGTTGCCCAGGCTGGAGTGCAGTGGCATGATCTCGGCTCACTGCAGCCTCAACCTCCGAGGCTCAAGTGATTCTCCCACCTCAGCCTCCCGAGTAGGTGGGACTATAGTATGCACCACCATGCCTGGCTAGTTTTTTTGTTTGTTTGTTTTTGTTTGTTTGTTTGTTTTGAGATGGTGTCTTGCTCTGTCACTCAGCTGGAGTGTAGTGATGCAATCTTGGCTCACTGGAACTTCCACCTCCTGGGTTCAAGCAGTTTTCCTGTCTCAGCCTCCTGAATAGCTGGGATTACAGGCGCACACCACCATGCCTGGCTAATTTTTCTATTTTTTTTTTTTTTTTTAGTAGAGACAGGGTTTCACCATGTTGGCCAGGCTGGTCTCGAACCCCTGACCTTGTGATCTGCTCACCTTGGCCTGCCAAGATGTTAGGATAATAGGCATGAGCCACTGCGTCTGGCCTGGGTTTTTTGTGGTTTTGTTTTGTTTTGTTTTGTTTTTTAGAGACAATGTCTTGCCATGTTACCCAGGCTGGTCTTGAACTCCTGAGCTCAAGTGATCCTTCTGCCTTGGCTTCCCAAAGTGACAGGATTACAGGTGTGAGCCACCGCCCTGGGCCTGGACTTGATATTTTAAATAACTCTTTCTCAACTGCTCTTCCCCGTGATCTTCATCTTGGCACAGCATGTAAGGTTTGCTGGCGGTCCTGCAGATAGGAGGTGGGTCCTTTCCATAAAGCCACTGAAAACTATGAAAGCTCAGCAAACATTTGAAGGAGGTAGTATTATCTTCTCAACATGACACTCATTTCTTTCCGAGTGCTTATACTTTGTCCTCACTGCCCCCAAATCAACTTTTTTCCTTTTTTCATCCAACTAATGTTTATTTAGCACATGCCACATAGAGAAAAGATATATATACTTCGTATTCTCAGTACAGGGAATAAAAATAAAATTCAGTTTGCCTTGAATTATCAATTGCATCAAATTGTTTGGCTGTCTTCCGGACCAGAGGGGGGAAAAATGGTGAAAACATTGCTTCAAGAACACAGTGGCGAGGCACAGTGGCTCACGCCTGTAATCCCAGCACTTTGGGAGGCCGAGGCAGGCGGATTACTTGAGGTCAGGAGTTCGAGACCAGCCTGGCCAACATGGTGAAACCCCACCTCTGCTAAAAATACAAAAAATTAGCTGGGCATGGTGGTACACGCCTGTAGTCTCAGCTACTTGGGAGGCTGAGGTGGGAGAATCGCTTGAACCTTGGAGGCGGAGGTTTCAGTGAGCCGAGATCGTGCCATTGAATGCCACCCTGGGTGACAGAGTGAGACTTTGTCTCAAAAAAAGACCAAAAAACTACCAAACAAAAAAACACAGTGAGCCTCCTGAACCTCACGTTTGCTGGTGACTTGGAACTGGCTGGGATCTCCCTTGGCATATTTGCTGATAGATATGTATACCTAGGACTGAGTGAATCTGGAGCCATGTAACACTACTCCATCACCTGTGAGTTCGGTTGAGGATGCAAACTAGTCCAAAGTGAAGCTGCAGTTCTTTTATCAGTTGATATCAGCTGTGGGGCAGAAACACTAGACTGGAAGGTTCTTCGAAGCATAGACTATATCCTGTTTGATGCTATGACTCAAGTACCTAGTGCAGTGCCTGTACTATAATAGGCCCTTCATGAAGGTTTTTTAATCGGTGAGATTAGCATCAGATTGGCACGCCTGGGTGGGAGAGAAGAACCTGGGCTATACGTCAAGTCCGACTTATAAGGAATCCATGAAGATCCCCATAGTCTGAAATAGTCCTGCCCGTCAAAAACATGTAATCTAATGTGAGAGAGAGGACCTCTGAGGCAGCGCTAGTTATGACTTAGGATGTATGGGAAGATGAATCTTCTGATAAAAGCATCTTAAGAATTATCCTAATGTCACCAATTTTCTTTTCAAATGGAAAGATTTCACTTTACACACTGATCATTTTAGATAATTTCATAAATTATCTAAAGAATATCACACTTGTGCAGCCCAATTCATTCATTCAGTAAATCAGATCTTTATTTGACACCTACTATGTGCTAGACCCTTAGATTCTAGTAGAGAAGACAGACATTCAATATATGTTTTTTGTTTGTTGGAGACAGAGTCTGGCTCTGTCACTCAGGCTGGAGTGCAGTGGCGCGATCTCAGCTCACTGCAACCTCCACCTCCCGGGTTCAAGCGATTCTCCTGCCTCAGCCTCCCGAGTAGCTGGGACTACAGGCGCCCGCCACCACGCCCAGCTAATTTTTTGTATTTTTAGTAGAGATGGAGTTTCGCTGTGTTAGCCAGTATGGTCTCGATCTCCTGACCTTGTGATCCACCCGCGTCAGCCTCCAAAGTGCTGGGATTACAGGTGTGAGCCACCACGCCCGGCCCCAATATCTGTTTTAAGCTGAGTCCAGAACGTGACCCCATAGAGAAGTGGTTCTCCACCCCAATGCATGTTAGAAACTGCTCCTATCGTTGTGAATGACATCCATGCCAAGGATCAATTCTGAGCCTTTTACTTGATCCCTCAAAGCATTTGAAACACACACAGGTCATTCCTCCCGTAGCCTTGAAACGTTCCTTACCTTGGCTCTCTGGATACCACACTCTTCAGGTGTTCCTCCTGGTGCCGCAGGAGCATTCCTTCCTGGGTTTCTAGGCTGCCTCCTCTTCCTCCTGACCTCTTAATAATGCTGGAGGGCTCAGGACTCAGTGGTTGCACTTCCTGTCTTTTCTCTCTGTGATTCCTGTCTGCGATGTCTGTCATCCTGATGGCTTTAAATGTTACCCGTAAGCCGAGAACTCCCACCAGTCTATCTCTGTCCTGTACTCCTTGCATATATAATTATCTACTTGACCCTCCTGCTGAAGGTCTAGTGGTCATCTCAAACTTTAACATCTGAAACCGAATTCTGATTCCCACCCTGCCCCTTCCAGATGCTTCATCTCTTGTTCGCTCTTTAAAAATCATTCTTTAGAATACGAGCGTTGCTCCTCACTTCTCCCCTCATGGAAGCTACACTCATCTCTCAATTGGACTATTTTAGGAATCTCCCAGTTGCTGTTGTTCCCTTTCCTCCTCCTAGTCTATTCTCAACAGAGCAGGCAGAAAGATTCTATTAACATGGAAGTCATTTCCTGTCAGTTCTCTGCCCAAACCTTCCCAGGAGTTTCCCGTCTCACTCAGAGGAAAAGCAGAACTCATTACATAGCCCGCCAGCCCCTTGGTGGGTTCTCCCCTCCCCTTGCCCTTCCTGTTCTGATTTCATCTCTTGCATCTGCCCCAGGGCCATTGCACCTGCTATTCCCTCTGCCTGGAATGCTCTTCCTTCATGTAGCAGACTCTCCCTCACTTCCTTCAGGTCTGATTCAAATGTCAGCATCAGTGAAGTCTTCCGTGCTACCCTACACTAGCCCATGGCTTCTTATCATTCATCTCAGCTTTATTTTCTCCATTGCACATTATCAGTTTTTTTGTTTTGTTTTGTTTTGTTTTGTTTTGTTTTGTTTTGTTTTGAGACAGAGTCTCACTCTGTCACCCAGGCTGGAGTGCAGTGGTGCGATCTCTGCAACCTCTGCCTCCCGGGTTCTAAGCGATTCTCCTGCCTCAGCCTTCTGAGTAGCTGAGATTACAGATGCACACCGCCACGCTAGCTAATTTTCTGTATTTTTTTTTTTTTTTTTCTGAGACGGAGTCTTGCTCTGTCGCCCAGGCTGGAGTGCAGTGGCGCGATCTCGGCTCACTGCAACCTCCACCTCCTGGGTTCATGCCATTCTCCTGCCTCAGCCTCCCGAGCAGCTGGGACTACAGGCGCCCACCACCATGCCCGGCTAATTTTTTTGTATTTTTAGTAGAGACAGGGTTTCACCGTGTTAGCCAGGGTGGTCTCGATCTCCTGATCTCGTGATCCACCCGCCTCGGCCTCCCAAAGTGCTGGGATTACAGGCGTGAGCCACCGCGCCCAGCCAATTTTCTTTATTTTTAACAGAGACGGGGTTTCTCCATGTTGGTCAGGCTGGTCTCGAACTCCTGACCTCATCATCTGCCCACCTGGCCTCCCAAAGTGCAGGGATTACAGGCATGAGCCACTGTGCCCGGCCTAGTTTTTTTTAACATATCATATATTTTACTGACCTAATTTGCTTTTCTGCCTGCTTCTTGCCATTACCGTGTAAAACCTATGAGGGTATATATTTTTTTTAGAAGGTGGTGTCTATTTGGTTCATTGATGTATCATCAACACTTAGAACAATACTTGGCTTATAGCAGGCACTCAGAAAATACTTGTCGAGAAAGTGAATCAGAATCATTGGTATTTTTAATTTAAATACTGATGCCCCAGGGAGGGTGATTTAATTGGTATGAGGTATAGCCCAAGCGCTGGTATTTTTTGAAGGCTCCCCGGTTGATTCTAAAGTAAGCCAGCATTGCAAACCACTGCTTTTCAGATCTGAACTCTGCTGTTTTTCTCCTTTTAAGGACTTTGCCTCTGTGGCATATGTTGTTGCATTCTTAGAAAATCCATTAGTCTCAAAACTTAAATTGCAGTGGATGGTAGAAAGGAAGTTTGTGTTGTGTGTGATAGCATATCAGGGTCTAAATTGGATTATCTCATTAGAGTAGTTGGAGTGGACATTCTTCCATTTATGAAACCTAGGCTGAACTTCGATGGGGAGGCATAGACCCCATGCTGCAGAGTCAAGTGTGTTCTTTGTTAATTTCCCAGTTAAGCATCCGACTTCTGTCTCTACGTTTGAAGAGAGAGAGGGGGTTTGAATCTGGTTAATTATAAACTTCATTTGCTCGAATGGGCTATGCGCATGTATTCCATACTCCCACCCAGAATGTTCACCTGCCCACCTGCCCACTGCCTAAATTCTGTCCATCTCTGAATGCCCAGGGAAAGTCTCATTCCCTTTGAAAAGCCTTCCCCTCCTTCCCTGGCTGGCAGCCTCCCCCGGAACACCTGGCATTTTTACTTGCTACCTAGCACATGTTGCTTTGTTGGTGAACCTTTTGATGGAGGTGTCTTCTTTTTTCCCTTCCCTCTCGGACTCAACTGGAACCTCTCCAAGGGCACTCAGCCATCTCTTTTACCTCTCTGTGTCCCCAGCAGCAGTCAGTAAAGGGATGTTGATGGACTGGTTCAACTATTCTTGTTTAATGTATTGGCAGTGTCTAAGCACCATTGCCGAGGGGAAGGGATGCTACTCAGTGTAAACACCTTGGCATTGTTCCCCCTGGTTCATCGCTGATCTGTAGCATTCTCATTTTATGATTTTTTAAAGCAACTGAATACTTAGCTTTTAAGATTTAAAATCCCAAGGTTTCAGTACCATGTTTGAAAATGATGTATTCAAGAAAGCTCAGATACAATCTCTTTTGGCTTTGTTTTCTAAATCAGATTCAAAGTAATAAAATTTTACCTGCCTTTTAAGGGCCCTAAGAGGAAACTCCAAGACAGGGCAAAGGGGCTGCTTTATAGGGCCCCTCTCTCTGCATTAGAAGTAGTGGCTTCTCTATTGTAGTCTTATTATCAAGTTCACATTCTTCACCTCAACAGCCTGGGAGGTCAGGTAACCCGATACACTGGAGAAGGAGGAGGGTTTAGAAATGAAGTTCTTAACATCTTTGTGGCCCTTTGTAGCCCTCAGCTCAGGGGTGGAGGGAGTGATGTCATACTGAGACAGGAAATGTCATAAAGCTGGAAAATGTCGTAAACCAATCTCCATCTGGTTGTAGATGTACAAGAAACAGCAAAGAAAAGCATATTGTGTTTTTATCCAAAGGGGATCAGGTTACTAGACCTGTATATCATGGGAAAGCTGTTGATGTAGCCTATCTGGCCTTTTCAGCAAGGTGTTTGGATGGTGCTGTGCAATGTCTTTGAGGGAAAGATGGTGCTATGTGGACTGGACAGTAGCAGCATGTGGTGATTTGCAGCTGACCCTTGAGTGCCTGGACAGTGGATGGCGGACTGGTGTTCATCCAGAAAGAAAGTTCCAGAGTGAGTCCTGCACAGCTCTACCATTGGCTTTATCCTGCTCCTGTTCAACATTTTTATCAACGATTCGAATACAGACTTAGATGACATGTTTATCCCATTTGCTTATGACCCAGATCTGGGAAACACAGTGACCTCATTTCACACCAGAATCAGAATCTAAATAGGCTTACAGGATAGGCCAAGCCTTGCAAAAGTCAGCCAAGGGGCTCAAGTGAAGGTCCTGCACTTGAATCTGAAAAAAACCACCTGCATTTTTTATGGGATGGTCAGGAGCCTGTTTTAACAGCAGCCTTTGTGTAAAACATGGAGGCAGGTCATGAGACCATGTGATCCATGTGCATCAGCACTGGGATGTGACTCTGAAATAAGAGCAAATTCCAGGTTTGAGGGGGCCAGGAGGGACAGAGTGTTGACCTCGGTGCTAGTCCCGCACATCTTGACTGTTGCGTGCTGCTCCCAGCAACACCCACAAAGGAGGCATTAGAAGAAGGGATGTACAGAAAAGATGATAGCTGCCTTCCAAGTCCTACGCTTTCCAGCCATACCCCTAGGAACCATCGCTTTATCTACTTCTTTGCCAATACTCTAACCGTCCTATCTTTTTTTCCTTTAGTTGCCCCCACCCAACAAAATCTCTACACAAAATAAGTTCAACCACTGGCATTTTCTGCCCCTATGTCCTAGCTGCTAAGCATTTCTATGAAAGAAAAAATAATCACCCAGCTATTTGGATTGGTGCAATTGCAGAATAATGGTCTCTAAGCTCATCAGATCCACAGGCTGGCCGACAGGTGGACGGACAGTCTTCAGGCCCCCAGTCACCCCAGGGTCTATTCTAACTCTTCCCCTCTTCCCCTCCCCTTCAAACTTTGACCTCCCCGTCTTCTCCCTCCCTCTCAGCAAGGAATCTTCATATTTTCTTCACAGAGGATGATCAGTGGAAACGCCGTTCATCCTGTTCCCTCACTTACAAAGGATCTATTTCCACCTCCAGCCTGCGCTCTTTCCTTCCTGCTTCTGAGAAAATTTCCCTCCTTTTATCAAAGATTTCCCCAGGAGCTCAGGAGCGTGTCTCCTCTCTTGCCTGTAACGATCATATTTGATCAGTATACTTTCTTTTCTGCCATTAACCTCTCTGTGTCTGTGTTTCCTCTCCACCATGTTTAAACCTCCCCCTTCTTTAACTAAGACCCCTTTGTCTTTATATCCTTAACAACCCCATGATTTGAAAATTTGGTCTATATGGGCTGTTTTCACTTTTTTTTTTTTTTTTTTTTTTTGAGACGGAGTCTCACTGTGTCACCCAGGCTGGAGTGCAGTGGCGCAGTCTCGGCTCACTGCAACCTCTGCATCCCGGGTTCAAGCAATTCTCCTGTCCCAGCCTCCCGAGTAGCTGGGATTACAGGCACACACCACCACGCCCAGCTAAGTTTTTGTATGTTTAGTAGAGATGGGGTTTCACGATGTTGGCCAGGCTGGTCTTGAATTCCTGACCTCGTGATCCGCCCACCTCATCCTCCCAAAGTGCTGGGATTATAGGCATGTTTTCACTTCTGAAATCTCTCATTAATTCCACAGTGGATGGTGCAGTTTGATTTTGTTCCCAGTTCTTCCTTGAAATGCCCTCGCCGTGTTCACCAGTGGTCCTCTTCCCCTGCCTCCCAGTGAATCTTTTCCATACTGACTTTGGTTGGCACTGCTCTTTTATGAAACCCTATTCTCCTGGCTTCTCTGACACCACTTCTCAGACACCGCTTTTCTCCTACCTCTTTAAATAATACTTAGTCTCAATCTCTCTGATCTCCTCTCCATGGAGCCCTTTAATTTACTTTTGCAAAGCCTTTATTCCTCCTCTACCTTTTTGATTGGTTTCATACTTTGCCTCTTAAACAAAGGTTCTCATCTCACCCTCTGGCAATTTGAGCCACATCTTCAACTTCAGTCACCACCTATGTACTGATCACTCCCAGATCTGCACCTTTAGACCCAACCCTCCTCCTGAGCTCTGATTCACACATCCAGTGTCTACCCGCCATCTCCATCTGGTTGACCCTCAGCTACTGCAGAGTAACATGTCCCAAGCCAAGCTCACCACTTTCCCCATATAAACCTCTTCCTCTGTTCCCCAGCTTGGTCAGCGTCACCCCCACTCAACTAGCCCCCGAGATAAGACACTCAGACTCATCCCTCACCTCTCTATGACTCTGTATACTTGTACATGGGGAGTTTGCAACCACTATCCATTGGATAAACTATTTCAATGGCTTTTCTTGTACAGGACTGCTAAGACTTACTCTCATTTCCGGTCCAGAAGCCAGAATAAGGGCCAAAGCATTGAAGTTAAGGGAAAGACATACAGCCCCATGCTGGGAAAATTTTTCTATCCGTTGTACCTGTCTCCAACTAGTGTGGAGTGCCTTGGGAGGTTGTAAATTTCCTTTTCTTGCGGGCTTCAAGCAGAGGTTGGAGGACTGATGTTACAAGATTGAGCTGGGTGACTTCAAATGCTGATACCAACTTTGAGGTTTAATTCAGCAGCTAATAAGCCCATCCTATATACTTTGTCTACATCATTTCATTTAAGCTCCCTAATAGATTATTAGCCCCATGGAATAGAGAAGAACCAAAAGCTCAGAGGATCAAGTAATTTTCCTAAGGTGACCCAGCTGGGTAGTCAGACTTTTAAGGGAGACCTGGTGTCCCCACAGTCCACTGTTTTTTGTAAGCCACTGCTTTCCGCTTGGCGTTAGAGACAAATTTCAATTCAATAGATTGCAATCATCTGTATATCCTCATTGGCACAATTCAACCTTTAGGGATAATAGAAAGGAGCAATTCTTTGATTCATAGGTTAAATAAATTTGGAGCCCAAGTTCTCCTTAAATATGTCCCCATATCTATTGGCATGTTATTCTTCCCCTCCATTTCTATGGATACTTTATTGTTATAACCAGTAATTCTTTTAAAAATTTTTTTATAAAAAAATTTTTTAGAGATGGGATCTGTATTAGTCCATCCTCACACTGCAATGAAGAAACACCTGAGATTGGGTAATTTATAAAGGAAAGAGGTTTAATTGACTGTCAGTTCCGCATGGCTTGAAAGGCCTCAGGAAACTTACAATCAAGGCTGAAGGGGAAGCAAACATGTCCTTCTTCACAAAGTGGCAGGAGAGAGAAGTGCCGAGCAAAGAGAGGAAGCCCCTTATAAAACCATCAGATCTTGAGAGAACTCACTCACTATCATGAGAGCAGCAGCATGGGGGTAACTGCTGCCGTGATTAAATTACCTCTCACCGAGTCCCTCCCATGACACATGGGGGTTATGGGAACTACAATTCAAGATGAGATTTGGGTGGGGACAAAGCTAAACCATATCAGAGTGTCTGCTGCCCAGGCTGGAGTGCAATGGTGTGATTATAGTTCACTACAGCTTTAAACTCTTGAGCTCAAGCAGTCCTCCCCCCTCAGCCTCCTGAGTAGCTTAGACTAACTACAGGCATGTGTCACTATGCCCAGTGAATTTTTTGTTTTGTTTTGTTTTGTGGAGATGGGGTCTTGCAATATTGCCCAGCCTGGTCTTGAACTCCTGGCCTCAAATGATCCTCCCACCTTGACCTCCCAAAGTGCTGGGGTAACAGGCATGAGCCACTGTGATGGGCCTATAAGAAGTAATTCTTGTATCCAAGTGCAATTTTCTTCATAAGCCACCACCTCCAGTTTGCAGAGGCTTGGAAAGAAACAAATGAGAAAGGGTTAGCTCTTCCATTTGCTTAGTGTGGCTTTTAATTAAATGCAGGTCCTGGCTTCGGAGGTTCTGGGCTGCTGCTAAAATAGCAGCCTGTTGTGTGGCCCATGCTGAGGAGGTCAATCCTGGGTTTTCTTTTACAAACTCAAAAGAAAAGATGTCATACATTGCAGGGGAATTGGCTTGAGGTATAGGAAGAATATGTAAGCAAATATTTACCCTATTTTAACTTTTGCCTCTAACACATTGCCCCGGTAGGAAGCAGAGGACTGATTAAAACAGCAGATAAGCATCAAAACAGGGAGGAGTCAGCTTGGGACAGTCACCAGGTGGGAGGAAAGGAGTCCAAGGGGACAGCCGAGCCAAGAATCTGAAACCAAGCTGTAGAGACTCAACTTGCAGATAACCTGCGAGTGGTTATTTTTATAGCACCCATTAGCTGACATTCTTGGAACACTAAGGAGAACTTATCTTCTCCTCTCCTCTTACATGCTCTAAAGTATGTGATCGCTTTTCCATCTTTCACCTGATCCTAACTTTGTTATGTGACTATTCAGAGAGCTTTCTTAGCCTTTGGACTTGAGGATTAGGGACAGTTTGAGTAATTAAAATCCAGCAATAATCCCCAAGGCTAAAGATAGATAGAAATAACTAGTTCCTCCATTGTTTTTTTTTTTTTCTTTTTTTTCATCAGAGATATTCAGGGGCAAAAAGGTAAATGTTGTAACTGTACAAGCTGCAGGCAGGGGAAGATGATGGGAGAGTGAAAAGACTCCTGGGTGGCCCAGACACCAACACTCTCAGCTCTAGTCCAGACACGTCATCCTGGGTGAGGTAGCTGGCCTCTTGAGGTCCTAGTTTCCTCACCCTTAAAAGGAAGCAGTTGCAGTTAATAATTCCTAAAGTCGGCTGGGCATGGTGGCTCACTCCTATAATCCTAGCACTTTAGGAGTCTGAGGTGGGTGAATCACCTGAGGTTAGGGGTTCGTGACCAGCCTGGCCAACATGGTGAAACCCCGTCTCTACTAAAAATATAAAAATTAGCTGGACATGGTGGTGCATGCCTATAATCCCAGCTACTTGGGAGTCTGAGGAAGGAGAATCACTTGAACCCGGGAGGCAGAGGTTGCAAGGGGCTGAGATCGTGCCATTGCACTCTAGCCTGGGTGACAAGAGTGAAACTCCATCTCAAATAAATAAATAATTCCTAAAGTCTCTTTTATCTGTAAAAGAAGAAAATGTCCTGACACACAGTTGGAGCTCCATAATCCACATGTTGCCTGTCTTAGTCCTTTTGGGCCACTATAACAAAAATTCCATAAACTCAGTGGCTTATAAATAAAATACAAAATAAAATTTATTTCTTGCAGCTCTGGAGGCTGGGAAGTCCAAGATCAAGGCAGCAGCAGATTTGGTGTCTAGGATGGGTTTGCTCCTAGGCAGGGATGGCGCCTTCTAGCTGCATCTTCACATGGGGCAGAGGGCAAGGCAGCTCTCTTGGATCCCCTTTCTTTCTTTTCTTTTTTTTTTTTTGAGACGGAGTCTTGCTCTGTCGCCCAGGCTGGAGTGCAGTGGCGTGATCCCACCTCAGCCTCCCGAGTAGCTGGGACTATGGGCATGCAATACAACTTCTGGCTAATTTTTGTATTTTTGGTAGAGATAGGGTTTCACCATGTTGGCTGGTCTCGAAACCCGAACCTCAGGTGGTTTGCCTGCCTCGGCCTCCCAAAGTGCTGGGATTACAGGCATGAGCCAATGCTCCTGGCCTCTGGGATCTCTTTTATAAGGGCACTCATTGTAATCATGTGGGCTTTGCCTTCATGACCTGACCACTTCCCAAAAGGCCCCACCTTCTATTTTTTTTTTTTTTTTTTTTT
Source organism: Symphalangus syndactylus (assembly GCF_028878055.3). Classification (NCBI taxonomy): domain Eukaryota; kingdom Metazoa; phylum Chordata; class Mammalia; order Primates; family Hylobatidae; genus Symphalangus; species Symphalangus syndactylus. The sequence continues at coordinate 72,664,227 of NC_072438.2, read as the reverse complement.
TTTGAGATGGAGTCTGGCTCTGTAGCCCAGGATGGAGTGCAGTGGCGCAGTCTCGGCTCACTGCATGCTCTGCCTCCCAGGTTCATGCTGTTCTCCTGACTCAGCCTCCCGGGTAGCTGGGACTACAGGCGCCTGCCACCACGCCCGGCTAATTTTTTTGCATTTTTAGTAGAGACGGGGTTTCACCGTGTTAGCCAGGATGGTCTTGATCTCCTGACCTTGTGATCCACCCGCCGTGGCCCCCCAAAGTGCTGGGATTACAGGTGTGAGCCACTGCACCCGGCCAAGGCCCCACCTTCTAATGCTATCACTGTGGAGGTTAGGATTTCAGCATATGAATTTGGGGTTGCGGGGTGGGACACAGACATTCAGACCACGGCACCACCTCTCACATGAAAACAATCATCCCTTTCCTGCCTCTCACTACTAAAGATCCATTCACGTCCACAATGCCTTGGACCTCACTTTCTGTCCTAGATGAACAAATTGATCTAAATTAAGCTACCCATAAAAAATATCCTGTTTCTGTTAGGAATAAGTTCCATTAATAGTAAAAGACTTGCAAGGCATGAAAAATTCAGTTTCCCTTCCACTGATGATGATTTCTTCCTCCAACTTTAGAGATTGTCTATTCTAATCCAGTATGTTATAAATGAACAAATCTCAACCCAGAGAGCTGAGGTGGCTTTCTAAGGGTCACACAGCAAAGACTGTTTGGTAGGACTTTTCCCCACTGCCCCAAATGGCAAGATACAGGTACTTGGCATTCAGTGTTTAGAAGGTAATTATAGAACTACTTTTAAACAGGAGGTTGTTTTACCTTGGGATTTTTTTAAGAAAAAAAAAATAAACAAGTGTACTAGATTTGTCCTTTTAAGCCAGTTTAAGAAGTGTGCCTTCTCTGTGCTGTTGAAATTGGCAGGCCCACATCTTGCAGACAGACTGTTCTGGTCTACTCGGTTAGTTGTTATCCCAAATGCAAATCTGACTCATGGGTGAGATCATGAGAAATCTGGGCTATTTTTCTTGATGACTTTTTCTTTCCTCTTCCAATTTTCTTTTGCGGTATTTGGCTCCGTATGATACCCATGCTGGGGAACAGAACGTTGAAAGGGTTGTTCCTAGGATGGTCACTGCTGTTGTATGAATCACAAGACAGCTGGGGCAGGCTTGGCCCTGAACTGTTTGTGGCTTTGGTGTGGAAGTTCAGGGTGTGTGTGTGTGTGTGTGTGTATACACGGGCACAAGTGTGTGCTTGCACATGTATCTGTGTGTGAGTGTGATGGCATATGCCAAAGTAAGAAGATGACTGCTTACTACGATTTGAGCCCTTTCTCTAACCGATGGACTATTTTTATTCAGCAAACGTTCACTTAATATCCAGTTTTTACTAGGCGGTGATGATATAGAGGGGTCTCTTACTGTCTAGAGAACGTTATCTACAATTAAACAAGTAAATATTACCTAGCCTGTGTATTAGGGTAATGATAGTTGCTGTTGCTGTGACAATTAAACCTCCAAGTTTTTTTTTTTTTTTTGAGATGGGGGTCTTGCTGTGTTGCCTAGGCTGGTCTTGAACTCCTGGTCTCAAGCAATCCTCCCACCTCAGCCTCCTGAGTAGTCAGGATTACTGACACGCACCACTGCACCCAGCTCAAACCTCCAAGTTATAGCGGCTTAACATAACAAAAAATCATTTCTCTCTCACAAACAGCCTAGCGCAGGGCTCAAATCCCAGGAAGCAGAAATCTTACATAGGCCAGGGCCATCACACTCATACACAGACATACGCGTATGCATGCGTACACACACACAGACACACACACACACACACACACACACAGAAATACATGCACGCACACACTAAATTTCTACACCAAAGCCACCAATGGTTCACAGCCAAACCTGCCCCGGCTGTCTTGTGATTCATACGACAGCAGAGACCATCCTAGGAACAACCGTTTCAAAGTTCTGTTCCCCAGCATGGGTGTCATACAGAGCCAAAAACCACAAAAGAAAATTGCAAGAGGAAAGAAAATGTCCTCAAGAAAAATAGCCCAGATTTCTCATGATCTCACTCATCCATGGTCAGCAGGTGGCTCTCCTCCACGTGGTGATTCAGGGACTCAGATTCTCTCCATCTTGTGTCCCCACCAATGTCCTAGGGCTGCAAGTACTCTGCCCCCAACTGGTGGAAGGGAGGAGATGGTGGTGAGAAGGTGCATCTACTTCTGAAATGCCTTGGGTTGGAATTGGAAGTGAAACACCTCATGTCCTCTCACATCTCATTAGCAAGAACTAACGAAATAGCCCTGCTTGGATGCAAAGGGAGTTGGAAAAGGTAGCCCGCAAGGAGTCTACACTATGAAGGGGGAATATATGGAATTGTGGTGTTTACCTGCTATTTCTGCTACTGTCTGATAAGTACTTTACTGCAGGGGGTGCACTTGGGATGCCACCCAGGTGGGTAAGAGAGGCACCTAACCTGGATTTGGTGCGGGGAGTCATCACACGTTGTTCCTTATTTCCCCTCTTCCTGAGCTTGATTTCACCTCTCCAGCCTGCCTCTTCCCCCGTGCATATCTTTCACACCATTGCACCTGCTCTTTCCTGTCCCTGGAATTTTTCTGCCACTTCACCTTGCCCTTCCTGTGGCTGGTGCAGTATTCCATCAGGGACAAGCATGGAAAGCATTCCCCCAAGAAGCCTTTCCTGAACCCACAAATTCAGCTTGTGTTCTGGCCTTTTATGGAGGCAAAGAAAGGTGACTTTTATTTATTGGGGTTTGAAAGCTGATATGGTTTGGCCCTGTGTCCCCACCCAAATCTCATCTCAAATCGTAATCCCTATGTGTCGAGGGAGGGACCTGGGGGGAGGTGATTGGATCATGGGGGTGGTTTCCCCCATGCTGTTCTTGTGATAGTGAGGGAGTTCTCATGAGATCTGATGGTTTAAAAGTGTTTGGAAGCTCCCCCCGCCTCCCTTTCCTGCTGCCTTGTGAAGAAGGTTCCTGCTTCCTCTTCACCTTCTGCCATGATTGTAAGTTTCCTGAGGCCTCCCCAGCCACGCGGAACTGCGAACTAATTAAAGCTGTTTTCTTTATAAATTGCCCAGTCTGAGGTAGTTCTTTGTATCAGTGTGAAAAAAGACTAATCCACGAGCCCATGAAAAGGCATGTCTGCTGATCAAATGGAAATTTTACACACATAAACTTCAGCCTCTAGAGAAAAGAGAGGCAGGGGAGCCATAAGGTGATAGGGAAGTGAGGAGGGGACCTCATTCATTCAGATGTTCAATTTTCCAGTAGCTTAGAGGGGAGAGCTCCAGGTGGAGGTGGAGAGGCAGTGTGGGCTCCCAGGTCACATCAGTTCAGGAACCTACACTTCTACAAGTGGGTTTCATGAGTTGTTTCTGAGGGTTTATTTCTAGGGAATAAATGATACAGATTTTCAAATGCCGGTTGAGGAGTGGGACACCGAGATCGAGGCAGGACCCTTCCTAGGGAAAGTGTCCTCTTTGACCAGGGAAGAGAAGGAGATGGTTATCCAGCCAGCCTCAGTCTTGGAGCAAAAGGTGGAGGGAAAGTAGACTCCTCTAGGGTCAGAACAATCATGGGATGCATCTTCCAGTTCCAACAGGCCCAGGATCTTGTAAAGGAGCATGGGGTTTTAATGTTTAAATACAAGAAATGAGCATATTTCTCCTGCAGCTGAGCTTATCTCCTTATTAAAAAAAATATTTTCTTACTAATTATTTCTGACGATCTCAAGGGAAAGTGCCTTTTGTGATTATTTTGACAAGTTCATACATGCAGGGGGCCTGCTGATCTTGCATTTACAAGGCGATGGCTGCTTCTACTGTTTAGGTTACCGTTAGAGTTCCCTAAAAACAGAACCATGAGCTGGGTGCTCAGAAACAAACTTGGCAGAATGGTTTAGGAAGGGGACTGAGCTAACCCCATTGGGATAGAATACAGTTAGTTTCTCTTATTCTACACTCCAGTCTGAACGCGTGGTTTTCTGAGGCCACACGCTGGGCCTGTATACCATTAGAGAGTAATTTCACTGTGAACGTAATGATAGATGCAGAAACTGAAGGCAAAACATCCAAGATATGGGGTCCATCTTTAAGATCAGATAGAGCAGTTCTTGATTAGCAGCCATTCAGGAACCCTCAGACTCTCAGCCTGTGGGTGGTCCTCAGTGTTTCTTGTGACTTCTTAGCCCAAGCCCAAACACTCATTCACCAAATATTGATAGAGTACCTGCTGTGTGCCGGCCGGGCCACGGTGGCTCATGCCTGTAATCCCAGCACTTTGGGAGGCTGAGGCGGGCGGATTACGAGATTAGTAGATTGAGACCATCCTGGCTAACACGGTGAAACCCCGTCTCTACTAAAAATACACACGAGGTCAGGAGATCGAGACCATCCTGGCTAACACGGTGAGACCCCATCTCTACTAAAAATACAAACAATTAGCCGGGCGTGGTGGTGGGTGCCTGTAGTCCCAGCTACTCAGGAGGCTGAGGCAGGAGAATGGCTTGAACCCAGGAAGCTGAGTTTGCAGTGAGCTGAGATCACGCCACTACACTCTAACCTGGGCAACAGAGTGAGACTCTGTCTCAAAAAAAAAAAAAAAAAAAGTACCTGCTGTTGGCCTGGTACCCTTCTTCTAGGCACTAGGGATACAGGGGTGAGCGAGACATTTAAAACTCGTAGCCCACTTAGCACCCACATTCTAGGAGGTGGGAGGACAGACATGAAACAGAAACCAGAGAATATGCAATAAAACTTCAGGTGGAACTAGGTGCTTCTGGAAGAAAAATGAGGCAGGTTAAGGGACTATGGAGAGATGGAGGGGACCTTGCTGGATACTGGGGGCTGGGAAGGCTGCTCTGAGAAAGTGACAGTGAGGAGGAGCCTGAGCCATAAGAATGAATCAGGCAGGCACAGATTCCAGGGTAGGAGGGCCACAAGAAGGAATAGCCAGTGCAAGGGCCCTGAGCAGGGAAAGCAGCAGTGCCCACAGTGATGGAATGGGATGTACCTTTACCTGGACTCCCCTTCACTGCGGCTATCCTGCCCCTCAGTGGCTCACTCCTGAAAGCGTAGTCATGGGCTCCCTGACTCCTGCTCACCAGAAGGCAGGAGGCATTGGGGCAGTGTTGCTGGGCCCTGCTCAGGAAGGTAGAGGGGAAGCCTGCAGAGAACAAACTGCCTTTTTGTTCTTTTTTTTTTTTTTGAGGTGGAATCTCGATCTGTCACCCAGGCTGGAGTGCAGTGGCGCGATTTCGGCTCACTGCAACCTCCATCTCCTGGGTTCAAGCGATTCTCCTGCCTCATCCTCCCAAGTAGCTGGGACTACAGGCGCCCACCACTACACCCGGCTAATTTTTGTATTTTTAATAGAGACGGGGGTTTCACCATATTGGCCAGGCTGGTCTTGAACTCCTGACTTTGTGATCTGCCCACCTCTGCCTCCCACAGTACTGGGATTACAGGCGTGGGCCACTGCACTTTGCCCAAACTGCCTTTTTTCATTGTGGTGGTCAATGCGTGCAGAGATGGAGGTCTGCTTTCCAATCTTACAGGAATTTGCTTTTCGGTGAAAAGGAAGGAATTGATGAACACAAACAGCCTTGTGGCCCCTGTTCAGAGAAAGCCAATGGAAGTCGGTGGAAGACCAAACCACTCCTTTCTGTTCCTTAGAACCACGGGGCTGCCCACCACCGGGCAAGTGTCTGGCTTGTGAGAGTGTTCTGACTTTTCGGCAGAGAACTTCAGGTCTCATTGTCCCATACAGCAACTTTGACCATTGCCCAAATAAATCCTCGGATCCGGCTGGTTAACGGCAGCTCTGTTGCTAATAAATCCTTTGAAATCTTTTGCCTTGTGTTTTTCATGACATATTTGCATGTCAGGATCATTTGGGTTTTGGAGTTGCAGTCTCCTGCTGTTCCTAACGTCATAAATGGATAGTAATAACCCAGGAGGGGATTATGTTTTGGGGTTGAGAGTAGATGAGCTTTAAAAACATTAATCTTATTTGCGGGCAAATGTGGCTAATGATAGGCTAGGGAAAACAAAATAATTCAAAATCTGCAATGAATGCTTGGTTATTTCCAAAGGGCCTGCTTTTTAATGAAGTGCAGTAAATAATGAAGAATAAGCGGGGAAAAAAGGTAGAAACAGCATCCCAGGAGTTTCTTGGTGGTGTTGTTTTTGTTGTTTTAATAAAAATTAAAATAGACAAACCAAGGCAAGGGAGCAGCATTGACCTCCACTCCCAAGTGGGGCTGGGGCTGGACCGCAGGGCTGCAGCCTATCTGTGGGTCACTGGTAAAGCAAACCTCTACCACTGGGGTTCTCTGCGATGGGTGACTTTGCCCCAGGGGACACTGGCAATGTCTGGAGACATTTTTGGTGTCACTGGGGGTGCTAAACATCTAACAGTGCACAGGACGTCCTCTCTTAACAAATAATTATCCAGGCCGTGCGTGTTGGTTTATGCCTGTAATCCTACCTCTTTGGGAGACCCAGGAGGGAGGAACACTTGAGGCCAGGACCAGCCTGGGCAGCATAGCAAGACCATCTCTATAAAAAAATTTTAAAAATTAGACAGGGGTAGTTGCATGTATCTTAGTCCCATCCACTTGGGAGGCTGAGGCAGGAGGATCACTGGAGCCCAGGAGTTTGAGGCTGTAGTGAGCTGTGATTGTGCCTCTACACTCCAGCCTGGGTGACACAGTGAGACCCTGTCTCAAAAAAAAAAAAAAAAAGATTTATCCAGCCCCTAATGTCAATAGTAGGGAGAAACTCTGCTTCCCGGCTGCCCCCTGTCCTGGCCTCATCTCCGGTGTGGATTGGCTCTTGCCACACTTTCCTGGGAGTTATTTCATTTCGAAGTGAAGCCTGCAAGGGGCCTTAACATTATCTAATACTAAGTTTTACCAATAGGACTTGCAGGACTTCACGTAGATTGAATGGCTTTCCAAAGTTCACAGTAACAGAGGTGGGATTAATCAACAGGAAAAATTATTAGGAGCATTTGTAAAAGAAGAGGCTTTATAGGCTTTTTACATTCTACTCTTGGATGCTTACTTTGCTGATACATACAAGAACTGTTTGTTGAGTGTCTGTTACCATCTGTCTGCTCTGCTACCATCTATCACCTGAAGAAACATGAAGGCTGCCTAAAATGGGCCGTAAAATAATAATAGTAATAATAATGTTGAGAACATTTGCTGAGTGTTTAGTCTGAGCCAGGACTAGACTAAACCTTTTAATAAATCCTGGATCTCGTTAAATCCTCTCCGTGACCCTGCAAGCAGGCTGTATTATTGTTCCCATTTTACAGGTGATAAAACTGAAATGCAAGGAGCTTAGGAAGCAGCGGGTGAGGAATCTGAGCCTTGCTCTTCTGGATCGCAGAGCGGGCACTCCTCACTGCTGAGCTCGCCCCTTTTCCTCCCTGATGATTAGCAATTCAGTTGTTCCTGTAGTTAGGAGGCATTATTTTCAGGGTTTTTGAACCTAAACTCAAGGAGAAGAAATGTACATACATTGTTCTGGCTCGCACTGCCCAGGCCATCAGTGGGGTTTTTGCCAGTGTTTTGGTTGCTGCTGGTTTTGGATTTTTCAGTCATATCAGGACTTTAGTTTGACTTCCACAAATACTTTTGGTGAAGATTTACTGTGCCCAGGAGGTAGCTAAACATTGGGGGTTCAGCACTGAGCAAAATACTTGTCTTAGTTTGCGTTTATTTTATTTTATTTTATTTTGAGATGGAGTCTCGCCCTGTCGCCCAGGCTGGAGTGCAGTGGCGCGATCTCAGCTGACTGCAACCTCCGCCTCCTGGGTTCAAACGATTCTCCTGCCTCAGCCTCCTGAGTAGCTGGGATTACAGGCACCCACCACCATGCCTGGCTAATTTTTTTAATGTATTTTTTAGTAGAGACGGGGTTTCACCATGTTGGTCATGCTGGTGTCGAATTCCTGACCTCGTGATCCGCCCGCCTCAGCCTCCCAAAGTGCTGGGATTACAGACGTGAGCCACCGCGCCCAGCCTGTTTGCGTTTCTTTTAAAACAGACCTTGAGATGAGGATTTGGGGCAGGAAGTTTACTTGGGTACAGAAATGAGGAGGAAGAGGGAGGTGACAGAAAAGGGAGAGAGCTGACAAAGGGTGTGCTAATGAGGCAACTGCGGTGACAACCAGGACTCAAGCCCTCTGTGGATCGCTAAGAGTCTATGTGGAACACATCTCAGAATTGCCCCACCAAGACCCCTGGACTCAGGGTTACCTATCAACTCCCACCGTTATTCCTTCATTGGGTGCAGGTTGCTTTTGGGGGCACAATTCCTTGGTACCTCCCAGGCCTGAGAGCACCCCCAGGGAGAGAGGCAGAACTGTCCGTAGGTGATCCAGGCAGGGTGGGCTGGGAGCTAGGACCATGATGTCTGCTACAATCCATTCCTACTCTCGAGCAACTCTCAGTCCTGTGGGCCAGGAGGATTCACAGAAGTCAGTCACAGTACAGTCAGACAATGGGAAGATGAGCGCAAGGAATGGAATACAACCGAAAAGAGATGATGATTTCATCAGGGGCATTAAGGAGGGCTTTCAGAGGAGGTGACATAGAAAGGGTAAGAGCAGATTGAAAATAGTTCCCTGCCACCAACATCTTCCTTATTCTCACTGCTAGGGCGTAGTGTGTGTAACGCTGTGTCCATGGTTGCTGGCATTTGTTGTTTGAGAGCTTTGAAGGCTTCTTTTCCTGTGCAATGTCATGTCAGGACACTCCTGTGGTCAGCATCAGGACCGGGAGCTGGCGTGCTGTGCTCATAGCAGCGGAACAACCTCTAAGCCATTGTCCTTGAAGTTGTGTCTCGAAGAGCCTAGTGCCAGTCCCACAGCCCCCCACATCCACTAGTGCGGCCCTCCTTCACATCCAGATCATGATTGCTCCTGCTGTGAAATCTTGGGCAAGTGGCCAGCCTGGCTGAGCCTGAGTTTCCTGATGGCTATCCAAGGCCAGGCACCCGCAGCCTCCACTAATGCTTCTCAATGCAAAATTCGAGAAACCAGAAAGCCTGCATGCAGATCACATGGAGAGCTTGTTCAACACCGATTCCTGGGGCCCACCCCTGCAAAGGCTCTGAGTCTGTAGTTATGCGTTCAGGTCAGAAGCTTTGCATTTAAAGGGCTCCCCTCTCTGCTGAAGCTGCTGGTCTGCAGACCTCACCTGGAGGGGTAGAGCTCTAGGACCTCTCCTCAGTTCTCTCCTGGATGTTTTCACCTAGATCAGGGGATTCTCAGCATTAGCAATTCTGATGCCTGAGGATGGATAATTGTTGTGGGAGCTGCCCATGAACCATGGGAGGTTTAGCAGCATCCTTGACCTCTACCCACTAGGTGCCATTAGCACCTCCCAATACCAGTCACCATTGTGATGACCAAAAATGTCTCCAGACATTGCCAGGCACCCCCTAGGAGGCAAAATCTAGGAGTCGTTCTCGAGGACGACTGTCCTAGATGTTCTGGAATATTGCTTCTCAGACTTGAATGTGTGTGGGAATCATCTGGGGGTCTTGTTAAAATGCAGATTGCAATCAGTAGGTCTGGATAGGGGCCTGAGAGTTTGCATTTCTGTTGCCCTCCTCGCGAAAGCTGCTACAGCCAGTTGGTGGGTCACCCTCTGAGGAGCAGCAGTCTACACTCCAGTGAGTGGCATGCTTTGGCTGGACCCAAAGGCCCAAAGGTGTCCCTGCCAGTGTGGGATTCGGCCAGTCCCTCTAGTTCCCTCTGATTCCCCCAGGCTAATGGAATCCATGGCTGCTGCTTCTCTTCCCCTGCCAACCCCACCTCCAGCCCGGGGTCTCCTGCCCTGCTTGTCCAGGGAGGATCTAGCCTTCCTTTCGAAGTGACAGTAAGTCAGTGTTCCTTCAGGGTGCATACGGATCTCACTCGGGCCCTCTCAGTACTCAAAGAACCCACTTTGCACTTTGGAGTCTAGTATTTTTTCTTTACTCAGACTTTCTAAAGAGGAAAATAGGAGGAAGGGCACCTTCCTTTTTTTTTTTTTTTTTTTTTTTTTTTGAGACAGAGTCTCACTCTGTTGCCCAAGCTGGAGTGCAGTGGCATGATCTCAGCTCACTGCAAGCTCCGCCTCCCAGGTTCACGCCATTCTCCTGCCTTAGCCTCCCAAGTGGCTAGGACTATAGGCGCCCGCCACGACGCCCGGCTAATTTTTTGTATTTTCAGTACAGACGGGGTTTCACCGCGTTAGCCAGGACAGTCTTGATCTCCTGACCTCGTGATCCGCCCGCCTCAGCCTCCTAAAGTGCTGGTATTACAGGCGTGAGCTGCTGTGCCCGGCCGAAGGGCACCTTCCTTATGGACAGTGAGAGGCACAGGTCTGCCAACCTGAAATTCTAGGAGGTTTAGAGGAAATTGTCTCTGTGCGGTAGGGTGAGCAGGTGGTTCCCAGAGACAAAGAAGAAGCAATTATGGAACATGAAGGGCCTAAGGCAGATGGGGGTGGACAGAGCGGGGGCTCCCTTTACATAACACTGAACCCCAGGAATTATTCTGATAATGAAACACTTTGTAGACTTCTAGAAATGCTGTCACTTTGCCCATTGTTATTTTTAGCCATTGTTTCCTTATTGGGAATAGGAAAAATTCTTAGGAGACCGTTTTTCCATGGTTTAGTGAGAAGGTTTGAGATACTACAGGGAAAGAAAAGTGGCTACTGCCCTGTAGAGCTCCTGTAAGGAAGGTACTCAGGTGTGAGGAAAGGGGAAGGGGCAGCTGACCTCTGAAAGTCGGTGGCTGGGCTCCCCTGGGACATCTCAGGTGGGAATATGGGCTCTTTTCCAGAGCAATGCTCTTCCCTCTGACCACAGGTTCTGTGGGGCTGTGAGGACAGGCCTGCCCTGCACAGGACGACAGTCCTGTACTCTGCACGGTACAGAGTGAGTATGTATGTGTTGATGTGAGGGAGTCTTCCCCATTCCATGTTTGTATGGGGGAATGCACTGTGAGCTCCAAAATGCCAGCTGTTACTTTGGGACATCTGCCTGGACCTGGCATGCCATGTTTGATAAGTCCTACCTAGAACAAGAGGATGTGGCTCCTTGGTTTTCCCGTAGGAAGGGTGTGTGTGCATGAGGCGAGTTGGGGAAAGATTGGTGTGGTATAGAGCAGATGGGGATTAGTTAGTGCTACAGACTGAATGTTTTTGTCCCCCAACTTTATATGTTGGAACCTCAGTCATCAATGGGATGGTATTACGAGCTGGGGACTCTGGGAGGTAATTAGGTCTCGAAGATAGAGCCCTCAATGGGATTACTCCCCTTATAAGAAGAGATACTAGGCGGTGTGGTGGCTCACACCTGTAATCCCAGCACTCTGGGAGGCGGAGGCAGGTGGATCTTCTGAGGTCAGGAGTTCAAGACCAGCCTGGCCAACATGGTGGAACCTCATCTCTACTAAAAATATAAAAATTAGCTGGGTTTGGTGGTGCACACCTGTAATCCCAGCTACTCGGGAGGCTGAGGTAGGAGAATCACTTGAACCGGGGAGGCAGAGTTTGCAGTGAGCTGAGATCATGCTGCTGTACTCCATCCTGGGCAACAGAGCAAGACTCCATCTCAAAAAAAGAAAAGAAAAGAAAAGAGATACCAGAGAGCTTGGTTCCTCTTTCTCTCCACCATTGAGGTCATAACCAGGAAGAGAGCCCTCAACAAGAACTGAATCTGCCTGAGCCTTGATCTTGGACTTCACAGCCTCCAGAACCGTGAGGAATACATTTCGGTTGTTGATAAGCCACCCAGTCTACAGTACTTTGTGATGGCAGCCCAAGTGGACTAAGCCAGTCAGGAAGATGGCTTAGACCAACAGGCTTCAAATACAGTCTGTGAAAAGACAGGTACCGGTCAGCACTGAAGTTTCAGTCTAGTGAGAAATGAGAAAAATCGAGTCAAGACAGTGACTAATGAGTAAGCTAATTACTCACTTTAAAGAACAGAGCTTTGTGCTACATTTACGGCCTCTCTCCTTTGGAGGAACTTGAACTGTCTTGTCATTAATGAGAGTATGGTGTTTCTCAGTGATATTTATTTAGTATCTTTATTGGCCAAAACCAAAAACACTTAGAAATAGTTAGGTTCCAAAAATAATTTGTAAAATGTTTATTGGCCTGTGAAAGCCAGATGTCTAGAAACCACTGAATTGGGCAATTAGAACAGTGAAGGCGCAAGATGAGAGCAGTCTGGTCTCGGGTGGTGGCTGTAGGAGGGGGGAACCGGGGAGGGAGGACAAGATAGAATTTTGTAGCTGACTGGATGCCTCTGAATCTGGGTGACTGAGAGTGATGATTCGACCTTTTATGGAAATGTGTAAGTTGGAGAGGGAACAAGTCTGGGGACAAATGAAACATTTGGGAGTCGTAAAACATGAATGGCTGCTCTTTGTGGTGGGTATGGTACTGTGAGCTCCATTTTCCATTATTTCATGTAATCAGTGTGACCGCCCTTCCAGGTGGGGGCTGTTGTTGCCTCAGTGTTACAAATGAGGGCAGAGAGAAGGAGAGGCACATTGTCTTCTGACCCAGCGGGGTGGAGGACTCAAGTGTGGGACTGTGGGATCATGAAGCCCCAGAAAGCACCAGATCCCTATTCTGTGTCAACTACCCTGTATGTGGGAACCGGGTGCTGTGGAGTGGATGGGATCTGAGGAGAGAGGATGGAAAGGGTGAGAACAGAGCTTAGAGTAAGAAAATATTTGGCTGGGGGACCCAGAAACCCTCAGATCCTGTCTCCTATCAGCCAGTCCTCCTAAAAGATGAAAACAGGGTGCACAGAGGGCATTGGCTGGCAAGTGGGACCATTTATTTCTGGGCACTTTTGTTCTCATTGTGCAGCTCTTTGCGTCCATGCTGGAGGTGGGCTGAAGCCCCAAAGCTGGTGGGCTCGTGGGCTCCTTCTCCCCGCTCCCACCCATTTTCCAAGTCTGCCCTGAGTTCTGGATCTTACAATAGGAAGGAAAGGCTGTGCTGGCCATGCCCACTGGCAGGAAGCAAAGCTTGTGGAAAGGCCTTTGGTAAGATGGCCTCGGCTGCCCAGCTCAGGGCTGCTCAGGCCCTGTCTGCGTTGGCTCCCAATCCTATCACAGGGATAATAATAATAATAATAGTAGCAATGATTTTGATCTAGGCATTGTACTAAGCACTTTGCATGGAATAGAAAAAATGCTCCAAGAAAGAAACAAGCCAGAAAAGCAGTTGTTCCAGAATAGGTGCCCTTTCCACTAAGGCCTTGCACTCCAGAATCACGTGGCCCAATCGATGCCTTACATTCTATCAGTCCTTATCAGCATTCTTATCCCTTGAAGGACTTATTTATTTATTTATTTTATTTTTAGACAGGCTCCCACTCTGTTACCCAGACTGGAGTGCAATGGAATGATCTTGGCTCACAGCAACCTCCACCTCCTGGGCTCAAGTGATCCTCCAACCTTGGCCTCTCAAGTAGCTGGGTTGGGACTATGGGCACACGCCACCATGCCCAGCTATTTTTCTATTTTTGGTAGAGACACTATTTTACCATGTGGCCCTGGCTGGTCTCAAACTCCTGGGCTCAAGCAATCTGCCCTCCTCGGCCTCCCAAAGTGTTGGGATTACAGGCGTGAGCCACCGTGCCCAGCCTCCTTGAAGAACTTTGAATTCCTTACGCATAAAAACTTAGGTGAGCACTCTATGTGTTCCCAATTCATCACAGGAAAGGAAAATGCCTATTTTATACTCTTAAGTTTATCCTTTGAACAAAAATTGGACTGGCCATGAGTTAGCCTTAAGCTTTTTTCATTCATTCATTCATTTTATTCATGTAATTATTTATTCATTTAACAAGAGCTCATTAATCACTCAGTGTAAATCCACAGTGCAGAGGGTGAAATAAACAAAAGTGTACAGTATGATCCCCGTATTTCAAGCACTCATAGGTCTTTACCTACTTGAAAAGACAGAATGCACAGGATTCATTGGACAGCATTCTTGTTCTGACATACACACCGAAGGCCTCAGAGGTCAGAAGGAGTGACAAGTGGACAAGAGGGATGAGAGAGGCAGCATGCACTTGAAATAGACTTGAAGGTCAAAGAAATTGGGGTATGATGGAGATTGTGGGGAGGGCAGGGAGAGACATTGTAGGAAGATGAGCAGAAATATAACAGCAAAAGAAAGGGACTTGTAGAACAATTTCTTTGCTTTCTCTTTTTTTTTTTTTGAGACAGAGTCTCGCTCTGTCATCCATGGCATGATCTTGGCTCACTGTAACCTCCACCTCCTGGGTTCAAGCGATTCTCCCTCCCTCAGCCTCCCGAGTAGCTGGGATTACAGGCATCCACCACCATGCCCTGCTGATTTTTGTATTTTTAGTAGAGACAGGGTTTCACCATGTTGGCCAGGCTGGTCTCCAGCTCCTGACCTCAGGTGACCTGCCTGTCTCGGCCTCCCAAAGTGCTGGGATTACAGGCGTGAGCTACTGTGCCCGGCCTTGTAGAACAATTTCAAGTGACTCGTCTAAGGCATGTGGCTTACCCAGAGGAAATTTTTAAAAAGGGGGGTTTGGCTTTGAGGACTGCTTTCCCCAAGGCCAGAGACATGGTGGATCCTATTCCTTCCTCTGCCAGGTGACTTAACTCACTCCCTTGTTCTAGGCCTTTGTGTCCCCTTGATAGGGTCAGCCCTATGAAAAAAGGATGAATCTACCTAGGAGCAAGGCCCTGCTTGAGGAAAAACAGCCAAAATGAAAAGTAGTTCATGGCTGATAAGAGCTGAAAGCTTTGAAAGCCTCAGTTGCCAGGAAGGGTTGCATTACTGTCAAGCCGAGGCGGTGGGGAATGACAGCGGATTATTGTGTCCTGCCCTCCCTAGCCTTTCACTGGGTTTCAGGGGAGCTTCTGGGACAAAACCATTCAAGAGTGAGACCCTGTCTCTAAAAAAATTTTTTATTTGTTTAAAAAGGAGGTATATCCATGTGATGGAGTACTATTTAGTGATAAAAAGAAATGAGATATTGACACATGCAACAATGTGGATGAATCTCAGAATCATTATGCTGAGTGAAAGAAGCAAGACAAAAAAGAGTACATAGGCATAAATGCATTTATATATAATAAAATTCTAGAAAAGGCACGCTGATCTTTAGGGGTAGAAAGCAGACCAACGTTTAGGGGGTCGAATGGGGATGGTAGGACAGCAGCAGAGGAGGAAGAGGGGAGGACCAAGGGAAGGGAGGGACTTTGGGGGCTAATGGGTATGTCCATTATCTTAGTTGTAAAGATGGTTTCATGGATAATGATGGTTTTATATATAACCATATGTAAAGATGGTTTCATAGGTTAAAAGTTATCAAACCTATATGCTTTCAATATGTGTGGTTTATTGCGTGTCAATTACACATCAATAAAGGTCTTTATAAGGACTCCAGACATGGGGGACAGATGGTCAGCGAGCATTTCCCTAGGGCAGGCCTGTGTGTGTTGCAGGTTGGATTCCCGGGGAAGCCAGCTTCTCGTGAGAATACCCTGGAGGAAGCTCCTGGCCAGTACCCATGTGGTGAGACCAGCTGCAGAGCATCCGCCAAGGACTCAGCCTACTCCCACTCACCCCAGAGCTCTGGGCTAGCACAGCCATGGAGAGTTGTGATCTGGGATCCAAGGCTCTATGTCCCTACGTTGGAAGCAGCAGCTGCTGAGGGGAATTCCCTGAGAGAGCTGGCACCTGAGAGCCTTGTGGTGATACTTCTGGAGCCTGGGGACAGTCAGTTCTGGTGGGGGATGTCTGGAGCCTGGGTACAGTCAGTTCTGGTGGGGGACATCTGGAGCCTGGGGACAGTCAGTTCTGGTGGGGGACGTCTAGAGCCTGGGGACAGTCAGTTCTCGTGGGGGACGTCTGGAGCCTGGGGACAGTCAGTTCTCGTGGGGGACAGCTGGAGCCTGGGGACAGTCAGTTCTGGTGGGGGACGTCTGGAGCCTGGGGGAGTCAGTCTCTGTAGGGTGATTCATCACAGCACCCCCTACAGCCTGGGTGTTCTCAGTGGAATTTCTTATTTATTTATGAGACAGGGTTTCGCTCTGTCGCCCAGGTTGGAGTACAGTGGCACAATCTCGGCTCACTGCCTCCCGGGCCCAAGCCATTTTCCCACCTCAGCCTCTCGAGTGTCTGGGACTATAGGTACTCGCCACCATACCTGGCTAATTTTTGTATTTTTTGTAGAGACAGGAGTTCACTATGTTGGCCAGGCTGGTCTCGAACTCCTAGCCTCAAGCAATCTGCCCACCTTGGCCTCCCAAAGTGCTGGGATTACAGACAAGAGCTACCATGCCCAGCCTGTATTTCTTTTTTTTTTTTTCCCTTTTTAATTATGTCAAAGGGAAAAATAGCTAGGGTCCCACCTCATTAGGTAACTGTCCCCACTCAACTACTTTTTTTCTTTTAGACACTTAGTGATGTCAAAAAAATTTGCCCTGCCAGACTATTTGGGGAAGGGCGGTATGGGCAGGATAGTGGCCTCTGACTACAGAGTCCCCCTTCACTGAACTGACCAAGGAGAAATGCTCTCTGTTTTGTGGGAGACACTTCTCAGGGTGTTATCTTCGTAGTAAGATGACTTGACAGGTGCCTGTTCTTTTCCCTGCCCTTGACTGAAAGATCTATGCTGCATTGGCACAGATTCCAAGCTTTCTTATGGAAAGCAAAATATTCTTTCACTTTTGCGAAGCAGCTTCTGCATAAAAATATTTCCAGTAGCTTATGTTTTCAAAAGGTTCCCTCTCCAAAGCTGAGGATTTTAAAAAGTGGGTTGAAAGGCATGGTCTCTGAGGAGGACACTGAGTTTCCCTGCAGGTATCTTGT
This sequence comes from Symphalangus syndactylus, assembly GCF_028878055.3. Classification (NCBI taxonomy): domain Eukaryota; kingdom Metazoa; phylum Chordata; class Mammalia; order Primates; family Hylobatidae; genus Symphalangus; species Symphalangus syndactylus. The sequence goes on along the minus strand of NC_072438.2, from coordinate 72,647,305 downwards.
GGGGCATTGTGATCTGAAAAGATGCTTCTCGTTGTACTGTGTTGTGGTGTGTTGTGTTGAGTTGCATTTTTTATTTTTATTTTATTTTTGTTTATTTTTGAGACAGGGTCTTGCTGTCGCCCAGGCTGGAGTGCAGTGGTGCCATCTTGGCTTACTGCAACCTCAACCTCCCAAGTTCAAGTGATTCTTGTGCCTCAGCCTCCCTAGTAGCTGGGATTACAGATGTGCACCACCACGCCCAGCTAAGTTTTGTATTTTTTTAGTAGAGACAGGGTTTTGCCATGTTAGCCAGGCTGGTCCCAAACTCCTGACCTGAAGTGATCTTCCAGCCTCGGCCTCCCAAAAGTGCTGGGATTACAGGCATGAGCCACCATGCCTGGCCTGAATATCAGATTTTTGAAGGTTCCCCCTGGAGGTTAAGTTTCTTAGATCCTGTAGTATTGAGACCATGTAAACCCAGGGTTATTAACCTCACCTTCCAAGTGTCTGTGGAATGCCTAAACTTACATAAAAGCACATGGTTTGTAGAATTTTGTCAAATCTTCAAACGCCACAATCCTCAAAATGTTTAGCTCCAAAAGGTTTAAATGCATCTTCTAGAGCATTTTTCTTGGATATCTGATATGGAATTATTTTATATTTATAATGCCTCGCATTCATGAAATGATTGAGAAGTCTTGTCAAGTCCTCACTCATTCATTTGCTCTTTAATTCATTCGTGGGTGGAGTAGGTGTCACCAGAAAACTGAATGGATGGTGGGCTTGGGGAGGACAAGGCCCTCAGCTGATTGTCACAAGGATCTGCCTAGGTCCTAGGGGACAAGTCTGATGGTGACTCCAAGCTTCCCTTTACAGAAAGGCTCTTGTCAGATGGAAGGATGGAGCCGGTGGGGAAATGGCAAACTTTTGCTTGGTAGACGTTGCAAAAGAAAGACTTCCATCCATCTATCTGATTAGAGAGGAAATTAGAAGGATTCTGGGCTCAAATAAAATTTCTGAGACCAACCGCTAATGAGAGGTGAGGATGGCTGGCTGTGGGATTCAGCCTCGTAAGATCTGAGGAGGAACTTCGCACTTGGAAAGCCAATTAAAAGAAAAAATACTCCTCATTTATGCCAGCCTCAGGACGCTAAGTCTTCCTCTGCTGCCCTGAGGGGCTGGAATCGACCTGCATGTGGCTCCCGTTTCTGTGGCCAGACCCTGGTGGTGAACACATTTCAGGCAGCCAGGAACAGGCTTGTCGTGGCTCTGCAGCCAGACCTGCCAGCCTTCTCGTCAGGACGTGCGAGCTTAATTATTCCACTGCCCTCTGGAAATGATGCCGGCTTGTCCTTGAAATCCCTGACCGGGCGCCAGGCCCTGCTGGATTTGTAGATACTTCCTGTTGTGGGTGCATGGAGCCTCTGCCCAGCCCAGCAGCTTGTCCCCCACAGCTCTGAGAGATGCCTGCCCCACAGCGATGGCCGCAGATCTAGCTTGTGCTTCCCTAGCCGGCCTTGGCCCCTTGGACAAGTCCACAATCGCTGACTGTGGACACCCATTCTGGGGACTGGCCAGATCTGAATTCCTTCCCAAGTTCCCCCCACCTACCCCCACCCAACTTTCTTGTCCTCAAGGTCAACACCTGTAAAGTAATTCCCACCATATATGCAAATAATTTTGCTTTTTCCATGAATGGAGACCATTGCCAGATATCACTAAATGCTTCTGAATATGGGGCTGCAACTTGGATGGAAAATTACTGTTTTTTTCTTTCAACATGTAATGAACATTAAAGGCTTATGACTGTTGGTTCATCAATACTTATGTTTTATTTGTTTTTGTTTTTACTTTGTTTTGTTGAGACAGAGTCTCACCTTGTTGCCCTGGCTGGAGTCCAGTGGCACAATCTTGGCTCACTGCAACCCCCGCCTCCCAGGTTCAAGCAGTTCTCATGCCTCAGCCTCCCGAGCAGCTGGGATTATAGGCATGTGTCACCATACCCAGCTAATTCTTTGTATTTTTAGTAGAGACGAGGTTTCGCCATGTTGGTCTGGCTGGTCTTGAACTCCTGACCTCAAGTAATCCACCAACCTCGGCCTCTCAAAGTGCTAGGATTACAGGCGTGAGCCTATACATATGTATAGGTTCCTCATATACATATACACATTATATATGTATAATATAATATATATAATATGTGCGTATGTGTCTATGTCTATCTTCCTGTCAACACCTCTCCTACCATATTGGATCACAAAATGCTATGTGGAAGAGTTTTCGAAACTATAAAACTTCTCAAAAGTTAGTTCTTGTAATAAAAAGTTTACCTTAAGACAAGTTAAATTAGAGTTTGAAGATACTGACAAGCTGATTTTAGCAACTGTTCTTGCTCTTAGGGCATGTGATGCTTTTGGTGACCATAGAGACTCCATTTAAATACCCCCAGCTCCCTCGAGCTAGTTTCTCCTAAGAAAGGAATAATATGTTTAAAAGAAGGAATGCTGGAGAGGAGTTTACTCCAACTAAATACATTGTAGTGGCATAGCTTAGATTCCTTACCAGAAGCGGAAAATGCATTGTATAGGACCAAAAGAGGGGTATAATTTTTTTTGGAACATCACATTCTTTCTTCTCCCTAAGACGCATAGATAGATATAATTATATGATTGGAAAATTAGACCCAAGTGGCGAGCTTAAAGGAACTGGGACTGGTTAAATGAGAGGCGAGAGTGAGGGTAGCAATGATGGTCTGAAGCAGCTGCTGTGCGTTTCCTGGAGGACCCACGGGGAGGGGAAGAGCTACTACACAAGCTTCGCAGAGGGACTTAGGCAGGGGTCAGTGTTTGAATTGGACGCTCTTGTGTCTGTGGTCTGTTTTAAGTTTGGGTGTGCAAGGCCAATACGAACAGTTTGCTTTCTTTCAAGTCTGTGGTTAGGGCAAACTGCCCCTCCGGGAGAATGTCGGTGCCTTAGTTGATAGCTTTGTGTTTCCGGAAGCCTGGTTTCCAATAAAGGTGGTTAATTGGGAGAAGTGGAATGGTACATTCTTGCTTTCCAATTAAGAACAAGGCTTCATTACAACAAATAAGGCCAGCACTATCCAATACTATTAACTTTGTATTTAAATGAGTGTAATTTTAAAGGTTAAAGAAATGTGAAAATAAGCACTAATCTCCGTTTAAAGTTCTTAATAATGGTTTAATTGAATTCTGTTAATTTTCTCCTCCAAGATTAAATAGAACTAGTGCATTCTCAGTCTTTCGGCTGTGTGTATGTGTGTGTGTGTGTGTGTGTGTGTGTGTGTGTGTGTCTGTGTCTGTGTGTACATGGTTTACACATTTTGGGATTTCAGGACAGCTAACCCTCAAAAGCCCTGCAGGTGAATTTTCACGTAGACCAAGACACTCCATTTCCACCACAAGCTACCTTGTTCCTTTTGTATCCTCCACCCCTCCCTTTCCCCTGACTTTCCAGCCATAAGCTTACGCAGAAAGACCCCTTCTCCCGATCATGGGGAGTGTGCACACAAGCTGTGTGAACCCCATGACAGTCTCACCGCCCCCAAGTCAGATGGGAGTCATTCTTCTCTGGACCTGACCAGTGCTCTGACTTATCTCTTTGAGGCCATCTCCCCCTGACCCCTGCCGTCTGGTGTTTGCTAGTAATTTGCATTCGGCCCTTAAGTTTTGCTCATTAAACACCCTCCTTGGCAGCTCTGTGGCTCCCCTGAAACTTTTACAGCTTGGCTTTGAGTACAGGCTGCTTCCAACAGAGCCTGAAGGTACAAAATCTCAGTGAGATCAGAATGTTAAAAAAAAAAAAAAGAAAGAAAAGAAAACGAATTAGAAAAGAAGGTCGTAAGATTGTCTTGTAGATTTAAAGTGATTTGTCCACAGTCTTAGTGGGGATGTGGGATCATATTCTTTGAAGTTTTATTTTCTAGTAATATTTGTTAGGGTGCTTTAAAAAAATACATTCCAAGACATACAAAGAAAACAAAAAGGTGACCCATAATTTCACTGTTCAAATAGTCCCTATTGGTTTTTTTAAATGGAAAATATGTACATGGTTACAAAATTCAAACTACTTTGGGAATGACGAAAGATGAAAATCAAAAGACTTTGTACATGGACACTCACACATTTACATAGAAGGATAATAAAGCACAAGAAGTTCTGTTTGCTAATTTTTCATGTAACGTGCCTGGGAGATAGTTTGATATCAGCTTATAAAGGTTTCTTGCATTTTTTGTATCCTCTGCAAAGTAGTCTGTCTTATGGACGTTTGATAATTTATTTAACCAGTCTGCTGTTGAGGCAGGCTCTGCTTGTTTCGAATTTTTTACTGCAAAGAGTCTGCAGTGGACATCCTTGTACCTACATCCCAGGAAATTCTTGTATGTGTATCTGTTGAATAAATTAATCCAAGTAGTAGGATTACTGGAACAAAGTCAACATGTATTTTAAATTTGATACCCAGTGCCATATTGTCCCTAAGAAAGGTTGCACAAATTTACACTCCCCCAAGAGTGCGGGAGAGCCATTTGCCACATACACTCACCAGTATTTTTTTTTTTAATTTTTGATCCATTTGGAAGTTATTTTGGAACTTGGGTGTTTTTCCCCAAAAGCAAAGTCAATTACCTCAACACCAGTTATCAAACGGATCCCTACAGATCTATTTTCCCTGTAGATCTGAAATGCTGCCCTCATTGTATCTTTATGCTGATGCCCCCCTACAAATTTCCAGGTGAGCTCCATCCTCCTGTAGCAGCCACCTGCCTACTGACAGTCCTACTTGGGTGTCTGATAGGTGTCTCAAGTGATTGGTGGATATGACAGTAGAGTCCTTGATTTACTGCCCCATGGCCCCTGCTTATCTTCTCTTTCTTGATTGATGGTGCCATCATCTACCCAGTTACTTTGACCAAAGCAATGGGAGTCATCCTTGATTCCTTTCTTTTTCTCCACTTCTAACCCATCAGTATACTGGCACTGTGTTAAAGTCATATTTCAAACCAGACCACTTGCCACCATTCCTGTCACTTCTACCTCTTTTATCCCAACATCACCTTTTGGGTAGAGCACTGCAAACTGGAAGTGCATTTCCAGAATATTCTTGTTGGTATAGAACCCTCTGTCTACATAGTAGCTAGAGCAGTTGTTTTTTTTTTAATGCTAAACAGATATGTTGCTCTGCAAACTAAAACCCTTTAAAGCATTTTCCATCTGAATTAGAATTCAGAGTCCTCACCAGTCACTGCAAGGTTTATATAATCTAGCCCCTGCCTATCTTCCTGGCCTCTTCTCTGTTACCCACAACCTGCTTTTTGTTTCATGATGTGTGAACTCATTTCAACCTTAAGGTCTTGCTCTTGCCTCTCCCTTGGCCTAGAATGCTTTTCCCTTGTCCTAGATCATCTGTGTTATGCTAGTTTCTTAGGTCTCAACTCATGTCACCCCCCGTTGCCCTTTATCTCATTGTCTTGCTTTATTTTCTTAAAACACTTACCACTATGTAGATGTTCTTATTTATTTACTTATTTAAGGGTAGAATCTTTGTCTGTTTTGCTTGGTGCCAATTATTCAACATGTTGAATAGTGCCTGGCACCTAGCAGGCACTGGAGCCTATTTCTGGAATTTCATTTTGCACCATTGCCCTCTCTGTTTGTTCTCCATTACTAAATTCCTTTTATTATTGTAGCTTTGTATGTTTCAATGCTTGTAAGAGCAGACTTTCTCTGCCCTACCCGCTTCCACCCCCTTCTCTTTCCTAATTTTGCTGGCTATTATGGTTATTTTTCCACAGGAGCTTTCTAAAAATACTCCTTGTTGGTATTTTAATTGGGTTTACATTGAGTTTATAGATTAATTTGAAGTTAAAAAAAATCATCAAACCTTTTTATTTAAAAGCCAGCTAGACATTTCTCTTAACATTTTCTTCCAGTTCCTCAACAGGTTTTTTAAAACAACTTTGTAATAGGGAAAACTGAGAACATACACAAAAGTTGTGAAAACAGTAAAATGAACCTTCTTGTATCTATCACACAGCCTCTGCACCACCAGCCCATGCTGCCTCGTCCACATGCATACCCACTACCCTTCGTATTATTTATTTTATTATTATTTTTTGAAACAGGGTCTTACTCTGTCGTCCAGGCTGGAGTGCAATGGTGTTTTCTCAGCTCACTGCAACCTCTGCCTCCTGGGCTTGAAGCATTCCTCCCACCTTAGCCTTCTGAGTAGCTGGAACTTCAGATGAGCGCCACCATGCCTGGCTAATTTTTGTATTTTTTGTAGAGACGAGGTTTCACCATGTTGCCAAGGCTGGGCTTAAACACCTGGAATCAAGCAATCCACCTGCCTTGGCTTCCCACGGTGGGATTACAGGTGTGAGTCACTATACCCAACCCATATTATTTTCAAACAAATCCCAGACATCGTCATTTATCTTCCGGTGTTTTTACTATGTATTTGTGAAAGATGAAGACTTTTAAAAAATAGCCATAAGGCCGGGCATCGTGGCTCATGCGATCCCAGCACTTTGGGAGGCCGAGGCAGGCGGATCACAGGTCAGGAGTTTGAGATCAGCCTGGCCAATATGGTGAAATCCCGTCTCTAACAAAAATACAAAAATCAGCCAGGCATGGTGATGCATCTGTAGTCCCAGCTACTCAGGAGGCTGAGGCAGGAGAATCACTTGAACCTGGGAGGCAGAGGTTGCAGTGAGCCGAGATTGTGCCACTGTACTCTAGCCTGGGCAACAGAGCGAGTCTCCGTCTCAAAAAAAAAAAAAAAATAGCCATAATACCATTATTATACAAAAATTTCATATTTCTTCATTGATAGTTTTTAAGTTATTTTCTAATAGGTTGGGCATGCTTCTTATTGAATATCTATATACATATTTTAATATATAAAAAAGAATTTTCTCTTTTTTTTCTTTCTGAGACAGAGTCTTGCTCTGTTGCCCAGGTTGGAGTGCAATGGCATAATCTTGGCTCACTGCAACTTCCACCTCCAGGTTCAAGCGATTCTCCTGCCACAGCCTTCCAGGTAGCTGAGATTACAGGCACCCACCACCACACCTGGCTAATTTTTTTGTATTTTTAGTAGAGATGGGGTTTCGCCATGTTGGCCAGGCTAGTCTCGAACTCCTGACCTCTGGTCATCCGCCTGCCTCGGCCTCCCAAAGTGCTGGGATTACAGGCGTGAGCCACCGTGCCTGGCCAATATATATATTTCTTACTGAATATCCACATATCAAAGTTTTGATGTATCTATGTATCAAATCTTTTACAATCGTTTTAGTTTCTATTGAAAATAGGGATATGGTTTTCCATTATATTTTTCAAACTTATTTTTGCATATATTACAATTAACTGTTTTCATATGTTAATTTCATAATCTGCTACCTTATTGAATTGTCTTTGTTTCTAGACTTTCCTAGTCTTTTCATACCTCTTTGGAGGGTTCTGGAATAAGTTTGGCAAGTGCCTAACCACTCGGAATCTCTTCTCACCTGCTATGCATGCAGGGCTATGGTGTTGGTGCTGTGAGCCTAAAGAGGACACCAACGACACTGTTATAGATACCAGAGGGAATTTTATTCATCTGGGGTGAGACATAAAAAGAGGCAAAATGATACACTCATAGATATAAAAAAGTTCGTCAGTAAGTCCAAACTACATAAACAAGTTTCCAGAAAGGATTTCAGAGTATGGGAGTGTTCATACCAAAGTCAGGTTAATTGGTAAAGGCTCCCAGGAGTTGATGGACCAAGTCTGGCAGAGAGATGCAAGAGTGTGTATGAGTCCACTCAGGCTTCCATAACAAAACACTTTTCTGCCAAGTTCTTTGCCACTTTATTACTTGTTTTTAAAAAATAAATCCATAGTACCTAAAAAATTACAGATGCACTTTGCCATGTTATGACAAACATGGCCTTTCCTCCGGTTTCCAGTAACGTAGTTCTCATTTCTGTCTGAGACCTCACCAGAGTGATCTTTAACATCCATATTGATACCAATATGCAGTTTACGTCGATCTAGGCTTTTTCTAGCATGCACCTCCAAACTCTTCCAGCCTCTGCCCATTACTACGAGTTCCAAAACTGCTTCCGTATATTTTGGTATCTGTTACAGCAGCACCCCACTTCTTGGTACCAAAATCTATATTGGTCAACTTGGGCTGCCATAACAAAATACCATAGACTGGGTGTCTTAAATAACAGAAAAGTATTTTCTCATAGTTCTGGAGGCTGGACATCTGAGATCGTGTGCCAACACGGCCGGGTTCTAGCGAGGGCCCCTTCTCGGCTTGCCACCTTCTCTTCTCACTGTGTCCTCACATGGCAGAGAGAGCATGCTGATGTCTCTTCCTCTTCCTAGGAGGGCACTAGTTCTATTGGATCAGGGTCCCACTCTCATGACCTCATTTAACTTTAATCACCTTCTTCTTGTCCCTGCCTCCAGTGCAGTCACATGGTGGGTTAGGGCTTAAGCATATGAATTCCAGGGGACACAGTTCAGGCCATAGCAATATTTAACTTTGGAACACAATTTCTTATTGGAAATCCTCAGGGCCTGAGCTGTTTTAGAACTCAGCTTTTTTTGAATCTTTACAAAGGTCAAGCAATATATACACTGTGTTACGTAACATATCCAGTGGGGTCTGGCGTAGCACCTCGCAAATAAATTAGTATCTCAGCAGCCAAATGTGGAACTATTATAAGAGTAGGATAAATAAAGATGATAAATGGCCTCAGGGTAGTTGAGATCAGGCAAAGTTTTGCTGTCAGATGCCTTACAAAAGAAAAAAAAAAAAACTCAGTTATCAAAGCTTTTTGGATCTGGGAGTTGCAGATAGAAACTGTGGACCTGTGAAAGTAAAGGCCCTGGTGAGACCAACCAAGTCCCCTGAGGAGGCCATAAAGAGATAAATAGGGCTGGTCCACTTCTTTTCGGATTGGCTTCCGTTGAATTAGTTGACCCAGGCTTTACAGTCTCCAGCTGTAAGCACGTAGAGCAAACTAGCACCTTAGGGTTCTTATTGCTCCTTATCATTCTTTCCCCTTCTGTGGCAAAACCCACAGGGTCAGGTGCTGAGCCTCCAACCCATTGTCCTACCAGGTGACTCAGGGTAGGTGACAGATATAGTGCAGGCTGCACACACACACACACGTGCACGCGCACACACACACATCCGGGCCCTGGGGTGCTGAGGGGATTGCTCACCAGGCTGTCTTCTCACTCCAGAAAGCTGAGGAGAACCACCTTGGAGGTGCTGATTACCTCCTGCATCCCCTCCCTTCCTTTTCTCCTCAATGAAGAGTGAATGAATATACTGCAGAGTTGACTTAATATTTGCTCTGCTTGAGAGCGTTGGGTTTCCCCAAGCAGGGGGTGGTCAGCCAGGTCACAACAGGCCAAAACTTCTCTTTTGGTTTTTGTTTCCTTTCCAGGCTCCCCTGGGGGTAATTAGCATTTCCCAAGCAGCAGCATCAAGGATGTTGCCCCGCATATGGAGGCTGGCCAAGAACTGGGAGCTCAATGGCCTAGCATCTGTGGGATTCAGGATGGACTTGTCTAGACCCTATTTCCAGATGAAGCCACATCTGTCCACAACGTTTTTTGTTTTTTGGGGGGTTTTTATTTAGATAGAGTTTCGCTCTTGTCACTCAGGCTGGAGTGCGGTGGAGTGATCTTGACTCGCTGCAACCTCCACCTCCCAGGTTCAGGCAGTTCTCCTGCCTCAGCCTACTGAGTAGCTGGGATTACAGGCACTTGCCGGCATGCCTGGCTAATTTGTGTGTGTGTGTGTGTGTGTGTATTTATATATATATATATATATATATATATATATATATATATATATATATTTTTTTTTTTTTTTTTTTTTTTTTTAAGTAGAGATGGGGTTTCACCACGTTGGCCAGGCTGGTCTCAAACTCCTGACCTCAGGAGATCTGCCCGCCTTGGCCTCCAAAGTGCTGAGATTACAGGTGTGAGCCACCATGCCCAGCCTGTCCACAAGGTATTGCTGTACGAGCAAAACTATGTGTTAAGTCAGCCAGCCCTTCATATGTATGTGATATGTCTAATAAGTTAAGAATATTGGTGTTAGATTTAGTCCCTAAAGTTCCAGCCATTTGGTCTGGATTCTACTGAGGCTTGTCATGGCTGATTGTATCCTTAGAGTCCTGGGTGGAGCTAACCCTGACCTTTGAGATTCTCTTCTCTGTTCCCAGAGAGGGTTCAAGACTCTTCTCTGGTGCACTGCCCTCTGGGCCAGCGAAACTTCTGGAAGGTTATGATGTTCTCCTTGTGAATCCAGTTTCCCATAATTTCTGTTCAAAAAGAAGGCAAAAGTACTCTGATATTTTTCTGCTCTGATAGTCAATGCTGAAGGGTCTCTGGGTGGGGTCTTGGCTTCAAAGTCCTTCCTTAGGAAGGAGAAAAAGAAATTCCCATAGGCCCATGTGAGCTATCTGGCGCTGGCAAACTCATCAAAACCGCTACTTGGGTCATTTGAAACAGGGTGTCCTGTCCCCACAGTTACTCATTCCCTGACTTTTAGAAAGAGCCAAGCCTCAGAGACAAGTCTGGTAAGAAGATCATTTGGATCAAAAGCAAGATCAACTCCTATGTGCAAATCCCTAAGGTGGTTGCAAATAAGGGAGACACTGTCAAAGTGCTTTTCGGTCTTCCACTTGGAGATAGCACCCATAGAGGGTTGCATTTCTTCTGGGTCCAAACCACCCTGGCTAGTTCCTCACTAAACTTCGGTTTGCTCCTCTGTTAAGTGAAAACAACTTGTGGAGTTGTTGGACAGGGCCTTGCCAAGTGTCTGGTGCCTGGAATGTGCTGTGCATGCTCAGGATGTGCTTAGGAAGGGCCATGGCGGATGACGAGGATGATGGTCAGGATGGTGTCCTGGGCATTGGTATCCTGGAGTTGCAATGACAAATTTCCATAAACTGGGCGACTTCAACCAACAGACATCTGTTTCCCAGTTCTGGAGGCCCAAAGTCCAAAATAAAAGCTTTGGCAGAGACACGCTGCCTCTGAGACTCTGTCTTTGCATCTTCCAGCTCTGGTGGCCGTACCTGTTCCTTAGCTGTGGCCAGATCACTCTAGTGTCTGCCTCTGCGGCCACGTTGCCCCTCCTCTTCTCTGTATCTTCTCCTCTTTATATCTCCATGTATCCTCCCTCTGCCTGTCTCCTAAGAATCTGTGTCATTCATTGCATTTGGGGCCTGCCTGGATAATCCAGGATAAGCACCTCCTTTCAAGATTCTGAAGCACATTTGCAAAAACTTTTTCCAAATAATGTAACATTCACAGGTTCCGGGAATTAGGATGCAAGCATATCTTTTTGGGGGGCCACTGTACAGTCCACTACACTCAGTGAATGCTACCCATGATGATGATGATGACCGTGATGCCAGTACCAATACCAACACAAAGCAGTGAAAAGTACGGGCAAGTCTAGCAGTGGTGTGGGGCATAGGCAGCAATGGCACCACAGAGGAGCCTAGGCTCTGGCCTGACTCAGTTTCCAACCCTTCCCTTGCCTTCTGGACAGTCCTCTGCTTCCCTTGCTCTGACATCCTCATGACCTTCCGTCTCCAGGATTGTCAGGCCCTTGGGCCAGCTCACGGCAGCCGGGACACAGAAGCATGTGCCATTCGTAGACCAGCTGAGGGACGTGGACAGTGTGTGAGGGCTCAAGCGTGATGAGATTTCCAACAGGCCTTCTTACACATGCAGGACTGGCCAGGGCCTGTTGCCAGCATCTGAGAGGAGCTGTGATGCAGCTCATGATCCGGTGATCGCATCCAACTGGCTGCCGGCTGCTGTCCAGGCCTCCAGGAGGACCCGCAGCCTCTGTGCCGGTCAGGGGAATCGACGTCTTTCCCAGACCACCATGAGGGCCGGCGTTCGTGCTCAGCGGTGAATGCTGCTGTTGTTATGGCTGCTGCTTGGCTTAGGTTAAGCGGCTTGTTTGTTTTCTAACTTCAGGCTGGGAAGAGGGAGCATTTGGATCTGGCAAGGACCTTGGTGTGCAAAGTGAAGTCCCTGATTGGAAGGACGCAGCCTGGCAGGGGCCTGCTGCGCTGCTCGTGATTGGATGTGAGGTTTCTGGGGCCTCTGCAAGCTCCGAGCTCAGAGTGGTGAAGAGTCTGGATGTGGGGGCAGGAGGACAGGGAAAAGAGGACAGTCGCGGGGTGGGGGCAGGAGGACAGTGGGAAAGCACTTTTTTTTTTTTTTTTGAGACGGAGTCTCACTCTGTCGCCCAGGCTGAAGTGCAGTGGTGTGATCTCTGCTCACTGCAACCTCTGCCTCCCAGATTTAAGCGATTCTTCTGTCTCAGCCTCCCAAGTAGCTGGGACTACAGGCATGCACCACCACGCCTGGCTAATTTCTGTACTTTTGGTAAAGACGGGGTGTCACCATGTTGGCCAGGATGGTCTCGAACTCCTGACCTTGTGATCTGCCCGCCTCAGCCTCCCAAAGTGCTGGGATTATAGGCGTGAGCTACCGCGCCCGGCCGAAAAGCACTTTTTTTTTTTCTGTCTCCTTCAGTGATGAAACTTTGGGGCTGTACAGTCTCCCGTCATCCCCAGCAGGGAGCTCAGAGTCAAGCCCAAAGTGTCTGTGTGCACTCGTGGCTTCCAGAGATCAGCTTGAAGCCAGGAGTTACTTTGTTAGCAAAGTTTAGATGTAACCGGGGGGAAATTGCTCTCCAGTTGGCTGGCATATTCCCCATATGTAGTCAATGAAGGGACCGTCAGTCTCTATTCAGGAGCTGGGAGACTTGGATTCTAGTCCCAGCTCTGCCCTTATGGTCAGAAAACTTTGAGGAAGTTGCTTAAATGCTGAATTTCAGATTCCTCACCTGGAAAATGAGACATGGGAGAACTAACTCCTTCCTGCTTTCCAGGCTCAGGAGGAGCAAAAGGGATTTCATCTGTCAAAGCCCTTTTTGAAGTGGATCATCATTAACTGCGTCATAACTGCCCAGGATTGAATATTGTTTTTAAAGAAAATGATAGAATGTACGCCACTCCTAAATAAAATGCTTCGTAATGATGTTAGCATTTAGAATGTCAAGAACAAAACAGTGCTTGTAGGCTGGGTGCGGTGGCTTACGGCTGTAATCCCAGCACTTGGGAGGCTGTGGCAGGCGGATCACTTGAGGCCAAGAGTTCCAAGACCAGCCTGGCCAACATGGTGAAACCCTGTCTCTACTAAAAATACAAAAATTAGCCAGGCATGGTGGCCAGTGCCTGTAATCCCACCTACCTGGGAGGCTGAGGTGGGAGAATCATTTGAACCCGGGAGGTGGAGGTTGCAGTAAGCTAAGATTGCGTCACTGCACTCTAGCCTGGGCAACAGAGTGAGACTCCATCTCCAAAAAAAAAGAAAACAACAATAATGCTTGTAGAATGTTAAAAGCTGAAAGCAACCACAGGGTTGGCCATCTTCAGCCCTAGGGTGTCTTGGCTTGACATGAGCTCTTTGTGGGTAGTGATTGTATCTCTGCATTTTCTCATGTTTTTGAATCCACACTACGTGGTGCATAGGAGATGCTTCACGAGATGCTGAAGCCTCAGCACCTGTGAGGAAGGATGCCTTGAAGAGGAGATGGGACTGGGCACTCCAGGTATGCACTGCGGCTGCCTCTTTCCCCAGACACACTCTGTCCTTCCAGTCCCTATACAGGCTGGGCCTTGGCCTAGATTGCCTTTACAATAAATGCCTTTTTTTTTTTGCATATGTTACATACTGGTTTTTTTTTTTTTTTTTTTTTTTTTTTGTGAAAGCGAGTTTAAGAAAGTAAAGGAATAGGCTGGGCACAGTGGCTCACGCCTGTAATCCCAGCACTTTTGTTAGGCCAAGGCGGGTTTATCACCTGAGGTTAGGACTTCGAGACCAGCCTGACCAATATGGTGACACCCCGTCTCTACTAAAAATACAAAAATTAGCCAGTCGTGGTGGCGTGTGCCTATAATCTCAGCTACTCAGGAGGCTGAGGCAGGAGAATTGCTTGAACCCAGGAGGCGGAGGTTGCAGTGAGTGGAAATCACACCACTGCACTCCAGCCTGGGTGACAGAGCGAGACTCCATCTCCAAATAAAAACGAAAAAAAAAAAAGAAAGTAAAGGAATAAAGAACGGCTACTCCATAGGCAGAGCAGCCCATCCTGCTGATTCTTCCAAGTCCACCTTGAATACTGTGTCTTCAGAGAAACATTTTGGTCTGCCCATTCCTGGGTGCGCCCGGCTCAGGGCTGCTGAGGAGATCTAGATTTGGGGGGCCGCCAAAACCTCAGTCATCAAAGTCAATGATATTTTGATGCCACATTTCAAAAAATAAAAATTAATGCCAGAAAATCTAGGTTGAACTGAATATTTACGTTTGAAGTCAAGACAGAATCTGACCTCACACTTGTACAACTCAGTTTCACTCACTTCAGTGTAATCCCAGTCCTGTTCTCAAATCCCAGTTTTTATTGAAAATATTGACAGTTTGTTCATCATGCGTTTTTGTACTAACTTGGATTTTGTCAAAAGCTGTATTAAAATATGAGTTGTCCTGAAGACTGAGTTTTCTGATGCTCCTGAAATTTTGTGCCCAAGGCCCTTTCAGCTCCCTTCTTGGTGCACACCACCTTAGGGGCTGGCTTATTTGCAGGGCGTCCTTCCGCTGCACCATGAACCCCCAGGCAGGGGCAGCCTGTTTTTATTTGGGTGTAATAAAGATCTGACTGGGTCTCCTTGGTCAGCCTTTGTTCTCACCTGCCTTCTATCTTGAGAGCAGAATGTAGCACTTGCATGGTTCCTACCCAGTTCAACTTCAGAAGCCTTTGGGGAAGGGTGTCTGTTTTTCTGAAGACGTCGTGAGGGAGACAGAGCTGCATAACATCTTCAAAATTCTACCTTAGGCATCTTTTGATTCTCTTCCCCAAAGTTCTCCTCTCTTTTTCAGCTGTCTTATCTTTTTTTTACCCTTTTCTATTTCCATAGCCTCTTTAAGACTTCCAGGATTCCAGTGCCCCCCTCAGCTTGTACACCCACTGAGCAAAACAAATGCCCCACCACTATTACTCCTTAAGATTTCTCGAGTATTGGTGGTGATGGGAATAGTGGGAGAAAGGTCCCAGTTAATCATACAGCATGTGGATGGGATGTAACATCTGCACCTAGAGGGGTTCAATCAGTGACGGATGAATGAATGAATGAGTGAGCGAATGAATGAAACAACAAAGTCTGGGTGCAGGAAAGAGGGTTTCACTATGGGAGGAGTGCTTCCACACCTTTTTTTGTTTTGAGAGATAGGGTCTCACTCTGTCCCCCAGGCTGTAGTGCAGTGGCACAATCATAGCTTACTGCAGCCTCAGACTCCTGGCTCAAGCAATTCTCCTGCTTCAGCCTCTTCAGCTAGGACTACAGGCACACACCACCACACTCAGCTAATGGTTTGTTTGTTTGTTTTGTATAGATGGGGGTAGAGATCTCACTCTATTGCCAGGCTGATCTCAAACTCCTGGCCTCAAGTGATCCACAAGCCTTGGCCTCCCAAAGTGTTGGGATTACAGATGTGAGCCACTGTGCCTGGCCACCTCTCCTTAATTGAGCTGAAAATACCCTTCACAAGAGACTTAAGGGGCTTTGGCAAGTTGCAATGGTTCTCTCCCTTGCTGTCTTTCAAAAAGGATACATTTCCCTAGAAACCTGTCCTTTGGCCACACAGTGAAATCTCTTAGCCTCAACCCCTTTCTCCTCATTACAATTTCCAACTCTAGGCTCTTCTTCCCTACAAACACTCACCAATAGGGACAGCTTTAGGTACCCTGAATGAGCCTGCATCCTATGTTGGGGAGACAGTCATCGTTCAGTTCACCTCTAAAAGGCTTTAGTGGTTCTGCTTGTTCATCTGAAGGTTCCAGCGTCATTGCAGCCTCCTTGAATCCCAGGCCACAGAGTTCTGAGTTTCCACTGCCAGAGATTTCAGAACAGGAAGGGATGTTACAATTTAATTGTGCTCATAGGGGCATAACTCGCCTGGGGGCTAGCCTGCTCTCAGCCTGAGAAAGGCCACAGAAACTAGTCCTTTATTAAGTATAACATGGGCCTCATACCTGTTTTCAGACCATAGAAGCATTCACTGTAGAAAGTTTAGAAAATAGGAAAGAATACTGCTGGGCATGGTGGCTCATACCTGTAATCCCAGGACTGTGGGAGGCCAAGGTGGGTGGATCACCTGAGGTCAGGAGTTTGAGACCAGCCTGGCTAACATGGGGAAACCTCGTCTCTACTAAAAATACAAAATTTAGCCAGGCATGGTGGCGGGCACCTGTAATTCCAGCTACTCAGAAGGCTGAGGCAGGAGAATCGCTTGAACCCTGGAGGCAGAGGTTGCAGTGAGCTGAGATCGTGCCACTGCACTCCAGCCTGGGTGACAGAGTGAGACTCCATCTCCAAATAAAAAAGAAAAAGAAAAAGGAAATCGGAAAGAACATAAAGAAGATTTAAAAAGCACCTGGAATCTTGCCCTCGGAGATAACCACTTACGTTGACATGTCCTCATGTTCTCGTTTAGACTTTCTTTTGTGTCTCTTTGCAGAAAATAGTGATCTCCAAAGTGAGGGGGAGCCCACTGCCCACTCTGTTCCTCTGGCCCTGAACCAGCAGGGCAGGGGCAGAGGACATTGGCACGAAGCCCCTCCAGCTGCTCCATGGGACCAGGAGTCCTCTGAGATTAGCGTGCTCAATAATACAACCTCCCTCCAAGCCAAGAAGCTGCGAGACCTTTGGGTCTGGTTAGGATGCCCTGGCAGTGGCTGATCGCCTCCGGGCTGCAGTCCAGAAAGCAAGTCTCTGCCTGCTTCCTTATTTCTTTATTATTATTAATATTATTATTATCATTTTTTATCATTTTTTTTGAGAGGGAGTCTCACTCTGTCACCAGGCTGGAGTGCAGTGGCACGATCTCAGCTCACTGCAACCTTCACCTCCTGGGTTCAAGCGATTCTCCTGCCTCAGTCTCCCAAGTAGCTGGGACTACAGGTGCGTGCCACCAAGCCCAACTAAATTTTTTTTGTATTTTTTAGTAGAGACGGGGTTTCACCATGTTGGCCAGGATGGTCTCGATCTCTTGACCTAATGATCCTGCCTCAGCCTCCCAAAGTGCTGGGATTACAGGCGTGAGCCACCGCGCCCGGCCCCTTCCTTATTTCTTAGACTGAATCTCACCCAGCAGGAGCTGCCTGTGTGTGTTGTGAATACAAATTTTCTTAGGTTCTGCCTCTGTTCTGGCAATATTGAAGAAGAGAAGGCCGGGCGCAGTGGCTCACTCCTGTAATCCCAGCACTTCGGGAGGCCGAGGCAGGTGGATCACGAGGTCAGGAGATCGAGACCATCCTGGTTAACACAGTGAAACCCCGTCTCTACTAAAAAATACAAAAAAAATTAGCCGGGCGTGGTGGCGGGCGCCTGCAGTCCCAGCTACTCGGGAGGCTGAGGCAGGAGAATGGCGGGAACCTGGGAGGTGGAGCTTGCAGTGAGCCAAGATTGCGCCACTGCACTCCAGCCTAGGTGACAGAAAGAGACTCCATCTCAAAAAAAAAAAAAAAAAAAAGAGAAGGCTGGGTGGAACCAGCACTGAGTGTGTCCGCAAAGTGCTAAATGTTTCACATATACCATTCCATTTACTCCTCATCACAGTATCGTGATGTGTGTTATTATTTTCCTTATATTATAAATGAGGACGCCAAGGCCCAGGAATTAAGTAGGTGGCCCCAAGGTTGCACAAGGAAGTACCTGCAGATTCGGGCGGCAGCCTGAGGTCATCTGCCTTCAGAGCCACTTGGTTGGTGACCCCATTCGTCTTCCCTGCTGTGGTTTGTGGCAGGGCTGGAATGGCAGGCAGAGGATGTGTCTTTGCCTGGCGTATTTTCTATTCCCTCAGCAGTGGAGAAGATCTGACTCTGACCGTGAACCTGCTTTGGGGTTTGGTATTGTTGCGTGTGGACAAGGCTGCTGGTTTTCCTTCATTCGTTAAACAGGTATTTGTAATATGCTCCAAGCCCTGAGCTGGCATTAGGGATAGGGAGTCGAGTATTTGTGAAGACCCTGTCTTCATTGATTTTATATTCTGGTAGGGAAGAAAGACATGTACCCAACCCATCCCGTTCACTGTGGTAAGTGCAATGGTGGAGGGTACTGGGGCAGGAAAAAAGAGAAGCATCTAAATCAGAACAATCTAAAGAAGGTGGTGGGCGAGGGGTGGGCTGAGGAATGGCTTCCCAGAGGAAGGAATTTTTGAGCTGAATGTTGAAGGCAGAGGCACAAAGCAGCACGGACTGTCCAGGAAAGTACCTGTGGTTCATTCTGGCTAAAATCGAGGCTAGGAGTGAGAGGCAAAGACATGGTCTGGGGAGCTCAGAAGTGCCAGATTAGAAAGGAGGTTGAGGCCAGGCATGGTGGCTCATGCCTGTAATCCCAGCGCTTTGGGAGGCTGAAGCAGGTGGATCACTTGAGCCCAGGAGTTCGAGATCAGCCTGGGCAACATGGCAAAACCCCATCTGTAGCTTATTTATTTATTTGTTTTATTATTATTATTTTTTGAGACAGTCTCATTCTGTCACCCAGACTGGAGTGTAGTGGTGTGATCTTGGCTTACTGTGATCTCCACCTCCCAGCTTCAAGTGATTCTCATGCCCCAGCCTCCCGAGTACCTGGGATTCCAGGCATACTACCATGCCTGGCTGTATTTTTTTTTTTTGGTATTTTAGTAGAGATGGGGTTTCACCATGTTGGCCAGGCTGGTCTCAAACTCCTAGGATTACAGGCATGAGCCACCGCACTTGGCCCTCTATTTTATTTAAAAAGGAAAGAAGAAAGGAGGTTGGGAGATTTAACTCAGGAGTCTGAATGCCATCCTGAAAGCTTGGGGAACCCTCGAAGGATCTTAAGGATCAGCTCTGTGAGTTAGAAAGACCACACTTTGGCTTCAGAGTGGAGGCCAGCCTGGAGTGGGACAGATAGAGACAGGAGTCTGTTGCAGTGCACAGGTGATTTGGCTCGAGTGAGAGCCAGGCAGAGGCTGTGGGAATGGACTGGGGGACACGAGATGTGAGAGAGATTAGGAGGAGGACACCATACGATGAGAAGGCGAGTTAGGCCTAGAGGGAGTAGAAGAAGAAGAAAGCCAAGATAATGCCTGATTTCGGGGCCAGGAGTGTAAGGCGGGGCCTTTCAGGAGGCAGGAGGGAGGAGAGAGAGAGGTGGAGGCTGAGGAGGAGGTGGGGTGAGGAAAGGGCTGGCCAGCAGTTGGTGAGGATGAGCTTGGGGTGCCTGTGTTAAAGAGATGGTTTCCAGTGATAGATGAGGAGTTGAAGGTCTTTGCTTTCATCCCCTCTCTCTTTGTTGCCTTCCTATGTCCCTGCTTCCTTTCTCCTCCACCCACGTCCTGCTCTCGGTCCTTTTATTTAGGTGGCCCCTGTCTCATCCTTGTGTGCAGTTTGTTCAGGCCAGGACTGCAAGACCCTGCCTGCTAAGATCCCAACATCCCTGTGAAAGAAAGTCGTATAGCCTTTCCCTTTTGCAGATACAGAAACTGAGGCATGAAAAAATGTGAAGCTGTTTGACAATAGTTTCCCAGTGAGGGAAGGTTGAAGCCATTACGTGGCTGAGGAGGAAAAGGGAAGAAGGATGGGACATTTTAAAGTGACCAGCTCATCCTAGTTTGTCAGGACTGCCATGGCATTAGCATAGGAGGGTCCCACATCCCAGGAAACCTTTCAGACCTGGGTAGACCAGGAGACTTGGTGACCTTAGCTTGGGAGGGGAAAAAGAAGGGAGTTCTTCCGAATGTCAGGAGCTAGGCGTCTCTGAGCCTGGGCTCCCATCTCCTGGGGGGCTGTCTTCTTCCCAGTCCCTCTGTCCAGAGAACACAGTCATCAGCTGAAGGACAGGCTGCCTCCGGCTGTGCCCAAGGGGGGACAGGTGTGCTTCTAGTGCTGGAGCCACTTGCCATCTGACACCTGAGTCTCCCTTCCCCGGGAAGGGAGACTGAGCTGTTGTACAGACCCAGTGCTCAGCACACAGTGGATCCTCCATGAATATTTGTTCCATGGCGGAAACCTGAATTTTATATGGAAAGGGGGCAGGCCTGGAAAATATTTTTGTTTTTTCTTGAGACAGAGTCTCGCTCTATTACCCAGGCTGGGGGGCAGTACCGCAGTCTCAGCCCACTGCAGCCTCCACCTCCTGGGTTCAAGTGGTCCTCCCACCTCAGCCCCCTAAGTAGCCGGGCTTCCATGCGTGTGCCACCATGCCCAGCTAATTTTTTTGTATTTTTTGTAGAGACATGCCATGTTGCCCACACTGGTCTTGAACTCCTGAACTCAATTGATCTACCCCCCTCGGCCTCCCAAAGTGCTGAGATTACAGGCGTGAGCCACTGCGCCTGGCTGAGAAGTCCTTTTTCCTGACCTATTCAATGGGAGACGTCTAGCTATACACACAGGTGTTTTTTTGCTCACAATCCCTTCCACATCCTCAGACATGAAAGCCTTCTTCCTGTCTTATTTAGAAAACCCACTGCCTGTTCTAATCCACTACCTCTAATCTCCCGAAGCCCCACACTCTGCATGGGGCGACCAGTCCCCGGGGCAGCTTTGATGCCACACATTTGCATCTGGGAACGCGACTCTGGTTCTCTCTCGCATTCGGAAACCATGGGGATAATGAGCAGATGTTTCTCTAATAACGAGAAGATGTGCAGGCGCCGACACATGAGAATAGTTGCCAGTCCATAAGTTAATTAGCAAGCTGGGGAGCCCAGATAAATAGAGCTTTCTGTTTCCTTTCCTGGAGTCTAAAATATCTGACCTGGAGATTCCCTCCCTGCTTTCCCCTCCACCTCCAACATCAGGATTTGAGGGGAAACATTTAAATGCCTGATAATCTGTGTGCATGGAACTGGCTTCTAAGCAGCCACATGGCCTATGTTCCTGAAGCGACTGCCGCTTGTAGATACACAATCAGTTCTCAGTGATTTGCTGGCTATCTCTCCAACCCCAACACCCCCAACCCTGGCTCATTTGTTCTTCATATTTACTTTCTCGTGGGCTTCGTGGCAGCGTTCTTGGGAGTAGAGAGGGGGGATGAGAGTTATGGAGTTTTATGTGCCAAGCCCTTTGTTAGTGGCATTTTTTTTCTTTGTCTCATATAATCTTTAAGCCATCCCATGAGGGAGGCATCATTGTTTTCCTTTGCTGTGCAGATGGCAAAACTAAGTCTTAGACAAGTTAAACTACTATAGCTGTTAAGCGGGGAAAGAGATTTAAAGCTGGGTTTGACATAGCAGGGCTCAAGTTCCCCACCTTAGGCCTTGGACCTGAGAGTTCAACCAGTCCAATTCTCCCTTTATTTTAAAGTCGCCCATGCAGTTCCCAAGGACACGCATTGACGATGATGGATCTAAGGGCAGAAGTCGGCCTTCCAGACCTCGGGTTCCACTTTGCCCACTCTGCGGTTCCTTCCCCCTACCCTGCCTTTAAAAAGTCTGCCCTACTGATCTTCTCTCTTTTCTTTGCGAAATGGTTAAGAATAGGAATGGTTCGTGTTTTCAAGCAGGTTAAACAGTCTCTAGAAGTCAGAGAGATAGCCCGAGATTATCTCAAAATTTCTTCCAGCCAGAAGACCCAGTGTTTCTTTGTAAAACATATAATACTCAGCAGTTGAGACTCAGAGTCGAATGAGTGTGTTCCCTGGTTGATAGTGTGTTTACTATCAGTGGCTGTTGCTAACAGTCCTTTGAAACAAGAGACATGTGTTTTTAATAGAATTGCAAGTTTTATGCCTTGTTAAAAATACTGCCATGGCTGCTGGCTGGGGGAATCAGGGAGCTATGAATTCCATCTTCAGTCTGCCGGGGCAGGGGAGAGGGCCTGACTGAGGATGGCCTCCGCCCTCACATTTGCTTTCCTTCCTGTGGCCCTCCCTGTTTGCTCTTGGGAATGACCACTGGTCACCAGCTGGTCTTCTCAGCTCCACTCATACATAGAAGAGCACTGCGCTTCATGCTCTCTGAATGGGAAGAACAAAGCACTTGTTTTTATTTTCAGAGAAGCTTTTGCCTTAATTGTGAAGAGCGGCCATTAGATTTTGTGGAAAGCCTGAATTACAGAGTGCTTTAGGGAACCAACCCAAATGCCCACTGACGATAGACTGGATAAGGAAAATGTGGCACATATACACCATAGAATACTATGCAGCCATAAAAAAGAATGAGTTCATGCCCTTGGCAGGGTCATGGATGAAGCTGGAAACCATCATTCTCAGCAAACTAACACAGGAACAGAAAACCAAACACCGCATGTTCTCACTCGTAAGTGCGAGTTGAACAATGAGAGCACATGGACACAGGGAGGGGAACATCACACACCGGGACCTTTGCGGGGGTCAGGGGTAAGGGGAGGGAGAGCATTAGGAGAAATACCTAACACATGCGGGGCTTAAACCTAGATGACGGGTTGATGGGTGCAGCAAACCCATGGCACATGTATGCCGATGTAATAAACCTGCACGTTCTGCACATGTATCCCAGAACTTTAATTAAAAAAAGAGAAAGAAATGCGTCCCACTGACTTAAGGGAATACTTTCTGCGTGCTAGGACCTGGGATAAAAGCCAGACCCCAAGCAGGATAACTGGTCATTCTCACATTGCCCACTGCAGTGCCTGTCCTCAGAGTGATGCCTAGAGGTCCTTATTTGACTTCAGCTTTCAACACAGTGTGTGTTCTTTTTTCCTGATTGTAAAAGAAATCACAGTATAAACATAAATTTACATAAATAATTTTACCCCCATAGATACTGCTCATTTCTTTCCTTTTTCTCTCTCTCTCTTTCTCTCTTTCTCTCTCTCTCTCCCTCTCTCCTCTCTTTCTCTTTCTTTCCTTCCTTCCCTTCCTTCCTTTCCTTCTTTCCTTCTTTTCTTTCTTTCTTGATCTTGCTCTATCACCCAGGCTGGAGTGCAGTGGCACGATCATAGATCATTGCAGCCTCAACCTTCCAGGCTCAAGCAGTCCTCCCTCCTTAGCCTCCTTGGTAGCTGGGACTACAGGAATGCACTGTCGTGCCCGGCTAATTTTTGTATTTTTGGTAGAGACAGGGTTTCACCATGTTGCCTAGGCTGGTCTCAAACTCTTGGGCTCAAGCGATATGCCCACCTCAGCCTCCCAAAGTGCCAAGATTACAGGCATGAGCCACTGTGCCGGGCCAATACTGTTCATTTCTAAGACATTTCTTCTAAATCTTTTTTCCTGTATGTGTATGTATATATGTAAATAGAATGTCTATAACACTGGAATCATAGTCTACATTTCATATACTGCCTTTCCCACAACAAACAGCACACTGTGTGTACCTTCTCATTTCAGTAAGGACCCTTCTAAATGTGTTTCTTTAAAATAATAAGTGCCTCCATCCAGTGGATGTGCCACAGTTGACTTAACTAGTGCTCTTTTCCTCAAATATTTTGACTGCAGATTTTTCCTATTATAGAAAATACTGTAATATTCTTGCCCTTTGCTCTGAATTACATGAAATGTTTCTTTTGTTGGAACTATCATTGCCTTTTTCCCCATGCTAAATGATGAATGTGTTCTAGCAATGTAAATCAAATTACCTTTTAAATGCAGAACTCCCCTCACCTAAATTAAGAAAACTGGTATTGTTTGGCAAAGAGGGCCAGATCTTAAAAATAAAATAGAGAGTGAGAATCAAAGAATGCACATTATTTCAGCTCTTACAGAAACCTGGATTGTATTGTGCAAATTACAAATATTGGCTGGGCACGGTGGCTCACGCTTATAATCCCAACACTTTGGGAGGCCGAGGTGGGCAGGTCATTTGAGGTCGGAAGTTCGAGACCAACCTGGCCAACGTGGTGAAACCCCATCTCTACTAAAAATACAAAAATTAGCCAGGTGTGGTGGCCTATGCCTGTAGTCCCAGCTACTTGGGAGGCTGAGGCAGGAGAATCAGTGGAACTCAGGAGGCGAAGATTGCAGTGACCCGAGATTGTGCCACTGCACTCCAGCCTGGGTGACAGAGTGAGACTCTATCTCAAAAAATACATGTATACACACACACACACACACACACACACACACTACTGGCTCTGTTCCTCCAGAAGTTTACCGTCTATTCCTAGGGAAGCCTGATACACACACGGGAGAGAATTAGAGAATAATTTATGAGAGACTGGTCATAATTTATGACACCTGGTCAGGGTGTCAACATGCTGGATGAATTTGTACTAAGATAGAAAACGAAGAGAAAATCCTTGCATTTTCTGGTGCCATTAAAGACTCCTAGAAAGAGTCAGAATTTGAGGTTGGTCTTAAATATCTAGGATTTAAAAAGACAGAAAACTACCTTATATTGAGCTCCTACAATGTGCTTGGTATTTTATATATATCATCTAAATTATTTCTTACAGTAACTCCATCTAATTATTGTTAAAGGCAATTAGACCCTTACGAAAAATATACAGTACCATAAGTTACAGATTTGTATAGTATAATAAGATTGGAAATACTGTCAAATACAATATGACTGAAATAGACACAGGACAATAAATATTTTAGAAATGGAAGAAATCAGGGCAAAGGGAAAGCATGAACAGGAAGAATAGGATAGGAAGAATGTAAACTCTATGAGAGGGGCCAGGTGCGGTAGCTCACGCCTATAATCCCAGCACTTTGGGAGGCTGAGTCAGGTGGATCACCTGAGGTGAGGAGTTCAAGACCACCCTGGCCAACATGGCGAAACTCTATCTCTACTGAAAAATACAAAAATTAACCTGGGCGTGGTGGCGGGTGCATGTAATCCCAGGTACTCAGGAAGCTGAGGCAGGGAGAACTGCTTGAACCTGGGAGGCGGAGGTTGCAGTGAGCCAAGATTGCACCACTGTACTTCAGCCTGGGCGACACAGCGAGACTCCATCTCAAAATAACAACACCACCACCAAAAATCCTCTATGAGGGGAAGGATTATTTGCTGGTTTTATTCACTAATGGATCCCATACAACTGGATTAATGGCTGAATGTAGTAGGTGTTCAATAAATATTTGTTGAATGAATGAATGAGGTGCCCAAGATGTTTGCTGTATGGTCCTGTGTACATTGCTAGTGGCCAGATGTAGTTTTGACTCTGAGCTTCCTTGTAGACAAAGCACACGGAGTAATAGGTTCAGCAAAGACCTCAGTTTATGAATAAGGAACAGGTTTAGCAGGCAGTGGGGACAGGTTTTGGCCAGGTTACATCTGGGAGAGATGGGGATCTACTGTAAGGGGCAGGACTGGTATGGGCAGTAGGGGCTGGTGCGCAGGGGAGGCAGAAAGGCACCGTTCAGCAGGTAGGCATGTGGTGAGTGGGGAGGAGCCTCTTGACTGGGGCCGGGAGCACGGTGAGCAGCTACCAGAGAGAGCCTGGGCAGAATTATTTAAAAGCAAAGGCAGGTCGGGCGCAGTGGCTCACACTTGTAATCCCAGCACTTTGGGAAGCCGAGGCGGGTGGATCACGAGGTCAGGAGATCGAGACCATCCTAGCCAACATGGTGAAACCCCGTCTCTATTAAAAATACAAAAATTAGCTGGGCGTGGTGGCGGGCGCCTGTAATCCCAGCTACTAGGGAGGCTGAGGCAGGAGAATCGCTTGAACCTGGGAGGCGGAGGTTGCAGTGAGCTGAGATTGTGCCAGTGCACTCCAGCCTGGCAACAGAGCGAGATTCCATCTCAAAAAAAAAAAAAAAAAAAAAAAAAAAGGCAATCCTGTCATTTCCTTCCTAGACCTATAACCTCTGTTTTGAACTCAATTATGCCTGCCCCTCTACAAATTCATGTGTTGAAGCTTTAACCCCCTGTGTGACCATGTTTGGAGGTCGGGCTTTTAAGGAGGTAGTTAAAGTTAAATGAGATCTTAAGGGTGGGGCCCTCATCCAGTAAGACTGGTGTCCTTTAAAAAAACCAAACATCGCATGTTCTCACTCATAGGTGGGAACTGAACAATGAGAGCACTTGGACACAGGAAGGGGGACGTCACTCACCGGGGCCTGTTGTGGGGTGGGGGGAGGGGGGAGGGATAGCATTAGGAGATATACCTAATGTAAATGACTAGTTAATGGGTGCAGCATACCCACATGGCACATGTATACATATGTAGCAAACCTGCACATTGTGCACATGTACCCTAGAACTTAAAGTATAATAAAAAATAAAACAAACAAAAAATAAATAAATTAATTAATTAAAATTAAAATTAAAAATAAAAATAAAAATAAAAAAAGACTGGTGTCCTTATAAGAAGAGGTAGAGAAACCAGAGCTTGCTCTCTGTCTGCTCACGCACAGAAGAACGGCACAGCAGGAGGTGACAAGCCAGGAGGAGCGGCCTCACCAGAAGCGAGCCCTGGCAGCACCTTTATCTTGGACTTTTAGCCTTCAGGACTGTGGAGGAAGTAAATTTCTGCAACAAGTCAGCCAGTCTGTGGTATTTCATTATGGCTAATATGAGTAATACAGTCTGTATAGAAAGATAGAGCCACACCCACGTGGAGACTACTGCAAAAGTGAACTTGCTTTTTTTTATTCAGGGCCTCACTCTGTTGCCTAGGCTGCAGCGCAGTGATGCAATCATACTTCACTGTAGGCTCAACTCCTTTGTTCAAGCAATCCTCCTGTTTCAGCCTCCTGAGTAGCTGAGACTACAGGCACCCACCACCATGCCCAGGTAATTTTTGTATTATTTTTAGAGACAAGAGTTTCCATATATTGCCCAGGCTGGTTTCAAACTCCTGGCCTCAAGTGATCCTTCCACCCCAGCCTCCCAAAATGCTGGGATTACAGGCATGAGCCACCATGCCCAGCCAGGATGTTCAGTTTTAGAAGAGACTTGAAACAGCCAATTCTGAGATGCTCCTTTTCTGTCCCGAAATATGTGAGAGCTGTCTTATTCCCACCTTGATAGTAACAGCAGCTCCCGGGCCCTCGTTCTCAAGAGACACGTAACAATACTAGGTTGGGGGAGGCAGGAAGGGCACACCCATGTAGTTGAACCGATCAAGTCCAGTCTCTTCAATTTTGGTCTGGCATTTTTCACTGTATGTTTTGCAGCCTATTTATCTAAGTCCCTGGCCCTTTGTGGCCCTTCTCTGCCCCACTCTGAGCACATATATGACTCACCCACAATTATAAATTAAAATTGTACATCACGGGAATAGATGGTGGGGGGACAGGAGTGGTCACTGCATACCCCTCATTTACAGCGTCTGGTCCCAACCATAAATGGCCCATGGGAAACCAGTGTCCTAGAAGAGGGGCCACGTGGCAGGAGCCTGGCCATTTGTTTTTCTTTGGCTGTCTTCTGGGCTTAGATTATGCTTATTCTTTCTCAACTGACTTCTATAGCCCCCAAAGCTCTTTCTTTCTTTTTTCACTTTGTATCCACTGAAGATCCTCCAAAGGTCTCAAAGTTATTTCAAGGAGAAATTTATGCTTCTGTTTTGTCCTAAGAGGAAATGCTATTTCTGAAAATCATGATTTATTTGTAAAGTTGGGCCACCATGCACATTATGCACTGACCAATTCAGGGAAGTAAAATTCACCCAGTCTACATCATGAATGGAGCCCTCTAGAACTGTGCAACACGATGGTCTGAGACTAGACTTTCACATGGTATTGGGCCAAAGTCAATTTGAGGTCATCTTCAGCTCAGGACTAACTGTGTGCTTCTTTGATAACCAATTAAGGGAAGCCCAGTATGTTGTCTTTTCTTTGCAGCTTGGATCTTGATGGCCTGGGTAGTCCTCAGCAATTGTTTTTTGTTTTTTTTTTTTTTTTTAGACAGAGTCTCACTCTGTTGCCCAGGCTGGAGTGCAATGGCGTGGTCTCGGCTCACTGCAACCTCTGCCTCCCAGGTTCAAGTGATTCTCCTGCCTCAGCCTCCCGAGTAGCTGGGATTACAGGCATGCACCACCATGCCTGGCTAATTTTTGTATTTTTGGTAGAGACGGGGTTTCACCATGTTGGCCAGGCTGGTTTCGAACTGCTCTCCTCGTGATCCACCCACCTCAGCCTCCCAAAGTGCTGGGATTACAGGTGTAAGCCACCATGCCTGGCCTTCCGCAATTATTTTTAAAGATTATAATAATAAGCCCAGTTGCTGTGGCTTAGTACTTTGGGAGGCTGAGGCGGGAGGATTGCTTGAGCTCAGGAGTTCAAGACCAGCCTGGGCAACAAAATGAGACCCCTATCTCTACAGAAAAGCAAAAAATCAGCTGGGCATGGTGGTGCACACCTGTGATCCCAGCTACATGGAGGCTGAGGCAGGAGGATAGTTTGAGCCCAGGAGGTCAAGGCTGCAGCAAGCCTTATGGCACTGCACTCCAGCCTGGGTGACAGACTAAGACACTGTCTCAGAAAAAAAAAAAAAAAAAAAAAAAAGCGAGAGAAAAGGTGAGAGCTGGGGTTTGTCCTGGGCCGATTTTTTCTTCAGCACAACTTAAATGATAGGGAAATGTGGGTTCAGAAGAAGCACCTCCCCCTACAACTCTAGGGCTTTGCCTTTACCAAGCTTCCTTCAGTATCTTTTCCAAGGCCATAAAGTCATGTCGGCTGGGTGCGGTGGCCCACGCCTGTAATCCCAGCACTTTGGGAGGCCAAGGCTTGTGTATCACCTGAGGCCAGGAGTTCGAGACCAACCTGGCCAACATGGTGAAACCCTGTCTCTACTAAAAATATAAACATTAGCCTGACATGGTGGCACACACCTGTAATCCCAGCTATTCGGGAGGTTGAGGCAGGAAAATTGCTTGAACCCGGGAGGCAGAAGTTGCAGTGAGCCAAGATCACGCCACTACACTTCAGCCTGGGCAACAGAGTGAGACTCCATCTCAAAAAAAAAAGAAAGTCACATCAACACATTTCTCTAAAAACTGGTTGAAAAGGAGCCACTTTTGAAGAGTGTGCACAGCAGAGCAGCTGCTCGCCCCTAACTCTGTTCCTATGTTGGGGAGCAGATTTGGGGCTAAATGTTGAAAAGTGAAGAACCTGTGAAGGAAGTGGCTTAGAGGTAAAAGGGAATTCGAAGAAAAATAACTGGTCCACGAAATTTGGTTTGAAAAATGCATGTAAAGAGCATGAACTACTTGAACTTCCTTTTTGGTTGCTGGACTGTATTTCTGTGATCCCAGTAGACTCTGAGACTGTCACATGGGTGACAGTTTTGCGTATTTGACATGAATTACACTAGTGAATGATGTGGAGGTAAGTGTAAGTAAATTAGTACAGGTTTGTGGTATTAAATAAAGTTTCGATAAATCAGCATCATTATTAGCGCAAAATCCATGCAGAACGTGGATTTTGGAGTTGGCTGAACTATCCAAATTCCGGCTCTGTAGCTTACTGGTCACCTTGAGCTTGTTTCTGGCTTCTTTGACCCCTAGTTTCCCCAGCTATAAAGAATACAGATATGGGCTGGGCGCGGTGGCTCAAGCCTGTAATCCCAGCACTTTGGGAGGCCGAGGCGGGCGGATCATTAGGTCAGGAGATGGAGACCATCCTGGCTAACACGGTGAAACCCCGTCTCTACTAAAAATACAAAAAATTAGCCGGGTGTGTTGGCAGGCGCCTGTAGTCCCAGCTACTCGGGAGGCTGAGGCAGGAGAATGGCATGAACCCGGGAGGCGGAGCTTGCAGTAAGCTGAGATCAGGCCACTGCACTCCAGCCTGGGTGACAGAGCGAGACTCCGTCTCAAAAAAAAAAAAAAAAAAAAAAAAAAAGAATACAGGTATGGCCAGGCATGGTAGCTTATGCCTGTAATCTCAGTACTTTCGGAGGCCGAGGCGGGCAGATCACCTCAGGTTAGGAGTTCGAGACCAGCCTGGCCAACATGGTGAAACCCCGTCTCTACTAAAAATACAAAATTAGCTGGATATGGTGGCGCATGCCTGTAATCCCAGCTACTCAGAGGCTGAGGCAGGAGAATCGCTTGAACCCATGAGGTGGAGGTTGCAGTGAGCCGGGATCGCGCCATTGCACTCCAGCCTGGGCAACAAGAGCAAAACTCCGTCTTGAAAAAAAAAAAAAAAAAAGAGTAGAGATATGAGAGGCTACCTCATTAGGTTGTTGTGGGAATTAAAGGAGATAACCTATTTGCAAAGCACCTAGTACAGTGTCTGGCAGGGAGGAAGGCTTCATTTAAAATAAAAAGTACATGTTGTAAAAAGAAAAAAGACACACACAAAAAAGTACATGTTGCAACAATTTCCATTCATGCCTTGTGATAGTAACTGTTGTTTGAGGAGCTCTTCCCAGCTGCCGAGTCTCTCTGGGATGCCTCCAAGCCTTAGCATTCAAGTCGGGGTCAGAGCAGCTAAAGGCATTTCTAGACACCAGGGTCCATGCCAGATGTTCATCATGGATGGATATTGGTCAAGGGATCTGGACTGCCCTTTTTCTTAAAACAAAACCAGCAAGGCTCATTCCTTATGGCTTTGCACCAGAATTTGCAGTCCAACCTAATTAAAGGGCAGAGGGTCCATGTGCACACTACTAAACCAGAACATGTACTGTGCCCCGAGCTACTGTGTGTATGTGTGTCAGGGGATGGGAAGGAAAGTTAAAAACAGAGGAAAGGGTCTCTTTGCTCTTGCCTAGGGTGAGCTTTTCAGTGAACTCCTGCATAAAGACCCCAAAGCATAAGCAAGTCTATGCTTGATTGCACATGTGGCTTAAGCCAAGGGGACTTTAAAGGACACGCACAAGCTGGAGCGTGTGCAAAAGAAGCATTTCCCTGGAGCTGTCAGTGCAGAGAGGTGGAGGGAGGTAGCAGTCACTCCTGAACTGTGACTCAGGGTGGGTGTTTGCTGCATTCTCCACCCACTTCCTCTGTGACCCTGAACTAGCCATGCCTCATTGACAAGCCTCAGTGTCCTCATCTATAAGATGAGCCAGATGGAACCTGTGAACTGTATAGGGCCACAGCGAACTTCAGCAGGACAAGCCCCTCCCCGATCCACTATTGCCTGTGGCTGGAGCAAGGTGAGGGTTATCTGCAGCAGGCCTGCAGGCTTGTCTTTGTGAATCTGAACCAGTCACCGGCTGCCTCTCTCAAAGGCACCAGCCTCAGAAGGAGGGGGAGTTTGCCCTTTGTATTCCTTAAAAATAGAATAACAAATAGACAACACTTGGAACCTTTGAGTCTGGAAGTCAGTAATTAACTTGAGTTCTTGAGAAATTGTACATGTCAGCTTAAAGGAGGGAAATTGGTGGTGAGCTGAGGCCCAGGCTGTGGGTGATCAGAAGTGTGGCGTCTCGGTCCAGGATGCAGGTCCCTGACTTGTGTTGGACATGGTAAGGCCAGGGCACTTGCAGGGATCAGGGTAAGAACCCAGAGCCCTGAGGAGCACTTGTAGTTGCTGTGGAGTGGGTCCCGTGACAGATCATCCTGGTTATCTATTGCTGCAGTACAACCCACTCCAAACTCAGCGGCTTAAGAGAACAGTTATTTTATTGCTTATGATTATTTGGGCCAGGAATTGGGAGAATTTGGTGGGGCAGTTCCCTGCCTCACACAGCATTGACTCGGGTTTCTTGCTGGGATTCAGCTCACGTCTGGGCTGGTCCAGAAGTCCTAGGAATGTTTTGCTGTTCGGTCAGAGACCTTGGCAATGAAGAGCTGGACGACTGGGTTCAGCTGGGGCACTGGGATGGCTGGGCCTGCCTCTCTCTCTCTCTCTCTTTCTCCCTATAGTCACAGGGCCTCTCCTTTTCCATCCAGTCTCTCCAGGTGGTCTCTTGAGTGGGGTCACTAGATTTCTTACATGGCAGCTTATGGCTCCCCAGAGAGAGTAAGCAAAACTGCTAATTCTTCTAAAGGTTAGGACCCACATGGCACGGTGCATTTTTGCCATATTCCATTGGCCGAGCAGTCACAGAGCAGCTCGGATTGAAAGGAGTGGAGGAATACACTTTACCTCTCAATAGGGAATTGACATGTTGCACAGAAAAGCGCAGGAATTGAAGGCAGCTGTCTTCGGGGGTAAAGCTGGAAAAGGATTTGGAGCCTGGGGTCGTGTTAAGGGCAATGGAGGGTAATGACGCCAGAAGGTCTTTGCGTGTGCAAGGGTGTCAGCCTAACTGTGCGAGAAGATCAAAACTCCTGACTGCAGGAGTGAGATGTACCCAACATGAGCCTTCTTTGTTCCTTGCATCCTATAGTAAATAATTCTGACCCGGTGATCTGCTAACTCTGACTATGGCTGCCTGGACCACAGCGTTGAGAAGGATTCTGAGACCACGTCAAGCTTCAGTGCCATGATGCATTGGTCATGTTTCTCTTGGGTATGGAATTGAGGAGTGGCCTTGTGTCATTTAGATTTATTCCATACCTGGGTCTGACCATGCTCTGGTCTCACCAGAAGGGAGACAGGTATATTCATTGGCCTCAACATTTGCCATGTGTTTTCCCAAATGCCCCGTTTGCAGGGCTGGCTTCCTTCTTAGCGACTGCCTGCAGCCTGCCTGGCCTTCGAGGTGTGCCTCCTTCTCCACGCTCTGCTGGACGACCCTAGCTTCTGGATTTCTATAACCTTGGGCTAAGTGATTTTCCACCATGAGATACTACCATGCATTGTTAATTATCTTTTCATCTGCATACTAATTATTCCCAATTAGGCTGCTTGATCATTGAAATCAAGAATACATCTTGGTATCTGCTATGGTTTGGATATTTGAGCCCTGCAAATCTCATGTTGAAATTTGATCCCTAATGTTGGGCCTAACTGGAGGTGTTGGGGTCATGGAGGTACATCCATCATGAATGGCTCGGTGCTGTCCTTGTGGTAATGAGTGAGTTCTTCCTTTGTTAGTTCCTGTGGGAGCTGATTGTTAGAAAGAGCCTGGCACCTCCCTCCCCTCCTAAGTAGCTGGGACTACAGGCATGCGCCACCACACACAGCTAATTTTGTGTTTTTAATAGAGACAGGGTTTCACCATGTTGGCTAGGCTGGTCTCGAACACCTGACCTCAGTTGGTCCGCCTGCCTTGGCCTCCCAAAGCGCTGGGATTACAGATGTGAACCACCACGCATGGCCACTCCACTTTCCATTTTACCATGAGCAGAAGCATCTTGAGACGCTCACCAGATGCAGGTGCCAGCACCATGCTTCTTGTACAGCCTTCAGAAACGTGGGCGAAATAAACCTCTTTTCTTTATAAATCATCCAGCCTCAGGTATTCCTTTATAGCGACACAAATGGGCTAAGATGGTATCCATCCTTCTGATACTCAGTAAGTACACTGGCATTTCTCTTTAATGGCAGTGACTAAAGACAAGCATCAGGAGAAGATTTGAACCTATTGCATCTGTCTTTCCCTGCAAACAGGCATCAGTGATGGAAATAGGTTTGTAGCCACCAGGTTGGCTCAGTAAGTTTTGTCAGGAAAGTTTGCCTGGATTGGACATAAGGGTGGCCAGCTAAGGCTGAAGCAGAACTGTGGGTCAGGTACCCCCTAGAGGCTGGTTCCGATTGCGGTTGTCAGGCAACCAGGGCTGATGCATGAGTGATTCCTAATGCTGCATCTGTGGGTTCTGCTTGTGTCTCGGCTTCCGCAGTACTTGTTTGAACGATCATGTTAGATGCTTCCATCAATCTTCTGGTAGATGGATGGGGGATGTTTAAAGACTCCAGAGAGGGAAATAGTGCCACTGAGGAGGTAGGAGAAACTTTCGAGGTGTTATGGGAATGGGAACAGGTGATCAAGCGTCCCTATTATGCAACCTCATCCCGTCCAAGGAAAGGTTTTGTTTCTTTTTGCTGCTGGAGAGCTAATGTTTATCTGGTGCTTATAATCCCATATCTGCAACTCAAAACTGAGAAAGTGGATTTGGCAGAATTCCTTTGAGTCATGTACTGCTCTATTTGAGCTCATCTGTTTGGGCATATAAAGTCCCTAGAGACAAATGTGAAGAAACAGACACATAATTTATGTTACTTTATTTCTAAGAAATAAAATGCCTGGGGCCAGGCGCAGTTGCTCACGCCTATAATCCCAGTACTTTGGGAGGCTGAGACGGGCAGATCACGAGGTCAGGAGATTGAGACCATCCTGGCTAACACGGTGAAACCCTGTCTCTACTAAAAATACAAAAAAATTATCCGAGTGTGGTGGCGGGCACCTGTAGTCCCAGCTACTCGGGAGGCTGAGGCAGGAGAATGGAGTGAACCCGCGAGGTGGAGCTTGCCGTGAGCCGAGATCTTGCCACTGCACTCTGGCCTGGGCAACAGAGCGAGACTCCGTCTAAAAAAAAAAAGAAAAAAAGAAATAAAATGCCTGGTTCTATGGAACCTGGGTTGGTCCATGGGTTGATAGGGCAAGGTGGGAAAAGTCAACATCTTAATTTTGGGCAGGACTCTTAGATATCTGATTTCTGTCTGTTCCTCTCCCGTCTCTGGTAGAGAGGGCTTTGTAGTAGAGAGGGCTTTATAGAGAAAGTTTCTCGAAGAAACTAATTCAAGATTAGATTGGTTCTTCCCTGGAGACAAACACACCTGGCTGACATACCTGGGAAGGTTCATAGGTTTTTGGATGTCCCATGGGAAAGTCATGCTTCTTTCTGGTCCAGCAATTCTATGGGTCATCCAGCATCCCCACTGAGTTTCCTTGTGCATATCCAGGAACCAAATAAATCAGGATCTGTTCTGTGATCATTAAGATACAGAGGCAGTTAATGTTATTTATGACATACTAGAGGCTGGATGACATCTTAAACTAAATTCAGAATCATCAAAGGAAGATAAAATTATATGTGGCTCAGCCACAATGTCAAATAAATTAATTTTATTGACTTTTTGGTAGCTGGTCACCTAAAAGTTGTTCACTAGAAAAGCCACTTAGTCACAGACTCCATTTTACCAATTGCTAAGAACAACAGCAGTAACAAGTATAATTTGTTGAGCGTTCAAGTATAATTTGTTGATACCAGCCACTGTGCCACATGCTTTATGTACCCACGATCTCATTTCATCATTCTGGACTAATGGGAGCTTCTGATGCCACCATTAAGAAATAAATACCATAAAAGAGCTGATTCCTTCATCTCTTTGTTGGTTTACATGGCTTTTGTGAAGTCATTCCTGAAAAGGTTGATTCTTGACTTTGATATAGCAAACGTTGACTGAATCTTCCTGCATTCTCTTAGCCCATGCAAAGCTCTACAGGGCATATGGAGAAGGCCCCTCTTCTGCTATTTCTTTTCTCTTCATTCTTGCCCCAAATCCATGATCTCACACTAGATTAGGGACTGCCTATATATGAATTTGGCCCATCTTCTCCCAAAACTAGCTTTCTCTCTCACTTCCATTCAATTTCAACATAATGACAGATAGAACCAACGCCTCTTTTCTCTCTTTTGAAGAGGATGTACTTTGCACTGCTTGGAAGGAATGAGTTGTTAATTTACAGTTACTGAATGCTTATTCACATTCAGCCATCTGTTTTAAAATGTACCCGGGATTTGTTTTAATCAGGTATGGTAAGAGACACAGACATGGAAATGGCTGTCATGAAGGAAGAAGCTTATACTCACAGATCCTTAGAAATAGAGGCCCAGAACGCCACACGGGGCCACACCTGGACACACTGGGTCAGGAGGCAGAAGGAAATTGAGGGGAAAGTGTGGGGAAATGTCTTTTTTGTGGTTTTTGAGGCAAGGAATGGGCAAGGCAGGGTAAGCAGGTTCAGAATTGGCAAGTTTGTTGTAGGCCAGGCGCGGTGGCTCACACCTGTAATGCCAGCACTTTGGGAGGCCAAGGTAGGCGGATCACTTGAGGTCAGGAGTTCGAGACCAGCCTGGGCAATATGGTGAAACTCTGTCTCTACTAAAAATACAAAAATTAGCCGGGCATGATGGTGGGCACCTGTAGTCCCAGCTACTGGGGAGGCTGAGGCAGGACAGTTGCTTGAATCCAGGAGGTAGAGGTTGCAGTCAGCTGAGATTGTGCCACTGCACTCCAGGCTGGGTGACAGAGTAAGACTCAGTCTCGGAAAAATATAAAAAATAGAATTGGCAAGTTTGAATAATTTTAGTGGCCGTTGGGGTGCAGGGGCTGTCCCTAGTGGCTTGATACCTGGCCCTGGATGATTAGGGCAGGGGGCCCTGAGTGAGAGTTCAAAGAGGTCGTAGGGGTGGGGTGGCAGTGAGAGGGGACAGGAAGGCCTCTTGATTGATAGATTAACATATGAAAGGTGTACTGAAGGTAAGTGGTTTGTTATCTCTAAGAATTGGCTAGCTCTAGAAGAGGAAGTCTCTCCCCAGTAACAAGGCCCCAGACTCCAAAACATTAAGAATACGGAAAATAAGAAAAAAGAGTCCATAGATCATCCTTTAAAATATTTCTCCAAGAGACGGCGTGTATCGAGTGCCGGTTGTGTCTGGCCTTTGCGAGTCTAGACCCAGTGTGGTATTGGAGCTAGTCCTGGGCATGTGGGAGGCCCTCAGTTAATGTTTGTTACATAAATGCTGAATGAATGCTTCAAACTTGTGACTGGAATATACAGATGTGCCTAAATCGCTGTCTCTGCCCTCAAGGAGAATGCAGTCTAGCCTGGGAAAGAGACGCATACATATATTTATTATAACATGATCACCGCCATATTAAAAGCCACAGTCATGTCCAAACCTACTTCTCCTAGGGTCTTTGCTACCAGAGAATGGTGCCAGTAGCTTACCTGGCCACTTAAGCCAGAACTTGAGTGACCTTAGCTCCTTGCTTGTCCCTGCTTCCGTCCCCCTTAACCTCCCGAGCCTTCAAGTTTGGTGCATTCTACCTTCTGAAGCTGTCCCTGAATTTGTCCCTTCTCCATCTCCACTGACAGTAATGAGAGATGCCATGTGGCTGCCCTCCACCAGCCCCTCCTAGAGGCCTGGTTAGAGTGGGACGTCCCCATTCCTGTTGTCCTCTGTGCCACGCAGAGCCTGAGCACTAACTCAGAGCAGCTGTCACCAGCTGCTGGTGGGCATCTGGGAGGGGACAGTGCGGGAGGGAAGGCGGGAGCCCTTCCGGGGGCTTTGCCACCCAGGGAGTCCTGCTTCGGATGCTCTGTCGTCCCCGGAAACCACTGTCTCTGGAAGGAGCCTGGAGCCAGCACAAGTCCCAGGGACAAATTTGTGGTAGACAGTTTGGCTCGGCCCCTTCCAGCTCCTCTTTGCCTCTCTTCCTCGCCTCTCCTTCTCCTAATTTCCCTTGGGGCCTTCTGAAGGGGTCTGGTTTGACAGTCCTGTCAGCTCCTCCCTATAACTCGTTCTTGCATTAATGGAATTTAAAGGTCACTCTTTTCGCTGGTTTTGGTGCTGTAAAAGAGCAGAGGAAGGAAGGTGAGATGCTAAGGAGGGCAGGATGCGTGTGTCAAGGAGTGACTTCCCAGTGAGGAAGGTGAGTTGGGAATCTGCTGATTTATGGAGGACAACCCTGTGTGTTTCCCAGTGCAAGGCTGTAATTTGGTCTTCTACCTTCCCAGCCCAGGGTGTGGAGAATAAACTGAGGCAAGAGACAGAGGGCCTGGGGGAAGAAGGTTTGGTAGCCAGAAGCTCCAGTCCAGGTTCCATGGTCTGAGTCTGCAGGCTCCAATTTGAGGCTGGGAGGCCTGAAAGAAAGGCATCTTAGTCTGCCTGGGCTGCCATAACAAAGTACCACAGGCCGTGTGGCTGAACAACAGACATCTATTATCCCACAGTTCTGGAGGTTGGAAGTCCAAGATCAAGGTGTTGGCAGGTTTGGTTTCTTCTGAGGCCTCTCTCGTCTTGCAGATGGCCACCTTCTTGCTGTGTCCTCTTCTGTGCTTTTGCATCCCTGGTGTCTCTCTGTGTCCTAATCTCCTCTTCTTATAAAGCCACTAGTCAGGTCGGATTAGGGCCCACTCTAACAGCCTCATTTTCTTTTTTTTTTTTTTTTTTGAGATGGAGTCTTGCTCTGTCTCCAGGCTGGAGTGCAGTGGCGTGATCTCAGCTCACTGCAACCTCCACCTCCTGGGTTCAAGTGATTCTCCTTCCTCAGCCTCCCGAGTAGCTGGAATTACAGGCGCTTGCCACCACATCCGGCTAAGTTTTTGTATTTTAGAAGAGACGGGGTTTCACCATGTTGGCCAGGATGGTCTCAAACTCCTGACCTCGTGATCTGCCCGCCTCGGCCTCCCAAAGTGCTGGGATTACAGGTGTGAGCCACAGTGACCTGCCTAACAGCCTCATTTTAACTCAGTGACCTCTTTAAAGACACTATCTGTAAATACAGTCACATTCTGAGGTACTAGAAGTTAGTTTCAATATATGAATTTGTGGCGGGGGTCACAATTCAGCTTGTAACGAAAGGATAGCACGGTGTTAGGAAGGCCTTTGAATTGCTGTTCTCACAAATATTCAGGTGGCCAATAATTTGTGAGTCAATGGTGTCTATTCAATAAAATGTTGAGTCATTGGATTCCACTATATGATCTAGGAGCAACTTTACTAGTGGAAAATAGGATGCTGTGTGAAGTGTGCAATCTATTAAGTAGAATTCCAGCAAACAGAATGGGCACAGAAAAGGGGAAAACTGTTGAACTAAGCAGACTAGAGGTTTTGAGTTTTTGCTGTAATACTTGCTTACTTGCACAATTATTTATTCATCCACTGCACTTGCCGACAAAACAGTAGCAGGTGCCAGAGTTTTAAAGTTTCTGAGTGACAACTTGAAACTGACAAAACTTGTACTAAATAAATTATTTCTATATATTTGGAAAAACTCACCATTATTCAGTTTTAGCAATAGAAACATCACTAGTATTCCAAAGGAACATAGTTGGAGAATCATTAAGGGAAGCAAAATCCCTGTGTTTTCTCTAATTAGAAGATTTAGGGAACACAGGGCCGGGCGCGGTGGCTCACGCTTGTAATCTCAGCACTTTGGGAGGCCGAGGCGGGCGGATCACGAAGTCAGGAGATCAAGACCACGATGAAACCCCGTCTCTACTAAAAATACAAAAAATTAGCCGGGCGTGGTGGCGGGCGCCTGCAGTCCCAGCTACTCGGAGAGGCTGAGGCAGGAGAATGGCGTGAACCCGGGAGGTGGAGCTTGCAGTGAGCCGAGATTGCGCCACTGCACTCCAGCTTGGGCGACAGAGCGAGACTCCGTCTCAAAAAAAAAAGAAGATTTAGGGAACAAATAGTACTTTTCAATGATTACTGAAAGAAAGAGGACTTGAGAAGCTAATCATTTACAGTCTAGCTTCTCCATCCATTTTTTTTCGTTTAGTCATTTAATCAACAATAATTGATTGAGTGCCTTGAATATGCATAACAAATTTTGCTAGACACTAGTGATACAGAAGTAAATGAAACTCGATCTCTGCCTTGAGGACCTCAGTTACCAGTTAAAAATTTTAGTTGCAAAACACAGAATCAACTCTAGCTGGTTTAAGCAAAGAGATTATTTATTAAAGCAGCTCCAGCAGAGGCCGAATTGGCCTGGAAGCAAAGCAGCCAGTCCAGGCAATGCACTGCCCCAGTGGAGATCTTTCACTCATATCAGTGCCCTGGCACCAATGCTGGATGCTGAGTACAAGACACTACTTTAACCTCCTCAGCTGTCCAGAAGACAGTTGCTTCTTCACCTCTCTCTCTTCTGATTGGCAGAGCCCAGATCACATGTCTACATCTCAGCTGCAGGGGCAGCTGGGAAAGCAAGTTTCTGGCATCTGCCTTAAAGAAGTGCAGAATCAGAAGAAGGGAACTTCTGCAAATAGAATGTAGAAAGGCAATGGGTAGCCAAAAAGCATAGCAGGTATCCATTCTAAGCTCCCAGTCTAATGGAATAAACAGACATACATTCAGAAACATCACAACATAGTGAAAAAATGCTATACTCGAGGTATGCTTATGGCATGATGATATAGGGAAACTTCCCCTTTGCCTCTGAAGGTTCACTGCAAATCAGCTGACAAAGGGCAGATTAATAGGAGAAAAAGAATACAAATTTATTTCACCATAGTTTTATGTGACACGGGAGCCTTCAGAATGAAGACCCAAAGATACAGGGGAAAGTGTCCATTTTCATGCTTAGGTTTAACAAAGTTTGGACTGCCATGTAGAAATATGATTGGACAAAAAGTGTATGATCTAGCATGAATTGACTGAGTGGGGAAACTTAGCAAGTCCTATCTGTGTAGCTTCTACTTGGCCTCTCTGTGCAGTGTTCTTTCCTCCTGGGGATGGGGCAGGACCCTCTCTGGGATGGGAGTCTTATGACCTACAATCAAACAAGATAGGTCAGATA
Source organism: Symphalangus syndactylus (assembly GCF_028878055.3). NCBI lineage: Eukaryota > Metazoa > Chordata > Mammalia > Primates > Hylobatidae > Symphalangus > Symphalangus syndactylus. The sequence goes on along the minus strand of NC_072438.2, from coordinate 72,606,933 downwards.
GTTTCTTTATGGACAGTTTTTACACAAAGGTTGGGGAGAAGGTGGGAGTTAGGGTAATATTTTTAGGTTTTATGACTGACTTTGGAGAATAGGGGTTCTGGTTTCTATGAACCGCCTTGGGGAAAAGGCTGGTGGGGAGAACGAGGGAGTCAGAGATAAGAGGGCAGGAGGAGGTTGGAGAGATCTGCTTCCGATGCCTTCATTTTGGGTTATTTTCTGAGCCCCAACAGTGAAGACCAGTAAGGGAGTTGTTAACAGACTGGCGTGGTCAGGGAAGGCTTCCTGGAGGAGGTGATGGATGACTGAGCACATCCTGATGGGTGAACCAAGAGAGGAGCAGCTTAGAGTTAAATAAGAACAAGGACCCTCACTGTCTGACTTTAAGGTGCCTCCACAGTGAGTATGCCAGATTAGAAAAATGGAAACTGATGAAGCCAGAAGAAAAGACAGATTGGAATCTGCATGCATTCGCAGGGAAGCCATGTGAGAACTGCCTGGAAAGTGCTCAGGCCCTCCCCTCATAGGGCTGTCCACATAGCTGGCTTTGCTTATGTCCTTCTCCCTCCCAACTCTGTTTTCTTCAGATGTCCTAACAGGTTAGGGCTTCCAGTTGGAAATATACAGTGCCTTTTCAGAGGGGCTTTTTAGAAATGCAAAGCCTGACTCCAAATAACTGTCTCTTTTTTTTTTTTTTTAGAAAAAGTATTAGGAAACTAATAAGGAAAGGAAAGGATAAAGTGAAATGTACAAGTCACGCCGTAACTAGCATGCATATATTTATGGGCTATCTTTAAAAAAGAAAACAACCTCAAAGGCAATTAAATTATGCCTAATGCTTTGCAATTTTTTCTGCCTTCCCTATCTTAGATTTCTTAAAAAAATGAGTCTTGGCTGTCTCAAAAAAAAAAAAAAAAAATGAGCCTTAGCAGTGCCTTGCAGTTGTATTTGGTCAATAAATATTTATTAATAATGAGGAGGCTAAGAATGAGGATATTTTAAAGGCGGAGATTGGTTTACAGAGCTGTTATGTGGAACTCTACTTCCCCCTAAATCTGTTTCTCCTCTGGATTTCCTCATATCCATAAATTGCATCCCTTAGTAATTGGCTTAACTCAGACACATAGCCCAGCCATCATTCCTCCCTCTCTCACCCCACGAACCATCCATCAGCAAGCCCTGTCTGCTCAAGCTCAACATCATCTTGAAGGTCGTCTTCTCCCCAGGTGCACTGCTTCCATCCCCAAGCAAGGCTGCTTCCTCCAGCCTAGACAACCTCACATTGCTTTTCTCTAGACCGTTCTCACTGTAGCCAAATATTTCACAACAGAAATGTCTCTTTTGCGTAAAACTTTCCAGTGCTGGTTTCCCATTGCTCTTAGACAAAATTCAAGGCCTTGCGTGAGGCAGCCCCTGACCACACTGCACACTCTCCTCCTCCCTCTCACCTTGGCTGGCCGGCCACACTAACCTTCAAGCCATTCCTCAAGCACTCCCTTGGGTTCCTGGCTCAGGAGCTCTCCCACTGGCTGGACGGACAGCCTGCCCCCTCCCCTGTGCCCTCCCACCCTCTCCACTCTGTACAGCTGATTTCTAATTATCTTTTATGTTTTTTCCCCTTCATTTTGTTTTTATTATAGCATGTTTGCTTAATTTACAGCAAGCAGAAAATAAGCTGGGTCTTGTTTTGATCCAAACATTAATGTTTTAAAAGTTGTACACAAGATTTGTTAAAAAGAACGTGTAAAAATGCCTTTTTAGAAGCTTCTGTAAGAAAGAAAATACAAAGTTTAACCGCACAACTTTCCTCTTTGCTAGAACTGCAAACACTGCTACAGTTTTTTGTGGGTTTTTTTTTTTTTTTTGAGACAGAATCTCACTCTGTTGCCCAGGTTGGAGTGCAGTGGTGCGATCTCAGCTCACTGCAATCTCTGCCTCCTGGGCTCAAGCGATTCTTCTGCTCAGCTGCCCAAGTAGCTGAGATTACAGGTGCCCACCACCACACCCGGCTAATTTTTGTATTTTTAGTAGGGATGGGTTTCACCATGTTGTCCAGGCTGGTCATGAACTGACCTCGGGTGATCCACCCTCCTCGACCTCCCAAAGTGCTGGTATTACAGGGGTGAGCCAACATGCCTGGCCCACTGCCACAGTTTTAAATAGACTTTTTGTTGCTTAAACTATGCATCCAGGAAAATCTAAAGAAACGTGCATATAAATGATTGCATAGCAGAACATGAACATTAACTGCAAACAGTAAAGAAATGAAAGTTAGAAATACTCTCAAATACACAAAGATTCTAGAATGAATCCCTTAAACACATTCCACAAACAATATTTAAAAACCATTGTTTTGGTCTTTACAGGCAAAGCCTAGATTACTAAAACCAAAACTGAAAAAAGTAATCTTTTAAAAAGAATCATTTCTCCATGATAATTCTTACTTATTTCTGTAAGCAAGCAATCTGAGATTTTTTAAGATGCTAGTTTTTTGTTTTGTTTTGTTTTTTTTCTGGAATGAGATTGGACATGTCAAGTCACTTTTGTCCCCAAAATGATCTTTCATAGAAATGCTAGAAATTATCAATGGTGGCCGGGCGCGATGGCTCACGCCTGTAATCCCCGCACTTTGGGAGGTCGAGGTGGGCGGATCACCTGAGATCAGGAGTTCTAGACCAGCCTGGCCAACATGGTGAAACCCCGTCTCTACTAAAAATACAAAAATTAGCCAGGCGTGGTGGCAGGTGCCTGTAGTCCCAGCTACTCTGGAGGCTGAGGCAGGAGAATGGCGTGAGCCCGGGAGGTGGAGCTTGCAGCGAGCCGAGATCACAACACTGCACTCCAGCCTGGGTGACAGAGCAAGACTCCATCTCAAAAAAAAAAAAAAAAAAAAAAGAAATTATCAATGGTTAAAGGTATTACTTCTTTATTTTTAGTCAGGTATTACACTGATAATCAAAAACTCAAGATGTGACTCTTGCTTAAAACTGACTGATCCTTTTTCCAAAATTATTTTAAATTTCATAGCACCACAGAATCACCTAGAGTGAGAGTGTTGTCTTTCAAATTGCCTCTTATTTTATTATTATTATTATTATTATTATTATTATTATTATTAGAGATGAAGGCTCGCTCTTGTCACCCAGGCTGGAGTGCAATGGCGCGATCTCGGCTCACTGCAACCTCCGCCTCCCCGGTTCAAGTGATTCTCCTGCCTCAGCCTCCCGAGCAGCTGGGATTACAGGCGCCCATCACCACACCTGGCTAATTTTTGTATTTTTAGTAGAGACGGGGTTTCACCATGTTGGCCAGGCTGGTCTCAAACTCCTGATCTCAGGCGATCCTCCCACCTCGACCTCCCAAAGTGCTGGGATTACAGGTGTTAGCCACCACGCCCGGCCCTCAACTTGCCTCTTTTCGAAGAAACTGAGGTGTGAAAGGCAAGCCTCTCTCATAAAGAGGCGGGAAATTTTGGTACAAATGCACAGGCCAAGTGCTATAAGCATCAGAATTTCAATTCTTTTACACTATGCACACACACGCAGAACCTACTTTGAAACAATTTACTTGCTTCTAACAGCTGTAAGAAAACTAAGCAATATTATGGTCAACAATGCTCCTTAAACTTTAGCGTAACTGCATAAGAACATTATTTTCCCCTTACAATTATTTTGGCCATCATCAACGTGCTCAAATTTTAAGGTGAGCCTTTGTGATGTTTTCTATGTTCCAAATCTTCATGGGAGCCAGAAAAAAGTCACGAAGTCTCCATGTTTCAGTCAAAGACTCAATCTCCCTAAAAGGCCGGGTGCAGTGGCTCATGCCTGTAATCCCAGCACTTTGGGAGGCCGAGATGGGCGGATCACCTGACATTGGGAATTCGAGACCAGTCTGACCAACATGGAGAAACCCCGTTTCTACTAAAAATACAAAAATTAGCCGGGCATGGTTGTGCATGCCTGTAATCCCAGCTACTCGGAAGGCTGAGGCAGGAGAATCGCTTGAACCCAGGAGGGTGGAGGTCACGCCATTGCATTCCAGCCTGGGCAACAAGAGAGAAATTCTGTCTAAAAAAAAAAAAAAAATCTCCCTGAAAATACTGTGTAACCCAATTGGCATCATTCCCCAAGACAGTGGGGTTAACAAAAGAACAAATCCACACTGCATCATAAATAATGATCATGGGCCTAGACATCTTGACAAGACATAAAGGTCCACCCTGAACCTAAATGCATCTGGCCAGTCAGTGTTGTACTGTGGCTACCACCTCACTTTTGTATCATTCTATCTTATTAGCAAGCTACATTTCTAGGTTAACAGTTCTACCAAATATGAATATGAAAGTTTATTTTTAATAAGAGAGTGTTGCAAATTATGGTCAACTAACATCCTTTCACCAAATACTTCAAGCATAAAAAATGAGAATTTTTATAGAAATATACAGAGACACCACAAATTGGTAGCTGGCCATGACATTAAACAAACTGGACTCCTAAGAGTGGCTTCTTGGCTGGGCACAGTGGCTCATGCCTATAATCTCAGCATTTTGGGAGGCCGAGGCGGATGGATCACCTCTGGTCAAGAGTTTGAGACCAGCCTGAGCAAAATGGAGAAACCCCATCTCTACTAAAAATACAACAACAAAAAATTAGCTGGGCGTGGTGGTGCACGCCTGTAATCCCAGCTACTTGGGAGGCTGAGGCAGGAGAATCACTTGAACCCGAGAGGCGGAGGTTGTGGTGAGCCGAGATCGTGCCATTGCACTCCAGCCTGGATTGGCTTCTCAACAGCGTATTATTTTAATTATAACCATTGCCTGGTACAGGGAAAACTAACAAGTGTTTTTTAAGCATCATTGCAACATTGTATTCCTGATAATTTACGTAAATAAAACTATGAGTAAATGAATGATCCATGTCTAAAAATGATCATGGTTTATACTACCAGGGGCCACTGGACTTAGGACTAGTCCAAGACCTTGATCTAGATTTTGACCTAGACCTAGACTATGATCTTGACTGAGATTTGGATCTAGGTGGTCCTTTTTTCCTTGATTCCTTTTCATATCTTGAGCCAGACTCACAATGTGCTTTGGAATCGGTTTTTAGAGATGCGTCTAGTTTTGGTGTGAGATGCAGGCCTACAACATGATTTAGCCTTCATTTCTTTCTTAGGCTGGGACTTGGACCGTGATCTTGAATTGGATTTAGATCTTGAAAAATATCCATTTTGGTGTTTGAAGCTATCATTGCCGGAATGGCTTCTGCTACGCCGTGGTCTTCCAGTTGGTCTTTTTCTAGGACAGTCTCTTCTCACAGGGCCGTTCCTCTAGCTGCCTGGGTCTCCACTCTCTGCTGCATGAGTAACAGATGATGAAATAGGCACTCTTGGGTACTCCTGGGTCTTCCCTGCAGATGCATAATGGAGTGGAAAGCGTGCTGAACTGTGGAGGCAGGAGCACAGCTCTGGAGCCCTACGGCCTCCCCTTGGCTGTGTAACTTGGGGAAACTCACTCCATCCCGAGCCTGCCTTTCCCTATCTGTAGATTGTGAGCAGAGGTGCCTGCTCTGAGTTATCTTCCAGGGCCACAGAGTGATGCTTGCACATGCCATTGCCACCTCTTTAAGTGTACAGTAGTAGTATATTACCCAGCATGGGACAGGCGCTGTGGCTCACGCCTATAATCCCAGCACTTTGGGAGGCCAAGGCAGGAGGATCACCTGAGGTCAGGAGTTCGAGATCAGCCTGGCCATCATGGTGAAACCCTGTCTCTCCTAAAAATACAAAAATTAGCTGGGCGTGGTGATGCATGCCTGTAATCCCAGCTACTCAGGAGGCTGAGGCAGGAAAATCACTTGAACCCTGGAGGTGGATGTTGCAGTGAGCCAAGATTGTGCCATTGCACTTCAGCCTGGAAGACAAGAGCAAAACTCCATCTCCAAAAACAAGTATATTACCCAGCATGCCTAGGTTTCATTTGGGAAGAGGAGGATCAACTTAAAGATGAGAAACCCAGATCAAACAAAGTTGCCTGGACAAAGTTTCTGTACCCCTCAGCAGATCTGGGAGGACAGAGGGTGGGCAGGGCGGGCCTGGGCTTGGACCTGGGGGATGACCATCCTATTTGAGGCTTTGACCTGTACACGCCACTGTGGTCTAGAGCACAAGTTTGGCCCAGAAAGGTGTCTACTGTTCAGATAGTAAAAAGCTGTATTAGGGCATTGTCCCATTGCTGTAAAGAAATACCTAAGACTGGGTAAATTATAAAGAAAAGAGGTTTAATTGCCTTGTAGTTCTGCAGGCTTTGCAGGAAGCATGGTGCCGACATCTGCTCAGCTTCTGGGGGGCCTCAGGGAGGCCTTTACTCATGGCAGAAGGTGAAGCGGAAGCAGGCACTTCACATGGCAGGAGCATGCGAGAGAGAGAAAGGGTGGGGGTGCGACACAATTTTAAACAACCAGATCTTGCAAGAAGAACTCATTCACTATCACGAAGACAACACCAAGCCATGAGCGATCCACCCCCACCATCCAAACACCTCCCACCAGGCCCCACCTCCAGCGCTGGGGATTACATTTTAATATGAGATTTCGGCAGGAACAAATATCCAAGCTATTTGAAGAGCCAAGTGAGAAATTCCTTGCCAAGAATAGGCATGAGCTTGATGTCTGCTTGACTTGGACTGTATTTCTTCATCTTAGTGAGATGCCTTTTGGGCCACTGTGAGAGTGGGGTTGGTTGAAATTCTTCTTTCTTCCAATACTACCTCCCACTGCAAATATACCAGCCTGCATTCAGTTAAGCTGGGTTCTTGCTATAAGGTCACATGGCCGGGAGCGGTGGCTCACGCCTGTAATCCCAGCACTTGGGGAGGCCGAGGCAGATGCATCACCTGAGTTGAGACCAGCCATGGTCAACATGGTGAAACCATGTCTCTACTAAAAATACAAACAATTAGCCAGACATGGTGGTGGGCACCTGTAATCCCAGCTACTCGGGAGGCTGAGACAGGAGAATCACTTGAGCCCAGGAGGCAGAGGTTGCAGTGAGCCGAGATCATGCCATTGCACTCCAACCTGGGCAACAAGAGCAAAGCTCCGTCTCAAAAAAAAAGGCCGGGCACGGTGGCTTAGGCCTGTAAACGCAACACTTCGGGTGGCTAAGGTGGGTGGATCACGAGGTCAGGAGATGGAGACCATCCTGGCTAACACGGTGAAACCCCGTCTCTACTAAAAATACAAAAAATTTGCTGGGTGTGGTGGTGGGCGCCTGTAGTCCAGCTACTCAGGAGGCTGAGGCAGGAGAATGGTGTGAACCCGGGAGGTGGAGCTTGCAGTGAGCCGAGATCTTGCCACTGCACTCCAGTCTGTGCGACAGAGCCAGACTCTGTTCAAAAAAAAAAAAAAATCAGGCAGAAGACCGTCGCTGATCACCTATGGGCATGTGCTATAGTTGCAAAGAAGTCGAAAATTTCTTCTCTGACTCTAAAGCATGATTTCTCAGCATTATTGACATTTTGGATGGGATGATTCTTGTTTGGCTGGGGTGGGGGACTTGGCAGCATCTTCTGGCCTCTATGCACTAGATGCCAATAGCACAGCACACCCCTAACCCCCCATACACAGACACACACGACCACTGAGTATGTCTCCAGATATTGCCAAATGTCCCCTGGGAGCAAAATCACACACACACCCCTTGAGAAATGCTGCCCTAAGGAAAGTAATGACCCAATAAAGAGGATGGACATAAAGAATTTAGAAGAGGAGAAACGGAGGAGTGGCGTATTTTAAGCTGAATGTAAAACACAAATGCTCTTATGCAAGTCATCTCGCTGTCTGGATGTTGAAGGGCACTTGATTTTGGATGCTCCTTGTGAGTGCTAATGGTGGTGGGGCAAAGATGACAGTGACCACATTCGATCTGATGCTTCTTTATAGCTTTGATCTCGCCTAGGAAAATTCGGAGAGTTACATGCTTCTTGGTTGCAAAGATTTGTTTGCCCATGGACATTTGTTGCAATGGCGATGAAATGATATTTCATTTATAAAATGACTAACAGAGTTGTTGGGAGGATTGAAATGATGTATGCAACAAAGTTGGCCTCCAATTCATAGCTATTTTATGCATCATTATTGATTAATTTCTATTCCATGTGGTATTTTTATTATACCTATTATGCAATGTGCATCTTGTTTATTTTTTATTTTATTTTTTTGGGAGAGTCTCTCTCTCTCTGTCACCTAGGCCAGAGTGTGGTGGCACAATCGCGACTCACTGCAACCTGTGCCTCCCGGGTTCAAGCAATTCTTGTGCCTCAGCCACCCGAGTAGCTGGGATTACAGGCTAAGCCACCGCGCCCGGCGGCAGTGTGCATCTTCTATGGCCTATTAGTATATATATTAATCAAATGAGATACATAGCCTTACATGAGAGAGATAGAAATCTTTTTTTTTTTTTTTTTTTTTTTTTTTGAGACGGAGTTTCACTCTTGTTGCCCAGGCTAGAGTGCAATGGCATGATCTCGGCTAACTGCAACCTCCGCCTCCTGGGTTCAAGCAGTTCTCCTGCCTCAGCCTCCCAAGTAGCTGGGATTACAGGTGCCCACCACTACACCCAGCCAACTTTTGTATTTTTAGTAGCAACGGGGTTTCCCCATGTTGGTTAGGCTGGTCTCAAACTCCTGACCTCAGGTGATCCACCCGCCTCGGCCTCCCAAAGTGCTGGGATTACAGGCATGAGCCACCGCGCCCGGCCGAGAGATAGAAATCTTATATGATCCTCACAATCACCCTGCAAAACAGGTGGCACCATGCCCACTTTACAGATGAAAAGTGAGATTTGGAAAGGTTTAGTGTGTTGCTCGGGTCACACTGCCTGTACAGGGTGGGAATGGCGTTTGAACTCAGAGTGTTCTACTTTCTAGACCTGCCTTTTTTCTACTACCCTGGAAGGAACGTGAGGTTAGTAGTTAGAGGACTCTCCTTAGATTTTTTCGTCCATCCACCAACTTCAGAACAATCTTTTTACCTGAGGGTTGTTTTTACAAAATGGGTACATGGCTTTTCTACCCAAAGAACTGACAGACTCCAAGAGGACAGAGAGTGCATCTTGTGATTCTTTGTATCTCAAGAGTCATATCTAGAGCTAGTTCTGTTTTGTTTTGTTTTGTTTTGTTTTGTTTTGTTTTGTTTTGAGACTGAATCTTGCTCTGTCACCCAGGCTGGAGGGCAGTGGTGCGATCTTGGCTAACTGCAACCTCCGTCTCCTGGGTTCAAGCAATTCTCCTGTCTCAGCCTTCCAGGTAGCTGGGATTATAGGCACATGCCACCACACCCAGCTAATTTTTGTATTTTTAGCAGAGACAGGGTTTCGCCATGTTGGCCAGGCTGGTCTTGAACACCTGACCTCAGGTGATCTGCCTGACTCAGCCTCCCAAAGTGCTGGGATTACAGGTGTGAGCCACCGCGCCCAGCCCAGAGTTAGTTATTAATAACTATTTGCTGTTTGATTTTCCTGACTTCTAGCAAGATTTAGTGTTTGAGGAGTAAAAACTCTTCACGCCTCTTAAGGGGTGGAAATTCTGTCTGTATTCTAACTGTATTATCTATGAGAGGCAGGGTACATGTGATTTTGCCAGGAATTGTATCTCTCTTAAGATGGGCCACAGGAGAGGGTCAGCCCTCCACCCTCCACTCCGCCATAAGGACAAGTCAGCCAAGGAATAAATAACTATTCCAGGAAACCAAGCCACCAGGGATGTGTGTGTGTGTGTGTGTGTGTGTGTGTGTTTGTGTAAGGGAGTTGGGGTGGAGGAGAAATCTCTACCAGGTGAATAGCTACAGAGTCCTCCCACACAACAGACCTAGGGGATCAGTATTTTCAGGATGGTCTTGGGATGAGTCTCAAAATGAGAAGGTCACCAGCTTTATCATGAGATGGATGGTGAAATTATTTACATTTTAAAACATTGGATACGTGATTGGTTTAAGAGGAAAAAGAAGCTTTGATTCAAGGAATCAAAGGGTGGATATTTGGGTGATAGTTTTCCTGGCCAAGCCAGTTGCTGAACCTGCCTAAATGAAATAATTGATTTTGAGGCCTTTAAATATTGTCGTGTCTTCTCAAGGTTGTATGTGTCATAACTGGTCCAAAATGAATTTCTTTGCTTAATTTCTAGTTAAAGCGAAAATACTTCTCATGCCTCTGTTTGAGCTCCCAAGGTAATTTGCAAGCCTAAATTGCTTGGCCTTTTGACTTGCAAGTGGTTAATTTATATCTACCTCTCCTGTTTCCAGCCGGCAGTTTGGGTATTCAGAGGCTAAAGAGCCTTTTCAGGGTGGCTGGTGTTTTTGTTGATGTTATTTTGCTTCGTTTTAAATTTCCAAATCCAGGAAACGGCTGTGGGTTGGGTATGCGTGGTTAAGAGGCTCAGAATGATAGGCCTCCCATATTTACCAGGCAACCATGGTACCCAGTGCAGCACAGAGCCTGCTTACTCAGGATTGGTTTTATTTATATTTTTTTTAAATTGAGGTAAAATTAACCATTTTAAAGTGTACAATTCAGTGGCATTTAGTATGTCCACAATGTTGTGCAACTGTCTGTGTAATTCCAAAACATTTTCATCATCCCTCAAAAGAGACCCTGTATCCATTAGGTGGTCATTCCCTATTGGCCCCTCTCTGCAGCTCTTGGCAACCACTAAGCTGAGCCCTGTTTCTATGGATTTAACTCTTCTGGATGGTTTATATAAGTGAAATAATACAACCTTCTGTGTATTATTCCACTTATATGTATTCTGTGACCTTCTGTGTCTGGCTTCTTTCGCTTAGGATAATGTTGTCGTCTGTGTTGTAGCACGTATCCAACCTTCATTTCTTTATATGGCCAAATAGCACTCTATCATGTGGATGCACCACATTTTGTGTATCCATTCATCTGTTGGACATTTGGGCTGTTTCTACCTTCTGACTACTGTCAACACTGTTTTGTTACTGTGAACATCCATGTTGAGTATTTGTTTGAGTAACTTATCCGTTCATTGGGGCATAGACTTAAGAGTGGAATTGTTCAGTCATACAGTTATTCTGTGTTTACCTTTCTGAGGGCTCAGCGCTGGTTTCAGTGGTTTAGCTCCTGGGCTGCCATTAGGGCCATTAGAGGAGCTTCGCTAGGATCATGAAATCTGAGCATTAGAAGGAACCTTAAAAATCATTTAATCTGTCTTCTCACCCATTACAGGAAGTCTGTCTGGAACAAACCTTGTAGAGGCCCCTCATCCTCTACATGCATAATTCTGGAGCAGAGGAGGGGCGCCCTACCTCCCAAGCCTGGCTCTTCTGTCTATAGCTAGCCTGACCTGATGGCTTGCCCTAGTTCTGCCCTACAGAGAAGCTTTTTTAAACCTGGAATCCATCGACTCTTAGGGCTTATCCACAGATGAGCTTCAGTGTGGAGAGGTGGGGTAAGAGTTTGTAACTTTCATTATTAACGGGTCCCTGAACCACATTTTGAGGTGACTCAATGATGTCATCTCTTTGTCCTACCCATGAGCTTTTTGCAGGTTTGCTTAGCAAACTGTTGCTTGATTGATGGTTGTTCTCTGCTCACCTTTGACCTCAGACGCAAAGACCAGCACAGGGAGATGTTTTCTCAAATGCCCACCTCTAAGAGGATGGAGCCCAAGACAGAAGGCTGAGCAGAAGGAGGTGGGAGGCCAAAAAACGTGGCAGGTCCCTCACATGGGCCCCACTGCCTATGACCTTGGCCACCTGTGGTTTACTGCAGATGCTTGAAAGAATTTGCTAAGAGACTGTTTCCTTGGAGAAGGCCATTTCTAAGAGAGCTGAGAAGGTCCTTGAAAGTTCCATAATTTATGATGTTCATAGAGTAGGGAAAATAACAGGAGCAGCTTTTTATTTTTATTTTATTTTTTGAGACAGAGCCTCACTCCGTCACCCAGACTCGAGTGGAGTGGTATGATCTCAGCTCACTGCAATCTCTGCCTCCTAGGTTCAAGCAATTCTCCTGCCTTAGCCTCCTGAGGAGCTGGGATTGCAGGCATGAGCCACCACACTCGGCTAATTTTTGTATTTTTAGTAGAGACAGAGTTTCGCCATGTTGGCCAGACTGGTCTTGAACTTCTGACCTCAGGTGATCCGCCCGCCTTGGCCTCCCAAAGTGCTAGGATTATAGGCGTGAGCCACCGCGCCTGGCCAGGAGCAGCTTTTTAAATAAACTTTTTATTGAATTATGACATGCACACAGAAAAGGGCAGCATCACAATATAGCACAAGCCATGATTCCATTTATGTGAAGTATCAGAACAGGCCAAACTTAGCTGTGCTGTTAGAATTCAGGGTAGGTTACCTTCCAGTGGATAGTGCCTGGAAGGGAGTACAAGGGCTGCCCTGGGGTGCTGGTGATGTTCCAATTCTTGATGGGAACAACATTTTGTGATTTAACAGAATTTCAAACCGTATTTAGCATGCATCAAACTGAGGATGAAAAAGTCCTGTGGGTTCAAATGGTTGACAGCTAAGGCTTGTGCTTTGGGGATATCTTTGGTTTCTGTCTTTCTGGCATCTTGCCCCCGTTCTCTTGCTTTGGAGCTCATTCTTTCTTACTCTCAATCCACGTGCTGCGTGTGGTCTGACCCACACTCTGGTCCCAGGAGCAGGCACAAAACTCAGGGACTGGCTAAGTGATAGGCACATGATCCAAGTCAGACAATGAATCTATTCTGGGACTTTTTCTGGAACCAGTGTGAAAGAGGCACATGCTCTCAGCTGGGGTTTCCCAGCTGGTACGATAGAAGCTTTGCCTTCTGGTGGCCGTCTTTACTCCCATGTGCAGAGTGCCAACTGGGAACGAAGCCAGTACATTCAGAAAAGTCGCGATTCCTGGTGACAGTATATGCAGATCCAGCTGTGTTGAGAGCTATTGCCATTCCTGTAACGCAGGAAGATCCAAACTGTTTTCTCCTACTATCCTCTCACTCAACACAACACAGCACACTTCCGTAACTAGATATGGGGATTTCTTCATACACATGAATTCTCCAGTGGGCACCAACTGGGTGTCTTGCAATTTAATTAAATTCTGACACTGTCTACCTGGAGTTAGCATCAGACCTCACGGGTTAAGCTCACAGTCTCCCAAGACTACTCCCATGTCAGATACCAATATGAAGTCCCAGGTTTTCACCAGTACTTCTGACTGACCAGCTATAAAATCGGGGTTTCCAAAACCCCCTTCTTGGGTTCCATAATTTGCTGCAATGGCTCACAGAACTCAGGGAAATACTTACGTTTACCAGTTTATTGTGCAGTGAAAGATACGATAAAGGATACAGATGAACAGCCAGATGAAGAGTTGCATAGCGCGAGGTATGGGGGAAAGGGTGTAGGACTTCCACACCCTCTTGGGGTGTTCCACCCTCCTAAAAAACCTCTGAATGTTCAGCAATCTGGAAGCACTCCAAACCCTGTCATTTTTGTTGTTGTTGTTTTGGTTTGGTTTTTTGAGATGGAGTCTCGCTCTGTCTCCCAGGCTGGAGTGCAGTGATGTGATCTCAGCTTACTGCAGCCTCTGCCTCCCGGGTTCAAGCGATTCTCCTGCCTCGGCCTCCCGAGTAGCTGGAATTACAGGTACCCATCACCACACCCTGCTAATTTTGTATTTTTAGTAGGGACAGGGTTTCACCGTGTTGGCCAGGCTGGTCTCGAACTCGTGACCTCAGATGATCCACCCGCCTCAGCCTCCCAAAGTGCTGGGATTACAGGCATGAGCCACCATGCCTAGCCCATTTTGGGTTTTTATAGAGTCCTCATTACGAGGCTTGATTGACCTTCGGCTTCATTGACCATTGGTGACCAACTCCAGCTTCAGCCCCTCTCCCCTCCCCGGAGTTTGGGAAATGGGGCTGAAAGTACCCACCCTCTAATCATGAGGTTGGTTTCCCTGAAAACCAGCCCCCATCCTACAGCTATCCAGGAGCCCTCAGCCACCAGTCTTCTCATTAGCATAAGAAAAAGCATTTATCATTTCAGAGACTTCAAGCGTTTTAGGAGCTATGCCAGAAACGAAGAGCAAATATGTATTTCTCATTATAAGTGACAATACCACAGTTCCTCAGGGACTTTTCATTTACATGCATCAGTAAATTCCTTTGTCTGTCTCTGCCCTTCAGAATGGTTGCTATCCCTTGGCTCCAAGGTCTTGACTACATAAAGAGATTCATTTCTTGGTCAGGTCAGTTGGAACTGCTAATATACTTGTCCAGCGTTGAACCCTCCACTGCACCTCTCAGCCTCTCCATGAGCTGTGGAGCGTAGATATGACGGCAGCTCAAGATTGGTGGGAGAGTGCAGGAGAAGGGGAGGGCTTCAGAAGTAGCTGGTGGGTTGGAGGGATGAGCTGAAGGGGCTGGTTCTGAAATTGTGTTGGCACAGCTCACTCACTATTTTTGCCTAGTGTGTTTATTTGAGATGGTGTGGTGGGGGCACTTCGTGCTGTCACTGGGTCACTGCTGCCTCCTATTCTCCTGGTAGTTGGATCTTGATGCTTTTTAAAAATCTGTAAGATAAAAGTATAAGAGACGAGAGTATATAGCTTGATGGGAGCTTACCATCTGGTGAAGCTAACCAAGAAGAGCCCAATAATGACTTTCCATGACCCATGTGTAAACTCTGTATTTTAAAATATTCCAGGCTTGGCACAGTGGCTCACGCCTGTAATCCCAGCACTTTGGGAGGCCGAGGTGGGGTGGATCACCTGAGGTCAGGAGTTCGAGACCAGCTTGGCAAACATGGCGAAACCCCATCTCCACTAAAAGTACAAAAATTAGCCCAATATGCACCCGGGCGCAGTGGCTCACTCCTTTAATCCCAGCACATTGGGAGGCCAAGGTGGGTGGATCACGAGGTCAAGAGATCGAGACCATCCTGGCCAACATGGTGAAACCCTGTCTCTACTAAAAATACAAAAATTAGCTGGGCATGGTAGCGTGTGCCTGTAGTCCCAGCTACTCGGGAGGCTGATGCAAGAGAATTGCTTGAACCCAGAAGGCGGAGGTTGCAGTGAGCCAATATCGCACCACTGCACTCCAGCCTGGGGGATAGAGTGAGACTCTGTCTTAAAAAAAAAAAAAAAAAAAAAAAAATTCCAAATTATATAGAGCACAAAGGAATTCTAAGGTGACAGTTTTCGGAATATAGCTGTTAAGGTGGTCCTATCTGGGGCGCAGAGGGATGCAGTAAATAAAAATCATCTAAAATGGAGGTAATGCTAACAGTATCTTGTGTTTTGCTATGCAGTTTTCAGCTATTCACTGGGTGGGAAATATTCTTCAATAAAATATTTGATGATTTGAGGCAACTTTGTCAGTAAACATAAAAAAGAATATCATTAAAATAATCAATAGGCTTCCTTATTTTTGGCTTATCTTCCTGTCGCTGCTCGTGTTCTGCCTGGAAGTCTGCGCAGGGCTCGTGGGTGCTACAGCACTGTATGCGGATCTGTTACAGGCTCGGCTGTAAGGTCCTCAATAACAACCTGTTGGCTTGACCTAGTTTGATGCAGGTTTTTTGCACTGAATCCACAAGTCTACCAACAGCCCATAATCTTGTTTCAATTTATCATTCTACCTTCTTTGACCCATTTGCCCACCCCAATGTGAGCAAAGAAAACACTTCACTAAATCTACAGGAATTAATATTTTAGATCTTAAAACTGTTTATGCAGATAGAACTACATATTCTTATAATACTGAAAAGTTTAGAGATGAGCACTGGTTAATTGCCTTATTTTATTGGTGAGGGGAAGTGACTTGCCAAATCAGTGGCAGAGTAAGGTTAGACCTCAGATCTATGGTGCTGCCTAACCTGAAGGTATGGCCCCTGATAGTGTGGATATTTGTCCCTGCCCAAATCCCCAATGTTGGAGGCGGGGCCTGCTGGGAGGTGTTCGGATCATGGGGGCAGATCTATCATCAATGACTTGGGCCATCTCCTTGGTGATAAGTGAGCTCTCACTCGGAGTTCACACAGGATCTGAGATCTGGTGGTTTAAATGTGTGTGGCATCTACCCCCCAATTCTCTCTCCCTTACTCCCATTTTCACCATGGGACATGCCTGCTCCCACTTCGCCTTCCACCAGGAGTAAAAGCTTCCTGAGGCCTCCCCAGAAGCAGATGCCAGCACTATGCTTCCTATGCAGCCTTCAGAATCATGAGCCAATTAAACCTCTTTTCTTTGTAAATTACCCAGACTCAAGTATTTCTTTATAGCAATGCACGAATGGCCTAATATGCCCACTTACACCTTAGCACTGGGATGGATGCAGCCATTTTATGGAATGTCAGAGCAGTTTACTTCTTTTTTTTTTTTTTTTTTCTGAGACGGAGTCTTGCTCTGTCACCCAGGTTGGAGTGCAGTGGCACAATCTCGGCTCACTGCATGCTCCGTCTCTGAGGTTCACGCCATTCTCCAGCCTCAGCCTCCCGAGTAGCTGGGACTACAGGTGCCCGCCACCACGCCCGGCTAATTTGTTGTATTTTTAGTAGAGATGGGGTTTCACCGTGTTAGCCAGGATGGTCTCCATCTCCTGACCTCGTGATCCACCCACCTTGGCCTTCCAAAGTGCTGGGATTACAGGTGTGAGCCACCGCGCCCAGCCAGAGCAGTCTACTTCTTGTAGGGAAAGGATCTGAGGCCAGTCCTGCTACTGTACAGCGTTCACACTAATGTACATATCCTCAAGAGATGCTAAATGGGGACCAGAATAGCCATAGGTCATTCAATAACTTCGTCTTTAGCTGTTGTTACAAATTCCTCCTCCTCTATGTGGCTTGTCGGAGTGGCTAAAATAATGCAGATGTCCTCTTGAGGTTTCATCTCCTTTCTTCTCCTTCCTCTGGTGGGGAGGCTGGAGAGCAGTGGTATCCAGAAGGAAAATGTGCCAATAATTTCTAGCTGGATAAATCTGCTTTTAAACTGTATCATGACCACTTAGAATGAAATAAGCACTTGTTCAGGGCTCTTTATAGAGCAGGTGTCCTGTAAAGTGCTTATATGGATTATTTCATTAATTCTCATAAGAACCGTATGAAACAGACATTGCTACTAGCCCTACTTTTCTGATGAGGAAACTGAGGCTCAGAGATGTGAAGTAACATGCTCAGGGCCACCTAGGTCTGCCTAAGTGCAAGCTTCAATCACCATGGAAGACAGCATACCTGAAGGGCAGCAGTGAAAATTACATTTTTGGAATGTTCGAGAGATCGCAAGATATGAAATCTATGATGTATTCAGATCATGGGAATTTTTCCCAGAATCGTTTCGTTCCAGAGAGCTGAGAAAACGATAGCGCACCTCACCACACATGGGGTCTTAAGCTTTAACCTCAGACTTTCTCACAACTGCCCAGTCTGATAACGGAAATTCTTCACCTGCAGTGAGTGGAAATCTTGATGATCCTCGGAGGGGCCTCCGGGTGGCCAGCCATGTGTCGTTGCTTGGTTGTGCTTTTAGGGTTGTCTGGCCTGTGTGGGTGCTGGGTTTGTCAGTGTAGAGAGCACAGCTGGTTCCAGACCGGCTTCTGAAGGCTGCAGGCAGATTCCTGGGGAGAGGGTGACACTATAGCGCCAGTTCTCCTTACAGTCTTGTTCTGCGCTTTCTAAAAATATTCTTGACAAACAGCTAATGGGCATTTTGGCTACACAGTTCCAAACTATTGCTGCCATTTCAAATGGAATGCTTCTCCTTCAAGCCTGTTCATCTTGATTTATATGATGGGGATAGATTCAGTGTTTCATGGGACTTCACAACAGCCCACTCACCAGAGGCTCTTTGAAAACAATCAAGTGCATTTTTGCCTCTTTTAGAAAATGTTGCATGTTTATTTCTAGTCAAAAATAAATGAAACGAAATGAAAGCTTCATTGGGAAGAACATGGCTGCAGTTATTGCCTAAGTATCGTTTAGTGATACACAAGGAGAGGGAGCCCCATCTCTTTAGAAAAGTGGTTGTTTCTGAAGTTAAGGAAGACTAAGAGGCAAATAAAGGATTTTTAAATATATATAGATTTTTTTTTTTTTTCAGACAGAGTCTTGCTCTGTCGCTCAGGCTGGAGTGCAGTGGCACCATCTCGGCTCACTGCAACCTCCACCTCCTGGGTTTAAGCAATTCTCCTGCCTCAGCCTCCTGAGTACCTGGGACTACAGGTGTGTGCCACCATGCCTGGCTAATTTTTATATTTTTAGTAGCAATGGGGTTTCACCATGTTGGCCAGGCTGGTCTTGAACTCCTGACCTCAAGCGATCCGCCCACCTTGGCCTCCCAGTGTGCTGGGATTACAGGCGTGAGCCACCACACCTGGCAAAATATGCACAATTTTAATGTAAGTGGCTACTGCCTTTTTGGAAGGCATGTGTGCAATATGTGCAAAGAGTCTCAAAATGCATGCCCTGTCAACACATGATTCCTTGTCTTTAAATACATCCTGCAGAACTAATAGGAAATAAAGACAATTTTTTATTCATCAGAGCATCATTTATGGTAGCAAAAAAAAATAGGCTATAACCTAAATTCTCAACAATAGAATTAGCAGAATAAATTATGGTGATCCGTTTGTTGTAGTACTATACAGTTATTAAAATGTCAGTCTTTGAAGAATTATAATTATATGATAAAATGTTTAAGATAAAAGAAGGGAAGATATGAGGAGACTTCAAAAAGTTAGTGGAAAATGGAATTAAAAGATAAAAATTAAAAAAAAGATAAACTTTATTTCCCAACAGAAACTTCATCAAGTTCAAGACACTATTGTAAGCCATGATACCAGCCATTTAATTCCTCCCTAAAGAGCTGAAGGTCTTGGATATTTAACCATGTCACAGCTCTTCAGTATTATCAAATGAAGAAACATGGATGCCCTCTAAAGGTATTTTTAAGATTAGGAAACAAGAAGTCAGAAGGAGCCAAATCAGAACTGTAGGGTGGATGCCTAATGATTTCCCATTGAAATGCTCACAGAATTGCCCTTCTTTGATGAGAGGAAAGAACAGGAGCATTATTGTGGTGATGAAGGACTCTGGTGAAGCTTTCCTGGGTGGTTTTGTGCTAAAGCTTTGGCTAACTTTCTCAAAATACTCTCATAGTAAGCAGATGTTATTGTTCTTTGGCCTTCCAGAAAGTTAACA
The DNA here is from genome assembly GCF_028878055.3 of Symphalangus syndactylus. Classification (NCBI taxonomy): domain Eukaryota; kingdom Metazoa; phylum Chordata; class Mammalia; order Primates; family Hylobatidae; genus Symphalangus; species Symphalangus syndactylus. Next base: position 72,587,731 of record NC_072438.2, on the reverse strand, counting down.
AACAAATGCCTGGAACATCCCAAAAATCTGTTCCCATGATCTTTTCTCTTGACCCATCTGCTTGTGCTTTGGCTGGACCACTTCCACCTCTCGGTAGCCATTGCTTTGATTGTGCTTTGTCTTCAGGATCGTACTGGTAAAGCCATGTTTCTTCTCCTGTTGCGATTCTTCAAAGAAATGCTTCAGGATCTTGATCCTACATGCGTAAAATTTCCATTGAAAATTCTGCTGTTGGCCGGGTGCGGTGGCTCAAGCCTGTAATCCCAGCACTTTGGGAGGCCAAGGCGGGCAGATCAAAAGGTCAGGAGATCGAGACCATCCTGGCTAACATGGTGAAACCCCAACTCTTCTAAAAATACAAAAAAAAAAAAAAAAAATTAGCCAGGCATGGTGGTGGGCGCCTGTAGTCCCAGCTACTCAGGAGGCTGAGGCAGGAGAATGGTGTGAACCTGGGAGGCAGAGCTTGCAGTGAGCCAAGATCTCACCACTGCACTCCAGCCTGGGTGACAGAGCAAGACTCCGTCTCAAAAAAAAAAAACAAAACAAAACTCTGCTGTTGTCTGCAGCTGACCTGGGCGTAAAGGTTTTGGTACCCACTGACTGGAGAATTTGCTCAACTTTAATTTTTCAGTCAGAGTTGTATAAGCTGAACCAGTTGAGATGTCTGTGATCTTGGCTATTGTTTGTGGTGTTAACTCTTGGTCCTCTTCAACTAGGGCAAGAATAAGATGAATTTTTTCCCTTGCAAATTGGTGTGCATGGTCTACCACTGCAGGCTTCATCTTCAGCATTGTTTCATCCCTTCTTAAAAATGAGTTATCTATTTGTAAACTGCTCATTTCTTTGGGGCATTGTCCCCATAAACTTTTTGTAAAGCATCAATGATTTCACCATTCTTCCACTCAAGCTTTACCATGAATTAGATGTTTGCTGTTATTTCAGCTTTAGCAGAACTCACGTTTCTAACAGGGTTTTTCAAACTGATGTCTTATCCTTCTTAGTGCCTCAAACTACATCCTGTTCAGACATGTTTTAACATGCTAGTACAAGTCTATTTGGGGGCAAAAAATTGTTTGAAATCCATGCATAATTTTTAATAATATGCATTTCCCATGCACTTTTTGAAGACCCCTTGTACAAGCTTTAAAATTGCACGTATAGTCAGATCTTGTACAATAGTCTACACACACACACACACACACACACACTTCAGAAAAAGATTGAAGAAATAACTCAAAATTGTGGTGGTTTCTGGTTGGTGAGATTGTGGGTGACTTTATTTTCTTTATGCATTTCTCTATTTCCCCCAATTTTTGGCAATGAAAATTGATTCAGTTTAAAGCCAAGATTTTTTTTTAAAGAAAAAAGGGTCCTCTCAGAATTTTTTTTTAGGAGTTTGTTACATGTGCATCCATAGCTCCATGGTGAATTAGAACCTGAAGCCTGCAAGATCACAGCAGGTCTGAGTTCTAGTCTGTGCAATAAACAAGGGACTGGACTCTAGTAAAATACAAGAAAAAGCTGAACTTGGAGTCAGAATACCAGAGTTCTCATCCAAACGTCCCTGTCTTACTAGCTGAGAGCCTTGGGGAAACCATTATGTACTCTGAGTTCCTCTCATTGCCAAGTCTCTTGGAAGAGGAATGGACCCACCAGTGCCAGTTCTAGGCAAAACTGTGAAGCAGCCAAACACTTGTGCCTTTGCTTCTGTCTTGGTGTTCGTTCTCCCTGCACAGGGCTCCCCAACCCCCCAGTGCACACTCTCATGCTGCCTGCAACTCTCTCCTACTGAAAACTGCTCTTTGGAAAGAATCTGGTTCATTCCTTCAAACACATATTCATTAAGTACAAGGTGCATTGACTAGTGAAATCTTAACCCAGGACCCTGCCTAGAGATGGCTTCATTTTCTAGGGAAAAGGAAACAACCTGTAAAGCAAAGGGCAGCCTTTCCTCCAGCAAACTGCATAGTGGAGGTCTCTGACCAATGTGGTGGAACTCAAGTCCAGCCTTGATTGCTTCCCCGCTTTGGGCCAGGAACTTTGAATTGAGGCCCTCTTCTTATGAATAGGTACAGGAAAGTCAATTATCCTTTCTGAATGGTACTTAACCATGTCATTGCAGTCTTCTATTACATTAGTCTTCTAATCCTTCATGGATTCTGTAGCCACACATAAGAAGTCATCCTACTTTCTTCACGGGGTTATTGCGAAAAGTGAAACAACACAGGTGAAATAATTCTTGGCAAAGTGTAAGGTAAAGGTTGCCTGTTGGAAGCACATGGGCTGAGCTTGATGCAGACGGTTTTGTTGAGTTTGCACAGTGGTTACTTTTCATTTTTTATTAAAGACTGAAATGGTTGTAAATATTTGAAGATTAAGAGATATTACGTTTAAAAGTGTGATTTTTTTTTTTTTTTTTCATTTCCCCAGGCCCTGACATTCTGGCATGGCTCTAATCTGTTGTAGCCCATCACTATTAGGGGAACCCAACCCTCAGTGACCCCCTCCCCCCACCTCCCACCTCCCCACCCCATTCCCCCTGCAACTGTTTCTACCCCAGGGGATGGTGGTCTTGAACAGCTGAGGCTGTGGATTCAGAGCTTCCTGCCCTGAGTCTCTGCTCTAGCATTTGCTGGTTGTTTGACTTTGGCCAACCTAGTAAACTTGCAGAGCCATAACTTGCTAGGTCCTCTGTTTCTTCATCTGTAAAGTGGAATAATATTCGTGTCTTCCCAGAGGACTGTAGCAAGGACTAGGAAAAATGCTTGTGATACACTTAGAACAAGCCCTGGTACACAAAGGGCTTTGATCAGTTACCTGCCTGGTCTCTAAAAGCATTTGGCTTACCAACTACTGCTGAAGATGTGAACTAAATGAAGATTATTGTTTCTTCTGTTTGTTGACCCAGTACTTTTTCTGCTATGTGTTATATTTGATAGTACTAGATAGAAAACTGAGCTTCTAAGTGAATTCAGAAACTTTTCCAAATATTCTTTCCGATTAGCCAGTCCATCTTCACCTTTGGAGGATGTTATATGAATAGCATTAGTACTGTTTTCCTCTGCTGAATTCTGCCATACATAAATTGATTTTGACCTACTCTGAATCTCTTTAGTGTTGAGTATGTCATGTATTTTCATATTTGGTTTTATATATATATATATATTTTGATACGGGGTCTTACTCTGCCGCCAAGGCTGGAGTGCGGTGGCACAATCACGGCTCACTGAAGCCTCAACCTTCCCGGGCTTGGGTGATCCTCCAGCCTCAGCCTCCCCAATAGCTGGGATTACAGGCATGCGCCACCATGCCCAGCTAATCTTTGTATTTTTTTGGAGAGATAGGTATTCGCCATGTTGCCCAGGGCTCAAGCGATCCACCTGTCTCAGCCTCCCAAAGTGCTGGGACTACAGACATGAGCCACTGTGCCTGGCCTATATTCTACTGCTTGTCGTTGCTTGTATTTTCTTTTCAGCTGCAGTGGAAGTCTGTCATATTTTTGTGCTATTGTATCTTGCATGATGCCTAGCATATTGAAAATAATAAATAAATTGCTCATGGAATGAATAGTTAAAATCATTGCTAGAAAAAGGGGAATGGCTCTTTTGAAGGCAGGCCTATGGCATCCAGGTTCTTTTAGGACTGATCTTTCACCTGTTCCTTCATCCATCAGTTAATCCATTCATTCATCCATCTATCCCCAGCAACCACTGAGAGGGTGCCCACTCTCTGTCAGATTCTCAGCTAGGATATTGGTACCTCAGATATGAAAGAAATAGAAGAAACACACCCCATGGAAGAAACTGAAAGACCAGGTATGCATGATGTGTAGTTTGCTAATCCAGACAATGACTCTGCATTTTGAGAGGCTAGTAGGTGAGAAAATGAAATAAAGAATTCTAGACTCAGTTAATTGGCTCAGGTGACATCAAATATAGAGTTTTTCTGTCCTAGTCTTTCCTTTTCTTCCCTTTAATTGTGCCTGTTTGATACCCAAAGCACAAGTAACTTCTTTCTAATGTGGTAAGAGCTTTATACAGAGCTGGTCTGCAAAGCGGAACTGGTTTGTCCGGAACTTTCTGAGGTGGTTACTTTCTAAAGAGTTTATAGGTGGAATCTTTTTCTTGGCATCATTGAACCATGAAGTCTGGTCCTTTTGAGGTCTATGGCTTTGTTGTTGACTTAACCCTGCTCTGATGTTTCCATTTCTAAATCACACTCATGTACTGAAAATTATATCGGTTCCTTGAAATTGGGCAGAGTTGTTAGTTCGGCTTTTTTCAAAACTAGGGTGGGACTTTGCCTTGCCCATGTTTACTGGCCACTAACAAAGAAGGGTCAGGAGCAGGTCTGTTACATCCTTACTAGGTAAAAAGTCCCTTCTTTCACTGCTGGTGTCCAAGAGAGGGTCTTAATTCACTTCCAAAAAAAAGAAGGAAAAGAAAAAAGAAAACGAGTTGTTTGAAGAGTGCCTTTTGATACTGATATCATTTGAAAGAATTATATAATCTTTTTTTGACATGTATTCTCCAATATTAGCTCGATTTGAATTCTGAAAAAAAAAGGAAGAAAGATTTTTCCCCTTCATGGTTGAACAGGAAAGAATCTCACTGTAAAAACACTGTATTCTCTTTCTCCTTTTTTGCATGCATAATTATTGAGTCTAAGGATATAGTCAGATTATTTCAGAGGGTTTTAGTGAACAACTGAATAGCTTAATCATGCTAAAAAAATTTTTTCCTCTGCTAGGATAAGAAGCTCTGTGTGGCCAGGCACGGTGGCTGACGCCTGTAATCCTAACACTTTGGGAGGCTGAGGCGGGCGGATCATGGGGTCAGGAGATTGAGACTGTCCTGGCTAACACGGTGAAACCCCGTCTCTACTAAAAACACAAAAAAAATTAGCCGAGCGTGGTGGTGGGCACCTGTAATCCCAGCTACTCGGGAAGCTGAGGCAGGAGAATGGCGTGAACCCGGGAGGCGGAGCTTGCAGTGAGCCAAGATCGCGCCACTGCACTCCAGCCTGGGTGACAGAGCGAGACTCCATCTCAAAAAAATAAAAAATAAATAAATAAAATAAAAAGTAAACACCAAGTGCCCCTGAGATACCCACTGCCTTCTCTCATGTGTCTCAGTGCCTTCTTTTTAATGTTTAGTTTTTAAGCAATATTTTTCATATTAATAAAGAAATTTGTGTTTATTGTAGAAAAAATAGACTATGTGGATGGACCCGAAGGGGGATAAAGACCAATAACATCACCATCCAGATAAAAACACTGGTCACACCTCTTCGTATGTGCGGGTAGATGTGTGTAGAGAGTTTTAGTTCTGTTTATTTTGTTCGTTGTTTTATCCCCAGCATCTAGAATAGTGTCTGATACACAGTAGGTGCTCAATAAGTATTTTTTGAAAAAAATAAGTGGATTCAAGTGGATGTGGGAAGTCTTTGTCCTCCAAGAAGCTCTCACACCCTGGAAAGACATCCTTGCCCAGGTCTCACTAACCGTGCAGCCCAAATCACCTTCGCTCATGCTTTCACGCTCCCTCTCGCCTTTCGATACCAACATGCTCATTAGAGACGTCCATTTTTGCAAAAAGCATTCCATTAGCCTTTTAGCCTTCCTGTTTTAGCATCTTCCACTCTTTGGAGGTGAAGACTTCTTTGTAAGTTCAAATTTCATCTATTTCTAGTTGTATTAGGTCACTGTGTCCTATCTTAGTGAATGTTCAGTGATCATCTTATAATTTTGTGGTAAGGTGTTTCCTAACTCATGTAAATGATTTTTTTTTGCTAATATTAAGAAATAATGGGTCTGTTCTAGGAAGCAGAATGCTAAATTTCAGCAGAATTGGTCTGAATTGTGCCTTCCACTATAGCCAGAATCTGAGAGGGACACAAAATAACCTAGCGAAACTTGATCCACAGAGCCAAGTGGAGGGCCTAGCATTATAGCAAGCCACTGCATAGATTGTTTCTTAGAGCAACAGAAGCAACCAAGTATAGGGCTCTAAATAGAACTGTGGAGCTCTAGCTGGTTTGGTCTGATTGGAAGTCAGAGACCGTTGGTTGGATTCTGGGCATCCTGGGCAGAAGTCACTGCCAATCCCTAAAGAAATGAGAGAATAATCTTGGCTTTGACCAAGACAAATGCCCAGGTTCAACCAGGGCAGCATTTTTATGGCTCTGCCTTCATGGCCTTAGGAAGTCGAAGTCCTTTTGAGTAGCTTCCTGAACAGATGAGGTATAGACCAGCGAGGGCAAATCAATGTCAGTTTTTGCATTGACTGATTTTATTGGCTGTCTGAATTGTTTTGAGAAGATTCTATGGCTTTGTCTAGGATCAGCAGGAAACAGAGCTGTGATCCATTAACAATGTCTATCGTGGGTGCAGAAGTGGGAGTGGATTGGTGTGCCAACTGTTTGTCATTCTTGGTATACACAAGGGATTGTGCTCAAAAATAGAATATTAAATCATCGCCCTGGGAAAAATATGTTACAAAGGGTACTGTGACCAGTGATTTTTCATAAAATTAGGATACTTGAGAGTAAAAGGGGTACTATTATCCAAGGACAACAGGAGCAAACAAGTACCTATGACACTTGGTTCGTTGCAGATAATCCTCAAATGGAAAGGTGCTCTGTGTGTCCTCACCCCGAGTTTCAGAGGCCACTTGGGCAAGGCTTTTCCACTGTGCTCTGCACTCTTTCCAGGGAACCCTTTGATTTCTTCCCAAAGAGGAGGAAAGATTTATTTCCTTACCCATGACTAGGTTCGTGGCAGGAGTCCCTGTAACGAAAGACAGATTAACAAGAGAAAAGCATACAGTTTTATTTCATATAAGTTTTGTAGGTCATGCACTGGGCGTGGTGGCTCATGCCTGTAATCTCAGCACTTTGGGAGGCTGAGGCGTTGGGGATCATGAGGTCAGGAGTTCGAGACCAGCCTGACCAACATAGTCAAACCCTGTCTCTACTGAAAATACAAAAATTAGCCAGGTGTGGTGGCGGATGCCTGTAATCCCAGCTACTCGGGAGGCTGAGGCAGGAGAATTGTTTGAACCCGGGAGGCAGAGGTTGCAGTGAGCCAAGATCGCACCATTGCATTCCAGCCTGGGCAACAGAGCAAGATTCCATCTCAAAATAAATAATTTTTTTTAAAGTTTTACAGGTCATGAGAGCCTTTGGAAATGAAGACCCAAAGAAATAGTAAACGTGTAAGTTTTTTGTGCTTGGCTTTCGTGAAGCATGGATAGTCATGGAGAAATAGAATTGGACAAAGGGGGTATGATCTAATGGTAGGAAATGGAGCGGAGGGAACCTAGCAAGGCCTATTTGTTCAGATTCTTCTCTGTGTCCCTGTGTCTTCAGTGACAGGATGCTCATTTCCTCTGAATGTAGGGACAGCAAGGAGAAGTTAAGAGTGGCCTCCCTGCTTCTGCTGTTTTTTCAGGTGACAAGGTGCTGTGTTTTGGGGTAATGTGTCCTGAACACCATCAGTCTCAACTCGCCAACCTGACAGCGAGTGACTCAAGCATCCACCTCCTTTTGTCCTCCATGCTTGTGTGAAGGAGTTCACAGTAAGAGTTCCATGACTTGGGGGCTCTGGCCAGCTTCCGGGGCATGTCCAACACTGACTTCTGCTCTGCCTGGTGGCAGAACCATCCAATCCTTGTACCATGCTCAAGGAGTTGTTTTCCAAATGCCCACGTCGCCTTCCCACTCCCTGTGGTGTGAATGGCTATGCCAATGGACCTCAGAGAGCTAGCCAATACCCCAGCCCCGTAATCCTGCCCCAGGAACCTGCCAGCCAGCATTCTCTACCACACGGCAGAGTGCTCAAGCATGGCCCATAGACCTGTTGACCGAGCATGAGAGTTGGGATTCCCAAGGTATGTGATTGTTTTTTCTCTGTTAAAACTCTGGATCTACTTGTATTCCCAAGAAGGTCCTCATTCCTTAGATTACCATGAAAAAGCTCAGGCTATGTGGGACTGAAGTCACAAATATAAAATGATGCCTATTTATATATGGTAAATGATACCATGGGTGGCTGGCCCTTGCCAGCAGAGGTACATTCTGGAAATGTCTAGTTGGCTGTCTTCGTGGTAAATGTGTTGGCCTTGCTCAGACAAACCACTCGAGAGTGCTAGCTCCATTTCTCAGACTGAGCAACAAGATATTTGATCAGACAAATAATGTCCTTGACCTACCACGACATATTCATTTTTTTGTTTTGCTGTTGTTGCGTCTATTTGCCAATAGGAGATGAGAGCGTTGGAGTCAGAAGACTTGGATTCTAGCCCTGACTTGCTCACAAATTATTTGTATGACTGTGGACATGTCATTTCCCCAGCCACTCCCCATTCTTCTTCTGTAAAGTGGCTAGGGGAACCAAATCAGTGGTCATCAAGCTGTTTCAGAGACAATATCCGCCTTTCAAAACATAGCACATAATTCCAACAGCCCAAACCCAAGCTGCTCTCATTGAACCTTCAGGCTCCTCTTCAGAGAAGGCAGGATGGGTCTTTCTGACGCCCCCAGCAGCAGAAGCTGTGGGGTTTCTCTCCTGCTGCCTGCCTTCTGGCCATCCTTCTGGGGAAGGCTGTTCCCTGCATGTAGGCATTCCTGGCAAGGGGTGGGTGGGAAAATTAAAAGGAGATGAAATTTAAATCTCTCCAGTTTGCTGCTTGTCAGCAGCTCTGATCACACGCTTGGTCGGGGTGGAGTTTGAAACCAAAGACTCAGAAAAGGTTTTAGGTTATCTGTGCATTGCAGTTCCAGGTGTGAGGTTATCTTTGCATTGCAATGACAGGTTTTAGGTTATCTGGGCATTGCAATTCCAGTGGGGCTGGGCTTGCTGCACCTGGGAGTGTGTGATGTGGGTGGATTGCCCTGTTCTGTGTCTCTGCCCAGCACTGGTCCTGCAGAGCACTGGTTCTTAGGCCTGGAGTAGCACTGGAATAACCCTGACCTTGGAGTTCTCCAGTCCCTTGTCAGCACTCACTAAAATTAGGAGCAGCCCTAAGCTAGCAAGATCAAAGAACTTCATTAACTCTCTATTTCTTAGAGGGGGCCTTAATTTGTATTCACTTCTTACATTTTGCAATACTATGAGGTAGGGCTTATTGTTTTAAAGTTGTTTCCCTGCTTATCTGTCTCCTGGTAGCATTGAACATGCCTTGAGAGGCAGGAAGGATATTTCACCTGTGCATCTTTTGCCCTAGATCAGTGACACAGCATAGGCCCACAGATACTTGTTTGTTTTCCATGACTTGTATAGGTGAGTGAATACGAAAATGAAGCTCAGAGGGGTTAAGTGATTAGCATGGCAGTAAATCTGGGGTAGACATCTGTCTCCATTGTGCCCAGCTGATTCAAGAGTGCAGAAGGTCACTGTGTGATTTTTTTTTTTTTTTTTGAGATGGAGTTTTGCTCATTCACCCAGGCTGCAGTGCAGTGGCATGATCTCGGCTCACTGCAACCTCAGCCTTCCAGGTTCAAGTGATTCTCCTGCCTCAGCTTCCCAAGTAGCTGGGATTACAGGCACCTGCCACCATGCCTGGCTAATTTTTGTATTTTTAGTAGAGACAGCGTTTCACCATGTTGGCCAGGCTGGTCTCGAACTCCTGACCTTGTGATCTGACTGCCTGGGCCTCCCAAAGTGCTGGGATTACAGGCATGAGCCTCCGCACCCGGTTGTGACAGTGTGATTGTAATGTCTTCACCTTCCTAGTGCTCAGCTGCACTCCATTATGCTCTTCCCAAGTGTCCCTGGGTTGCTCCACAGGCTTCTCCCATCCCACAGGACCACTCCTTCCCCCAGGTGAGCCGCGCATGGCTTTCCCTTCCCGGTGAGGCTCTCAGTGGGGATAAGGAGAAAGACAGTGTTCCTTAGAAAACTGGCATCCCGCTATGATGTTGTTTATCTTTGGGCTTGCAGGGTCCTCTGGACAGTGGCTCCGAAACCTGGGGCCATCCAGGACTGCAGAATCAGGATTTCTGGAGATGCAAATGATTTTTTAAACAATCAGCCCTTTGAAACCCACAGCAACTTATCCTGTCCTTCTTGTCCAACTTCATCATCATCTGCCAGGAATCCCCAGGAACTGACTTTAGGGTCACATGGGCCAGTTTGCCATCTCTAGCAGCTGCCATGCCAAATCCTACGCTTCCAGTCATGGCTTTTCTCCACTTGAGAAAGTCCTCACTCTTGTCTGACTTGATCTCCACCACCAGTGGCCTTTGGAGCCCAGCGTGCCCCCCCCAGCTCCCTCTTACCTGCTTCAGCTCCCCTGTACATCCTCCTTTCTGAGTTCTGCTAGCTCCTTTGGGCAGGGCCCTATGGATTAGCTCTTATTTCAGTCATGCAGTAAATAGTAAGCAGTTGTGATGTACCCAACACTCACCAGATGCAGGAATGCTACGGCGAACAAAACAAACAGGAACCCTGTCCTCATGGAGGTTGCATTCCAGTAGAGGAGACAAAGCGTGAACACAACGTGCAAGTGCATGTGTAATATGAGGGTCCACCAAGGATGGGTGCCGGGAGGGTGAGGAGCGGGGTCCTGAGGGGCGCCACTCCAGGGAGGATATTTGGGAAGGTCTGAGTGGAGATCCACGGATGGTTTCAGGCAGAGGGAACAGCAACTGCAAAGGGCCTGAGGCAGGGGCACTTTTCCTGTATTCAAGACAGAGCAAGGCGCCACTGTTCCTGGTGCATTCCCACCAGTGAAAGGGGCTGCCGGGCACTTGGCAGGCATTCAGTAAATACCTGATTGACTGTGGCTGGAGTGGAGCGAGTTGGGTGGGTTGTGGGGAAGAGGTAGTCAGGGGTAATGTTGTGCAGCACTTTGAGAGCCACAGTGAAGACTTCAGGTTTTGTGCTAGGTATGAAGGGATGCCATTTGGTGGTTTTGAGTAAGAGTGGCATAGGCCAGGCACGGCGGCTCACGCCTGTAATCCCAGCACTTTGGGAGGCCAAGGCAGGTGGATCACCTGAGGTCAGGAGTTTGAGACCAGCCTGGCCAACATGGTGAAACCCTGTCTCTACTAAAAATACAAAATTAGCCGGGCATGGTGGCGCACGCCTGTAGTCTCAGCTACTCGGAAGCTGAAGCAGGAGAATCGTTTGAACCTGGGAGGCGGAGGTGGCAGTGAGCCAAGATCACACCGTTGCACTCTGGCCTGGGCGACAAGAGTGAAACTACATCTCCAAAAAAAAAAAAAGAGAGTGGCATGATTAAATTGGCCGTTTCTCCAGTGTGGAGAATAGGCGACAGGAGTTAGAGCAGGAGCAAGGAGAACAGTTAAGAGGCCCTTGCAGGGGACCTTGCAATTAAGAGGTCTAGCTGGGAAATGATGGGGGCTTGTGCTTTGATGACAGCAATGAAGCCAATGAAAAGACTTTGGGCCCACGATGCATTTTGAAGGTGAGAGACTGGGTTTTGAGGATGGATAAGGTGGGGAGCCAAGTCTGAACTCTTAAGGCTTTTATATCAGGAATTGCGTGGAAAGATGATGGTAAGCCCATGTGTTTGCAAATTTCCTGCTTGTAAGTTTCCTTTGGATGAAAGCAGGATCCATGCCTCATAATGAGGCATACCACTAGCAGGGACCTGGGTCCCAGCTGGTGCTGCATTAAATACCAGAGACATGAGCAGCCAGGACTGTGGATCAGTAACACTGAGCCTGCCCCCAGTTCCTTGGCATCAGCATACTGGGAGAGGTGGTTTGGGTGCTCTTGAGGCATGAGATTTTTGTGAGGGTGGCCCTTCTGCATCACTCAGCTGTCATCAGGTAGTTAAGATGCCGCCTCTGCCTCTTTGAAGCTGGGCTGGGGGAGGAGGTGGGAACAGAATCCAGAAGTTCAACTGCCTAACTCCTCCCTTTCCAAGTTTAACCATCTTTGAGGGAGGATTTCTCACTGTTCCCTGCACCCCAATGCTTCTCTGCCTTTGTACATACTCTCCTCATTTTCTCTCGAGCAGATTTCTCTCTCTCTCTTTGTATTTTTTGTTCGTTTATTTTATTGTTTTGGTGTTTTTTTGTTTTTTTTTTGAGACAAGGTCTTGCTTTATCACTTAGTCTGGAGTGCAGTGGTGTAGTCATAGCTCACTTCAATCTCGACCTCCTGGACTCAAGTGATCCTCCTACCACAACCTCCCAAGTAGCCAGGAGTACAGGTGTGTGCCACCATGCCCGGCTAGTTTTTAAAATTTTTTTGTCGAGTCTGGGCATGGTGGCTCGTGCCTGTAATCCCAGCACTTTGGGAGGCCAGGGCAGGCGAATCACCTGAGGTCAAGAGTTCAAGACCAGGCTGGCCAACATGGTGAAACCCCGTCTCTACTAAAAATACAAAAATTAGCCAGGCATGGTGGTGGACACCTGTAGTCGCAGCTACTTGGGAGGCTGAGGCAGGAGAATCTCTTGAACCTGGGAGGCAGAGGCTTCAGTGAGCTGAGATCGTGCCACTGCACTCCAGCCTGGGCAACACAAGGACACTCTGTCTCAAAAATAAATAAATAAATAAATAAATAAAATAAGTTGTGTGTTTTTTTTTTCCCCAGAGATGGAGTCTCCTTATGTTGCTCAGGCTGGTCTTGAACTCCTGAGCTCAACTGATGCTCATACCTCAGCCTTCCAAAGTGCTGGGATTATAGGCATGAGCCACCATGCTTGTCCTTGAGCAGGTTTCTCTTGCTTTTCTTATTTACTTGTCAAGATATCACCCTTCTTTGAAGCCTGTTTCAAATACTATTTCTTAGATATGGTTTTTCCTGATGTCTCAGCCAGAATGTGGTTGCTCCCTCCTCTGAACCCCATAGTGGTTGGTGCCTTTCTTACGCCAACATCTTCTCAATGGTCATACCCAGTCTTCTGAGCTGAAATGCTCACAGTGGAAACCATGGACCTTAGTTAGCCTTGAACCCCTCCTCCAAGGCCAGCACAGCCTCTTGACCCCAGTAGGCACTTGATGATTATTATTTGAATTAAAATGGACTTTCCTTATGATTGGTATTTTCAGCAGCTGCTGTAGGACACTTGTCTCTGGAAGGAAATTTGGATTAGAAATCAAACAATTAAATGTCTATGAGGTATCAGGTAGATAACAAATAAATGAAGTGAGATAAATATAAGAAAAATTTTTATAGAGGTACCATTATAAGACAGATTTCACTTTCTTCATAACTCTCTTTAAGCAAAAGCACAAGACAAAAGCATACGTGCATGATAAGGGGCACGGATGCAGGTTTTCTATGCCAGGAGGCAATAGGGAGTGGTGGAGACTGGGGTAAATAAGAGAGCCTGTGCCCCATTCATTCATCTACAGTTGACAGCAGGGTGGATCACTTTAGGTCAGGAGTTCAAGACCAGCCTAGCCAACATAGGAAAACCCTGTCTCTAAAAATACAAAAATTAGCTGGGCATAGTGGCACGCATGTGTAGTCTCAGCTTCTCAGGAGGCTGAGGCACGAGAATTGCTTGAATCCCGGGAGGTGGAGGTTGCAGTGGGCTGAAATTGCACTACTGCACTCCAGCCTGGGCAACAGAGTGAGACACTGTCTCTAAATAAATAAATAAATAAATAAATAAATAAATAAAAAGTTGACAGCCAAGTTTGGCTCCAGATAACCCACAGTATCGCTGGATAATAGATTTTTCAAGAGAGGCTGCAAATTCAGACTTTTTGCATGGACAATCCTGATTTCTAGATGTTAGCAAGTGATTCTATTCTTTTTTTTTTCAGGCAGCATCATTGGGAGAGCCCTGTTACCAGTTTGGACCTCACGGAGGTGTTAGGCCTTCTCCTGCTGAGGAAAATGAATAAACTTATTTCAAAATCTCCAGGACATCTAGATGCTTCTCCTATAAGGAGGATGTCTGCATCTTGTTTTTATTCTCCAGCATTAGCATCCCATTGTTCTGCTTCCCTCTGAGTGAGAATCCCAGGGTTACTATCATTATTGTGGGCCCAAATCCCAGCTTCATATGGCATAAGTGCTTCTCTAGTTTGCCTTGAACTCTGTATCACAGGCTTTTTCTTTTCCTCCAGGAGTGATTTAAATGGAGGCTGCAGCCTTCTGTAAAGTATTATTGGGTTTAAATTGTAGGTTTAATAATAATGATGTTGGGCTTAACATGGTGCCTTGCAGCCTCTGCCTGCAGCCCTTGGCAACCAGTCACTCATTGATCCTCACACCCTCTTCAGAAGGGGACAGCTGCTAGGGACCTGTGCAGCCCCCACCCCATCCTGATATGGAACCACAGGGATGACAAATCAGATGCCCCCTGTAGCCATGGGCCATCGGAGGAGAGGGCGGATGATGGGCATCCCTTTGTGCCCCAGGCATGAAGAGTCTGAGGCTGAATTTTCGAGGCTCTCGGTTGTCTTTTTCCTCTCCTTCACCTTTGGGTCTCCCCACGGCTCATTAGGGATTCTATTGCAAAAGACGCAAGGAACTCAAATTCTATAATTTGGTTTCTGTGGAGAAGGTTTAATTAGGAGGGTGTATTAACTTAATTGGCTATCATCAGGCTTCCAGCTTCTTTCTGTATTTTAAGTAATTTTCTCTCCTTTTTTCTTATAGCCAGTAGAGCATGCCTTTAAAAGATTAAGTCTTTTCTTTGGTCTCCTTGAGTAAAAAGAGCTCTGGTTCAGAAGTCAGAGAGCCTGAATTTTGATTGCAACTCTTTCTGGAAAGATCTGTGTATACTTGGATCAGATACTCACTCACTTCTCCTGGCCTCATTTCCACACTGGCTAGATGAGTAGGTTAAATTACAGGACCACGAAAGTCCCTTCCGGTGCTTGCAATGCATAACCTAAGTGTTTCTGTGAAATGACATGAAATTCCTCCTAGAACAACATTGGTGTGTTTCAAAAGTCAATAAAAATACCAATTTACATATGTTATACAACAGACTAACTGAGGCTTGGACAAGTGAGGGCTTGTTCAGCGAAAACTCAGCATTGATGTTATAAAAAGCGCAGAGAAGGATGTTGATGTTGTGTGATGTGGGGCATCCTGCTTGAAAATTACAGGCAGCACAGGCAATGACAGGGAAGCAGCAACCCGTGGCCGACTGATGGCCGCCTTGTGTAGGTTTCCCAGGGTCCACCCTCTGGACAAACCGCAGATGTTCAGAACTCGTGGTCTGGTTCCCCACCGATGACAAACAGCTCCTTATTTGTGCTGGTTTCTGAGCTGCCTTTGCTTCGACCACTGTTTCTGGATGTTTTTTTGTTTTTGTTATGGATGAGAGCAAATTATAACATAGGAAGAATGGGTAGGGGTAAAAACGGAAACATTAAGCCTGAAGAGGTTTCTTTGGGCTTGGGAGTCAGCAATGGCCATTTTAACCGGCATTTTGGGGCGGGGGGCGGTGGTGCTTGCACAGTTTGAAGGTAGTCGGCGTAGGATATCCCATTTTGTACAAATGTCGCCTACAACAAAGCTAATCAGATGGCTGTATTCTGCTTCTCTCTCTCCTCGAATGAGTACACTTTGTTCCTGGAGGCTCCAACTCTACGCATCAGTAAATGTTAGCTATCTAGATCACTTAATTTTTTTTTTAGTCTTTAGGTGGTGTGTCTTTTTTTTTTTTTGCAGCTTTTGTTTTCTTAAACATCTTTAAAAAGGACTGAATCTAACATAAGTAATAGATTCATTGATAAGGGAAAACATGCCCCTCTTTTCCTGAAACAAAATTTGCTCATCTCTCTGTGAAATGGAATAAAAGCTTCTAAATGGCAGCTATTAACAGCTGATGAATGTGGCCTGGCTGGGCTATGTCATGAGCGCGCAGCACAGAGGAGGAGCGGGGCCAAGCAGCGGAGTAAAAGGCTATGTATTTACTGCTGTTAAGAGTTAGACATGGCCTTGGTAATAGACAACTGCCCTCATTGACTCCAACTCCTAGTGTTATTGGGTCTCGGTATTTGCTACAGAAAACTATGTCTTCAGATGTCTTTAAAAGGCTTGAAAATGTGCTGACCACTGATGTGTGAAGGGCTGCAATTTAGACCTCCAGAAATGCCCGGCCTGTAGAGGAATGGGACACTCGAAAGGTCAGTCATGATGAGGAAGGCAAGGACAGCACTCAGAAAGGATGGAACGGAGAAGCGCAGAAGCCCCAGCCCCTCCAGGACCCGGGGGTGCCTGTGCCTGCCTCCAGGTCATGCACTTACCTCCAACGTAAGAGATGCTTGAGATACAGCCTGGAGTGAAGGTGGCTTAGAAAACGTCAGACTTTTCCTAAAGGCCAGTGTGCACTCAGAGAAAGATCCAGAAGCTGTCTTCTCTCTGAGGATAAGGACCATTTCTAGTTTGTTCAGCACCACATTCCCAGCACTACCAATGCATACTATTATTATTCATTCATATTTGGTGAGTAATTAAAGGAAGGGATAGAGGAGCTTGGCAAGACCTCCCAGCAGCACTCATCAGCCATGTCCTTGGGCCCACAAGAAGTCCTGTGGCCACTGTGGGCCTGTGGCTAGGGGAGCTGTGGGGACACTCTAGTGCTTGGTGGATACCAGACCTCCTCTGGATACTCGGAGCAGAAAGAGAATGGATTATAGGATCCTGGGCACCCCACAGAGTGAACAGGGGGGTGAACATAGGAGCTGGGGAAAGGTGGTGGCAGTATGACAGCTGGGACCCTGGCAGAGATGGTCTAGGCGACACTGTGCTGGCTCAGTATCCATGGCCCTGCCAGGCACCACTGGACACCTGCACTGCCTTACATGTGGGGAAGGCCCAATTTCTTCTAAGTTGGCCCTGCTGGGCGCCAGGCAAAAGACACACATGCCCTAGGGCAGGCATTGGAAGAGACAGTGCTGTGAGGAATCCAGTTAATTAAGCAAATATGAATAAAGAAACAAAGTAAAAACACCACTATATACATTTTGGAATTTAATTTTGTGTCCACAGTTGGCCAGGGCCTGTAGTTACAGCATATTAAGAATATGTGGCTGGGTGGGGCGGTTCATGCCTGTAATCCCAGCACTTTGGGAGGATGCAGTGGGAGGATCACGTGAGGCCAGGAGTTTGAGACCAGTCTAAGAAACATGGCAAGACCCTGTCTCTACAAAACATTTTTAAAAATTAGCTGGGCATGGTGGTGCATGCCTATAATCCCAGCTACTCAGGAGGCCGAGACAGGATTGCTTGAGCCCAGGAGCTCCAGGCTGCAGTGAGCTATGACCACACTACTGCACTCCAAACTGGATGACAGATGAGTCCTCTTCTCATTTAAAACAACAAATAAAAGGCCAGGCACGGTGGCTCACGCCTGTAATCCCAGCACTTTGGGAGGCTGAGGCGAGCAGATCATGAGGTCAGGAGATCAAGACCATCCTGGCTAACACGGTGAAACCCTATCTCTAATAAAAATACAAAAAAATTAGCCAGGCGTGGTGGCGGGCACCTGTAGTCCCAGCTACTCAGGAGGCTGTGGCAGGAGAATAGTATAAACCTGAGAGGCGGAGCTTGCAGTGGAGCCGAGATTGCGCCACTGCACTCCAGCCTGGGCAACAGAGCAAGACTCTGCCTCAAAAAAAAAAAAAAAAAAAAAAAGAATATGTGAATGGAAGTGCTCAGTGGCTAGTGTGGCTAATTGGCTGAGGTGACGCCTGCTAATTGACTGAGGTGACGCTCCTGAATAGCTCAGCACATTTCTTAAAGAGTCTTAAGTGAAAGAGAATGGTCACAGGTCGTTTTGTTATGGGCTCAGGACAAGCCAAAACACTGGAGACACTTCCCCTGTCCAGGCTGTCATTTGCCACCTGTGAGGTCAACACCAACTCTGTCCCCTTCCCTCCCCGCAAAGCCGCCCATGCCAGCGGTGCTGGGCTGTTGTTTTTCTGCCATGAAGCTGCCCAGCCCAGCTTCATGCCCTATAAAGTGCTCTGGCTTCTGAGGGTGAATTAACTCTTGTTTTTATTGCACTGTTAATTCCAGCTCTTGTCTGTCTCCCTAATTCATTCCACATGTCTGGTCCCTTCTGCCCACAGCAGTCCCTGCCCAGGCCGGGGCTCATCTGTTTTGTACGTCTCGCCTGACAGGCGCTGGCAGCTCCATCCAAGAGCTCCCGGGGTTTTTCAGGTGCCTCTCTCAGGGCATGCCTCCTCCTGCTCTGGACCACACTGGATTCTAAACTTTTCAAGAGCCTGGACCTTAACTCATTTGTATTTTGTGTCTTCTCTGAGCCTGATACTTAGCAGGGGCTCAACAAATCTTGTTCAGTCCATGAGTGCTTCAAAGCACCTTGGAAGGCGTGCCCAGTGACTGCTGGAAAGAGCGCCAACGGCACTGGAGATGGAATTAGGGTTGGGCAGCCTTACAGGCCAGGGAGGTGCCTCCATGAAGGCCTCCCCAGAGCTCAGCAGACGCATGCGGGGTCTGGAAATGGACCACGAAGGAGCACGTCCAGGCCCTACCCTGGGGGGACAGAGAGCACATGTGGCGTGGGCGCAGGTTCTAGGCTGAAAGCACTAAGAGGGGAGGAGGGACATGACCGGCCGATGGGCCCCAGAAGATTCTACTCTCACGCTCGGGCCCTACACATGCCTGCCTGGTACAAGCCCTTAATCACGCATTACCTTCAAGCAGGAAGGGACTTAGAAATGCCTCTGATTTTGAGTTTCCCAAGATGTGTTCCTTGGAAGAGTCCTCCTCCCTCCCTTTCCTCCATCCTCGTCTTAACCTGGCCCCTTCTATCTTCATTCTCCAGAGTTTGAAGGGTGGAGAAAGCACCTCAGGTGGGTAGATGTGTCCATTTCAGAATCTACCCATTTCCTCCCAAAGTATGGAAAGTGTATGGCCTCTGCTTTGAAAGCAAAATGGTAGAGCAAAAAAAGTGTTAGAGAAAGCATCCTGCTGTTCCGCACCCGCCTCCGCACGCGCCCCTGGCTACACTGTGTTCCTGGTCCTGCTTGGCTGTGTTTCCCACTCCCTCCTCCTCTTCCACCTCCATTTCCAACAGGTCCTCACACTGGATGAGCCATTAGCTCTGCCCCAATTTTAACCCCACGAGCAAGACTCTTAGAACCCAGGAGTGGTGAGCTCCCCCACGCCAGCACTTCTCATCATCAGCCCCCACCTCCCCTTGCCGTGCCCACCCCCTCCTCCGCCTCCTCCCATTGTTGTTATTTCTGGGAGCCGGGGAGGAACAGCGTGAACTAGCTACTGCAGGATTGAAGTGTATTGTGACCACCCTGCTCAGAACCACAGAGTGTTTTTAAAAGGATGCATTTGAACAGCTGGTAGTGCACACACACCCAGCTCTTCGAGGCTTCAGCGGGAGTGAAATTTCCTAGTATGAAATTAAAAGATAAGTTCTTTATTCTTTCATCCTACATTTTGCTTTAGCCTGATTTGCTGACGCTGTAGTCAGAGGCCAACATGTGGCCCATGGAACGTTGTTAGGTGATTCTCCAAAAGTGGGAGGTGGGAATGGTTTGGGAAAACACAGATACACATACCTAAAACCCCCTTGCCAAGGGACTTCTCAGAATTCTTTTTTTTTTTTTTTTTTTTTTTTTTTTTTTTTTTTTTTGAGACTCACTCTATTGCCCAGGCTGGAGTGCAGTGGTATGATCTCAGCTCACTGCAACCTCCGCCTCCCAGGTTCAAACGATTCTCCTGCATCAGCCTCCTGAGTAGCTGGGACTACAGATGCATGCCACCACTCCTGGCCAATTTTTGTATTTTTAGTAGAGATGGGTTTCACCATGTTGGCCAGGCTGGTCTCAAACTCCTGACCTCAGGCGATCCTCTCGCCTCTGCCTCCCAAAGCGTTGGGATTACAGGCATGAGCCACTGCGCCTGGCCTCAGAACTCTTAATAGGATGTGTTTGGTAAGAGCAAAGACTGTGTCTTTTTCATTCATTCTGATGCCTTCAAATAAAAGATCATCAAAAATGAATACATGTATTATGAATTTCCAAAAGGAGATACGGTTTACACAGCATCTTCCAACCTCAGGACTCTGCATTTGCAGAGCAGCTCAGGGGTGCAGCTTCAGGTTCTGCTCCCGGTAAAGCAGATGGGAGGAGGAGTGGGGAGTGTTTGCTGGCACCTCTTTAAGGAAGCAGACCCAGAGTGGGAGGAGAGTTGTCCTTAATTAAGTGGCCATTGCGTTAGTAGCTCTTATGTTGAACTCAGGCACAATTGCATTAAAACGTATATTTACTGAGCATCTACAGGGCACTCAGCATGATTCTCAGGAAATGTGCTGACAGCATGCTAGGTGCTTGAACAACAACGAACCAAACACAGTTTCTGGCATGAAATAATTTCAGGAGTTGCATGAAACAAGCCTACAGGAATAATCAGAAAACAATTCAAGGCAGTATATAATGGTGAGCCTAGGCGTACAGTGCCAACAGTAAGCATCATGAACTATAAAAATAAGGAAGAAATTAGACATGCCTAGGTTATCATGGAGATCTTTGGGAGAAAGTGGGATTCGAGGTAGATTTCAAAGAATGGGATGGGTGTGGATTGTAGAGCAATAGGAAGGCAGCATCCTCAGGGACGGATCTTTATTTTGTCCACTCATGTATCCTAAGCACTTAGTGCCCAGCACAGAGTCACCGCAATAAATATTTGTTGAGTGAGAGGCCAGGCGTGGTGGCTTACACCTGTAATCCCAGCACTTTGAGAGGCCAAGTCGGGCAGATCACTTGAAACCAGGAGTTCAAGACCAGTCTAGCCAACATGGTGAAACCCCATCTCTACTACAAATAGAAAATTAGCCAGATGTGGTGGTGTATGCCTGTAATCCCAGCTACTTGGGAGGCTGAGGTGGGAGAATCGCTTGAGCCCACGAGGCAGAGGTTGCAGTGACCCAAGATCACACCATTGCACTCCAGCCTAGGCGACAAGAGCAAGACCCTGTCTCTAAATAAATAAATAAATAAATAATTTGTTGAGTGAAAGAGTAGAGGAGGGAGGAAGAGCATTCTAGAAGTCAACAGTCGGGCAGAAGCTCTAAGGTGGGAATGTGTTCACTCCGTGTGGGGAGGGGGACACAGTAGGGGTGGTGGTGACGGGAGTGGTGCTGTGTAAGAGGTGTAGGTTGGAAAAGTAGGGGTTGAATTGTAAAGAGTCTTGAATATCAGGATGGAAAATTCAAATGTGATGTTGTAGGTTCTTAATTTAGGGAGATAATACGGGAAAGCAACCACAATGAAAAGTCACCCAAATGGAAAAATAACAATGGCAGCAGCGTTTTAGACTGGAATATTAGTTTGGTGACTGATTGCAGGATGAGAGAAAGGGAAGAGCCAGATTCTTCCAAATGGGGTGGTAGCAGTGGGAGTAGAGAAATAAAAAGATATGTGAGAAATGTTCCAAAGCAAAGACATAGGGCTTGGGGGATAAAGGAAAAGGAGAAAGTTAAAAGTAAAGACGACACTAAGAATTTGAATAATTAGGAGAATGTTGGTATTCTCGGGGGAAAAAAATGAGAATGTATTATAGTCCAGTCTCACGTTGCTATGAGGAAATACCTAAGACTGGGTAATTTATAAAGAAAAGAGGGTTAGGCCGGGCGCAGTGGCTCACACCTATAACCCCAGCACTTTGGGAAGCCAAGGTGGGCAGATCACCTGAGATTGGAAGTTCAAGACCAGCCTGGCCAACGTGGTGAAACCCCATCTCTACTAAAAATACAAAAGTTAGCTGGGCATGGTAGTAGGTGCCTGTAATCCCAACTACTCGAGAGGCTGAGACAGGAGAATCGCTTGAACCCAGGAGGTGGAGGTTGCATTGAGCCAAGATCACACCACTGCACTCCAGCCTGGGTGACAGAACAAAACTATATCTCAAAAAAAAAGGGGGGGGGGCGGTTAATTGGCTCACGGTTCTGTAGGCTATACAGGAAGCATGATGCTAGCATCTGGGAGGGACCGCAGAAAACTTACAATCATGGCGGAGGGTGAAGAAGAAGCCAGCACCTCACATGGCTAACGCGGGAGGAAGGGTGGGGAAGGTGCCACACACTTTTAAACAACCAGATCTGGTGAGAACTCACTCTACAGTACCAAGGAGGAAATGGTGCTAAACCATTCTTGAGAACTCCACCGTCTTGGTCTAATCCCCTCCTACCAGGCTCCACCTCCAACAATGGGGATTATAACTCAACATGAGATTTGGGCTGGGACACAGATCCAAACCATATCATCAGTTTACCTTCCAAAAGGTCAGAAACCGCAGCTGAGATATGGGCACTTGTTTTTTTGTTTGTTTGTTTGTTTTTTGAGACCGAGTTTCACTCTTGTAGCCCAGGCTGGAGTGCAATGGCGTGATTTCAGCTCACTACAACCTCCGCCTCCTGGGTTCAAGCGATTCTCCTGCCTCAGCCTCCCAAGTAGCTGGGATTATAGGCATGAGCCACCACGCCTGGCTCCTATGGGCACTTATGCCAGCACAGGCCTTGCCTTGCCTTCAGTGTGACTGTTTGACACTTGAAGCAGTTCACAGCTGTGCATCAAGTTCGATGGAAGCCATGTGTCATGGCGGCTGTTGAGTACAGTGGGCTGAGTGCAATAATTGGCCATAAATCAAAGCTCATTAGATGGAACCATTAAGTAATCTCAGGACTGGGGAGGGAGGATATTGTAAATGGGGAGTTGGATTTGAGAGGTAATCCACTCTGCTGTCTCTACTGTCCTTCCCCTGTGGAGTGCTGCCTTCCGCTGTTTCAACTTGGCCTGACATTTATAGGCATTTTCGGCTCCCTCTTCTGTCGCCGACCCCTCCACCACACACTTCCCCTCAGCACTGAGCAAACTGGGAATCACTGGACTTGAAATCAAGGTGGAACTCAGTAGAGTGGTTAATTAAGAATGTGATTTTTTAAAGCACTTTAGGGAGTTATTAGAAATCGGAAATGCCTTTTTCGTTTGAGTAAGAGTTACTGGTTTGTGAGGGCAGTGACTGAGATGTCATTATCTGTGTTTTTGGAAGCTGCAGGGCTCTAAGTCTAGCCCTCAGGAGCTCTTAGCATCAGTGAACCTTGCCAGCATCAGCAGGCCCCCAGCTCCTGCCCACAGAGCACCTCCCTGCCAGGGGCCACAGTCCCCGGGCCCTCTGGTATCAGGCGGTCAGGATGACAGTATCCTAAGAAAACCCTTGCCCCTAGCCAGTCCCCAGCATGCGGCACACTGCCTACTTCAGCCATGAGCCTCTGTCCTTGTGTGTGTGCAGTTTCTTGTTTAGAGCAGACCAAAAAGAAATAAAGAAACTCATGAACCTCAACAAAATAACCACCTACCGCAAGGACAGATGATGTTTACGAGCCACAGTGGAAGGAAGGACACTTTGGCAAATTCATCACCGGAATTTGAATGATGCATATGTGTTCTTACATATAATTTGAAGTTGAGAACATGGAACATTTGAGAAGAAGAGACTGAGAGGTTGTGACGTCATCAAGAAAGCAGAAGAGGTAGCCCCAGACCCTCCTTCCTGGCATGGAAACAGTGACTCAGCACCATGCAGACCAGTTCTCTTTGTGAAAAATCCAGAAACCAGAGGCTCCTATACCTCAGGTGAGCGCTTCACCAGCCTCATCAAAGCTGGTCATCTGACATCAAGCTGGAAATGGCCAACTGCAAGCAGTCTTCAAAGGATCTGAAAATACAGAGAATTTGAAAGTAAAGGAGAGGAGGCAGCCCACTGATTTAAAAAAAAAAAAAAAAAAAAGTCATAGCATAGACTTTTAATCTCTGAGAGTAGTGAGCTCGGGCTGTGACTTGACTGAAGGCACCAAAACAGCTAAGCCCAGAAGGTTGTTTATTATATAAGAGTGGGATGGTCTGGCTGTGGAATTCCTCCGGAAGACAAGCTGCAGACCTGCAGGAGAGGGCACCTGCTGCCCATCACGGATGTCCACCCACTCCTGGCTCGGGAGGAACTCGTGGACTCAGGGAACCTGACGCTTTTACACACTTCCATCCACACTCATTCCCTTCATGGAATCAGCCCATCATTTCTCATGATAAAGTGAAGCATGATTCTGACCCCTCAAAGTAAAGGAGATGGAATTTTCCTTCCTTCAGATGTGAAAACAATTTGGAAGCTCCAGATGATAGTTTTTCTAGAAGGATTCAGAGTGCTAATTTCCTGTTTTCGTC
This sequence comes from Symphalangus syndactylus, assembly GCF_028878055.3. Taxonomy (NCBI): domain Eukaryota; kingdom Metazoa; phylum Chordata; class Mammalia; order Primates; family Hylobatidae; genus Symphalangus; species Symphalangus syndactylus. The sequence goes on along the minus strand of NC_072438.2, from coordinate 72,563,586 downwards.
CCTCACCCCCCTTCATCTTTACTTTTCCTCTCAAACCTTCAGGTCTCAGGGATAGAAAATAAACCCTTAGAGGATTTGCCTCTAGATCAGATGTCCAAAAACTCTCCTGGAACTTCTGGAATATTTGCCTCTAAGAAGGAGGGCAACCTCAAGTCAAAGCCCCTCCTGCCCTCCTGTACACATTAAAGATTTGAACAACAAACAAAACTTTCTTCATCTTCTTTAGGAGCGTTCGGGAAATCTGATGGCAGATAGGACTTTTGTTTCCTCTTCTAGAAATTCTCTCCTCCCTGAAAAAAAAAGTTTTCCCATGTCAATATTTTCCAATTTCCACTTCATGCTGTCTCAGACTCATGTTCTGGGTCTTCCTCCTCTTCCCATTTTTCATCATGTGTTCCTTTGGCAAATGCCCCGATGCCCAGTTTTCCTGAATCGCCTTGGCAAGGTTGTTACCATTGCTTCAGAATTGCCCAAAGGGGCCAGGCACAGTGACTCACACCTGTTATCCCAGCACTTTGGGAGGCCGAGGTAGGCGGATCATTTGAGGTCAAGAGTTCGAGACCAGCCTGGCCAACACGGAAAAACCCTGTATCTACTAAAAATACAAAAACTATCTGGGCGTGGTGGTGCATGCTTGTAATCCCAGCTACTCGGGAGGCTAAGGCATGAGAGTTGCTTGAACCCGGGAGGTGGAGTTTGCAGTGAGCCAAGATCGCGCTACTGCACTCCAGCCTGGGCCACAGAGCAAGACTGTGTCTCAAGAAAAAAAAAGAATTACCCAAAGGAAGAGGACAGAGACTGAATTGGGCTTCTCAGGCCCATTGATGATGGCACTCTCTCCTAGAGCCCCCTCTCCAGTTATAACCCAGACCTCATCTACTGCCACATCAGAGGACCACTGGCATTCCTTCAACACCATTGCTAATGGTAACCAGATTGTCAGAGCTCTGGAGAGGAAACTACATGTACTCCTCGCTGGAGGATGCTCTTCCTCCCTCCCAGAACATCGGTGGCCACACTTCCCTCTAGTTTGCAGCCTCAACCTTCAACTTGAAGCCCAAAATCTACCATTGGGAAAGGACTGCTTATTGTTTTAAGTGGAGGATTTTGAAGATGGTAATCTAACTTCTAATGAAGATAAAAATCAATTTCCTGCCCGCCCCTGTTCTCTCATTCTTTCTGTCTTCCTCCGGCTCTATTCTCTGAAAAATGCAGCTCCGGAAAATGTGGCTCTGGGGAATAATGGAAGTGAGAAAGCTGTGTAGCCTGAGCTGAAAAGCAATTAGTTGTCCCCAAGCCATCTCCAAACTAGCAGAGGCGCATCCCTGAGGCCGGAAGACATCACCGTGATTTAGTTCTGTGTTGGTCGGTTTGCTGACAGCATGCTGTGTGTCCTGGGGCCCCATGAAAAGTGGTCACCACTTCCCTAGCTGGACAGGACCTTTGCAGGGCCCCAAGAGTCGATGGGCAAGAAAGAAGACCAAGGTAGACAAATCTTTGAATATGTAGCTAGTCGTGAGCTGTTGCTTAGATTTTAAAATGGTAAATTAAGATTCTGAGACCAGGTGTGGTGGCTCATGCCTGTAATCCTAGCACTTTGGGAGACAGGCAGGTGGATCACTTGAACCCAAGAGTTCAAGACCAGCCTGGGCAATGCGGCAAAACCCTATCTACAAAAAAATACAAAAATTAGCTGGGCATGGTGGTGCACGCCTGTAGTCCCAGCTACTCTGGGGGCTGGGGTGGAAGAATTACCTGAGCCCAGGAAGCTGAGGCTGCAGTGAGCAGTGATCAGGGCATTGCACTCCAGCTTAGGCAACAGAGTGAGACCCTGTCTCAAAACAAACAAACAAACAAAAATTCTGCCTGATTGGTTTTTGCTGGGCACTGCTTTATGTGTGGAAAAAACAAACAAAAATATTCCCTTTATAGTATTGTTTTTCTACAATGTGAAACTCGGATGTCCATATTTGAAGATGCTAATATAAAAAAAGAAGTCCATGGTCAAATAAATTTCTTTTTTATTATTGTATTCATTTTATTTTATTTTATTTTTTGAGATGGTGTCTCACTCTGTCACCCAGGCTGGAGTGCAGTGGTGCAATCATGGCTCACTACAACCTCGACCTCTACAGCCTCAGATGATCCTCCCACCTCAGCCCTATCATCCCCGAGTAGGTGGGACTACAAGTGTATGCCACCATCCCTGGATAATTTTTTTGAATTTTTAGTAGAGACAGGGTTTCACCATGTTGCCTAGGCTGGCCTCCAACTCTTGGGCTTAAGAGAACTCTCCGCCTCGGCCTCCCAAAGTGCTGGGATTACAGGTGTGTGCCACAGCACCCAACCTACATAAGATTCATAAGTTCTTTTTTAAGCCTTAAACAGCATTTTTTTTTTTTTTTTTGAGACAGAGTTTCGCTCTTGTCTCTCAGGCTGGAGTGCAATGGTGCATCTCAGCTCACTGCAACCTCTGCCTCCTGGCTTCAAGTGATTCTCCTGCCTCAGCCTCCTGAGTAGCTGCAATTAAAGGTGCCCACCACCACACCCAGCTAATTTTTATATTTTTAGTAGAGACTGGGTTTCATCATGTTGGGCAGGCTGGTCTCCAACTCCTGACCTCAGGTGATCTGCCTGCCTGCCTCCCAAAGTGCTGGGGATTACAGGTGTGAGCCACTGCACCCAGCCTTTTTTTTTTTTTTTGAGACGGAGTCTCACTGTGTCTCACTGGAGGCTGGAGTGCACTGGCGAGATCTTGGCTCTCCGCAACCTCTGCCCCTTGGGTTCAAGCAATTCTCCTGCCGTAGCCTCCCGAGTAGCTGGGATTACAGGTGCCCGCCACCGTGCCCAGCTAATTTTTGTATTTTTTGTAGAGACAGGGTTTCACCCTGTTGGCCAGGCTGGGCTCCAACTCCTGACTTCAAGTGATCCTCCCACCTCGGCCTCCCAAAGTGCTGGGATTACAGGCGTGAGCCACCACGCCCAGCCCCTTAAACAGCTTTTAACCATACAGGACTTCTCAGAGACTTCAACAGGAATGATGCCTTGAAGAAGACCATGTGATAGATGGCAGTTCTCAGATGTGTCTGCCAATGGTCACCCTTTTCAGGAAGGCAGCTCTTGGAACTGTTTTTCGGTATCACATGTTTTGCTGCTGTATACCTGTTCCTCATTTCCAAGACCTTCTTTATTCTGTTGATGTTTCAAACCAGATGACTCATACTTTATAGTCATTTCTCCTTTACATGATGATTTTTGAGGTAATTGACCCATTTTTCACCACATTTTATAAAAGATCAGTCCGTCAACTTAACGTAAGATGGAGACTATTTAAAGTTTTCAGATGGGCCATCTCTTCTGCAATATTGATGGGGCCTGGAGACTTGAAGCAATTGTCCAGGCCCCTCAGTTTCCATGCGTGGCCTCCTTTGAGCCTGAGCACAAGGTTCCTGGCCTGTCCCTAGTCTCTCCTTGATCCATACTTCTTAAAAGGATTTATTCAGGCCTCTTCTGCCAACTGCTATTTAGTCATTTTCACTTTGCCCAATTTTGAATTGGCCTATTCCTTGCCAAATATTTTTTTGGTAACATACTTGAAAGCAAAGTGATAAATTGGGAACAACCAGATCATTCCTTTGGAACAGTGTCTTTTTCACCAGCCAGGCTTTCCACCTGTGAGGTCAGCTCTTCCTTCCAGGATTGTCACCACAGCTAGAGGCTTGGCCCAGCCAATGGCAAGAGGATGAGAGGCGCCAACTGCACAGAACTGGAACCTGGAGTTAGGTCTCTCCAATGAGGTGGGGTAGGCAAAGTCTCATGTCAAAGAGGTTTAGCAACAGCACACTGTGGTTGAGGCAAACAGTTGGCACCAGAGTCTCCAAAGGCTGGGAACTCCATGAAAGGCAGGCGAGCAGGCAGCTTGCAACACACTCCAGCCATCAGCCCAAGGGACAGGGCGATATTCTGGATGCTGCGATGGGAACTAGAGATAGATGAGGCTTCAGGGATTAGAACTGAGACACAAGGCTGGGCTCAGTGGCTCATGTCTGTAATCCCAGCACTTTGGGAGCCTGAGGCGGGCGGATCACAAGGTCAGGAGTTTGAGACCAGCCTGGCCAACATAATGAAACCCCGTCTCTACTAAAAATACAAAAAAAATTAGCTGGGCATGGTGGCATGTGCCTGTAGTCCCAGCTACTTGGGAGGCTGGGGCAAGAGAATCGCTTGAACCCAGGAGGCGGAGGTTGCAGTGAGCCGAGATTATGCCACTGCAGTCCAGCCTGGGCAACAGAGCAAGACTCTGTCTCAAAAAAAAAAAAAAAAAAAGCTGAGACACAAGATCAGGACTTAAGCAGTGATGAGGCTGAACTGATGCCTAGTCGAAGGGTATGACACTGAGCAGCTCTTCAGTCATGCCTGCCTCATATCATGATTGCACCAGAGATTTCTAGTGGCACTGAGCAGGGACAGTGGTGGAGGGGTAAGGGGATCACATGTAGGAAGAAGGAGGGGCAGAGGCTGAGAACCAATAGCGCTCCAACTTCTCTATGGTAATACTGGGAATCCTTGTCTTTCTCATCACCCTCACAAATTCCCTGAAGGTGGGGACAATGTCTGTTTCCATCACCTTCATGTTGCCCGTGCTGCCCCCAGGTGTCAGTAAATTCTTCCAGAATGAATGAGTGAATGAACTGAATTACTCCACAGCAGTGGGGATGGAATTTGGTTTGCTGGGAAGACAATGCTCAGGACACTGGAGATCCACATCCCTGCATTGTTGAGGGCAGATGCAGCTGGAGAGCCCCATTGGGACACAGTGATTTTTCCAGACTTGGAAAGCCGTGTGGCTTGTGTGTAGGTCTGTACTGACCAGACAGCCCAAAGGTGGCATGAAGCCGAGCAAACCTGGATCAAAGCAAATGCAGTTGGATCCCAAGGCTGCAAGTCTGTTTCTGTTTTGAACAATTGTCTGGTAAACATTTAGCAGGACCTGTTTCACCTCACTGAGGATAAAAGAGCTTTGGCTCAAAATCCTAGTGCCAGAATTTCTGGCCAGCAGGGACATTTCTAAAGTCACCAAGCAAATGTTTCCCAATTACGAATTGTAATTTGGAATTTCAATGTCGGGAAAAGGACAGCAGATCAGACGTTTAAAAAATGCACAGCCTCCAAGGTAAAAATAGTGGAGGAAAGTCAAGACCAGCTGAGTTTTGACTAAAAGAGCTAGGTTTCCTCCTAAGCTAGGTGCTTGGCTTTTATTTTTAAATTGTTTCTCCTGATACTTTGAAATGCTGTTGTGTTCTGAGTCACTGAAGAGTTGGAAGAAGTCAATTAATTTTTAATGCAAAATGCAGAATTTGGAAGTGCCTGAGTGGGTTTTGGAGGGTGGCAGGATTCCAGGCCGAGGCCACAGAGCCTGGAGTCTGGAGTTATAGGACTTGGGTTGCGGTGAGGAACTTCAGAGTCACTTAGCTCATCAACACTATCTTGATGGTATTCTTGTTGATGAAAACTCTCAGACTAAATGCTAATGACTTTCAAGAGGCGGAATCTGGATTTTGTTATTGTTTTGTTTTGTTTTTTCTTGTGCTAGGTCAAAGTGTCTTATGAGTCCCCAAGTGAAGTCTTTGTAACTCATCTGTCCTTGTTGGTCATCTCACCAAGACTTAGATTCTCTGGCAGCCTGAGGCAGACTCTTCTTTTCCGAAAGATTTTTGAAAAGCGTGTCACTGGAAATATTAGTCAGGCTGAAGAAAAAGCTTTGTGGGTTCTGCATAATCACAAAGAAGGGGAAAGTAGGTCACATTTGGGGCTTGTTCTGTTTGTGGAGGAAAAATAAAAGAGGATGAAGAAAATGTCAGATAATTTAGTTCTACCACAGCTTCTTAAGCCAAACCGATGGTGTCAGAGGCTTGAGATCTGACACCATCCTCACACACTCAGGTCTCCCACAGGTTTAAAGAAAATCTCCCAGAGCTGGGCTCAGAGACACTGCCAGACAACGGGAACTGACGGAACCAATTGAACAGGATTCCCCATATGTACTTCAGAGAGAATTCATTTGCAGCTGACTGGTAGGCTTTTGGATTGGAAGAGAGTGTTTGGAGGGCTTGTCTGGGGTTGCAGAATTCATCCTGAGTAGCTGCCATCCCAGGTAACCCTGAGTCACCCCCAGTTTCCAGTTCATTGGCTGCCATTGGCTGTCAGTGGGGTCAGGAATTATTAACAGGACCACAATACACCGGGGACCCAGAGTATGTTCTAATTCCATTGGTCTTTAGGGTTGTGAGATTTCTTGGTCCAGGCCAGATTCCTGGAAGGAGATGCTACTAGCGAGCTGTGGCCACCCCAGAATAGCCTGATGTAAATGAAAGCCAGCGTCTGGGAGAGCTGTACACACTGGGGTTCAGAGGGGTGCTTTATGTGCAAAGCACCAAACCAGGGCAGTTTCTCTGCTGTGGCTCCAGCTCTCTTAGAGTCTCAAACGTAGAAAAAAAAAAAAATCAAGATGCCATAAATGGGCTCAGCTCTAGGTCTTATCTTCTGTCTTTTCACTATTTTTCCCTTCTATTTTTCAATTAAGTGCCCCTCAGGTTTTGCAGGAGTTGTAGTCTTGAAAATGTGTGTGCTTTTTTTTGCTAAATAAGCATGTATGGTCGAATCATTAGGGAAGCTTGCTGTTTATGGAAACACTACCGTGATGCAACTTACGAAGGGAAAATCCTTTGGATGTGCAAATAAGCGTGATTTAATGAAACTGCCCCAGGATGAGCTTAGAGTCTAATGTATTTGCTGTTTATAAATTGGGAACCTCTGTGACAACAGATATAGTTCTGCTACTTTATATTTGACAAAACCGTAAATCAAGAGTGATACAGGGACTGTCTGTGACTATTTTAATATTCATGTAACTATTCAGAGCTAGGGGAGATCTCAGTCTGTGTGGATGTTGCAGTATGTTTTGGTATTTATCTTGTGCATAGCTACCTGTCATCCCTAAGCTTATCATCAGCACCATTGGTAACACTGAGTCAGTGCGTACTATGCATGGGGCCCTGGGTTTATTAAAGTCTATTACATCCTGGGCTGATGGGAGTGTTTTCGAAGTTTTCAAGGCCACCAAGAGCTATGTAGATTTGCACTGTGTGTGCATTGTGTAGATTTGAGTGGTTGGGGGAGCCAGAGGATATGGAGTTCAGATGAGGTCTGGCAGGTCTGCTGTTGGATTGTTGGATCGGCCAGGGGAGGTCTAAGTCAAAAAGGAGGCCAGTGTAGGTACTGGAGCCCAGACCCAAACTGAAAACAATCACTTCCTCATCAGCAACAACAAGAACAGTGTGATAGACCAGAAAGACAGGAAGATTGCATGAGGCCAAGGTTAACTGCCTGGCAAGTTAAAGGACGGTTGATGCAAGAGTGATTGGGTGTACTTAGTGGGCAGGCCTGGCTCCTTCACTCACTGCCTGGGTGACTTTTCCCTTCTTAGGCCTCAATTTTTTTAACCTATTAAATGAGATAATTATTAGATTAGATGAGAGATTTTCAAATATACTACTTTTTAGGCACTGGAACCCTTTCTTAAACTAAGATTTTTGATGTGGAATCCCAATGTGTAGATCAATGAAGGTGGAGATGCCCCATCTTGTTGGTGTGGGGGTGGGGAGAGGAGCAGGATTGGGCATGATGGATATAGTGAGTTCTAAATTTCTCTTCAAAGAATCGGTATGTCAGAATGTTCAGTTCTTTGTCCTCCATTTTAAAGTTTAACTTCCTCGTAGTTTCAGTAAACAACCTTTTCCACCAGTTTTAATCAGTAGTTCACATCTGTTCCTCGGGTCACCAGCTCCGTCCTAACTCATCCTGGTCACCTGCCGTGACCTAAGTCACCTTTAGTTACCTGTTCTATAACTGTCTTTCCTGCCAAACTGCTCACCCCGCCACTCTGGGTCATACCCCTGCTCTCTTTAAAATAGCCAGTCAGAATTAGCTTAGACGGTGTGGTCCAACCCTAGCCAATAGGAAAACAACACAGCAGTAGGGGCTACCTGCATCAGGAATAAGAACCCCTTCCCCTCCGTTGTTCAGGTGTGCTCTTGCCATTGCCCCATCCACGAGTCGCACCCTTCTATGGAAGTAAAATTGCCTTCCTGAGAAAATTGTTTGAGTGCTAGTTATTCTTTTTGGCACCAAGGAACAAGCATTTGTTTCTAACTGGCACCTCAGCTCCAACCACTTGGCCCCTGTCTTACGGATCTAGATGGTTCCTTGACCTTCCAGACACAACATTAGAATACACTAGATTGAATAAATTTTAAATTTCTATCTTAAAAGTTTGGTCAACAAGACTTTGGAATCAGTGCTGCCTTTTTTTTTCATGGTTTCCTAGACATTTGTGCCTGGAGGGCACCTCCTGTTTTTAGAAGAATTACATCTGCACAGAATCAGGCCTCTCCATCAATCGCAGACCAACTGGAAGTTTCTGCAGGCCAACTGAGTAACTGGAGCAAGGAGACTATTGATTGAAGCTGGACTATTGTATGGACACACGTGTTGTTCACTGTCTGCTTGAGAAGGTTCCATGGAGTGTCAGAAAGCCCCTCCTGTCCCGGCTTTCTCATGTTCATGTGAGACAGAGGACTTTGGAGGCAACATGAAGTTCTTGAGAGTCACAGTCTATGGGATTAGGAAGTGAAAGCCATTGAGAAGCAACATGTCTGTAACACCAACATTCACCCGACAGTCAAAAGTTGTTAGTACAAGGATCATGTAGGAAGTAGGAAAAAACAAGATGGAATTTTACTTAGTTTCCTGCAGAGACCATAAACTGGTTCCAAAACCAAGTCAATGTGGGGCTAGTAGCCCCTTTCCTTTACTCAAAAAAGCTTCTAGACTTATTTAATCATGAGACAATGGGAGCTCAAGTTTCAGATTCTAACTATTCAGCAAGAAATTTGGGGTCTTATGATGTATTCAATATAGTCTAGTGAAAGGCAGACACGGTGGCTCATGCCTGTAATCCCAGCCCTTTGGGAGGCCAAGGCCGGTGGATCACTTGAGATCAGGAGCCCGAGACCAGCCTGGCCAACATGGCAAAACCCTGTCTCTACTAAAAATACAAAAAAAAAAAAAAAAAAAAAAAAATTAGTCAAGCATGGTGGCGCATGTCTGTAGTCCCAGCTACTTGGTGGCTGAGGCAGGAGAATCGCTTGAACCCCGGAGGCAGAGGTTCCAGTGAACCAAGGCCACGCCACAGCACTGCAGCCTAGGTGATAGAGCAAGACTCTGTCTCAAAAAAATATTTATATAGATATATCAATTTTTCTACCTGGAAAGAGAGAGAGAGACAGAGAGAGGGAGATAGTCTAGTGGAAAAAAACCCTGAAATTCAGTATTAATACCTGGATTATTGTCCCAGCTCAGCTCCTGGCTGTGTGACTTTGGACAAGTCACTTGGGCTCTCTGGGCCTGTGTTTACATATTTGTTAAATTGGGAGAGCACCCAACCATGGCAAGGATACAATGAGATCATAGATGTAAGAGTGTTGAGAGTGATCTACCCGCTCTACAGACATCAGGAATAGCTAGCATGCAGCTGGTGAAAGCTGATGTCGACACCTAGAGGAATGGTGTTCCAGCCACAGAGTCCCAGGGTGACCTGGGCAGTGACTCCTGTTCTTCCCAGCTGTTCATTTGCTAAATCACCAATAACAGCTTTATGCCTAGAGCAGAGGTCCAGAAGCCAGCTCACCCCAGCCCTAAGCCTGGTGTGGGCTGAGCTGGGGATGCGTCTTCCTGGAGCCTGGCATCTGCTTACCCGTTCTTATTTCCTGGAGTTCCACTTCACCTGGGGGTAGGTGGGTAGTTCAGATTTGAGCACCACCCTACACAGAGGGTAAAAACCTGGGAGGCCAGGGCAGGAGTAGATTAAAGAAAAGGAAGAAGAGGAAAGGTATGAACCAGAGCTCAGAAGGGAAAGAAACTGCCCCCTTTACCAAAAAGTTTATCATTGTGCAGGGAATACAGGTTCACTGTAGAAAAAAGAAAACAAGTCAAAGAAGATAAAAACTACTTGTTAGTGGCCAGGTGCAGTGGCTCATACCTGTAATCACAGCACTTTGGGAGACTGAGGCAGGCGGATCACATGAGGTCAGGAGTTCGAGACCAGTCTGACCAACATGGTGAAACCCCACCTCGATTAAAAATACAAAAAAATTAGCTGGGCGTGGTGGCGCACGCCTGTAATCCCAGCTATTTGGGAGGCTGAGGTAGGAGAATCGCTTGAACCTGGGAGGCAGAGGTTGCAGTGAGCCAAGATCACACCACCATTGCACTCCAGCCTGTGAAACAAGAGCAAAACTCCATCTCAAAAAAAAAAAACAAAAACCAGAAAACTACTTGTTAGTCTCACCACCCAGAATGAAAACAGTTAGTGTTTTAATGTTTTAGTTACTTTACTTCCTGACTTTTTACACATACACCAATGTGTATATAAATAGAACTTTAAAAATGGAAAGGGATCATACTCCTTAGTGTGCTGTTAAATGTTTAACAAATGGCTGGCAGGGAGGGGCTATCCTGATTTGTAGCATTTGCCAATTTCTATGGTGTAAACACTCCCACCATGGCTGGTTTCAAAGTATCAACATGATGTCAACCAGCTTGCAAACTTCCTGAAATTTTAACAATCAGCTCTTGGGAAACAGTGAGAGCCAACTCCACCACGCTGCCAACTACATTTTGTTTTCTAATTAGCCTTTCTTTCTCATGCTATAGTACACACGTCTTCATGCCTAAACTTTTCGAAAGTTGTCTTTCTCAAATTACTTATTTGAGTCAAAATTGTTTTCCTTTGGGAATCTGGAGCTGATTGTAAATACTCTCCTCTAGTTAGAATTTGCCTGTTTCTCATGTTCCATAGATCCTTGTCTGAGTGGGGAGTGGATCCACACTTTTTATTAGGTGGCTGGAATGGAGACGTAATTGAAGAAAAAAAAAAAGATTAGTGTGATGCTGCAAAAGCATGTGGCGGCTTGGCAGTTCATTATCTGAGGACGGATTTGACGTAATAGAGACAATTTTCTCCTTTGCAGCTCCTTCTCCTCGGCCCAGCCAGCTCAGTTCTATACTTGTCACTCATTTCCCTTGGCTTTTCTGATGGAAATTGGCCCCTACTCCAGTCTGCCTGATGAGAGTAGGGCTGCAACTGTTTGGCCCAAGTCAAACCTCATAATCAGATCCATGTTTTCCTTGTTGAATGGGAGCTTTGGGAAATTGGAAGGGGAAGAGGGAGTGGAGAGCTGCACTCACAGAGCTGGGGTGTGTGTGTGTGTGTGTGTGTGTGTGTAGTCATCTCCCACTTGGCTCCAGGGTAACGCGTTGGCCTTCCAGTGCTGGTGGACTGTTAGATCTGTGCCGAGAGCCTAGTAGGTGGAAAAACTTGGTGCCAAAGGTCTCCCACTCTGGGCTTTTAATTGCTTTCAAAGAGGCTGAGCTTTGTGAGCTTCTGGTAATAAACCTGGCTCTCCCAGGCCCTGTGGATTTAGATGGGGAGTTTTGGACTAAGGCTTCATGAGTGTGGCCAGCATGCATTAGGTGGACATGGGGGAGGGGCAGTCCACTGTCACAGTAAGAAGGAAAGCCTTGGCCATTCCCACTAGGTCTGAAGCTAGCCAATGGAACAGAGAAAGGCAAGAAGTCTGGTTTAGAGCCCTGACAAGGTGCCAAACTCAGATTCCTGGAGTGTAAGAGGCAAAGGACAAGGCCTGTGTGAATAAGGGGCCTTTATTGGTGGAACCCCTGGGTCTCTCCAGTTCCCTAGGTCATCTTGGACTCCTCCTCTTCTCTATCCCCTTCCCCACTAACCTCATTCCAAGTGGTCACCAAGACTAGTTAACTGTGCCTCTGAAATTTTCCAAGATGCCAGCCCCTTCCCCCACCATCCCATTGCCACTCCCCTATCCAGGCAGTCACTGGATCCCATCTGAGCTATGAGGAACAGTCCTCCAACTGCCTCCCTGCTGTGTGGTCTCACTCAGTGCACAGACATCCTATCGGGTCCCTACCCTACTCCCCATACATTGCGTTTTTATTTTATTTATTTATTTATTTATTTTTAGTGGAGACAGCGTTTCACTGTGTTGGCCAGGCTGGTCTTAAACTCCTGACCTCATGATGTGCCTGCTTCGTCTTCCCAAAGTGCTGAGATTACAGGCATGAACCACCGCGCCTGGCCTTATTTTTTATTTTATTTATTTATTTATTTATTTATTTATTTATTTATTTATTTATTTTGAGATGGAGTCTTGCTGTGTCGCCTAGGCTGGAGTGCAGTAGTGCAGTCTTGGCTCACTGCAACCTCCACCTCCTAAGTTCAAGCTATTCTTCTGCCTTAGTTTCCCGAGTAGCTGGGACTGCAGGTGCACGCCACCCTGCCTGGTTAATTTGTTTTTTTGTATTCTTGGTAGAGACAGGGTTTCACCATGTTGGCCAGGCTGGTCTTGAACCCCTGGTCTCAGGTGATCTGCCTGCCTTGGCCTCCCAAAGTGCTAGTGAGAGGTGACAATGTGCTGGCAGCCCTCGCTCGCTCTCAGCACCTCCTCGGCCTGGGCATCCGCTCTGGCCACACTTGAGGAGCCCTTCAGCCTGCCGCTGCACTGTGGGAGCCCCTCTCTGGGCTGGCCGAGGCTGGAGCAGGCTCCCTCTGCTTGCTGGGAGGTGTGGAGGGAGAGGTGCGGGCAGGAACCGGGGCTGCACAGGGTACTCATGGGCCAGCGCAAGTTCCGGGTGGGCACGGGCTCGGCGGCCCCGCACTCGGAGTGGCCAGCCAGCCCCGGGCAGTGAGGGGCTTAGCACCCGGGCTAGCAGCTGCAGAGGGGGTGCCGGGTTCCCCAACACTGCCAGCCCGCCCGTGCTATGCTTGAATTCTTGCCAGGCCTCAGCCACCTCCCCGTGGGGCAGGGCTCTGGACCTGCAGCCCACCATGCCTGAGCCCCCTTCCCCCCTCCCCCCCGCCCCATGGGCTCCCGTGTGGCCCGAGCCTCCCTGACGGGCACCACCCCCTGCTTTGCAGCACCCAGTCCTATCGACCACTCAAGGGCTGAGGGGTGCGGGTGCATGGCACGGGACTGGCGGGCAGCTCCACCCCTGTGGCCCCGGCACGGGATCCACTAGGTGAAGCCAGTGGGGCTCCTGAGTCAGGTGGGGACTTGGAGAACTTTTATGACTAGCCGGAGGATTGTATATGCACCAATCAGCACTCTGTGTCTAGCTCGGGGTTTGTGGATACACCAATCAGCACTCTGTATCCAGCTAATCTGGTGGGGACTTGGAGAACTTTTGTGTCTAGCTAAAGGATTGTAAATGCACCAATCAGTGCTCTGTGTCTAGCTCAAGATTTGTAAATGCACGAATCAGCACTCTGTATCTAGCTAATCTGGTGGGGACTTGGAGAACTTTTATGTCTAGCTAGAGGATTGTAAATGCACCAGTCAACACTCTGTGTCTAGTTAAAGGTTTATAAATGCGCCAATCAGTGCTCTGTGTCTAGCTAATCTGGTGGGGACTTGGAGAACTTTTATGTCTAACTGTAGGATTATAAATGCACCAATCAGCACTCTCTGTCTAGCTCAGGGATTGTAAATGCACCAATCAGCACTCTGTGTCTAGCTAATCTAGTGGGGATTTGGAGAACTTTTACGTCTAGCTAGAGGATTGTAAATACACCAGTCAGCACTCTGTGTCTAGCTCAGGGATTGTAAACACACCAATTAGCACCCTGTCAAAACAGACCAATCAGCTCTCTGTAAAATGGACCAGTCAGCAGGATGTGGGTTGGGGCCAGATGAGGGAATGAAAGCAGGCTGTCCGGGCCAGCAGTGGCAACCAGTTCAGGTCCCCTTCTACATTGTGGAAGCTTTGTTCTTTTGCTCTTTGTAATAAATCTTGCTGCTGCTCACTCTTTGGGTCCGCACTTCCTTTATGAGTTGTAACACTCACCGCGAAGGTCTGCAGCTTCACTCCTGAGGCCAGCGAGACCAAGAACCCACCGGGAGGAATGAACAACTCCAGACACGCACTGAACGACACCAGATGTGCCGCCTTAAGAGCTGTAACACTCACCATGAAGGTCTGCAGCTTCACTCCTGAAGCCGGCGAGACCACAAACCCACCAGAAGGAAGAAACTCTGAACACATCTGAACATCAGACGGAACAAATTCCAGATACACCATCTTTAAGGGCTTTAACACTTACCATGAGGGTCTGTGGCTTCATTCTTGAAGTCAGTGAGACCAAGAACCCACCAATTCCGGACACACTGGGATTACAGGTGTGAGCCACTGCACTCAGCCACATCGTGTTTTTAAATCAGTAAAGTAATATATGTTCATAAGCATTTAGAAGATCTAGATATTTAAAGTTGAAAAACCACTCATAGACCTCCTTTCCTGAGATGAAAACAGTCATTTTAGTGAATATCCTTCAAAGACATTGCATATCAATTTCATTTTTAAAAATGAAAACAAAACTACTTTGTAACCTACTTTCTCCTCACATATTATGGCAAACATTTTCTCATATAGATACTTTTCTAAAATGAAATCACAAATCTGGTTATATCTCTCTCTTGCTTAAAAAAAAATTAAACCACCAACAACCAAAACCCATTACCTATGTGACAAAGTCAAACTCCATGTGCACTCTGCCCCAAACTACACCTGTACACCAACTCCCAGCCCCACCACTGCGCATACCCTCCACCGCACACACCCTCCACCACACACACCCTCCACCGCACACACCCTCCACCGCACACACCCTCCATGCCAGCCCTCCTTGCCTGTTGCGTCAGCATACCCCCTGCATGTTTACCCTCAGGATTCCATAGGACTGGGCTTGTGTAAATGACTCCTATCACCCCCAATTCCACCTAGTGAATTTTGCCATCCTTTAACGTTGTTTATGTAGCTGTCCCTAGGAAAATTGGGAATCTCTTGAAGCCAAAAACAGAACTTGTTCAGTTTGTATTTTTAGCAATTTGTGGCAATGCCTGGCACAGGGTAGTGGGCACTCAGTAAATATTTAAGGAATGAGTTGGCCTCAATTGGTATACCTGTTCTCATCTCCTTGGCAGCTTCACGTGTTCGTTTTTATTAGTGTCCATGATTAATCCGTATTATATTTTCTTGCCCACTTCGGCTGTGTTTCTGTCTTGCTGTGCTGGAATAAGCACTCCTGAACTGGAGCCATTCACTACTTTAGTTATGTCTTCGCTGGAGGATTGAAGATGTCACCAGTTTCTGGTGGCTTTACTATACCTCTTAGAAGCCCTGAGAAGCAAGCTCACTTTTCCAGAGTCAATAGTCCAGAGTCAAGCCTCCAGCCCTCTTCTGAAGAGTTGACTTACAGGTTTATGGAACTGCATGAAATGGGAGAAGCAGCATTGGTAGAAAGTTTGCAGAGTGGGAGTTCTACCCTTGGAGCCTGGGGACCAGCTCGATAGTCACTGGAGGGGAACGCGGCAGGAAAAGTCAAGCACGTGAGAGTGGGGTGGGGGGTGGAGTCAGCACAGGAATCTATCCATGGGCTGTTGTGGGATTCTGCACCTTAAGGATGCCGGGGGGCTTCAGCCTCTGCCTTTGCCTGTGTTCCAAAGAAAAGTTCACAAGGCAGTTCAAACACCTTGTGCTTTTTCTTATGGTTCTGAGACTGTTTAAATATGGAGGCTTTGCCAGAAGGAGTAAGTTTATTTTTGATATTTCATCAACAAACATTAAAGTAGAGCTATTTTTATTCAAAGTCAAAGAAAAGTGAAAGCCAGTGTCTATAGAGAAATAAGGATGAGCACATTTCTACCCTCTGGGATAGAAATAAAGACAGGTAGATCCGCTTTTATTGCTGCGAATCTCAGAAGTTTACATTTGCATGTCTGTCTTAGACATCTCCTTTTAATATGCAGCTCCAAGCACAGAAGCACACATATAACAGGATGTTTTCCAGAGGCTGGTTACAAAAATCCACCCCAAACCGGCTTCGGCGGGAAGGATATTCAGTGGTTCCGCAGTGTCCTCAGGGTCCCAATCTCATTTTCCCTCTCACTCTGTGATCCCCAGGATTAAGCTTCATTTAGGCTGGAGCAGGGTAGCAGCAGCAGTTCCAGGCGTGTCACTGAGAGCTGATAACATCCAGAGGAAGAAGAGAAACTATCACATCTCAGCATTTTGTCTTAGGAGCAAGGCAGCGTTCTCCAGAAGATACCAGAAGGCGTTCCCTCATGTCTCATTGCCCAGTGTTGGGTCACCTGCTCATTCCTGAAACCCTGCTGCAAGGGGAGGATGTCACTTACGCCACTGATCAATTTGGCCCTTCTTTAAAGCTGAAGCCCCTGATGTGTGGAGGACGATGGTTGAATCCTTGCACAAGAACCGGGATTCAGGCTGAGCCCAGTGGCTCACACCTGTAATCCCAGCACTTTGGGAGGCCGAGGTGGGCACAGCACTTGAGGTCGGGAGTTCAAGGCCAGCCTGGCCAATGTGGTAAAACCCCGTCTCTACTAAAAATACAAAAATTAGCTGGGTGTGGTGGCACGCGTCTGTAATCTCAGCTACTCACGAGGCTGAGGCAGGAGAATCGCTTGAACCCAGGAGTTGGAGGTTGCAGTGAGCTGAGATTGTGCCACTGTACTCCAGCCTGGGCGACAGAGCCAGACATCATCTCAAAAAAAAAACAACAACAACAACAAATAAAAACCCAGGCTTCTGTTGGGGGTAAAAAGGGAGGAAGTGGTGGGTATACAGTGCGCAGTGTTCTCCACAGGCCAGTGTGAGCATCTCTTAGAACTGGTCGCCAACTCTATACTTCAATGTGTTAGCTGCTTAAATTCATTCAGATAAAATCTTACCCAGAAGCATAAGCAAATGAAACTAATAGAATCAGAGCAGCTGTGTTTAAATGCTGTACGTAGTCCTAGGATCATGATTTGAAAATCACTGGTGGATTACTTCTTGTGATTACTTCAAACATTTTTCTATTTCTGATCTTTTTTTTCTGTTCCTGATATTCTTTCATCCTTATAACACAGTTTTATAATGTGAGACAGACGTCTCATTTTGTCAGTGCCTATTTCAGGAGGTCAGTTGGCCAGAGGGGACTACTAATTTATGGGGTTTGGGCAAATAGAGGCATTGAGGGAAGGCAGCTGGGCTGTGAGGAGCAGATTTGGGCATATGAGACCAGAGCCTGAGATAACACAGGGCCAGGAAGAGAAGTTCCTCAGAGTCGGGTGACAAGCTGTGATCCCAGGGCTGACTCATTCACTCTCTGCCTGCACAATGTGGGTGGCCCTGGCCCATGGGTGATGTCTGCATTCAGGAAGAAGTGAAAGGCCTGTTGAGGCAAGGTGGAGGTGCCGGCTGGGATTCCATATGTCGCAAAGGCAGACAGGCATGCAGGTCACAGACTCTGAGAGCTTCATTTTGGGATGGGGTAGGAGTAGGGTTGCCACATAAAATACCAGACACTCAGTTAAGTTTGAATTTCAGATAAACAATGAATAATGTTTTCGTATAAATATGTCCCAACTATTACATGGGACATGCCTACTTTAAGATATACCACAATATTTGGAGCGTACTTATATTAAAACATTATTTGTTGTTTTCAGAAATTCATTTTTAGCTGGGAGCTATATATTCTTATTTGCTGAATCTTACAACCCTACATGGGTGGGAAATGAGGAGTCTCCGGAGACATTAGGATGTTAAAATTAACTTTCCTCCTGTGGTCCCAATCTCAGTCATGCAGGAATCGGCACCTCTTGTTCTAATTGATCAATAGTTTCCAGGGCCCTTTTATACCAGTTACCCAAAACACTCATTACAAGTACAGGTATCTGCTTGCCACCAACACCCTCAGGTCTTGGGAATCAGAATCTCTAAGGATTGGATCTGGACTATCTTTAAGAAGCCCGGATGATTCTGAGGTTCAGCCTGGCTTGGAAAGACCACTTTAGATTTTTTTTTTTTTTTTTTTTTTTTGAGATAGAGTGTTGCGCTATTGCCCAGGCTGGAGTGAAGTGGCACGATCTCGGCTCACCACAATCTCTGCCTCCCAGGTTCAAGCGACTCTCCTGCCTCAGCCTCCCGAGTAGCTGGGATTACAGGTGCCCACCACCACACCTGGGTAATTTTTGTATTTTTAGTAGAGATGCGGTTTCACCATGTTGGCCAGGCTGCTTTTGAACTCCTGACCTCAACTGATCTGCCCGCCTCAGCCCCACAAAGTGCTGAGATTACAGGCGTGAGCCACCGCGCCTGGCCACCACTTTAAATTTTAAGTTCCCAAAGGTGAGGACTTTTATTTAAAGTTGGTTTAAACTTTATTTTAGATAAAGTTGGTTTAAACTTGATTTATTGCACTCAATAAATATTTGCTGGATGAATGAATGATTCCTGCCTGAGGAGTCATTCCTCACTGGCTTAACCAATGTTTATCTTGTGGAACTTGGGAACACCAGAAGCATGCACGCATCTTTCTTTTCCATTTTTTTTTTTGGTCTTGAGACTCGTGGGAAAGGACTTGGGTGGAAGGTGTCATGGAGAGAGCCTTGGAGAACACAGGAGGGAAGGATGAGGACAGGGCTGGGCGGGAGAGCACCTGGGCCTGCCAGGCAGGGGGCTAGAGCATCCGCGTCGGGGAAGGAGGCCAAGTTTTTAATCACCTCCTCAGGCGAGAAGACTTGAGATTTCAAGTTGAGAACAAGTCTTCGGTTATTTTCACATAGTTTCTTTAGTGTCTCACTTGGCACAGTCTACGTGCTCAGCATCACGAAGAGATTGATACTGAACTTGGAGTCGTCCAACCAGGGTGCTTAAAGTATGTTGGAAATGCTTCAGTGGAACCTGGTGGGTGGCAGGTAATGGCCATTTTGCTAATCTTGGTAATTCCCCAGATCGGCAGTGTGCCTGAGAGTGTCTATTTCCTATAGCACCTCCCTCTGAGGCCTCAGCAATGGAAACATTAGACTTCTGTCCTAAATGTACCCAACCGCCTACATTTCCCCTGTAGAGATGTGCCCTTGTGCCTGTGTTGTCTCTAATACAAAGAAGTTTTATTTTTTCCCCCTTCCAATTTCCTGGAGGAATGCTTTGCTTAATGGATGAGAACCTGCCTTCCAATCTGCAGGGAGTTTTTGCCGAGTGACGTCATGGACACATAGTGCTCTGACTGTCACTGAGTCTCTGGTCCCCTCTCAATCTGTTCACTCATCTGTGGCACTGGGACGCTGCCACAGGGCTGCAGGGCTCTGGGAAATGCAGGAGCTGTCTGGAAATTCAGAGCATAAGGCTCCTCAGTGGGGCTCCAGGTCAAGAGTGGAAAAAAGAATATGAATTCCCGGCTTTGCTTGTGACTTTAGTTCTGTCCCTCCCTTCCTCATCTCCTGCAGGCATTCACAGACAGCATTCTGAGCACATCAAAACTGCCTGTGAGTGCCCCAGATGGCCACTTTGCTAGCTCCTGTAGTTACACTAAATCCAGAGGTGTCCTCGGGACCCGGGGCAATAGTGAGATCCCTTCTTCGCAGCCCTGAACTTAGACATAAGGAAGTCAAGTTTTTATTTTGAGAATTACACTAGTAAATACAACATACAGAGTTGGATAGCCAGTCTCCAAGTTTCCAAGGTAAGACATTGTCCTTGAATGCATGTAGAAAACAAACATCAAATCCCAGTGATCTTGTGGAGGATGGACTGAAATGGAATTGTGCTTATAATTCAGAGAACAGAAATAGGTACTTACTGATGTCACAATGTGCACTTTGGAGAAAGTGGGTATGAGTAGAAGGGGGGTGGTCAGTGCAAAACAGGGACAAAAACTCTAAGAGTAAGAAGTTAGTGATGCCTGAGGCTGGGCGCGGTGGCTCACGCCTGTAATCCCAGCACTTTGGGAGACCAAGGCGGGTGGATCATGAGGTCAGGAGTTCAAGACCAGCCTGGCCAATATGGTGAAACCCTGTCTCTACTAAAAATACAAAAATGAGCCAGGCGTGGTGGCACACGCCTGTAATCCCAGCTACTCGGGAGGCTGAGGCAGAAGAATCGCTTGAACCTGGGAGATGGAGGTTGCAGTGAGCTGAGATCGTACCACTGCGATCCAGCTTGGGTGACAAGAGCGAGATACCGTCTCAAAAAAAAAAAAGAAAGAAAAAAGTTAGTGATGACTTTTCTAATGTTTTCTAGTAGTGGGGAGTCTTGGCTAAGTAGACAGTTTCCTTTGCAAAGCCTCAACTACAGTGTGGGAGAGGGAGTGCCTGAAGCTACCTGAGCTAGAGCCCTTCCTGTACTCACCTGGGTCTCCTGCGTCCAAGTTTGCCTTTGCAGCACCCTGCCTTCAGGGTAAGCGTGCATTGATTATGTGGATGCAAACATCCTGCCCACTTAGTAATTGTCTTTCCAATTGAAAATGAATGAATGAGCTTTCTTGCTGGTAACTGTATGTTTACACATGATAAATAGATGGCCTTGCAATGTGCTGACAGAATTCATGTTTCCGAGCCTTAGAACCTGAAGACATGGATGGTAGGAAGTTCACCAAGATCAGGGTCACCTTGTGGCACCTCCCTGGCACTGACCTTTCCCAGCCCATATATATATATGTCATATATATTATATATTTATATATAAATATATATTTCCCATATATATGTCATATATATTATGTATATATACATAAATATATAAATATAATATATTGAGACAGGGTCTCACTCTGTCACCCAGGCTGGAGTGCAGCGGTATGAGCATAGCTCACTGCAGCCTTAAACTACTGGGCTCAGGAGATCCTCCCATGTCAGCCTCCCGGGTAGCTGGAACCACAGGTGTGCACCACCAGACCCAGCTAATTTTTCAATCTTTTGTAGACAGAGGGTCTTGCCATGTTGCCCCGGCTGCTCTTGAATTCCTGGGCTCAAGTGATCCTCCTGCCTCAGCCTCCCAAAGTGCTAGAATTACAGGCATGAGCTACTGCCCCCTGCCCAGCCCTGTCTTTTAACTGTGCACATGCCCCTACCACAGCAGGATCTAGAGTGACAGTGGATCCAGCCTCATCATTTCCCCAGACCTCACCCCAAGGTTCGGTGGTTTTCAGCCTAGTTCCTCTCCATTTATGCTACCTCACGTCTTCTTACAGTCTCTCCACATCACTTCTCTCCCACCCTATTAAGGGCCATGATGGCACATGAGTAGCAAAGGGGTCATGGAGGGACCCGGGGTTAGTATATTCTCCTACCTCCTCCGAAATCTTTCCTTCTGAATTCTGAGTTCCTGACTGAAAGAGGTCAGCTGAGGATTCTTGTTCCTCTCACTCCCATGGACTTTGACTTTCCTTCTCATTGTCTGAGGCCTTTCCCACAGCAAGGCCTGGGAAATGGGGGAGCTTCTCAGTTGACACAAGGTTGAACCTTTGTGCTCCGTGATCTTTCGGTTTCCTCTGAGAATTCATTCTCTGCATCAGGCACTCCAGCCCTAGCTCCTGCAAGCAAGCAGACAAGCAGTCCAGGGAAGGGCGAGGGTGGAGGTCAGTCTCCGCACAGTTCAGGCTCTCGCCAAATTGAAGAGGCTGTGGGGCCTCAGTGGAAACCCCAGATTTCCTATTGTACCTCACCCCCCAGGCAAGTTCTTCCCCATTTCTTGAAACCTTGGTTCTATTGCTGTTCCAAAAAGCTTTTATTCAGTAGGATATATTTCTTCTTGTATTCTGGAAAAGCTGGGATAGGGTTATAAGCATATAAATGTAAAACCACCCCTGGGGTTCCCCTCCTCCTTTGTCTTGGCAGATACTCAAAGTCTGATAAAGCAATTTGGCCCATCTCCTCTGCAGTTCAAAACTTCCATGGTTGTGTATATGCTTCCTAATGAGGCCGGCTACTTCATCCCTGCCTCGCTAACTTAGCTCCAAGGTTTGGGGAGGTGTAGGGGGAATGCCAGAGCTGGAAAGAAACTTAGTAAAACCACCTCATTTGGCAGGTAAGGAAACTGAGGCTCAAAGATTTTACATGACTTGCCTGGGGCCTTACAGCTAGCTAGTGGCAGAGTGTATTACTGGCTCTTATAAATTTTTGAATCATTGTTAATTAATGATGAGGTCAGATTCTGAGTAGTTACATGCTAAGAATTTAAATATGGTAAATAGATTATGTACTCAAAAGTCTAAACACCAGAAGCATCTAACAGCACACTTGGTATGAAAGGATTTGTAAAATAACTATTCTGTTTTAAAAAAAATCACTCTGGTGTAATTAAAGAACATGCGATAATGCTACATGTGGATGATGTGATCTACTGGGTTGTGGATGAGTGGGTTGGTAGTATCATGGCTGCCCGATCCATACCACATGGACAGGATGATCAGAAGGTAATGGGCAGTCACAGTGACCTCATGGCTCTCTTGCTGCTAACACAGAAGCCCTGACTGTTCTCAGTCAATTACCTATTCAGTAGATAGCAACTGTTTCAAAGCATTGAACTGCCATTGTACAAATATGCACATTGCCTTGTAAATGTCCTCTTTCCTCAATTAGTATGCTCTTTTAGAATTGAGATATCTAAACTCTAGAAATATTATTAACCCAGAACTGGCCAAATCCTGACATCCTGAGTAAACAGTCTTAAACTGCAGAGCTCACATTTGAAGCCACAGAAAATATATTTTAGAAGTAGGTAGGGAACAGAAATAACTTCTAATATTCATTAGGGTTTTTTGGCCTTCAATATTCATGAGTCTACCTGCAATTTCTACTCATTCTCATTTTTATTTGGACAGATAGTCCATAGGACATATAATATCTTCAGGTAATAGAGTCTCAAAATAGCTGCCAGGTTGTCCTTTTTCATTTAATTCATTTTTTTTTTCTTTTTCCTATTCTTCAAAGGTCATCAAACCCAGAAATTGAAGGATCTTGGGCCTGCCTTGATGTTCATTTCTCTCATCTATAAAATTGAAGGCTAGAGGAGGTAATCCCTGAGGTTCCTTCTAGGTTCTTACCTTCTATAATTTATTAATATATGGAAACACCTCTCTCATCCTCTAAAATCTCAGCATTGACCTTGGAAAGCCTCACTTCTCAGAATCCATCCTATGCCCCCAAGTGCACCTTCCACGGGTCTTTACGCATTTTATTGTTGCTGTTTATTTTATGGTCTCTTTCTCCAATGGACCAGAGCCTCCACAGGCTGTTCATCTTTTCTTCTCTAGCCTAGCACAGTGCCTGGCACAATCAACCCTTGTTGCATAAAAGGCTAGATCAAATTCTCTGCCTCATACGCACAGCCCTTTATCTAGTGTGGAGTCAGCCATGTAGGCAGATACAAATTAGCTCTCCCAGGCTGGGCGCCGTGGTTCATGCCTATAATCCCAGCACTTTGGGAAGCCAAGGCGGGTGGATCACCTGATGTCAGGAGTTTGAGACCAGCCCGGCCAACGTGGTGAAACCCTCTCTCTACGAAAATACAAAAATTAGCTGGGCATGGTAGTGGGTGCCTGTAATCCCAGCTACTCAGGAGGCTGAGGCAGGAGAATTGATTGAACCCAGGAGGCGGAGATTGCAGTGAGCTGATATCGTGCCATTGTACTCCAGCCTGGGCAACAAGAGTAAAACTTCGTTTCAAAAATAAAAAAGGCCGGGTGCAGTGGCTCACGCCTGTAATCCCAGCACTTTGGGAGGCCGAGGCGGGCAGATCACAAGGTCAGGAGATTGAGATCATCCTGTCTAACATGGTGAAAACCCTGTCTCTACTAAAAATACAAAAAATTAGCCAGGCGTGGTGGCGGGCACCTGTAGTCCCAGCTACTTGGGAGGCTGAGGCAGGAGAATGGCATGAACCCGGGAGGCGGAGATTGCAGTAAGCCGAGATCGTGCCACTGCACTCTAGCCTGGGTGACAAAGTGAGACTCTGTCTCAAACAAACAAATAAATAAATAAATAAAAATAAAAAAAATTAAAAATTAAAAAAATAAAATAAAATTAGCTCTCCCAAAAGCTAAGCTGACTTAAGGGAGTCTCAGTAGTTTGTATTTGCAGTGTTTCTCAATCAGTTGTACATTTGTGTGAAACACCTGGGACTGCACAATTATGCTAATGTATCACTGGTTAAGTTTATGTGTGCTTTCACCTTTTTAAGGGGCAGACACATGCTCTGTATTTTTTTGGCAACCCTCAAATTGAGGTAGGAACTCAGTAATAACTGCTAATTGGAAAAGTAGCAGGACTGAAGTTGAAGGACTCAGGATTATGTTCAGGGCCTTGAATCTGAGGGTGAAAAAGTGAATGAAAGCAATATATCCACTAAGGATTTTATTCAGCTATAACAGACCATCTAATTAACAGGGCTTAGACAAGATAGGTGCCTGTTTTTCTCTCGTGTAATAAGAAGTCTGGAGGTAGAATGTCTGGGGCTGGTATAGCTGCTCAAGGTCACAAGGTGGTTGCTAAAGCTCCAGCCATCACATATGCATTCTAAGCAAGAAAAAGGAAAAAGAGACCCCATATAAAAGGAGCCTCCCTGGATGCCTCTCCCAACAACTTCATGGGCCAGGACTGTATCTTATGTCCACTCGTTTCTGAAGGTGCATTAAGAAATGGCTTTTTGAGGGTGGAGCCAAGATGGCCGAAGAGGAACAGCTCCGGTCTCCAGCTCCCAGCCCCAGCGACACAGAAGACGGGTGATTTCTGCATTTCTGCTTGAGGTACTGGTTTCATCTCACTAGGGAGTGCCTAACAGTGGGTGCACGACAGTCGGTGAAGCGCACTGTGCGCGAGCCGAAGCAGGGCGAGGCATTGCCTCACTTGGGAAGCGCAAGGGGTCAGGGAGTTCCCTTTCCTATTCAAAGAAAGGGGAAACAGATGGCACCTGGAATATCGGGTCAGTCCCATCCTAATACTGCGCTTTTCCAACGGGCCTGGAAAACGGCACACTAGGAGATTGTGTCCCGCACCTGGCTCGGAGGGTCCTATGCCCACGGAGTCTCGCTGATTGCTAGCACAGCAGTCTGAGATCAAGCTGCAAGGTGGCAGCGAGGCTGGGGGAGGGGCGCCCGCCATTGCCCAGGCTTGCTTAGGTAAACAAAGCAGCCAGGAAGCTCGAACTGGGTGGAGCCCACCACAGCTCAAGGAGGCCTGCCTGCCTCTGTAGGCTCCACCTCTGGGGGCAGGGCACAGACAAACAAAAACTCAGCAAGAACCTCCACAGACTTAAATGTCCCTGTCTGACTGACAGCTTTGAAGAGAGTAGTGGTTCTCCCAGCACGCAGCTGGAGATCTGAGAACGGACAGACTGCCTCCTAAAGTGGGTCCCTCACCCCTGAGCAGCCTAACTGGGAGGCACCCCCCCAGTAGGGACAGACTGACACCTCATTCAACCGGGTACTCCTCTGAGACAAAACTTTCAGAGGAACTATCAGACAGCTGAATTTGTGGTCTCACGAAAATCCGCTGTTCTGCAGCCACTGCTGCTGACACCCAGCCAAACAGGGTCTGGAGTGGACCTCTAGCAAACTCCAACAGACCTGCAGCTGAGGGGCCTGTCTGGTAGAAGGAAAACTAACAAACAGAAAGGACATCCACACCAAAAACCCATCTGTACATCACCATCATCAAAGACAAAAAGTAGATAAAACCACAAAGATGGGGAAAAAACAGAGCAAAAAAACTGGAAACTCTAAAAAACAGAGCACCTCTCCTCCTCCAAAGGAACGTAGTTCCTCACCAGCAACGGAACAAAGCTGGATGGAGGGTGACTTTGATGAGTTGAGAGAAGAAGGCTTCAGACGATCAAACTACTCTGAGCTACGAGAGGAAATTCAAAACAATAGCAAAGAAGTTAAAAACTTTGAAAAAAAATTAGAAGAATGGATAACTAGAATAACCAATGGAGAGAAGGGCTTAAAGGAGCTGATGGAGCTGAAAGCCAAGTTTCGAGAACTACGCAAAGATTGCAGAAGCCTCAGTAGCAG
The DNA here is from genome assembly GCF_028878055.3 of Symphalangus syndactylus. Lineage (NCBI taxonomy): Eukaryota > Metazoa > Chordata > Mammalia > Primates > Hylobatidae > Symphalangus > Symphalangus syndactylus. The sequence goes on along the minus strand of NC_072438.2, from coordinate 72,537,581 downwards.
ATGCGATCAACTGGAAGAAAGGGTATCGCTGATGGAAGATGAAATGAATGAAATGAAGAGAGAAGGGAAGTTTAGAGAAAAAAGAATAAAAAGAAATGAACAAAGCCTCCAAGAAATTTGGGACTATGTGAAAAGACCAAACCTACGTCTGATTGGTGTACCTGAAAATGATGGGGAGAATGGAACCAAGTTGGAAAACACTCTGCAAGATATTATCCAGGAGAACTTCCCCAATCTAGCAAGGCAGGCCAGCATTCAGATTCAGGAAATACAGAGAACGCCACAAAGATACTCCTCGAGAAGGGCAACTCCAAGACACATAATTGTCAGATTCACCAAAGTTGAAATGAAGGAAAAAATGTTAAGGGCAGCCAGAGAGAAAGGTCGGGTTACCCACAAAGGGAAGCCCATCAGGCTAACAGCTGATCTCTCAGCAGAAACTCTACAAGCCAGAAGAGAGTGGGGGCCGATATTCAGCATTCTTAAAGAAAAGAATTTTCAACCCAGAATTTCCTATCCCGCCAAACTAAGCTTCATAAGTGAAGGAGAAATAAAATACTTTACAGACAAGCAAACGCCGAGTGATTTTGTCACCACCAGGCCTGCCCTAAAAGAGCTCCTGAAGGAAGCACTAAACATGGAAAGGAACAACCGGTACCAGCCACTGCAAAAACATGCCAAATTGTAAAGACCATCGAGGCTAGGAAGAAACTATAGCAACTAACGAGCAAAATAACCAACTAACGTCATAATGACAGGATCAGATTCACACATAACAATATTAACGTTAAATGTAAATGGGATAAATGCTCCAATCAAAAGACACAGACTGGCAAACTGGATAAGGAGTCAGGATCCATCAGTGTGCTGTATTCAGGAAACCCATCTCACGTGCAGAGACACACATAGACTCAAAATAAAGGGATGGAGGAAGATCTATCAAGCAACTGGAAAACAAAAAAAGGCAGGGGTTGCAATCCTAGTCTCCGATAAAATAGACTTTAAACCAACAAAGATCAAAAGAGACAAAGAAGGCCATTACATAATGGTAAAGGGATCAATTCAACAAGAAGAGCTAACTATCCTAAATATATATGCACCCAACACAGGAGCACCCAGATTCATAAAGCAAGTCCTCAGTGACCTACAAAGGGACTTAAACTCCCACACAATAATAATGGGAGATTTTAACACCCCACTGTCAGCATTAGACAGATCAACGAGACAGAAAGTTAACAAGGATATCCAGGAATTGAACTCAGCTCTACATAAAGTGGACCTAATAGACATCTACAGAACTCTCCACCCCAAGTCAACAGAATATACATTTTTTTCAGCACCACACCACACCTATTCCAAAATTGACCACATAGTTGAAAGTAAAGCTCTCCTCAGCAAATGTAAAAGAACAGAAATTATAACAAACTGTCTCTCAGACCACAGTGCAATCAAATTAGAACTCAGGATTAAGAAACTCACTCAAAACCGCTCAACTACATGGAAACTGAACAACCTGCTCCTGAATGACTATTGGGTACATAATGAAATGAAGGCAGAAATAAAGATGTTCTTTGAAACCAACGAGAACAAAGACACAACATACCAGAATCTCTGGGACACATTCAAAGCAGTGTGTAGAGGGAAATTTATAACACTAAATGCCCACAAGAGAAAGCAGGAAAGATCCAAAATTGACACCCTAACATCACAATTAAAAGAACTAGAAAAGCAAGAGCAAACACATTCAAAAGCTAGCAGAAGGCTAGAAATAACTAAAATCAGAGCAGAACTGAAGGAAATAGAGACACAAAAAACCCTTCAAAAAATTAATGAATCCAGGAGCTGGTTATTTGAAAAGATCAACAAAATTGATGGACCGCTAGCAAGACTAATAAAGAAGAAAAGAGAGAAGAATCAAATAGATGCAATAAAAAACGAAAAAGGGGATATCACCACCGATCCCACAGAAATACAATCTACCATCAGAGAATACTACAAACAACTCTATGCAAATAAACTAGAAAATCTAGAAGAAATGGATAAATTCCTCGACAAATACACCCTCCCAAAACTAAACCAGGAAGAAGTTGAATCTCTGAATAGACCAATAACAGGTTCTGAAATTGTGGCAATAATCAATAGCTTACCAACCAAAAAGAGTCCAGGACCTGATGGATTCACAGCTGAATTCTACCAGAGGGACAAGGAGGAACTGGTACCATTCCTTCTGAAACTATTCCAATCGATAGAAAAAGAGGGAATCCTCCCTAACACATTTTATGAAGCCAGCATCGTCCTGATACCAAAACCTGGCAGAGACATAACCAAAAAAGAGAATTTCAGCCCAATATCCTTGATGAACATTGATGCAAAAATCCTCAATAAAATACTGGCAAACCAAATCCAGCAGCACATCAAAAAGCTTATCCACCATAATCAAGTGGGCTTCATCCCTGGGATGCAAGGCTGGTTCAACATACGCAAATCAATAAATGTAATCCAGCATATAAACAGAACCAAAGACAAAACCCACATGATTATCTCAATAGATGCAGAAAAGGCCTTTGACAAAATTCAACAACCCTTCATGCTAAAAACTCTCAATAAATTAGGTATTGATGGGACGTATCTCAAAATAATAAGAGCTATCTACGACAAACCCACAGCCAATATCATACTGAATGGGCAAAAACTGGAAGCATTCCCTCTGAAAACTGGCACAAGACAGGGATGCCCTCTCTCACCGCTCCTATTCAACACAGTGCTGGAAGTTCTGGCCAGAGCAATCAGGCAGGAGAAGGAAATAAAGGGTATTCAATTAGGAAAAAAGGAAGTCAAATTGTCCCTGTTTGCAGATGACATGATTGTATATCTAGAAAACCCCATTGTCTCAGCCCAAAATCTCCTTAAGCTGATTAGCAACTTCAGCAAAGTCTCAGGATACAAAATTAATGTACAAAAATCACAAGCATTCTTGTACACCAATAACAGACAAACAGAGAGCCAAATCATGAGTGAACTCCCATTCACAATTGCTTCAAAGAGAATAAAATACCTAGGAATCCAACTTACAAGGGATGTGAAGGACCTCTTCAAGGAGAACTACAAACCACTGCTCAATGAAATAAAAGAGGATACAAACAAATGGAAGAACATTCCATGCTCATGGGTTGGAAGAATCAATATCGTGAAAATGGCCATACTGCCCAAGGTAATTTATAGATTCAATGCCATCCCCATCAAGCTACCAACGACTTTCTTCACAGAATTGGAAAAAACTACTTTAAAGTTCATATGGAACCAAAAAAGAGCCCGCATCGCCAAGTCAATCCTAAGCCAAAAGAACAAAGCTGGAGGCATCACGCTACCTGACTTTAAACTATACTACAAGGCTACAGTAACCAAAACAGCATGGTACTGGTACCACAACAGAGACATAGATCAATGGAACAGAACAGAGCCCTCAGAAATGATGCCGCATAGCTACAACTATCTGATCTTTGACAAACCTGACAAAAACAAGAAATGGGGAAAGGATTCCCTATTTAATAAATGGTGCTGGGAAAACTGGCTAGCCATATGTAGAAAGCTGCAACTGGATCCCTTCCTTACACCTTATACAAAAATTAATTCAAGATGGATTAAAGACTTATATGTTAGACCTAAAACCATTAAAATCCTACAAGAAAACCTAGGCAATACCATTCAGGACATAGGCGTGGGCAAGGACTTCATGTCTAAAACACCAAAAGCAATGGCAACAAAAGCCAAAATTGACAAATGGGATCTCATTAAACTAAAGAGCTTCTGCACAGCAAAAGAAACTATCATCAGAATGAACAGGCAACCTACAGAATGGGAGAAAATTTTTGCAACCTACTCATCTGACAAAGGGCTAATATCCAGAATCTACAATGAACTGAAACAAATTTACAAGAAAAAAACAAACAACCCCATCAAAAAGTGGGCAGAGGATATGAACAGACACTTCTCAAAAGAAGACATTTATGCAGCCAAAAAACACATGAAGAAATGCTCATCATCACTGGCCATCAGAGAAATGCAAATCAAAACCACAGTGAGATACCATCTCACACCAGTTAGAATGGCCATCATTAAAAAATCAGGAAACAACAGGTGCTGGAGAGGATGTGGAGAAATAGGAACACTTTTACACTGCTGGTGGGACTGTAAACTAGTTCAACCATTGTGGAAGTCAGTGTGGCGATTCCTCAGGGATCTAGAACTAGAAATACCATTTGACCCAGCCATCCCATTACTGGGTATATACCCAAAGGACTATAAATCATGCTGCTATAAAGACACATGCACACGTATGTTTATTGCGGCACTATTCACAATAGCAAAGAGTTGGAACCAACCCAAATGTCCAACAACGATAGACTGGATTAAGAAAATGTGGCACATATACACCATGGAATACTATGCAGCCATAAAAAATGATGAGTTCGTGTCCTTTGTAGGGACATGGATGAAACTGGAAAACATCATTCTCAGTAAACTATCGCAAGGCCAAAAAACCAAACACCGCATGTTCTCACTCATAGGTGGGAATTGAACAATGAGAACTCATGGACACAGGAAGGGGAACATCACACTCCGGGGACTGTTGTGGGGTGGGGGGAGGGGGGTGGGACAGCATTAGGAGATACACCTAATGCTAAATGACGAGTTAATGGGTGCAGGAAATCAACATGGCACATGGATACATATGTAACAAACCTGCACATTGTGCACATGTACCCTAAAACCCTAAAGTATAAAAAAAAAAAAAAAAAATTTAAGCAGAAGATTATACATGCTGCTAGGTCACAGAAAGAAGAGCAGCATTAGATATCCAAATAATCTCAGGAAGTTTTTTGCTGGACAGCGTACATGAAATAAAATTTGACCATTCAAATAAAAAAAAAAAAAAAAAAAGAAATGGCTTTTTGGCTGGGTACTTGCTCCTCGAACACAGGTGGGTTTCTGTTAGTAAGGAAAAGCGAGCAGGATACTCTGCAGGGAACTAGAATTCTCTGCCACAGTCCCCTTCTTTGGTTACTGAGACATACCCTTCTTTCCATTCAAGGCGTAGGCCAAGGGAGGTGGCACCCAAGCCTCATCCACATAGCATTTCCAGACCAGAGCCCCAGACCTCTGGGTGTTATGTGGTCTTCTCCATCAGCGCTAGATAGGGCTCCTTGTGAGCAATCTTTAGTACCCCCAAGATACAATACTGGAAAAGGTATAAAATAACTACAATAAAAACTTCCTGGCTGGGCGCAGTGGCTCATGCCTGTAACGCCAGCACTTTGGGAGGCCGAGGCACCTGAGGTCAGGAGTTTGAGACCAGCCTCGCCAACATAGTGAAACCCTGTCTCTACTAAAAATACAAAACTAGCCGGGTGTGGTGGCGGGCACCTGTAATCCCAGCTACTTGGGAGGCTGAGGCAAGAAAATCACTTGAACCTGGGAGGTGGAGGTTGCAGTGAGCTGAGATTGCACCACTGCATTCCAGCCTGGGCAACAAGAGCGAAACTCCTTTTCCAAACAACAAAAAAAATTCCGTTTATAAAAGAAGAGATGGAAAATACCGTGGTCACTGTCCATAGCTATGACCAAATCCTTCTGGCCAAGAATAGCAAGGGTCCTCACTCTGGCCACCCCTTGCTCTGGTGGAAGGAACTCCTTGTTTATGGCCTTCCATGGTCCTTGCCTCTTACTGGGAGGTCATTTTGTTTGTTTGTTTTTTTGTTTTTTTGAGATGGAGTCTCGCTCTGTCACCAGGCTGGAGTGCAGTGGCACAATCTCGGCTCACTGCAACCTCCACCTCCTGATTCTCCGGCCTCAGCCTCCCGAGTAGCTGGGACTACAGGCACCCGCCACCATGCCCAGCTAATTTTTGTATTTTTAGTAGAGACGGGGTTTCACCATGTTGGCCAGGATGGTCTCAGTCTCTTGACTTCAGGTGATCCTCCCACCTCGGCCTCCCAAAGTGCTGGGATTACAGGCGTGAGCCACTGCTGCCGGCCCCGGGAGGTCATTCTTCATTCACTGTCCACCATGGCCACTTTTGTGATGGGCACAGGAAGGACACCTTTTCTGGGGGCTGAACACTTTTTGAAGCCTTACTTGTTGATGTCAATTGCTGGTGAGAAAGAGAGAGAGGAAGAGTTGCAAGGTTGCTGTAGAGATGTAACCATCCCAGGCTGTTGTGGACCAGGGTTGGAGTTTTTTTTAAGGTATCTAGTCTGTGTGTTTCTGGTCAATTCCTTATGATTTGAATCCTTTACTTTTTAACTTAGAATCCGCACCGATGTCTCTAAATTTTAACTTAACATATGCTACTTAATGTATGCTGCTAAGGACAGTTGAAACAGTGGTTTCTGGTGGGTAATCAGATTTTTGCCAGCAGACTTACAAACTCCAGCTAGTAGGACACCACTTGTCTGCTTCTGATTAAGCTGATTTTTGTAACCCTGCAAGGGTCCATAATGTGGGCTTCCCAGGCAATTTAGATTGCAGACTCAATGTCAAGAGGGCCTTTCTAAGCAAAGTGATAGTTCTCTTTATCTCTGATTGCTTACTGAGTTGGGGAGCTGTAGACTTTGCTGATAGTGAAAAAGCACCTATTGTCCAGGCGCAGTGGCTCACGCCTGTAATCCCAGCACTCGGGAGGCCGAGGCGGGCAGATCACCTGGGTCAGGAGTTCGAGACCAGCCTGACCAACATGGAGAAACCCCATCTCTACTAAAAATACAAAATTAGCCGAGTGTGGTGGCGCGTGCCTATAATCCCAGCTACTCAGGAGGCTAAGGCAAGAGAATTGCTTGAACCCGAGAGGTGGAGGCTGTGGTGAGCCGAGATCGTGCCATTGCACTCTAGCCTGGGCAACAAGAGAGAAACTCCGTCTCAAAAAAAAAAAAAAAAAGGTAAAAAAGAAAAAGCACCTACCAATATTCTAAATTTTTCTTCCCATTTTTCCTAGCTCCACAACCTCAGTCAACCTGTAAATGACTTTGCAACATCCAGCCATAGGCAATTTGACCAGATACTTCACATTGAACAGCTAGGGTCAACACTTTACAGTCCGCAACTTTCAAGTCCTTAACATCTGCTTCCTGACCCCTCCTGCTCATCCAATTCCACATTATAGGTTCTGTTACTTTCAGTTCCCCCACTTCCAGGCACCGAATTCTGTGTTTGGGGTGTAATTCAGATAATTGGTTGGATTGGTAAAATCCACATAACAGCGACTTAACAACACAGGGGTTTATTTTCCCTCTCCTTTCTGCTCTTCCCTAAAGGAATATTGGTGTAACCCTACCCAACAATTTCCACTTTCATCCCATTGGCTAGAATTATGTTGTATAGCTATCCATACCTGCAAGAGAGATTGCATTTTAGTTTAATTCATTGCCACTCTCAACAAAATAAAGGAAGAGAGAATGAATATCAGGTAGAGAGCCACACGCTTCTGACACAAACTACATGTTTATCATATGAGGCCCATCTGTGGCTGAAGAGCAGGGACCACCAGGCTGGGTGCTCGCCTGGGTAAGTCAGGTATAGTTCAGGGGGACAAGGTCATCAGAAGCACGCAGGCAGCAGGCTGATGTACAAGAAGCAAGGCCAAGTCCAGTGGGTCTGGGTTCTAGTCCTGGCTCTGTTACTTATGAACTGTGAGACCTTGGGCAAATTAGTTCGCCACTTTGATTCTATTATTATGGGTTTTTTTGTTTTGTTTTGTTTTGTTTTTTTAGACAGAGGCTCGCTCTGTGGCCCAAGCTGGCGTGCAGTGGCACAATCTCAGCTCACTGCAACCTCTGCCTCCCAAGTTCAAGCAATTCTCATGCCCCAGCCTCCCGAGTAGCTGGGATTACAGGTGCACGCCACCATACCCAGCTAATTTTGTATTTTTAGTAGAGATGAGGTTTCACCATGTTGCCCAGGCTGATCTCGAGTTTCTGACCTCAGGTGATTCAGCTTCCCAAAGTGCTGGGATTACAGGCGTGAGCCACTGTGTCCAGCCTTTGATTCCATTATTTATCTGGGCCAATGAAAGGGGGAATACTAACAGTGTCTCCCTGCAGCACCACTGTAGCAGTTAAATAAGGTAATCCATGGAAGGTGCTTATTTATTTTATTTTATTATTATTATTATTTTTGAGACAGACTCTCACTCTGTCTCGCCCAGGCTGGAGTGCAGTGGTGTGATCTCAGGTCACTGCAGCCTCTACCTCCCCGGTTCAAGCAGTCCTCCTGCCTCAACCTCCCTAGCAGCTGGGATTACAGGTGTGCACCACCACAGCCAGCTAATTTTGTATTTTTAGTAGAGATGGGGTTTCACCACGTTGGCCAGGCTGCTCTCGAACTCCTGACCTCAGGTGATCCACCCACCTTGGCCTCCCAAAGTGCTGGGATTACAGGCGTGAGTCACGGGAGCCCGGCCAAAGGTGCTTATTTAGAACAGTGTCTCACACACAGTTATGCTCAGAAAACATTAGCCAATGTTGGTAAAATAGGGCCAGACATCCTTGTTTTATAAGGTGGTTGTGAGGATTGTGGGGTGGGGGGTGGGGGGACAGAGGAAGAAACCAAGGAAGCCCCCTAGCACTTCCCCCTCATTTCGTCTGTAGCTACGTCTGTCCTTTTTCATCCTTGGGCAGCCAGGCGAGTCTTTACCTCAGGGCCTTTGCACCTGCAGTTCCCTCTGCCTAGAACAACCTTCCCACAGATATTCTTGTGGCTCAGTGTCTCACTTCATTCAGGACTTGTTATCAAGCAAGAGAGGCTGACTGCCCCATGCACTAGAAAAGCTTTATAATGGCCGGATGCAGTGGCTCATGCCTGTAATCCCAGCACTTTGGGAGGCTGAGGCGGGCGAATCACTTGAGATCAGGAGTTCGAGACCAGCCTGACCAACATGACAAAACCCCATCTCTACTAAAAATACAAAAAATTAGCTGGGCATGGTGGCCTGCGCCTGTAAGCACAGCTACTCGGGAGACTGAGGCTGAGAATCGCTTGAACCCGGGAGGCGGAGGTTGCAGTGAGCCGAGATTGCACCGTTGCCCTCCAGCATGGGCAACAGAGTGAAACTGTCTCAAAAACCTTTTAAAAAGCTTTATATTGAAAGTTGAAGGAAACGGGAGGTCTGGAAAGTCCCTTGGGCATGCACAGTTGTCTCTTCATGCTAACTCATGGGTGATGTGTGCAAATTTGGGCGGAGTTAGTATGAAATGTGGTGGAAATTCAGGCTGTGATTTCAGTGTGCTCATTCTGTGCAAACTCCAGGTGGCCATATTAGTTTGAAGCAATTTCAGCCAGTTCTTACAGCTCATGTGCAGGGAGTTTTAGTGTTTCAGCAAGTTGCTTCTTTTTAAAAAAAAATCTGTCATCCTACCAACACAAAAATTTCTGTTATTGGTTTCTTTAATTCTTTGGGGCACAATTTCAGTCTCTCAAATGTCACCTTCTCGCTATCCTCTGACATTACCATAGTTACCATCACAGTACTGTCACCAACTGACGTCATAGTATTTTGCGTTTGTTTAATAATTCACCATCTTCAGAACACAGGCTTCAAGAAGCTTTCTGGGACATTGTTTTGTTCAGGACCCAGCACATGACAGACACTCAATGAACATTTGTTGAATGAATTAATAGTAGATATTTAATCATAGTTGGTTTTTTTTTTTTTTTTTTGAGATGAAGGAGTCTTGCTCTGTTGCCCAGGCTGGTGTGCAGTGGTGCGATCTCGGTTCACTGCAAGCTCCACCTCCCGGGTTCACGCCATTCTCCTGCCTCAGCCTCCCAAGTAGCTGGGACTACAGGCGCCCACCACCACGCCCGGCTAATTTTTTGTATTTTGTTTAGTAGAGATCAGGGGTTACACAATGTTGGCCAGGCTGCTCTTGAACTCCTGACCTCAGGTGATCTGCCCGCCTCGGCCTCCCAAAGTTCTGGGATTATAGGCGTGAACCGCCACGTCCGGCCCATAGTTGGTTTCTTTTTAAAAATTTTTTATTTTTAATTTTTGTGGGTACATAGCAGGTGCTTACAAAGTTGGTTTCCTTTTAAAATGATAGCATTTTCTAAAAGTGAGAAGAGGAACATAAGAAGAGCATAGGAAGATTAGGTGAAGGTCAAAGAACTTGGAATTTAGCAGAGGTCAGAATAGGAGAACGTGTAGAATCCAGGACATCTGGAAGGGAGAGCTAGTACATGACAGCCCGGTGTGAATCTGATTTTAAGGCAAGGTCTAGATAAACCAGAGGATCCTTTTATACCCCCAGCCACGTTAAGGATCTCTGAATTTTGGGTGACCCTAGGCCTATAGGAGATGATTAACTTCAGTTAGTTCATTGGTTCTCAACCCTTTTATTGTCCTCACATCCCTGCCTGGAGAAAAATTAAATTTAACTTCTCTGTAACATGAGAAAATAAATACTAAGGAATAAGATTTTGTCGGTTAGGATTGAGCTTTGGTAGGAGGAGGAGGGTCTGCTAACCGTTATAGCATCTAAGACTTTTTTTGCCTCCTTCAACTAATTTTCACCCCCTTGTGAGTAATGTCACCTACTGAGAATGCATGGCTTAGCTGAGACAGGATCCAAGAAAGTTGGTAGATTTTAACACCATATCAGTAAATTATCTCAGTAACAGAAGCATTTATTTTGAATGCTAAGGCTGTCAGCTTCAAGCGACTCAAAATTAATTTAAATTATCACAGCTATTTGCTTGAGATGGGAATCTAATTGGAGAATTATTTATGATACACAAAAAGGGACTGGGCTGTTGCAGTGAACTTCCATGTCCAAAAATTGTGCTCAATGTTGAGATGGATTGATCTTCAAGATGGGAAGCTTGTAGGCCTTTGCACAAACCAGCCATCCAGGGAGGTCAGTATTTGTAACTACAGATTTCTGTTCTGTATCTTCCCTGAGTCAATGTTTTGCTCACTGGTGTGTTTTATTGGATGTAGTGGAAGAACCACAATTTTCATAGTATTGCAACATCGTCTGTCTTAAGCCCTGAATCATCTCAAATCATCGCAAGTGGATATTGATGCTTCTACTTCCCTTGTTTATAGAAAAATCCCAGGAAAATGGGTTGATAGAATAAAGGACTGGAAGGATTACTGGAAAGCCCTCAATTATAGGTATGGGATTGAAAGGCTGTGTAGCCCATGGACACCTAAAAATAAGACTAAGTGTCTTTGAGGGTGTCTGTGTATCTTCAACAAATTTTCCTCTTCTGAAAACTGCTTCCCTGCCCACCCCCCCCACTTCCCCACCTCCCCACCTCCCCACCCCCCCCCACCCCCCCACTTCCCCACCTCCCCACTTCCCCACCTCCCCACCTCCTTCTAGGGCCTGAGGGTGGGCTCTCAGTGGCCCTGTTGCTATCCTGCGGCCCCACCCTCTTGGCCGACAGTGATTGGACATCAGATCCGAGCTGAGCCAATCAGCTTCTCTCACTTCCAAAGTAGTAATTAACAACTCGAGTTGCAAAGAGTGGAAAACAACTCAAGATAAAGTTTATTTTCATTTAAAGTTTTGTTTAGCTTCATTTTGCTTTACCTTTTTTCTTTCATTTTAAAGTCGTCAAAATTTTACAATGTAATTTATTGTAAGGATCGATGCTGTCTTTCAGGTTAGGGCGAGGGCAGCAATGCAGCCCCGTCCACGATGGCGGAAAGTGAGGACGGGAAAGCTGTGGGGAACCCAGGAGGCGCTCTCTCCCGGTCCTGCGCCTCTGCCCGCCACCGATCAACTTCTGTTTCTTAGCAGGATGACTTTCTTTGCTACTCAATCCACACAGCAGATAGAATCATTCAAAAGTTCGTTAGTTCAAAAGCTATGACTCCTGTCACACGGTAGAAACTGACTCTTTCAGAGGCGCAGTACTGAGGTCTCGGGGAACCCTGATGGTCCCAGCTTGGCTGAGATGTGAAGCTCTGGACAACCCCCACGAAACGGGAGGGGAGGGGCGGGGGAGGTGTTATCGTAGACCTATTACACACTAATTTCCATTTATTTATGTATCTCCCCACTAGACTATGAATTCCTACAGTGCCTTATTGCTGGTATATAACCAGTGCCAAGTTCAAGGACTTGATAAATGTTCGATAAATACTTGATAAATAAATGAGTGCAAACTGACACCAGGAAAACATTTCCTACTACTCTTCAGTTTGGTTTTCCTTAATCAGACTTATTTAAAGAGCATCTTGCCTAAGATATTTACGGGTTTTTTTTTTTTGTTTTTTTTTTTTTTGAGACTGAGTCTGGCTCTGTCGCCCAGGCTGGAGTGCAGCGGCGCGATCTCGGCTCACTGCAAGCTCTGCCTCCCGGGTTGACACCATTCTCCTGCCTCAGCCTCCCGAGTAGCTGGCACTACAGGCGCCTGCCACCACACCTGGCTAATTTTTTTTTGTTTTGTTTTAAATAGAGACGGGGTTTCACCGCGTTAGCCAGGATGGTCTCGATCTCCTGACCTTGTGATCTGCCCGCCTCGGCCTCCCAAAGTGCAGGGATTACAGGCGTGAGCCACTGCGCCCAGCCTGATATTTACTGTTTTTATATGTATGGAGCCATCTCAACTGTGACTAACATCCTAAATCACAGGCTGTTAAAATTGTAATGTAAAGGATCTTTTAAAATGTCTTATAAATTATTAGGAGTCTACGATGTGGTAGGTGCTGTGCTGGAGTAGTGAATATATTGATGAATAAGACAGTTACTAGCCTGGCCAACATGGTGAAGCCCTGTGTGGGATTACAGGCACCTGGGATTATAGGCGCCTGCCACCACACTGAGCTAATTTTTGTATTTTTAGTAGAGATGAGGTTTCACCATGTTGGCCAAACTGGTCTCAAACTCTTAACCTTGCGATCCTCCCGCCTCACCCTCCCATAGTGCTGGGATTACAGGCGTGAGCCACCGCACCCAGCCTTGCATTTAACAACCATGTGATTATATAGATGACATTTGCTAAGCTTTTGATTTATTTGGAACCAATTAATAGCTGGCACTCAAGTTCTTTGGAAACTCAAAGCACGCTATATTGGAAATTTCTTTTTGGTTACTGAGTAATAAGGTCATTTATTATTGACATGGCTTCTGACACCTCTCCCATGCATTATTATTGCTTGTTAAATCACTTCCTGAGAAGGCTGGAGAATGTTTTCCACCTTAGATGGCACGGTTTATATTGACTTTCTGTGGGAGAAAGTGAAGTTCAGAGAAGAGCGTGAAAGGGATCACTTTTCTATGTTTATGGAGAATGGAGGTGAAATTTTTCTTTGGTGGAGAAGGCAAGTTGGCAGTAGAACTGAATTAACCTTTCACTGGGGACCTAATATGTACCAGGCACCATGCAGAATTCAGAAGGAGTGTGAGGCTTTAGCTCTAGTGGGAGCCGCTGGCCCTGCTGTCTGCTGACTGGTGTCACCACTGTATGCAGTGTGTTTAAAAGCAAGGCAAAGAAGCCACCTGTCTTCTCACCCAGGCATTTGGAGAAACATTTCTCTGGAGGGGATGGCTTTTAGGTTGGCCTGAAAATAAGTCAGTTTTAACGATTTACCAAAGGAAATAGAGAGAGGATAGTAAAACCTGGGCTGCAAAGAGCCGGACTTCCCTCTGAATCTACAGGATGGCGAAGTTTGGGAATGGTGTTGCCCTGGAACGGAGGCGAGATCTCTCCATGGTGTTGATCGGCTCTTTCTTCTGTGGGTAGTGTTGTCAGAACAGATTTCTGGAATGGAGAGCCTTTCTGTGTGTACAGCAGGGCTGACCATGGCAAATCAACATAGATTTTCATTTTCTAGGAGTGTAAGATTTTAAATATATGCAGATCCTTCCACAGCCTTCCACGGAGTCTTGTCACACAGCCTCCTGGTTGGGTGTGAGTTTGATGGTATGTTGGTGGGGGTTGTCTTGGCACGAGTCATCTGTTTTCTCTGCTGATCCAGGAAACTTCCTGGAGAAGGCCAGTGTTCCAGAGGCATCTGTCTGAGAGAAGGGAGTGTCCATACAGCATGGAGGTAGCCACACGGGGGAATGGGGAGGCGTTAGGTTCTGGGTTTGTGCTTGGTTCCTGAAAAGTACGCATGGTCCTTCTGTAACACAGGAGGCTATGTTTTCTAGGTGAGAAGGCTCACTGTCGTAACTGGAGCTTTTTGTTTTTTCCTCTTCCTCTCCCAGGTGTGAATGAGCCCAGGGAAGGACACACAGCCACTGCTGGAGGGATCCTCCATTCCTGTGTCATATGCATGGGTCCTGCTGTGAAATGAACCTGGCGGGGACTTGTTAGACACTTCCTTCCTTCCCTCATTGAGCACTCCAGCGCCATTGTTCCACAGTTGTTCTAATTGGGTCCTAGCTTCCTCCTGCCAAGGCAAACAGCATAGTCTTGAGTAGGTGTCCCTAGGCTCATCTGCCAGCCTGAACATGAACACAGGCAAAGCTGATGATGGCCAGGCACCCCAGGGGACGTGGGACCCTGTGGGGTCCGGCCCCCAGGAGCAAGACCTCTTATGATGCTGGTGTCTGGGAGTGAGCACCATGCCAATCACCCAGGACAATGCTGTGCTGCACCTGCCCCTCCTCTACCAGTGGCTGCAGAACAGCCTGCAGGAGGGTGGGGACGGGCCGGAGCAGCGGCTCTGCCAGGCGGCTATCCAGAAGCTGCAGGAGTACATCCAGCTGAACTTTGCTGTGGATGAGAGTACGGTCCCACCTGATCACAGCCCCCCCGAGATGGAGATCTGTACTGTGTACCTCACCAAGGAGCTGGGGGACACAGAGACTGTGGGCCTCAGTTTTGGGAACATCCCTGTTTTCGGGGACTATGGTGAAAAGCGCAGAGGGGGCAAGAAGAGGAAAACCCACCAGGGTCCTGTGCTGGATGTGGGCTGCATCTGGGTGACAGAGCTGAGGAAGAACAGCCCAGCAGGGAAGAGTGGGAAGGTCCGACTGCGAGATGAGATCCTCTCACTGAATGGGCAGCTGATGGTTGGAGTTGATGTCAGTGGGGCCAGGTAAGTAGGGGGAATGCCTGCTGGCACAGGGGCTGGACATGGGAACCCGGTGGTTCCCAGATCTGCAGCTGCAGAGGTTTATGAATCCTGCCAATAATAAGCTGATGGCATAAGAAATGTCTCATTTAAACCCCCTCATCCATTCAACGAGCATTACATGTTCAACTGGAGCACCAAAGGTTGGGTCTTGGATGTGTTTTCATCTGCCTGTCCCATATCACCTTAGTCCCAGCAACCATGAGGCTCCCAGCCTCACAGTCCAGAAGCCCCACCCTGGAAGATCCACTTTGATCTTATCTGAATGCATTGAATACTCTCGAGCATATTTCTGTTTTCTACCCACATGGCCGCCCACCACCACATTAAGTTATTGGACTGTCTTGGTGTTTCCCAGGTGAATCAGGGAACAAGACCCCAAGGGCCCCAAGACCATTCTCAGGTTTAGTGATTAACTAGGACTCACAAACTCAGAAAAGCAGTCATATTTCTAGTTTCAGTTCATTACACCGAAAGGACACAGATAAACATCAGCAAATGTAAAAGACACAGAGAGTAGAGTCCGGGGAGACCAGGCACAAGCTTCCAGTTGTCTCTCCAAGTGGAGTTGTGCAGACGGTGCTTAGTTCTCCCAGCAATGATGTTTGATGCCAACCAGGGACACACACTCGAATCTTGGTGTCCGAGGTTTTTTCTTGGGGGTGGGTCATATAAGCATGGAGTACCTGTGTGGTTGACCTTAGCTACTCTTGTCCAGTCCCTCCAGAGGTCAAACTAATGCCACATGACCCAAGCCTTCCACCACAAGTCACATTCTTAGCATAAACTCTCTGGCAAGGCCAAATACCCCCAGGTATACAAAGAGGCTCCTGTCAAGCAGGATATTCTAAGGGGTTAGATCTTATCTCCCAGGAGCCAGTCCTTTCTTTGGAATGCACATGGTCTCAATACCCCACCCCTGGTGAGTTAACCCTTCACTACACATCAGGGTTTTAATGATAGGTATATAGGAAAGAGACTGGGAAAGAGAATTTGAGGATATTCTGAGTGAGATCCATGAATTTTGTCAAGCTTTCAGGGGCTCCTGGGAGTAAGGCTCCTATGTCACAGAAGGAGAGAATCATGGAGAGAAGGCCACCTTGAGAAACGTAGTGACCTTTGGATGATGGAGACAGCTCATCCAAGGAGACTCTGCAAGGAGAGAACCAGAGCAGAAATACCTTGACCTTAATCTTCATCCTCCCTCCAGTGTCAGAGCCTCCCATCAGTGGAAACCAGCCAGAAGCCAGGGGCAGGGGAGTCCATTGATTTGTCTATTATGTGTCAGTGCCCTGGTGCAAAGTGCAGGGTGGAGAAGAATGGAGATTGGATGTGGAGGGTCAACAAGAAGTCACTGGGCACATACAACATGGTCCAAATTCAAATGATCCAGTACACGGGAAGGACGTAGCACAGAGCTGGCTCTCAGGTGTGAGGATTTATGTGGTAGACACTCTCACCAGTATTTCCTTTGGTTTGCCCCTTCAACTGCAGATGTTTTTAGCCAATGGCTAGGTGCCTGACTGGCCGTTACTGGGAAAAGCCACTCATTTTCAAGGAGGGATGAAATGATTTTATTTGGGATTAGAGATTGTTCTCAGAAAAGGAGCAAGGCTGACCACCACCAGGCTCAAGATGCTGCAAAGAGTTGAAAAGGTGACTCAGATTCCTGGAGGCTGGGTCCAGGGTTAGAAGTGGGGATTACCATGGAGCTGGAGATAGTCCTTTGAAAGTGGTCCCTAAGAGCCCCTACCATTTGCAGCTATCTGGTTGGAAAGAAGCTGATTTGGATAGAGAGGTAGAAGGAAGATCAGGGAGGGGACATCCAGCAGGAGGACGAAGTAGTCAGGAGCTCCAGCTCCAGAGCAGATAACTGGGGCTGCCTCCTTGGGTTCCCTTTACTAGCTGGTTGATCTTGGGAGAATTGTACCTCTTAGCCTCAGATTCCCCATCTGTGAAATGGGAATCATAAGACTATTGATGCCAATAATTAAATGATGAAATAGTACATGTAAAGGGCTTAGCACTATGTCTAGTAAGTAGTATTCTATACGTATTAATATCATCATTACTACCATAATGGAGAGTGTTTGGGAGGTTGCTGAAGTCTTTAGGAGGCAAAGTTTTCTTTCCTAGCCTCTAAAAACCTATCTACCCCTGGGATGAGATGACTTCCGGCTACCAACGGAGGATTCCTTGATGTTTTCATTTACTTGTTGGGGGAGTGATAGGATGATGCCCAGTTTTGCAAAGAAAGAAGATTAAGAAGAATAGAAGGGTGATGGGCCAGGGTCATGACAGAAGGTGGAACATAGAACTAGAATCTTTACTGAAGCTCTGAAGAAGGATCACATGTGGTGTGATGGAGGGAGCAGTGGACTGGGTTTGGGATTCCAGGTTCTCTCCAAGGTCTTCTAGCAAATAGCTTTGAGACCCTGGGTAAGTTTGTTGGGATGGTGGTATTGGGGTAGGAGGGAGGTTCTCTGTAGCTGCCTATGCTAAAATACTAGGGGTGAATCTGTGAAACACTTTTTTATCTATCTGGGCTAGTGTTATTGTTCCAGAAGCCCATAGAGGTTTAGTGGTGTTCCTGGGATGCCACAGTGATAACTGGCAGAGCCGAGGCT
Source organism: Symphalangus syndactylus (assembly GCF_028878055.3). Lineage (NCBI taxonomy): Eukaryota > Metazoa > Chordata > Mammalia > Primates > Hylobatidae > Symphalangus > Symphalangus syndactylus. The sequence goes on along the minus strand of NC_072438.2, from coordinate 72,519,869 downwards.
CAGGCTCCGTCTCTGACTCCCAGCCGAATGTCCTATTCGGTGCACCACTGCACCACTCCACTTCTGGGCACTCCAAAAGAGATGCTTGGATGGGTGTGGCCTGTTGGTATCTGGACTCAAAAGAGCTGAAGCTGAGGAGCTTAGGAAATAGGAATAGGAGAAAATGTCAGGGAATAGACCAGTGGAATTCGTAATTGTTACAGCTGGCTGTTCCATAACATACCTGAGATTTGTTTTAATCAGGTATGCTAAAAGATGCACACATGGAAATGGCTGTCACGAAGTCTCAGATCTGTAGAAACAGGAGGCACACCACACCACACAGGGCTACACGGGGAAGTGCAGGGGTCAGTGAGGAGGCAGAGAAGAGAGAGGAGAGCATGGCCCAGAGCCTTTATTTTATTTTATTTTTTATTTTTTTGTTACAAACAGCATCTTACTCTTATCACCCAGGCTGGAGTGCAGAGCCACAATCATAGCTCACTGCAGCCTTGAACTCCTGGGCTCGAAGGATCCTCCCACCTTAGCCTCTCTAGTAACTATGTCTACAGGTGTGCACCACTGCATCTGGCTTTTTTTTTTTTTTTTTTTTAAGAGATGGTATATTACTGTGTTGCCCAGGCTGGTCTCAAACTCCTGGCCTCAAGTGATCCTCCCACCTCAGCCTCCAAAAGTGTTAGGATTACAGCTGGGAGCCACTGCACCCAGCTCCATAGGCTTTATTGAGGTTTTCATGGGAAGGAACAGAGGAGGCAGGGTAGGTGGCTGAGTGTGCTTAGGATTGGATAGTTTGAATAATTTCAGTAGGCTCCGGACTATATGGGTGGTCCTTAGTTGTCCAGGTGTCTGGCCCTGGAGTGATTTGAGGCAGGGGAGAATATTGGCTTGGTGTATGAATTTGATAAAGGAGATAATTAGGTATGGCTCTGGGTTGGTTGGTTTGTATGTTAAAGCTCTACTCACAAGGGAGTCCTTTGCTATCTCTAGGAATCAGCTACCCCTGGGAGGGGCAGCCTGTCCACGTTCAAGACTCCAAATGTCAGAGCATCAAGAATACAGAAAATAGGGGCAAGGTAGCTCACGCCTGTAATTTCAGCACTTTGGGAGGCCAAGACAGAAAGATTGCTCAAGCCCAGGGGTTCAAGACCAGCCTGGGCAACATGGCAAGGCCCCATCTCTACAAAAAAAAAAAAAAAAATTTAATTAGCTGGGCATGGTGGTGCACACCTGTAGTCCCAGCTACTCGAGAGGCTGAGGTGGGAGGATTGCTTAAGTCCAGGAGGTTGAGGCTGCAGTAAGCCATGTTTGCACCACTGTACTCCAGCCTGGGCAACATAGCAAGACCCTGCCTCCAAAAAAAAAAAAAGGATACAGAAAATAAGAACATATAATGAAAACGCTGGGCTTCTGGAAACCTTCCACAGCTAAGGAAGTAAAATCTCGTTTAGTGGTCAACAGTCATGACTTTGAAGTTCCTTTCTGTGTTGATGCAGCTGTGTGTGTGCTAGATGATGAAAAGCCAGGTGAAGGAGGGTGTATCCTGAAGCCACTGAGATGTAGTGGTAGCAGAAAGGGAAGGCCAAGACCTATTGCTTGGTCTTCATGAAAGAGAGCTTGAAATTGAATCAAGTACTGAGGCAAGGAATCCTCAAGTCCTGGGCTCCTATTGCCTCATAACAATCAAGGAGTTAACAAGACAGACGAGCTTGATTTGTCACTCCCTAGTTCTCTTGAATAATTGCAAGAAGTACCATTTATTGAGCAGTTTCTACCGTAGAGGAGGTCTCATTTAATAGCGACCACAGTTCCATAAAGGACAGCCTTTGATGAGAAACCTTGGCTGAATATCACTTGCCCACGGTCACCTAAGTAAGAGGCAAAACCAGAATTGAACCCAAGTCCTTCTGGCTCCATTGTCTGTATTCCTAACCACTGCATTGTACTGCCTCAACTTCTGCACCAGATCTGTACTTTGGTCCTTGTGCGACCTGGTGCATTATTTCATGGATGGTTTACATCTTCACAAAATACCTTCTCAGTATAATCACAGACACCAGGGAAGAAAATGACTTATGAAGAACAAACTATAAGATTTCTTTTCTACTTGCCCAAACTGACAGGGAAAACAAGCCCCCTGCCTCCTCTTATACAAGGAAGCCCGGCCAGGCGTGGTGGCTCATGCCTATAATCCCAGCACATTGGGAGGCCGAGGCAGGTTGGTCACCTGAAGTCAGGAGTTTGAGACCAGCCTGGCCAACATGGCAAAACCCTACCTCTACTAAAAATACAAAAAATTAGCCAGGTGTGGTGGTGCATGCCTGTAATCCCAGCTACTGGGGAGGCTTAGGCAGGAGAATCACTTGAACCCAGGAGGTGAATGTTGCAGTGAGCCTAGATTGTGCCACCATTGCACTCCAGCCTGGGCAACAGAGCAAGACTCTGTCTCAAAATAAATAAAATAAAAAGAAGCCCAATTGTAATATAGACTCCTTTTGGCGAACTTAGCTCTAGCCAGAGCTTTAGGACTAGAAGCACTTTGCAATTTAGGTAGTAGGGAGTTGAAAGTGTTTTGAATGTTCTCAAGATGTTCCTTATCACTCTTTGTGACTGACTGTTTCCTTCAGTGCTAAAATTTTCCCACCTACCTATGTGAGTTTTGTCTTAAAAAGTGGTAAGTAGAAATTAGAGTTCTGTACAGACCCCAGTGTACCTCTGTGCCTCCCAGCAAATGGTTCCTCAGTTGATGGTTGCCTGTTCACTCTTACTTGTAAGCAGTGGGTTTCGGGGTCAACACACCAACTTACCTGCCAGCGTGATAAATGGTCCACACTAGCATGTACAGCTGTCATATGAGGTACTCTCTTGCAGTCTCTTCTGTTCCCTGTCTGGAGTTTGATTTTGAATTCAAAACTACCTTAGATGGTGTTATGGATTGAATTATGTCCCCCCAAAATTCATATGTTGAAGTCCCAGCCCCCAGAATATGACTTATTTAGAAATAGGGTCATTGCAGGAATAATTAGTTAAGATGAGGTCCTACCAGAGTAGGTTGGCCCCTATTCCAGGATAACTGTTGTCTTTATGAAAAGGGCAAATTCAGACACAGACTCAACACAGGAGTAACACCATGTGTGATTGGAGTTATGCTGCTAAAAGCCAAGGAACAACCAGAAGCTGGGAGACAGACTTGGTACAAACCCTTTCGTAGCCTCTCCAAACTAGGGGAGCTTGGCTCTGCTGACACCTTGAGCTGCAGCATCTCATCTGTAGAACTGTGACACAGTAAATCCCTGTTGCTTAAGCATCCTGGTTTGTGGTCGCCCTAGAAAACTACTAGTACAGGTGACATTTTATCCCTGTCACCTTATAGGAGTCCATTTTTCGGATGATTTCCTCCCCGACACTGGACCCTTCAGAGCACTGTGGATGTTTTTTGATGAGGACACTCTGAGAACCATGTGTGTGTTAAGTGTGAAAGGGGCAGTTACAATGTGTGGAAGATGAGGTCATGATTTGCTTATTTCAAAAATTAGTTTAGGGTTGATTTGGAATGTCCATCCTTTGAGAAAGAGCAAAAAATTCAAGGCCATGGGTTTGACAGAACTTCTATACCCCAGACCTGGTTTAGAGCCTAAACCTGTGACTGCCTCCAAATTACAGACCCCGTTCCTGATTCCTACCTTTTCACTGGCTGGCACTCCTGATCCCTGGTAATCCTGGGAAGCCTTCATTCTTTTGAGTGTTAGCAGCTTTGTCCTGATGGGAACTTCTAGAGAACTTTCTGGGAAGGGGAGGTATTCACGGTGTTTGATGTCACCTGCCGCATCTTGAAGGCATAGCTGATAACTCATGGAGGAAAGTTTTTGTTTGTGAGCTCCATCACATCCACTCTGGGGACTTTCTGGAATGTTCTACTTATTTGTTTGGTGCAGGGAGAACTGGGAAGGTTTTCTAGATTCATTCCTACAAAGGAATACTTTGTAACGCCAGTCACTCCCTAGCTTTCTATAAGTAAACCAGATCTGTTCCCTAAGGACAGATTGTTCCAAATTGGTCGCAAAATATGGAATTAATTAAAACAAAACCCACACACCAAAACAGAAACAAATGTCTTTTCTGAAAAGTAAAAGTCTTTTCACTTAAAACGCATTTTTGCAGAATGTAAACTTTGGGCGTCTTTGTATTTTTTTTTTTTTTCAAGACGGAATTTCACTCTTGTTGCCCAGGCTGGAGTGCAATGGCGCGATCTCAACTCACTGCAACCTCCGCCTCCCGGGTTTAAGTGATTCTGCTGCCTCAGCCTCCCGAGTAGCTGGAATTACAAGTGCCTGCCACTACGCCTGGCTAATTTTTTGTATTTTTAGTAGAGATGGGGTTTCACCATCTTGGCCAGACTGGTCTTGAACCTCTGACCTCAGGTAATCCACCCGTCTCAGCCTCCCAAAGTGCTGGGATTACAGGCATAAGCCACCGCACCCGGCCATCTTTGTACATTAATAAACGTGAGCAGAGCACAGTGCAAAGAACACGGGCCTCGGAGAGAGGTGGGTCTGGCTTCTGAACCCATTTATTGGCTGTGTGATGGGGGCAGGTGACCTCAGCCACAGGCTGTTGCTGCTATTTCCCTAAAAGGGTTGTTGAATGGATAACAGATGATTTACCTAATGTACCGAATACAGCATCTGGCACATGGTAGATGTTCAGCCAGAGGTAACTTTTTAACACCCCACCCAGTCAGCCTCAGGCAACCTGGACCCAGAGCACAGCGTGCACCTGAGAAAAGCCCTTTGAGTTTGAGGGAGAGAGAAGAGCCTCAAACTCTGCCTGTTCACTCCACAGGGAAGACAAAGAATAATCTTTGGTCCAGACACTGGGGTCTACTCCAATATTGAGCGAGTGGCATGGCATGGGGACCCACCATTTGGAAGGGATGCTGGTGCATGCAAGAACCGGGTCCTGGAGCCTGCAGGGCCTGACGGCACCTTTGAGTTCCGGGAGTGTGAAAAGTCTGTGTGGTCCTAGAAGAGGGGCCAGGATGCTGGGCTGGCAGAAGGGGGCTGGGGGGCTCAGGGCGACAGGCCAATTGGTACAGAAGTATGACATGTTGTGAGGACCAGTGGAATGTCTGCCCTGGTCAGAAGTCACCTTCAGCACAGTACCCGCTGCCTTGAACTTGCACGTAAAATTAAATTTAGGGTTGCTGCAAGCTTAGGCTCTGGTTACCCATGGCAACCTTGAGTTCTGTCTGGATTATAGCAGATTTTAAACAGTGTCAAGAGGCTGCTAGAAGGTGTTACTTGGAGAAACGACTGCAGGTAGTGATGTAGGTAGGAGATGGTAGAGAGAAAAAATTGCCAATTGTAGCTTGATACTATAATCTCTGGGGCCATTTAGCAAAAGGGTCCTGCCTACCTGAATATGCCCAAAGGTGCCTGACGCTCTATGCAGTACTGGATACGTAGTAAGAGGTCATCATCATCATGACTTAGAGGCAGAAAGGTGAAATTATACTCAGCTTGCTGTTTAAAAAGCCAGAGAAGCATGTGATACACTTTAGAAAGATGTCCCTTACCGGTTAAAAGGAAAACGAGTTTCAGCATTTAAAATTCAATTATGTGGAAAACCTGCCGGGTGGAACAGCCCATTCCCCAAGGATGAAGTGTAAATGAAGCATTACGGACTGTTTGTTCGTGACCCGCTTCATTCCTTTCAGACTGCTGTCTCCACGTGCTGTTTCACTCCAGGACTTGGTTTCTGGAAGGTATCCCAGGGTTCATCCAAGTCCTGTTTTCTCACTGTACCAAGGTGGAAACTGAGGCTTCAGGAAGTGGTTTCCTGGGGTCAAGTATCATCTTAGAGAAGAGCGACGCCTAGAATTCATGCCCTCTGACTCAAATTCTAGAATTGTTTTCTTTAACATCATAAATAACAACTAATGAGGCTGGGCACAGTGGCTCACGCCTGTAATGCCCGCACTTTGGGAGGCTGAGGTGGGTGGATCACTTGAGGTCAGGAGTTTGAGACCAGCCTGGCCAACATAGTGAAACCCCATCTCTACTAAAAATACAAAAAATTAGCTGGCCATGGTGGCACATACACCTGTAGTCCCCTGCTACTCAGGAGGCTGAGGCAGGAGAATCGCTTGAACCAGGAGGCGGAGGTTGCAGTGAGCCGAGATCACACCACTGCACTCCAGCCTGGGCAACAGAGCAAGGCTCCATCTCAAAAAAAAATAAAAATAAAAACAACTAATGAAATTAGGATGGTTTTTTAACAGTTTATTATTTACATAAAAACATAGAAAATCTATGTTTTTACCTGTTCTGAAAATGGATAGTTACATCTAGAACCTTCTATCTCAACAAGAGTGTAGCTTATAGCTGCCTCCTAAGAGTGTGGCAATGGCCGTGGGAGAGGACGGTGGGAGCTTGCTTTCCTCACCTCTCGGGAGTGCCATCTGACAAGCTGTGAGGCTCTGAGGGCCGTCGCCTGCCATCTTGTGGTTGAAATCGAGCACAGTGAGAGAAAGTGCTGGGAGCCCCAGTCCAGTTTATTATTCACAGGCTGTGTGTGAGTTTCACCGCCGTGCTGTTTGGCTGATGTTTTCGGCCTTCAGAGCTCTCTCTTGAATGGCAACATCTGAGCTATCCTCTCCTCTCTGTGACTAGTGTTTTTTCCTGTGGCCCTGGGAGGTGCCGCATTCGAGTCCCTTCACACACACAGCCTCGGCCCTCAGGCATCGCACTAATGAATGAGGAGCTGATCTGAAAAATCCGCCTGTGCTAAGCTCTTCATGATGGATGACAGAGGGGAGTTATTCATCCCGTTTCTCTACCTCTATTCTGGAATCAGAAGCCTTTTAAGGAAAGCGTGAGCAGCAAGACAATTTCCAACACTACAATGGCCAGTGGGATGAGTTCTTTCAGAAAACTGGCAAACTTGGCCACACCCTCCGTCGCAGCCCACAGATCATTGTTGAAAGCCACATGCACAGCTGCTTTTCAGGGTCTACTTGTTTTTATGAGGGAAGAGATTCCATAAAAGGAGCGACTTTGCATCATTTAAAGAGGATTGAGGTTTCAGAGCCAGATCCAGAGATGCTCTTTAATTTTATCCCAGTGACCTGCTCCTTCTCTGGTACCCTGGTCACAACCTTTCTGAATGGGGGCAGCACAGCCCCTGGGTGATTAACTTGAGCCATGGAAGATGGAAAACCCAAATACCCACGTAAGACACTCGTTTTTAAACTCTTAGCACTACTTTCGGGAATTGTAATGGGAATTGTAAACCATACAGAGAAGAAAGACAAAAGCATCTTAGTGTGGTTATAGTGTTACTGCTCCAACTTCATACCCTTCTATCTATAAGTAGCCCCTGGGCCATTTTCAGCAATCCTGACTTCTACTTTATCTTTTGTGTCCAGGTACTAAATACGTTATGAACATTTTTATTCTCTCGTTTTGAGCACCAAATGCCCTCAAATGACTCTCAGGCCTTTTTTTTTTTTTTCTTCTCCAGAGATTTTTTTTTTTTTTTTTTTTTTGAGATGGAGTCTTGCTCTGTCGCCCAGGCTGGAGTGCAGTGGCGCAATCTCCGCTCACTGCAAGCTCCGCCTCCTGGGTTCACGGCATTCTCTTGACTCAGCCTCCAGAGTAGCCGGGCCTACAGGCGCCCACCACCACGCCTCCCTAAATTTTTGTATTTTTTTTAGTAGAGACGGGGTTTCACTGTGTTAGCCAGGATCGTCTCGATCTCCTGACCTTGTGATCCGCCCACCTTGGCCTCCCAAAGTGCTGGGATTACAGGCGTGAGCCACCGCGCCCGGCTGCCTCCAGAGATTTTTGAATTTCAGGCTTTGGCCCCTGTTTTGGCCTTTGGCCCTCTCTTAGTTACTGTGGAAGCAGAGACAGGTAACCAACTGCAATGCATAGGTGAGCTGTTCCTAATGAACTTCACTCCCATTCCACCTGGGCTTGCCAAGTACAGAAATGAACAGACTTGCGCTCGCATCTTTTGGTGTTGGAGGGCACCAATATCCAAAGGGGACCTCTTGCTAGAGGACAACAATATCTGCTATTTAAGGACCCAAATACATAACTCTTGTACAATGTAAAATGAAACAAAGCTTTTAAACAGTTACATAGATTTCTTCATGGGATTCTTCTTTGAGATGTGATCTTTCTCCAAAGATTTTGAAGATGAGAGTTTGTTTAAAATGTTCTGAAGCTCTGATACTAGTGGCCTTTTTTTTATTTTTTTGAGACAGAGTCTCGCTGTCGCCTAGGCTGGACAGAGCACAATGGCACGATCTTGGTTGATGCAACCTCCGCCTCCCGGGTTCAAGCGATTCTTCTGCCTCCAGCTCCGAAGTAGCTGGGACTACAGGTGCACACCATGCCCGGCTAATTTTTTGTATTTTTAGTAAAGACAGGGCTTCACCGTGTTGGCCAGGCTGATCTCGAACTCCTGACCTCAAGTGATCCACCCACCTCGGCCTCCCAAAGTGCTGGTGTTACAGACCTGGCCTTACTAGCGGCTTTTTTGATAACTTGGAATAACAATGTTGAATTGTATGGATCTCTTATCTTTGAGTCACAGAAACTTGGATGCCAGGGCTGCAGTGATGGCATAATAGCTGACTCATCCCTCAGGGCTTTTTGTTCACCAAAGGAAAAACGATTTTATCATTTGCAATGTCTCTTTGACTTAAATTTAGCCATTTCCTTTTGGGGAGGAAGGCTGGGCTAGTTCCATAGCTGAAGTACATGTCTCCCCAGCCCTTAGGCCGGACTATAAGGTTGATCAGTTTAAATGGGGCTGGGATTCTTAAGAAACTTTTGACCTTGGGAATCACAGATGTATCTTCACAAATATCCCTGAAAGGAGGCCTGAACTATTATGGGGGCGAGGGGAGTGGACAGCCTTAAAAATTCAAGTTCTAGCCAGGCTTGGTGGCTCATGCCTGTAATCTCAACACTTTTGGAGGCCAAGGCAGGTAGACAGGAGTTGGAGACCAACCTGGCCAACACGGTAAAACCCTGTCTCTACTAAAAATACAAAATTTAGCCGGGTGTGGTGGTGTGTGCCTGTAGTCCCAGCTACTTGGGAGGCTGAGGCAGGGAAATTGCTTGAACCGAAGAGACGGAAGTTGCAGTGAGCTGAGATCGTGCCACTGCACTCCAGTCTGGGCAAGAGAGTGAGACTCTGTCTCAAAAAAATAAATAAATAAATAAAAATTCAAGTTCTGTTAAGTACAGGTCTCTGTTAAATTCCATGGCAAGTCTGGGTTTTTCCCTGACTCAAGGGTTTTATTTAGTCCAGATATCCACTCCTGTGAAGTCCTCATCTGAACCAGTGGAATGGGCAGAAAGAACATACATAGAAGTCACCAGAAAATGGTTCATGCTCTAGAATGGTGGTTGCTAAGGTGAGAAGCCTGAGAACATCCATGGGTAAGAGGAAAAATTACCAGTACCCCAATAAATTTTTTATCTTTAAAAAAATTGAGTTTGACCAGTAATTTAGATATGGATTGACACTGGCTTCCTTGTTCAATCTGAATGTTGGAGAGTCTCATTTTCTGTGTAGTCCATGACATATCCTGAGGGAAGGGGAGAAGGTCCACAAAGGCCCCCTCACTGGTTAACTCACAACCCTGTTTTTTTTTTCTGTCCCCCAGGCTGGAGTGCAGTGACACAATCAAAGCTCACTGCAGCCTTGAACTCCTGGGCTCAAGCAATCCACCTATCTCAGCCTCTCAAGTAGCTGGGACTACAAGGTGTGAACCACGGTGCCTGGCCTGTTTAATACACTTTGGGCTTATGTCAAGGGACTGGTGTTTATGTAGGCTCACCTGATGAAGTGGGTTTATGGATTAAATTATTTTGTTTTAACTGAGTTAACCTTTACCAAATGGGCAGAAAAACTAAAGAAATTTCTTATTTTTATTTTTAATATACAGAGATGAGGGTCTCACTATGTTGTCCAGGCTGTTCTCAAATTCTTGGCCTCAAGGGATCCTCCTATCCCAGCGTCCCGAAGTGGTGGTATTACAGGAGTGAGCCACTGCTCCCGGCCTAAAAATAATACAATTAATGCAGGTGTAAGCAAACAATAAGAAATGACTGGGTTAACACTTTTCTTCCTGCTACCATGTGCTAATTATGAAGTAAAACAGTGACAATCTATGTAGACTGAGAAGTCAGACAAAAACAAAAAATTCATCAGGAGACTGTGAAATACAAACTTACAACCACTAGCATTAAAGAAAAACCTCATCCTAAGCATAGATTGTGCCTTATGGTAATACTTGACGATATGAGACCATCATAATTAGCAAGATATTTAAAATCTAAATATTCACGGCCGGGTGCGGTGGCTCATGCCTGTAATCCCAGCACTTTGGGAGGCCGAGGCGGGTGGATCACAAGGTCAGGAGATCGAGACCATCCTGGCTAACACGGTGAAACCCCGTCTCTACTAAAAATACAAAAAATTCACCGGGCGTGGTGGTGGGCATCTGTAGTCCCAGCTACTCGGAGAGGCTGAGGCTGGAGAATGGCGTGAACCCGGGAGGCGGAGCTTGCAGTGAGGGGAGATCGCGCCACTGCACTCCAGCCTGGGCGACAGAGCGAGACTCTGTCTCAAAAAAAAAAAAAAAAAAACTAAATATTCACAACATGAATACAAATAGTTTAAAATGTTTTAGCAGTGTTTAAAATTACGCATTACTTAATCTAGTCCAGGATTTTAGTAAACTGAATATTTAAGAGCCTATTTTGAGGGTTTTAGAAAACATAAATGCTTAAGGTAAAAAGCTACATACCAATAGAAAAACAGTCTTCCTGATGTGGTCAAAATAGCTAAAATAATGCATGGAAAACAATATAGCTGCAAAATAAAACGCACGGTTTTGTCAGCAAATTCCGATGCACAGATCCACAGATGTGGAAGATGCACAGAAATATTGCTGAAGGTTCGAAGAAACAGTGTAGTCAGGGAGATCTGCTGTGCAGTTGGACTTAAGTACTGCTGTTTTGCACATGTTCCAATTAAGAGTGTTTGCTTGATTCTGGCCAGGCACGGTGGCTCACGCCTGTAATCCGAGCACTTTGGGAGGCCGAGGTGGGCAGATCACTTGAGCCCAAGAGTTTGATACCAGCCAAGTCAACGTGGTGAAACCCCATCTGTATTTCTGTAAAAACTTTTTTAAATAAAAAAGATTTTTAAAAAAGAATATTTGCTTGTGTCTGTTTCAGTAATGAAATAGACCTATTTATTTGTGAGGTCACTAAAAGAGGTACCAGAAAAGATGTATTTTTCAAAATTCAATTCCGTTGTTAGTTAAAACAATGGTTTATGGGAAAATTATATCAGGTAACAGTAGCTTTAACTAGAATAAAAAGGAATTCAGGATATCCCAATTACACTGATTTGAGTTTTACAAATTATATGTTGATGAAAAGAGTCAAACTTTGTAAAATATTTAGAGTTTTATTCTGAGCCAAATATGAGTGACCAAGGCCTGAGACATAATCTCAAAAGGTCCTGAAAACGTGTACCCAAGGTAGGTAGGTTACAGCCTGATTTTACACCTTTTAAGGGGACAGAAGTTACAAGCAGACATCAATCAATATGGGGACAGCCTTCCAGGTCAAAGGTAGATTCAAAGATTTTCTGATTGACAATTGGTTGAAAGAGTTATTATCTAAAGACATGGAATTAGCCCTGGTGTGGTGGCTTACGCGGGTAATCCCAGCACTTTGGGAGGCCAAGGCGGGTGGATCACCTGAGGTCAGGAGTTCGAGACCAGCCAGGCCAACATGGTGAAAACTCGTCTCTACTGAAGAAAAAAACAGCCAAGCGAGGTGGTGGGTGCCTGTAATCCCAGCAACTTGGGAGGCTGAGGCACAAGAATCGCTTGAACCTGGGAGTCAGAGGTTGCAGTGAGCCAAAATTGTGCCACTGCACTCCCGCCTGGGTGACAGCGAGACTCCATCTAAAAAAAAAAAAGAAGAAAGAAGAAAAAAAGACCTGGAATCAATAGAAAGGAGTGTATGGGTTAAGATAGGGGGCTGTGGGGGCCAAAGTTCTTCCTATGCAGATGAAGCCTCCAGCTTCAGAGAGAATAGATGGCAAGGCCGGGGCAGTGGCTCATGCCTATAATCCCTACACTTTGGGACGCTAAAGTGGGTGGATCACCTGAGATCACGAGTTTGAGACCAGCCTTGCCAACATGATGAAACCCCGTCTCTACTGAAAATACAAAAAAAATGAACTGGACGTGGTGGCAGTCACCTATAATCCCAGCTACTCAGGAGGCTGAGGTGAGAGAATCACTTGAACCCAGGAGGCCGAGGTTTCAGTGAGCTAAGATCGCGCCACTGCACTCCAGCCTAGGCAACAAGAGCAAAACTCCGTCTCAAAAAAAAAAAAAAAAAAAAAAAAAATGAATAGGTGGCAGATGTCTCTTATCAGACTGTAAAAGGTGCTAGACTCTTAGTTAAATCTCTCCTGGATCTGCAAAAGACCTGGGAAAGGAAGAGGATCCTTTATAGAATGTAGATTTTCCCCACAAGAGACAGCTTTGCAGGGCTGTTTCAAAATATGTCAAAGAGATATATTTTGGAATAAAATGCTTCAATTTCTTTCAGCGCCTGCTGTCTGTCATGTGATGCTATACTAGAGTTAGGTCAGCATCTGGTGTCTTACTGCTACAAAGAGTCTGTTTTGTCTGTCTTGAAGTCTCTATCTTAATGGTAATGCTGGTCTGTTGTGCCTGAATTCCTAAGGGAAGAGAATATAATGAGGCATGTCCTACGCCTTTTTGCCCCTCATGACCTGAACCAGTTTCTCAGGTTTACTTTGGAATCAATCCGCTTGGCCAAGAAGCAGGGTCCACTTAGTCAGTTGGAGGGCTTAGACTTTTATTTTCGGTTTACATATGAATGTATTAAATAATCACATGAACCCTGAAAATTTTGTAAAAACTTAAATGTGTAAATAAATTTTTTAAAAAAATTTAGGTAAGGTTACAAAATTGGGCCAAGAGCATGAAATTGATTCAGCTATTTCATCCTCTTGGCCTATTTCAGGGAATGATGATGAATATATCTTACTACATAGAGGTTTGATGTTTATTTCTAAACAAAGCATTTATTAGAGTAATAGAACTTAAAGATGACTGGGATTGGGCTGGGCGCGGTGGCTCATGCCTGTAATCCCAACATTGTGGGAGGCTGAGGCAGGTGGATCACAACGTCAGGAGATTGAGACCATCCTGGCTAACACGGTGAAACCCTGTCTCTACTAAAAATACAAAAAATTAGCTGGGCATGGTGGCAGGTGCCTGTAGTCCCAGCTACTCGGGAGGCTGAGGCAGGAGAATGGCATGAACCAGGGAGGCGGAGCTTGCAGTGAGCCGAGATTGCGCCATTGCACTCCAGCCTGGGGGACAGAGCGAGACTCCATCTCAAAAAAAAAAAAAAAAAGATGACTGGGATTTTTCTTCTACAAAAAAGACAAGTGATTCAAATTTGAGGACCTTATCTCTGAAGCCAAGTACAGTAGTTCCCAGTGGCCTCCTTCCTGGAGGCTATTTTTGCAAGGACAAACACATGTCTCTCCAAGGTAAAGATGGTGCTGCAACAATAAATAAGAAAATAACTACTTTTCGAAAGAAAGCCATGCTGTGCAAAGGGCATTTTCAAGACGGGTATTAGGAAATGTTTCCACAGTGATAGGACTTTTCTTTTTTTTTTACAAAAATGTTAACATTTGCCAACAAAAAGTTTCAGATGCATCTTTAAAATCTTGAGAGCAAAATTTTATATTTTTAAATCTTCCAAAGAATTTTAGAGGAGCTATGTTAAAAACTATTAAAAGTACAGTAGCTTCAGAGTTTGCAAGAAAAACTTGACAAAGTCAATGCACAATTTCAACCAAAACCAAAGCACAGGTGGTGGACAGTGTTGGAAAATAACTATTACGATTGATTAAATCGTAAGCAATGCCACTAACATATTTCTTCCATTTGAATCTATGTATCCTCGTGAGGTATCTTCAGCTATGGCAGCTGTTAAAAGCAGCATCCAGGCTGGGCACCGTGGCTCACGCCTGTAATCCCAGCACTTTGGGAGGCCGAGGCAGGCGGATCACCAGGTTAGGAGACCATCCTGGCTAGCAGGGTGAAACCCCGTCTCTACTGAAAATACAAAACCAAATTAGCCGGGCGTGGTGGCGGGTGCCTGTAGTCCCAGCTACTCAAGAGGTTGAGGCAGGAGAATGGCATGAACCGGGGAGGCGGAGCTTCCAGTGAGCCAAGATCGCGCCACTGCACTCCAGCCTGGGCGACAGAGTGAGACTCCATCTCAAAAAAAAAAAAAAAAAAAAAAAAAGCAGCATCCAACCTGGTGCGGTGGCTCACACCTGTAATCCCAGCACTTTGGGAGGCTGAGGTGGGCAGATTACTTGAGGTCAGGAGTTCAAGAGCAGCCTGGCCAACATGGTGAAACCCCGTCTCTACTGAAAATACAAAAATTCGCTGGCCGTGGTGGTGGATCCCTGTAATCCCGGCTACTTGGGAGGCTGAGGTGGGAGGATCCCTTTAATCCAGAGGCAGAGGCTGCAGTGAGCTGCGACTGCACCACTGCATTCCAGCCTGGGCAACATAGCAAGACTCCATCTCAAAAAAAAAAAAAAAAGTAGCACCCATTTGTTATGAAATTACTTGAAGCTATACTTCTGGATCATCACATCCCAAAATGTTAAACGAAGTTTTTGAAAATCTTGAAGTATATTTAACTACATAGCTTTTCAAATATTAAGCACTTTAGATTTGTTTGTTTATTTGTTTTTGAGACAGAGTCTCACTGTGTCACCCAGGCTGGAATGCAGTGGTGCAATCTCGGCTCACTGCAGCCTCTGCCTCCAGGTTCAAGGGATCCTCCCACCTCAGCCTGCCAAGTAGCTGGGATTACAAGTATGCACCTCCCTGCCCGGCTAATTTTTGTATTTTTAGTAGAGACGAGGCTTCACCATGTTGGCCAGGCTGATCTCCAGCTCCTGACCTCAAGTGATCCACTCGCCTCCGCCTTCCAAAGTGCTGGGATTATAGGTGTGAGCCACCGCACTCAGCCAAACTATCTTTTTAAAATAACTTTTTCATGTTTTATACTGCATATAATATATTCACACAATAGTATATGTGTGCATTAAATAAATAAATACACTTAAATTGGGGGTGCATGTTCAATTTTCTTTTCTTCCTTTTTTTCTTTTTTGAGATGGAGTCTTGCTCCGTCACTAGGGCTGGAGTACAGTGGCACGAACTCAGCTCACTGCAGCCTCTGCCTCCCAGGTTCAAACAATTCTCCTGCCTCAGCCTCCCAGGTAGCTGGGACTACTGGCGCATGCCACCACGTCTGGCTAATTTTTGTATTTTTGGTAGAGACAGGATTTCACCATGTTCGTAAGGCTGGTCTTTAATTCATGACCTCAGGTGATCCACCTGCCTTGGCCTCCCAAAGTATTGGAATTACAGGCGTGAGCCACTGCACCTGCCTTTTTTTTTTTTTTTTTAAGACAAGGTTTGTGTCTGTCACCCAAGCTGGAGTGCAATGGCACGATCATGGCTCACTGCAGCCTCAACTTCCCAGACTTAGGTGATCCTCCTACCTCAGCCTCACGAGTAGCTGGGACTACAGTTGCATATCACCAGGCCTGGCTAATGTTTTGTATTTTTTTTAGAGATGGGGTTTCGCTATGTTGCCAAGGCTGGTCTTGAACTCCTGGGCTCAAGCAATCCACCTTCCTCAGCCTCCCAAAGTGTTGGGATTATAGGCGTGAGCCACCACCCCCAGCCTCTCTATTTTCATTTTTTACTGACAGGCATGAAAAATCAAAATTTCAAAAGTAGTCATCTCACAAGTAGAGAGTTTAGCCCTGTCCTCCTAAGGAAGGTGTCTCTTTTGAGGTCTACAGGATCTAGATGTCTCTCATCCACCCTGTGCCTGCCACCCATCCTCTCCAGAGAACTGGTTTTCTTTGGGATCTGCAAACCAGACCTTCTTCTGACTTCTCCACCCCAGTTTCTCCTCTCTTGTTCTCCAGGTCTGACCCTTGAGTTCCCAAGAAAAGGAGTCAGTGTGTCCTGGCCAGCTACCCTACCAGGCACAGATGCACTGGCACCTCTTGCTGAGCGCTTGCTCCCTGGACCATTTCCAAGCTCTCTGTGGCTCATTCTTCTCCTGTTTATTCATTTTAGAACAACATATTTATAATTCTGTCACTTAATTCCTCAGATACCCCGTCTCTCCTCCCACACTAATTTTTATTTATTTCAATGACAACATTAAAACAGCATTTTAAAGAAAAGAACAACTTGTGATTCGCCTACACTAATTCTCCATTAATTTAATTTTTCTATGTTAAGATCTAATCTGTGACCATGTGCCTACAGCTCTATCATGCTAATTCAACAGATACAATTTTTCTATTTCCTTCTAATCTATGTTCATCTGCAATATATATATTTTCAGACTACCTTTGTTGATTCTTTTCATTGGAAAAGATTGTTTTACCATGTGCATGCAATAGAATGGAAGGACAGTGAGTGAAAAGTTTCCTCGGTTCAGACCTCCATTCTCTTGTCACTACCACCAGCTATACCCGGAGCCTCACTCTATTACCAGTATCTTTCCAAGGATTCTCTAAGCATCTACAAGTACTCTGTGTTAACGTCTTTTTTACACAGTGGGGCACACGATCCACACTATTCTGAATCTTAACCTTTTTTTAAAAATCTTAAAAACCCATCTTAGCACTTGTTTCAAATCAGAACATGTCACTTTGTCTCTCGTTCTTTTTAACAGCTGTATAGTATCCCACTGGAGGTTCCTCATGTGATTTATTTGATCAGTCACCAACTGGTGGGTGTTTTTATTGTACAGTCTTTTTTGCTGTGTCCAGAATTCTGGGCTGGGTGCAGTGGCCCACACCTATAATCCCAGCACTTTGTGAGGCTGAGGTGGGTGGATCACCTGAGGTCAGGAGTTCAAGACCAGCCTGACCAATATGGTAAAACCCCGTCTCTACTAAAAATACAAAAATTAGCTGCGAGTGGTGATGTGCACCTGTAATCCCAGCTATTCAGGAGGCTGAGACAGGAGAGTCGTTCAAACCTGGGAGGCTGAGGTTGCAGTGAGCTGAGATCATGCCACTGCACTCCAGCCTGGGGGCCAGAGCAAGACTCTGTCTCAAAAAAAAAAAAAAAAAGAATTCTGCAATACATTTTATGTTCATATGTCTTTGTGTATATGTATGAGTGTATGTAATGGACAAATTCCTAGAAGTGGGATCCTCAAATGAATCACATTTTAAATGTGTTACTCCTATTGCAAATTGCTTTCCCCAAGAGATTATACTAATTTGTATCCCCAGTGACAATATACAAAAGTGCTGTTTTTCTCACAGCTTCACAAACACCACAGGAATTACTTTGAATCATACTACATGCAGAATTCTCTATTATCCTTTTCTTACCTACACAATGGGAGGGTTCAGTCACTTGACAGGTGACAGCCTGATGATGACAATGAAGGAGGATTTGGCAAGGGATTTTATTCCTTGCAAGAAGTCAAGTAAGGAGGATACCAGGGATAGCTCCCAACGCAGTGCCTCCCCAAGCTGGGGGCTGGGTCCGGTAATGAGGTGTAACCTGATTGGATCTTGCAATGAAGTGATGCTGGGATACATGATATGACTGGATCTGGCCATGGGGTAATGCCAGGGCTCAATCTGATTGGATTCTGGATCCTGCTATACAGTGTCCCCTTCTTAATTTCATCCCACTCCTCAGCCCAAGCACTTAGTTTCTTCCTGTGGTTGCAGGCTTGGTTCATCTAGGCATGCTAAGGTCACATGACTTGAGGGTCCATGGGAAACGAAAAACAACTCTCGGTCTTTTTACATAAAAGTGGAACCGGATTGGTCTGGTGTGGCTACGCTTTTTCACTTAACACATTTGAACATATTCCTCTTTACTAAGTTGTCTTGATAGGTATAATCATCAGTGATAATCTAGGTAAGCATGTTCTTTCTGTCTTTGCCAGTTTGTCAGTGTTATACTTAACACGGCATTTTTTAAAAATTTTTTTTAATTTTTATTTTTTCATCCTTGGGCAAGGGCCATGCTAATCTTCTCTGTATCGTTCCAATTTTAGTATATGTGCTGCTTAAAATGCTTGTGACCATGACTATTTTTTTTCCTTTTGAACCATCCTTTTAGGACACATTTCATGGAATGAAGGTATTATGTCAAAGGACATTTTTGCTAAATTGTTCTATACAAATTGTTTTACCAAATTACACTCCTACCAATAATGTATGAATGCCAGAGTGCCAGAAGCATTTCCAGGTTGGGTATTATAATTTAAATTTATGTTTTCTTAATTGAAATATGGCTCATTTTGTAGTTTTAATTTGCACTTATTCGATCAGGAAGTTTGGCCATTTTGTCCTAATTTTTTTTTATTTTATTTTACTTGTCATCTAAACAATCTATTCATGTCCTTTGTCCATTATCTCTTGGGGTCTTCATCTGCAGCACTGGATATGCATTTAGATATTATAGATCTTAATCTTTTTACCCCATATGGTTAAAATTCTCCTTAATCTTTTAAATGTTGTTATTACTATGTGGAAGTTTTAACGGTCTCTGTAGGCAAGTCTGATTTTTTTCTTTTATAATCATCTTTTCACTTCTTCAGATCTCAGGATGATGTCATTTTCCCAAAGACCCACAACTCTCTTCTACCAATTTTAGTGATTACATTTTTAAATTTATCCTTAAAATTTAAATTTTAATTTAATGTGCATTGATTTTGATGGAAATTGTAAATCTAATTTTTTTGTAAATTAGTATCTAATTATCTAAATACCATTTAATCATTAATTTTCCTCAATTGTGAGGTTTGAGTTATTATGGGTTTTTTTTTGTTTTGTGTTTTTGAGATGGAGTCTCACTCTGTCACAAGGTTGGAGTGCAGTGGTGCGATCTCGGCTCACTGCAACCTCTGTCTCCCGGGTTCAAGTGATTCTCCTGCCTCAGCCTCCCGAGTAGCTGGGACTATAGGCATGCACCACCACACTCAGCTAATTTTTGTATTTTTAGTAGAGACGGGGTTTCACCATGTTGGCCAGGATGATCTTGATCTCTTGACCTCATGATCCACCTGCCTCAGCCTCCCAAAGTGCTGGGATTACAGGCATGAGCCACCGTGCCTGGCCATGATTTTTTTTATTATTATACTTTAAGTTCTGGGATACGGGTGCAGAATGTGCAGATTTCTTACATAGGTATACATGTGTCATGGTGGTTTGCTGCGCCCATCAACCCATCATCTAGGTTTTAAGCCCCACATGCATTAGGTATTTGTCCTATGCTCTGCCTCCCCTTACCCCCCATCCCCCAATAGGCCCCGGTGTGTGATGTTCCCCTCCCTGTGTCCATGTGTTCTCATTGTTCACCTCCCACTTATGAGTGAGAACATGTGGTGTTTGGTTTTCTGTTACTGTGTTAGTTTGCTGAGAATGATGGTTTCCAGTTTCATCCATGTCCCTGCAAAGGACATGAACTCATTCTTTTTTATGGCTGCATATTATTCCATGGTGTATAAGTGCCACATTTTCTTTATCCAGTCTATCATTGATGGGCATTTAGGCTCTTTCCAAGTCTTTGCTATTGTAAATAGTGCTGCAATAAATATACGTGTGCATGTGTCTTTATAGTAGAATGATTTATAATCCTTTGGGTATATACCCAGTGATGGGATGATTTATTATGATTTATATGTGTACATACACACACTTTTTTCACACATTCTTTTTTTTTTTTTTTTTAGGACAGAGTCTTGCTCTGTCGCCCATGCTGGAGTGCAGTGGCATGATCTCAGCTCACTTCAACCTCTTCGGCTCAAGTGATCCTCCCACCTCAGCCCTCCAAGTAGCTAGGGCTACAGGTGCACACCACCACACTCGGCTAATTTTTTGTAGTTTTTTTTTTTTCCCCCAAATCAATAGGTCTTTTATTTCATCATTTAAATATCACATATAGGTCTTAGGAAGCATCCGGCATCTTGTTTCTGTAGCTAGACAACTCTTAGATCTTATTAATCAGCCTCCTGAATGGTTCCTTTTTCAGAGACATAGATACCATCCAAAAATTTCCCGATATCCTTGTTTTTAACATTGTGGCTTGCTGAATCAAAGCCGCTGAATTTGAAACAAGCTTCCTTCAAGGATTAATTCATCTTTCCGAGCTTGAGATACTGATCAAGGAACACCTGGCCTAATCCGAACCCTGCAGATGTATTTTTCACCCAGGAAATTTCGGGTTTCAACAAAAGACCAATTCTCCTGGATAACGACGTTGATGGGGAAGTGCACATACACAGAACTCATCTTGGAACAGAAGCCCAGTGTCCAGTGTAACACCCTTGATCATGTTCTGTACATAACTACAAATAGTCCGAACGGTAGCCAGCTCCTTTCTCTTACCCCACCATTTGTCAACCCGGGGCCTCTGTTTTTTTCTTTCCAAGAAGACTGAGTTCTACGTTGATTGAAGTCCCTCCGCAGGGTTCCTCTGGGATCCTTCACAATAACTGTCCATCCCTTTAGAGTAATATCGACATTTTCTGGAATGTCGACAGTCTGATTGCTGAGAATGGTCTTCATTCTCGCAGTAGAAGTGGCAAAAAAAAAAAAAAAAAAAAAAAGAACAAAAAAGCATCTTTTGTGGCTCAGGCCTATAATCCCAGCACTTTGGGAGGCCAAGGTGGGTGGATCACGAGGTCAGGAGATCAAGACCAGCTGGGCCAACATGGTGAAACCTGTCTTTACTAAAAATAGAAAACAATTAGCTTGGTATGGTGGCACACGCCTGTAATCCCAACTACTTGGGAGGCTGACGCACAAGAATCACTTGAACCCAGGAGGCAGAGGTTGCAGTGAGCCAAGATCGCGCCACTGCACTCCAGCCTGGGTGACAGAGTGAGACTCTGTCTCAAAACACAAACAAGCAAAACAAACAAAGCAGAGAGTTTGGCTGGTAACAGAAGTAACACTCAGAGAAATGCTCCAGCTGGCCTAGAGGAAAGCAAATAACCCCCACTGTGAACTGCAGATGGAGAAGTGCAACCTCTAGGAGCTGAAAGCAGTCCCTGATTGGCAACTCACAGGAAAAGGATACCTCAGGCCTACAACCACAAAGAATTGAACTCTGCCATCAAGCAGTGAGCTTGGAAGATATAGGAGCAGGAAAACCACCTCCATCCTCTTACGGTCCTGAGAATTGAGATAAGATAGATTAACAGGAAAAAAAGCATACACATTTCTTTACAGATGTTTTACAGGAGCCCTCCTAAAATCATGAAGACCCAAAGAAGCAGTTATTGTCAGTTTCTTCCATTCTGGATTGGGCACAGTAGTAAACTCTGAACATGTGTAAGGCGAAGGGGCTTGCGCTAGGATAGTTAATAGGGTAGGAAAATAGCTAGGAAGAGAAAGGCTTGTTTGTACAGAATTTCTTTGACCTCAACTTTCTCGTCCTTGACGCCAAGGATGTTGCATCTTACTAGTATAGGGAGGGCGTCTTTCACATGGGAATTTAATCTTCTGCTTTTAAGAAACAGCATGAAGGTCAAAGCGATCTTTTTGCACCTGCTGTTTTTCAAGTGCCTTTAACTTAAATAATCAGTATTCCAGGATAGCATATTTTAACCCCTTCAAAAAGGTCCCTGAGCCCCAGATGAGATTGTTGGCAGCTCTAGTCAACACAAGCCCAGCCATGCCATAGCTATATTCTTACCTACAGAACCATGAGCTAATAAATGGGTATTGCTCCAAAGCTTCTACATTTGTGGTAATTTGTTACATAGCAATAGAAAACAAATATAATGGCAACATGCAATTTAGTACTTGATCCCTCTCCTGTCATTTACTCATTGTTTTGCATGTATAAATCTTGCCTTCCTTAACCAGACTATAACCTCCCTGAGAACCAGACCAAATTTGATGTTTTTTCTGCGTAGCCAAATTATCTACCATGCCATAGGGGCTACACTGGGAGGAAGGTGGGGTGAGTGTTTAACATCCTGGCTTTAGAATCAGCCTGCCTTGATCTTTTTGTAGTTTGTGAGTATGATGACTGGGTGTTCATGCACGTGCCACCCTCAAACCTTGTTACAATGTCGGTACATTACCTGTCTAACCTGAAAAAAAAAAAAAAAAAAGAATCAGACTGTCTTGGCTTAAATCTTGGCTTAAACTTTCCAAGCTTTAGTTCCCTCATCTTTAAAATGGGAATAAAATGAGTTAGGAAAATTATGGAAAGACACACAAACATTGTTATCAGCAGTTACTTCAGAGGGAATGATTGCAGGATCAAATGTCATAGGAGGTTTTTAGGATTAAATGGAATGATGCTTAGAAAGTTCTTAGGACAGTGCATGGCACATGGTAAAGCTCTATTAATACTAGCTCTGTGTTTGTAGAAAAACAGATCCTTTGACATGCTTGCCCTTCCTGCAGTTCCATATGTGCTAAATTTGTTTAGTATCACATGACACTGGCCCTGTCTCCCTACACACGCACACGCATCCCCACCTCCACCTCCTGGCCACCCACCAGGGATAGACAGACTAAATCCAGCCGTTAGACTTGACTGACAACCAGTTTAATCTCCTGAAAATCTGGACTCAAGCCAGTGAGAGACCATGCTGCTTTGCTGTGTGAGATGAGCTGGAACACCAAACGGAACTACATCTGGATTCATTTCCAAAAAGGGCCAGAGCCATATGCCCGTACTACGGTTACAGAATGGCAGACGTCAAGAGGAAGCTGGTTTCTTTAGAGGAACACAGAGTGGACATGCAGAAAAGGACAGGGATGAGAGACAGTGTCCCCAGAAAAAGGAATGGGACAGTACCTTCCAGGGACTGGCAGTTTCCAGCATGAGTTCCCACAGTGCCTAGCTGGGACTTGTTTCCCCAAGATCTCCGTGTCTTCATAAGTGTCCCTTGCAAACAAATAAGCCCTGGCCAAAGAAAGGCTGCTGTGGGTGACAAACCAGAGAGTCGGTCATGTTCTAATACATCCTGGGACACCAGGCTGTGGTGCTGACTCCACATCAGTGTAAAAGACAATTAAATCGTATTTGTAGTTTTTTTCCAGACCTTCTTTCAACTGTCAGCACAGTTGAATTCCCAGTGGCCTCTGGAGGGCACTGTTCAGTTAAGTTTATTCCACGGTAGCGAGCACTACACCAGCAGAGCATTTAAGGAAAAGGTGTTTGAAATAATAGTTACCATTTCCTGAGTACCAACAACATGTTAACCACGATGCTGCTTGCTTTACATATATTATATCTTAAACAATCACAACGACTGTTTCCACCCAGCAATTGGAGATTATTTTCGAGCATGGTTACTTGTTTCCACAGGAATGCTATTAACAGGTGTCAAGCAAAAGGAAAGCTTTTTTTTTTTCTTTTAACGAACAGGAAGACTGAGTTTACAGCTCCTGATGCGAACCAGTTCAAGTTCAGTTGCCCCTCAATGTACTCCTTTTTAATTAGAAAAACAACAAATGTAGCACCATTGCAACACAGAGGGGAAAAGATATTTGGTACGGGGGTATAAATACCTGGGTCCCTCTTCTCTCTCAAGGTGAGGCAAAGTGTTTCCTGTCTCCTGCCTTTTATCCGCGCCCCCAAGATAGTCGTGTTGGTTTCATGCCCGGCTGTGGGCTGCTAGGGAGTGGGAGCTGCTCTGCAGGGAAGGAGTTTTTGTTCTCTACTTTGCTCAATGCCACTGTGGTGGGGAGGGTAAGAGTGAGGCTCCAAACCTTTTCGGGTAACAGTTCCCTGCAAAGTCTGAAAACAACCACTGACTTGTCTCCCTTTTATTTTTTATAAGATATTTGAGGCCAGCTGCAGTGGCTCACATCTGTAATCTCAGGACTTTGGGAAGCCAAGGCGGGCGGATCATTTGAGTTCAGGAGTTCGAGACCAGCCTGACCAACATGGTGAAACCCTGTCTCTACTAAAAATACAAAAAAAATTAGCCAGATGTGGTGGCACGCACCTGTATTCCCAGCTACTTGGGAGGCTGAGGCAGGAGAATCACTTGAACTTGGAAGGCAGAGGTTGCAGTGAGCCGAGATGACGCCACTGCACTCCAGCCTGGACGACAGAACAAGATTCTGTCTCAAAAAAAAAAAAAAAAGAAGAAAAAAAAAAAGATATTTGAAACCTATTTGTTCATTCGATATTATCAGTGTAAATTAAAACGTTTATCAGATATTATCCAAATGAGCCACATGCATTAGGTATATGCTTCTCATTTACTTCTTAAAACATCCCTATGAGGTAAGAGGCAAGTATTATTACTTGCATTCACAGATGAGGAAATATAGGCTGAGAAAGATTAGATAAACCCATCTATTAGCAGACAGAGCCCGGAATCGAGCCGGGGTGACCTGCGTCCAAGACCTGAGTCTTTTTTTGCTAGGATGCTCTGTCAGTTGCTACCCATCTGCCAAATAGTGTGTCTGTCCCTATAGAGAGCATGTCCATTCCCCAGGAAGCAGCGTAACCTTCCTGTAGGCAGCAACAATTCTGTAAGTGGCATCCTGGCCAGGGCACCTTGCTCCTTATATATGAGGTCACTGTGTCGCCACTTCTCCACTATGGAGGGGTGAACCTGGAATCAGAAAATCTGGGTTCTGAACACTTTCTTAATCTATATTTATTCATTTAAGGGTATTTATTGACCACCTACTGTTTCAGCTCTGGAACTCCATATTGGGGAAATACTCTTCTATAAAACATATAAAGTCCCTGGTTTTCTGGGGCTTTTATCCATGCCTTGGAAAACTGACTTATCCTTGTAGGGCGTAATTGTGATTAATAATGATACGAAGGAATTTTTAAAGTAAGCTTTCTTGTTTTATAATAGCTTTCCTGAGGCTGGGCATGGTGGCTCATGCCTGTAATCCCAACACCTTGGGAGGCTGAGGTGGGTGGATCACTTGAGATCAGGAGTTCGAGACTAGCCTGGCCAACATGGTAAAACCCCTGTCTCTACTAAAAATACAAAAATTAGCTGGGTATGGTGGCACGTGCCTGTAATCTCAGCTACTCAGGAGGCTGAGGCAGGAGAATTGCTTGAACTGAGAGGCGGAGGTTGCAGTGAGCTGAGATCACGCCACTGCACTCCAGTCTGGGTGATAGAGCAAGACTCTGTCTCAAAAAAAAAATAAGTAAAAAATAAAAGTAATTTAAAAATGGCTTTACTGAGATGTTCACATACTATAAAATTTATCCTTTAAAATGTACAGTTGAGTAGTTTTATATATTCACAGCATTGAATATCACCAATATCTAATTTTAGGACATTTTTATCCTTCCAAAAAGAAGACACATACTTATTACAGGCATTCTCCATACTCCCTTCTCCAAGCCCCTGGAAACCTACTTTCTGTTCCTGTAGATTTACGTATTCCAGATATTTCAGTACATGGTCTTCTGTACTGAAAGTGTAATGACTTCAGTGCTCATCTGTGTTTCAGTATGATTCAGAACTTTACTTCGTTATATTGCCAAATAGTGTTCCATATGTTTAACCACATTTGTTTAACCATCCAAACATTTGTGGACATTTGGGTCATTTCCACTTTTTGACTATTATGAATCATGCTGTGAACATTGGTGTACAAGTTTTTGTGTGAGTATGTTTTCAGTTCTCTTGGATATATATGTAAGAATGGAACTGATGATGATATAGTAACTCTATGTGTAACTTTTTGAGGAATTTCCAAATTGTTTTTCAGGACTACTTTACATCCCCACCAGCAGTGTATAAGGGTTCTAATTTCTCCACATTCCTGCCAACACTTGTGACCTGTCTTCATTAGACCGGTCATCCTAGTGGATGTGAAGCTGTATCTCACTGTGACTTTGATTTGTATTCTCTAATGATTAATCATGTTGAACACCTTCTCATGTGTTTTTGAACCTTTGTACATCTTTGGAGAGATGTCTATTTATTTTATTTTTTAAGACAGGGTCTTCCTCTGCCACCCAGCCTGGAGTGCAGTGGCATGAGTGCAGTGCAGAGGCTCACTGTAGCATCAACCTCCTGGGCTCCAGCAATCCTCCCACCTTATTCTCCTGAATAGCCAGGACTACAGGCACATGCCACTACACCTGGCTAATTTTGTAAAAAATGTTTTTGTAGAGACAGGGTCTTGCTGTGTTTCCCATACTGGTCTCAAACTCCTGGCCTCAAGCCATCTTCATGCCTCAGCCTTACAAAGCACTAGGATTATAAGCGTGAGCCACCATGCCCAGCTAGAAATATCTATTTAAATTCTTTACCCACTTTTAAATTGAGTTGTAAGAATTCTTTATATAGCCTAGATACAAGTTCCTTAGCAGATATATGATTTGCAGATATTTTCTCAGGCAGCTGCACATATTAAACAATTGCCATGGATTGTTCTCAACAAATAACCTAGGGACAAGGCTGTTCTTGCAGCATCAGCTCTGAATCAAGTCAAGTAAAGAGAAACCTTGAAAATGAAGCCTTTCAGAGAGCTGTTGGACAGGTCAAGTAATAACAATTCTGTGAAGATAGCGTTTTGGGGGGCCTCCAAACTTGTTCTGCCTCAGTGGCTGCTAGTGATGTTTCAAGCTTTTGGCTAAATTCCAGAGTTCTGAAAAAGTTGATTTTGGTCATTTTTTCCTGTGTTTTTGTTACCCTTATAGAGGTGTGGATTTTTGGAGGTCTTTATTTTTATCATTCCAGAAGTGCTTTTTCCAGTAAACTTACCTTTGAAATATGATATACGTAAAGGCACATATCAAAAGTATTCAGCTTAGTGAATTTTTTTTTTTTTTTGTGACAGTCTTGCTCTGTTGCCAAGGCTGGAGTGCAGTGGCACAATCTCAGCTCACTGCAACCTCTACCTCCCAGGTGCAAGCTATTCTCCTGTCTCAGCAGAGTAGATGGGATTGCAGGCACCACACCTCGCTAATTTTTGTATTGTTAGTAAAGACAGGGTTTTCACCATGTTGGCATGGCTGGTCTCGAACTCCTGACCTCAGATGATCCACTCACCTTGGCCTCCCAAAGTGCTGGGATTACAGGAATGAACCACCACACCCAGCCCAGCTTAGTGAATTTTTATATTAACCATCACCCAAACTGAGAAACAGAATTTAACTAGTATGTCAGAGCTCTCCTTCTTACCTCTTAGCAGTTACTAACCCCCCTTTACCAAAGTAAAGTGGTATCCAATAGCTGTAAGAACTTTCCTATCTATGGCTGGGTGTGGTGGCTCATGCCTGTAATTCCAGCACTTTGGGAGGCCAAGGTGAGTGGATCACTTGAGGTCAGGAGTTCAACCTGGCCAACATGGTGAAACCATACAAAAAATTAGCCAAGTGTGGTGGTAGGTGCCTGTAATCCCAGCTGCTCCAGAGGCTGAGGCAAGAGGGTCGCTTGAACCTGGGAGTCAGAGGTTGCAGTGAACCAAGATCATGCCACTGCACTGTAGCCTGGGTGACAGAGCGAGACTCCATCTCAAAAAAACAAAAAACAAAAAACTTCCTTGTCTAGTACCATTCTGATTTTTTCCAACTGTTTCATTCGACTTGTTCACATTTTCCCTCCAAACCACTCCCTTAATACATTTAATCCAATGGCTTGTTTTTTTTTGTTTTTTTTTTTGAGATGAAGTCTCACTCTGCCACCCAGGCTGGAGTGCAGTGGCGTGATCTCCCCTCACTGCAAGCCCCGCCTCCCGGGTTCACGCCATTCTCCTGCCTCAGCCTCCCGATTAGCTGGGACTACAGGTGCCCGCCACCATGCCCAGCTAATTTTTTTTTTTTTTTGGATTTTTAGTAGAGACAAGGTTTCACCATGTTAGCCAGGATGGTCTCGATCTCCTGACCTCGTAATCTGCCCGTCTCGGCCTCCCAAAGTGCTGGGATTACAGGCGTGAGCCACTGCACCCGGCTCTGATGGCATTTTTAAGTTGCATGTTTTATTTTTTTAATATTCAACTTTAAAAAAATTATGAACTAGCCTATTTGGGACATCCATTTGTTTCTGTCAAGCTCCTCCTGCCTCCCCAGATTCCTCTGTCATCATAGCCATTTCCCTATCAGTAAGCCAGGCCCTGGAGTACTGGCTGTTAATTCTCCTCTATCCCTTTTTCCCAGACTTGCAGACACCCTTGATCATCCACATAACAAGCGAAGCTGAGATGTCTTCAGGATAAAGTTACATGTTTTTTCATGAGACTTCTGCACAGTGTCCAAACACTTTGATCTGTACAGATAGAAAGAACACTTCTTGAGAGTCTTCTGGGAAAAGCCTTATCCTGCAATTCTGATTTCTTTGCTTTTCCTCACCAAGGCTTCTCAGGCTAATTCAGAGCCATTGTGGCACAGCTCAGACAGCAAGCAGTGACATTCTGAAGTTGCTTCTTCTGAGGAATTCACCTAGTGGGAAAGCAAGGGGGGATGGAAGACTTCCTTGGGCAATTTATGAAGTGTGGAAACCCAGCTCCCTGTTAGTGCTTTTCCTTATCAGAGATCATTACCTGGTAGAAAAGGAGATGTTCTGATGGAGGATTAAGCTAGATATAGTAAGTTACAGTGATATGGACATTTGAAAGTAATTGCTTGAGAAATGAAAAGAGGTCAAAGTGGTTGAACTTAATGGTACAAAGAATAACCATGGGGCCAGGCATGGTGACTCAAACCTCTAATCCCAGCACTTTGGGAGGCCAAGGTAGTAGATCATGAAGTCAAGAGATCAAGACCATCCTGGCCAACATGGTGAAACCCTGTCTCTACTAAAAACACAAAAATTGGCCGGGCGTGGTGGCTCACATCTGTAATCCCAGCACTTTGGGAGGCCAAGGCGGGTGGATCACGAGGTCAAGATATCAAGACCATCCTGGCTAACATGGTGAAACCCCATCTCTACTAAAACATACAAAAATCAGCTGGGTGTGGTGGTGTGTGCCTGTAGTACAAGCTACTTGGGAGGCTGAGGCAGGAGAATCACTTGAACCCGGGAGGTGGAGGTTGCAGTGAGCCAAGATTGTGCCACTTCACTCCAGCTTGGTGACAGAGCGAGACTCCGTCTCAGAAAAAAAAAAAAAAAATTAGCTGGGTGTGGTGGCACACACCTGTAGTCCCAGCTACTCAGGAGGCTAAGGCAGGAGAATTGCTTGAACCTGGGAGGCGGAGGTTGCAGTGAGCCGAGATCGCGCCACTGCACACTGCACTCCAGCTTGGGCAACAGAGCAAGACTGTCTCAAAAAAAAAAAAAAAGAACTATGGGGTGGGAAAAACTATAAATGGAGTGAAAATATTGGGCAAAGATAAGGGACTCGAAGTAACTAATAAAATGATTAAAAATCAATTCTGACTTTTAGTGGGTTTTTGTTTTGTTTTTTGTTTGTTTGTTTTAGAGATGGGGTCTCACTATGTTGCCCACACTAGTCTCCAACTTCTGGACTCAAGTGATCCTCCCACCTTGGCCTCCCAAAGTGCTGGGATTACAGGCATGAACC
This sequence comes from Symphalangus syndactylus, assembly GCF_028878055.3. NCBI lineage: Eukaryota > Metazoa > Chordata > Mammalia > Primates > Hylobatidae > Symphalangus > Symphalangus syndactylus. The sequence goes on along the minus strand of NC_072438.2, from coordinate 72,490,220 downwards.
TGGCATGATTCCATTTATACAAGGGTCCTAGAATAGTCAAATTCATAGAAACAGAAAATGAAATGGAAGTTACCAGAGGTTGGGAGAAGGGACGAATGGAGAGTTATTAGCGGATGCAAAGTTTCAGTCTGGTGTGATGAAAAAGCCCTGGAGATGGGTAGTGGCGATGGTTGCACAACAACATGAATGTATTTATTGACACTCACCTGTACACTTGAAAATCATTCAAAAAGGTGCTTGCTTAAAATAATTAAAAAGGGTGCTTCCTTCGGCATCGTATACACTAAAATTGGAACAATACAGAGAAGATGAATATGGCTCCTGCTCAAGGATTTTTAAAAATAATTAAAATGGGTCGGGCGTGGTGGCTCATGTCTGTAATCCCAGCACTTTGGGGGGCCGAGGCAGGGAGATCACCTGAGGTGAGGAATTTGAGACCAGCCTGGCCAACATGGTGAAACCCCGTCTCTACTGAAAATACAAAAATAAGCTGGTCACGGTGGCGGGTGCCTGTAATCCCAGCTACTCGGGAGGCTGGGGCAGGAGAATCACTTGAGCCCAGGAGGTGGAGGTTTCAGTGAGCCAAGATCGCGCCACTGCACTCCAGCCTGGGAAACAGAGTGAGACTCTGTCTCAAAGAAAAAAAAAAAAAAAATTAAAATGGTCGATTTTATTTTATGTATATTTTACCACAGTAAAAAGATGTGCAGTTAAGTACAAACCTAGCGTGTGAGGAAAAGGTTGGGGTCACAGGTGGCCAAGGCCTTGGGGAACACGTTGGTGTCTTTAAGGAGGTTTTCCCTCGTTCCACAAGTCCCACGAGCAGGCCTGACCAACCCACTGCCACAGTATCATTAACACTGTTAGCACAGTCGGCAGCCACTGTCTGTGCCTGGTTGATTAATAAGAAAGTACTTAGCTTCCTTCCAAAACTCTGGAAAAATGAGACAAATGTCATTAAAAGGTTAAGGCACTTGTTGCTAACATCTTAAAAGTGGCCACTAGAAACAAAGGTGGAGGCTGGGCCTGGTGACTCACGCCTGTAATCCCAGTGCTTTGGGAGGCCGAGGTAGGCAGCTCGCTTGAGTCCCAGAGTTTGAGAAAGCTTGGGAGACATGGCAAAACCACGTCTCTACAAAAAATACAAAAATTAGCCAGATGTAGTGGCATATGCCTGTAGTCCCAGCTACTGAGAAAGCTAAGGCAGGAGGATCACTTGAGTCTGGGAGGCAGAGGTTGCAGTGAACTGAGATGGTGCCACTGCACTGTAGCCTGGGCAACAGAGTGAGACCCTGTCTCAAAAAAACCAAAAAACAAAGAACAAAAAAACGAATGGTCTTGATCTCCTGACCTCGTGATCCACCCGCCTTGGCCTCCCAAAGTGCTGGGATTACAGGCATGAGCCAGTTGCAGTGAGCCAAGATTGTGTCATTGCACTCCAGCCTGGGCAACAAAGTGATACCCTGTCTCAAAAAAAAAAAAAAGAAAAGAAAAGAAAAAAGAAACAAACAAAGGTGGAGATGGAAAAGTGACTCCATTTCAATTACCTGGGCCTTCTAGAGACCCTGTAAAGCCTTTAGGGCAGAGCTTTCTACCATTTATCCTGAAGGCTGAGACAATCTGGTGACCACCTCAACTGGGACCTTGAGAGCAGCAGTGACCTAGGCTCAGACTCACCTTGTGGGGACTACGGCCGTGGTGACATGAGGCTTCCTTGGCCCATCAACCTGTACCCTGTGCCTGCTGGGCAGTGCGGGGTGGTGAGAGACCAGGTTAGCCACCAGGATGCCATCATGCCAGAGATGAGGGATGCCTCAGAGGAGAAAGTTCTATGGGGTGTCCACTCTTCCTCCTCTGATGCAGAATTTGATGCAATGGCTGGACATTTATAGGCCATTTTCTTGGATGATGAATTCTGTTTATTACAAAGGAACTTCAAGAACAAGAAGCACTGGAAGCTAAGCCAGGTTTTGTTGCCAAGAGGAGGAAACAACCAAAAAGGGTTCCCCTACCCTCTGACTCCTTCTTTAAGGGACCCCACGGCTCAACAAGCCTGTGTCCAGTTGGAGCACCTGCCCTGCTCTCCTCCACTGCTAGCTGACCACCAATTCCAGGATTGAAGATACGGAACAGGATATGCCCATATTCTCCATTTTTAACTAATAACCTTTTTAGTGAAGAGCTTCTGCCTGAAGAGGGTTCCTGGAAATTAATATGGTTGATTTCATGACAACTAGACATCAGCTTAAAGATGAAGTGGCAAAAAGTTTCTTCAATTTATGAACACTCTTCCCCCCAAAATTCGAACTGTGCAACAGAAATAGAAGATAGAGAAAAGGGTCTAAGCTGTTGCTTAATAGTGAAAGTCTTTGCACATACCTTTCTGCTACCCAGCAAATTTTGTGTGGTGCTCATTCCTGGGGAAGTTTTTTTCATTTTGGTATTTCAAGCCCCACAGGTGGTAGATGACCTCAGCTTGTAGAGAAAAAAATAACCAGTGGTTAGGGAACATACCTTTAAGAGATTTATCTCATTTGGAGTGTTGCACACCGGAGCCTGTTGTGGGGTAGGGGGAGGGGGGAGGGATGGCATTGGGAGATATACCTAATGCAAATGACAAGTTGATGGGTGCAGCACACCAACATGGCATATGTATACATATGTAACAAAACTGCATGTTGTGCACACGTACCCTAGAATGTAAAGTATAATAAAAAATATATATACATATAAAGAGATTTATCTCATTTGATCTTTAGTTGGTCTAAATAAGGAGTGATCAAAAAGCAAGAAACATGAACTCTTCAGGAATATTTGCTTTTGAGAAATATCTGCTAGTGTTTCAAAACTTTGATAGCCTCGTGAAGTGGATTCAACTCTTAGATGTTTTTGAGGCAAAGAAAAAACATTCTATGTGTTAGAGGAAGACACTTCAAATCACTGCTGTGCTGACTTCTTCTTGTGTACATAATCCAAAGGTAGGGGAGCCGAAGGTTGGTCACTGATGTGTGGGCATCATTGAGATGAGATCACTGCAAGTTATTATCCCTCGAATATCTTCCACACCTTTCTTCTATGTGCTGTGCTGTTCTATTTAATGTTTTCAAAAGTGTTTCTTTTAGGGCCGGGAGCAGTGGCTCACACCTGTAATCCCAGCACTTTGGGAGGCCGACGCGGGTGAATCACTTGAGGTCAGGAGTTCGAGACCAGCCTGGCCAACATGGTGAAACCCTGTCTTTACTAAAAATACAAAATTAGCCAGGTGTAGTGGCGGGCACCTGTAATTCCAGCTACTTAGGAGGCTGAGGCAGGAGAATTGCTTGAACCTGGGAAGCAGAGATTGCAGTGAGCCAAGATCGTGCCACTGCACTCCAGCCTGGGCAACAAAAGTGACACTGCATCTCAAAAAAAAAAAAAAAAATGTATCTTTTAGCTTCAAGGACCCTGCCTCACTGACCAAGAAGATAAGAATTCATCTAGGGACAGTTACATGAACTCATCTTCTCAGTCTCGATTTCTAGAGCTGATGTTTAACTTTTCATCAATTGGACTGAGAAAACGAGAGCTTCATTGTCTTGGGTAGGGTCAGCATCTCTAACTAGCACAGCACCTAACACCTAGTGAAAACTCAACAAATGTTTGTTGAGTGACATAAGCGTTCCTTCTGAAAATGCACGTCTTGGGTTCGCGTATCTTCTTTCACTGGTCCTGAGGCAGTCCTAGTATTTCCGGCAGGCTCATCACTCATTGAGAATGTAGTCATAAACGCTTGTGGGTCTCAATTTGGAATGTCCATGATTGTCCACCTAAAAATAAATAGGAGTATTATGTGTTAAGTGCTTTTTAAATCTGCTATGTTTGCAGAAAGGATTCTTCATTGGTGCTCCCAATTTACCAGTCTGACTTAGATGTTTTGAAATAGAGCGAAATGTATCTTTATTAAAAAACAGCACAGTAATGGTATTTGTGTAAGCTTGTTTCAATGTCTTCTCTGTAAACCAACAGTAATTTTATTGGCTTTTTTTTTTTTTTTTTTTTTTTTTTGAGACAGAGTCTTGATCTGTGGCCCAGGCTGGAGTGCAGTGGAGTGGCATGATCTTGGCTCACTGCAACCTCCACCTCCAGGGTTCAGGCAATTCTCTTGCCTCAGCCTCCCAAGTACCTGGGATTACAGCTGTGCACCACCACGCCTGGTTAATTTTTGTATTGTAAAGACGGGGTTTTGCCCTGTTGGTCAGGCTAATTTCAAACTCCTGACCTCAAGTGATCCACCTGCCTCGGCCTCCCAAAGTGCTAGGATTATGGGTGTGAGCCACCGAGCCTGGCCAATTTTATTGTTTTTGAGGGAAAAATCCACGATTTTTACAAATGTCCCCAACTTGATCTAAATCCTCCTTTCTTTTACAACCCCTCCTAGAGATGGTGCTCTAATGACAAAAGCAGAAAGGTAGGCAAAGGTTTTTTTTTTTTTCTGAGACAGAGTCTCACTGTCGCCCAGGCTGGAGTGCAGTGGTGCGATCTCGGCTCACTGCAGGCTCCGCCCCCCGGGGTTCACGCCATTCTCCTGCCTCAGCCTCCCGAGTAGCTGGGACTACAGGCTCCCGCCACCTCGCCCGGCTAATTTTTTGTATTTTTAGTAGAGACAGGGTTTCATGTGTTAGCCAGGATGGTCTCGATCTCCTGACCTCGTGATCCACCCGCCTCAGCCTCCCAAAGTGCTGAGATTACAGGCGTGAGCCACCGCGCCTGGCCGGCAAAGGTTTTTCATGATCCCCTCTAGAAATTTCGTTTAGAAAAGGGTACCTCATCTGTCCAGGATTAGTAAAATAAATCATGTAGGCTGGGCGTGGTGGCTCATGCCTGTAATCCCAGCACTTTGGGAGGCCCAGGTGGGTGGATCACCTGAGGTCAGGAGTTCAAGACCAGACTGGCCAACATGGTGAAACCCAGTCTCTACAAAAATACAAAAATTAGCTGGGCATGATGGCGGGTGCCTGTAATCCCAGCTACTCTGGAGGCTGAGATGAGAAAATCTTTTAAATCCAGGAGGTGGAGGTTGCAATGAGCCAAGATCATGCCATTGCACTCCAGCCTGGGCAACTGAGCGAGACTGTCTTAAAAAAAAAAAAAATTAAATTAAAAATAAATAAATCATGTAGACTAATCCACTTCTGGAAGAAGAGGAAAGGTGTACTTGAGTTAATTCCTGCTGTGTAATAAGATTCTATGTTGAATTCTCAAAGAGAATATCAGCCTAGATCCCTCCCCACAAAATGCAGACTCTCCACCCCTGTGCTGTGCATTCTTGATGGTGAACTAGTCTCATACACACACTTTGCTGACGAGAAGCTCCAAGCCCAGTAGGTGAAGTGATGCCCTTTGGGTACCAGGGGGAGCAGAGTCAGGACAAGCAGCTAGGCCTCTGGACTTGCTGGAGCCTTCTTGCCAGGGAACAGCAAACTCCCACCTGCCAGCTGAGAATGGTTTTATATTTTTAAAAGATCATAAAGAATATGAGGCTGGGCACAGTGGCTCACGCCTGTAATCCCAGCACTTTGGGAGGCTGAGGTGGGCAGATCATTTAAGGTCAGGAGTTCGAGACCAGCCTGGCCAACCTGGTGAAACCCTGTTTCTACCAAAAATACAAAAAAATTACCCAGGCATGGTGGTCCATGCCTGTAGTCCCAGCTACTCGGGAGGCTAAGGCAGGAGAATCACTTGAATTTGGGAGGCAGAGGTTGCAGTGAGCCGAGATCGTGCCACTGTACTCCAGCCTGGGTGACAGAGTGAGACTCCATCTCAAAAAAATAAAAATTAGCCGGGCGTGGTGGTGTGTGCCTGTAGTCCCGGCTGCTTGTGAGGCTGAGTTGTGAGGATCACCTGAGCCCGCTAGGTAGAGGCTGCAGTGAGCGGAGATTGCACCACTGCACTTCGGCCTGGGTAAGTGACACAGTGAGACCTTGTCTCAAAAATAAAAAGCAAAAAGTAAATGAAGTAAGACTAAAGAAACTAAGATGAACAGCTAAGAAAGAGCAAGAAAATGTATACGCACATGGTATCTGTAAAGTTTGGAAACAGGTAAAGTACACAAAATTCTGTGAGATCTTCGATCTGTAAAAAATAAAATTATATTAAAAATTATCTCCTGTTTTTTTATACTTTATGGACTCCAGGGTCCACTGTTGGAGTGCAGTGGCATGATCGCGGCTCACTGTAACCTCCGCCTCCAGGGTTCAAGCAATTCTCCCACCTCAGCTTCCCAAGTAGCTGGAATTACAGGTGCCCTCCCTCACACCCAGCTAATGTTTGTATTTTTATTAGAGATGGGGTTTTGCCCTGTTGGCCAGGCTGGTCTTGAAGTCCTGACCTCAAGTGATCTGCCTGCCTCAGCCTCCCAAAGTGCTGGGATTACAGGCGTGAGCCACCATACCCCACCGAGGTATGTTTTAATCCCCAGAAATCCATGGAGCTACAAATGCTCCTCAGAGAGATCCGTGTAATCACGTGGCTCAGCAGCACAAACAGCCTCTCATCTCTGGACTCACAGTCTAAAAGATTTTGATAATTAACTTTTGTTTTCTACTTTGAAAAAGAAACTCACCCAAATTCAAACAGGTAAATAGTCATGTCAATTTGCAGGTGAGTTTTCAAAAGCTGATCTGGAGGCATTGTTCTGTGAAAATAAATTAAACAGAACGAAGGCTAGGCAGACAAGTCATCGTTATTTTCTTCACAAGGCCATGGTTTTCGGTGGTAGTTTTTCATTGACTTAGTAGAGTAGGCTGATATCCACATAAATGTAACTCTAAAACCTCCCTTCCACTCTCACGTTACAGCACAGTCAGGGCATCTAGGCGAGCCACAGATAATTCCAGGTCTGGGGCATTCCCAAGAGGCCAGCTCTGTGAACACATTCTGGACACCTGGCTTAGCTGACCTCCACATCAATCCTGTTGTGATAGTTTCTTCATCTTCATCATCCGAAGAGTCTCGAATGGGTCGGGAGAGAGGGCTCAGCCTCTGCATCCCCCATCCTCCCATGTGGCTTCTCAGCACGTATCCCTCCTGCCCTCCAGATCATCTGACCTGCAGGAACCCCAGAAGCTCTCACCAGAAAGAGATCTGGGTGCCTGTTCTGCATACATGTTGCCCTCTCCTGCCATCCCTGCATTGTTGCTAACTGCAGAAAGACAGGAAAAGGTCATCGCTTTTGAGTTCCTTCAGTTTGCTTTCAATTATTTTACTCTCCTCCAGAGGTCAACTTTGAAGACGAGTTCTGCTAACAGGGGGTGCAAAATCTTAATTTATCTTTGTAGTACTCCTTGAAGAGGACTTCAGAGTTCAAAGCTAACAGTAAGAAGAATGTTTGCTTTAGTGATCTTTTATCATTTTATCCTTTGTAATGACCACAGAAGAGAAAGGAGTTTGCACGTAAGTTATAAATAATCATGTCAAGAGAAAATGTGGTAAAAGAAAAAAAACCAGATTTTAAGAACTCATTGGTGTTATTATAGAGTAAATAACTGGCAAATACTTGGTTCATGAGCACATTTAAGGTTTAGAACTGAGATCTACTGCCTAAGAGACAGGAACCTGAGCTTTTAGGTATAAGGGAGATGGAATATAATCTTTATTTTCAAGAAGCTTAGGCCAGACATGGTGGCCCACGACTGTCATCCCAGCACTTTGGGAGGCCGAGGTGGGAGGATCGCTTGAGCATCACAAGTTCAAGACCAGCCTGAGCAACATGGCAAAACCCCATGATATGGTTTGGCTGTGTCCCCACCCAAATCTCATCTTGAATTGCAGTTCCTATAATCCCCTTGTGGAGTGGGAGGGACCTGGTGGGAGGTAATTGAATAATGGGGGCAGTTTACCTCATGCTGCTGTTCTTGTGACAGTGAGCTCTCACAAGATCTGATGGTTTTACAAGGGGCTTTTCCTCTTTGCTCAGCACTTCTCCTTCCTGCCACCATGTGAAGAAGGACATGTTTGCTTTCCCTTCTGCCATGATTGTAAGTCTCCTGAGGCCTCCCCAGCCCTGCTGAATTGTGAGCCAATTAAACCTCTTCCCTTTATAAACTACCCAGCCCCAGGCAGTTCTTTAGAGCAGCAGAGAATGGACTAGTAAACCCTGTATCTACCAAAAAATACAGAAATTAGCCAGGCATGGTGGCATGCACCTATACTCGCAGCTACTCAGAATGCTGAGGTGTGAGGATCACCTGAGCCCAGGGAAGCAGGCAGCTTGAGACTGCAGTGAGCCGTGATCATGCCAATGCACTCCAGCCTGGGTGAGACCCTGTTCAAAAACAAAACAAAACAAAACCACCTCGTTTTATTCTGAAGGTTTCTTTGACTGGGGGAAAAAAACCTGAAAGTTTAATTACAATGGGCCTTGCAAATGATATTTATATCTCCTATCCCCCACACTCATTCAAAGAGTAGTCATTTTCATTATTATATATATAATAATGTATATATATTTATTTATATATATATAGTATATATATATATATATAAATAAATATATATATATATTTATAATCCAGAAGTCTTTTATTTTTTTAACAATAGCTATTTTGCCACGAATTCCTAGGGAATGGGTTCCAGCAGCTCAGGCTCCTTCCCACTGGTTCTCACAAAATTTGCTTCTCTGGGTGGAGCAGGCTGGTGCTTCAGTTGAACCCAGGTACCTCTCTGTTGGGCTTCTTTCTTTTTCTGATCATTTTCCTCACACGTTTCAGGAAGCTATCTCGGCTCTTAGAGTGCTTAATGTGCTCAATATGCACGTTAATTCTCTTGGCAAGAATCTTGCCCTTAACTTGTTTGTTTACAACAATGCCAACAGCATGCTGGGGAACATTGTAGACTCTCCCAGTTTTGCCATGGTAACACCTGTGGGGAGTTCGATTTTGAACAGTACCCATTCCCTTAATGTTTGCAATATCACCTTTCTTATAGATTCGCATATACGCGGACAAAGGAATAACTCCATGCTTTCTTAAAGGCCTGGAGAACATACCGGGTGCCTCTCCTCTTTCCCTTTGTGTTTGTCATTTTGGCGAATTACTGGAGGACGGCGGTTCCACTCATTATATTTTTGAAGCCTCATTTTGGTTTACGTTTTTTTTTTTTTTTTGAGACGGAGTCTCGCTCTGTCGCCCAGGCTGGAGTGCAGTGGCGCAATCTCGGCTCACTGCAAGCTCCGCCTCCCGGGTTCACGCCATTCTCCTGCCTCAGCCTCTCCGAGTAGCTGGGACTACAGGCGCCCGCCACCACGCCCGGCTAATTTTTTTGTATTTTTAGTAGAGACGGGGTTTCACCGTGGTCTCGATCTCCTGACCTCGTGATCTGCCCCCCTCGGCCTCCCAAAGTGCTGGGATTACAAGCGTGAGCCACCGCGCCCGGCCTGGTTTACGTTTTAAAGTATGTTATCAAAAGGAAAGACATTTAAATTAGAAAAGCACTATCTACTGAGTTCATTAAGGCATAAAGAAGAAAGTAAACATTACTTGTCATCCCACCATCCAGTGGTGGGATATTGCTAATATCTGGTCTATTTTGTCCTGAACTTTCTCCGTGCACATGTGTACACACACACACACAAACACACACATCTACAAGAATGCGTGGGCTACACCCATCTGTGAGTATGAACTTAATGAGTCCTGATTCTACCACTTACCAAATGTGTGACCTTGGGTTATTTCTTAACCCCTCTAAGCCAGGCTTTCCCTAACTGTAAAATGGAATTAGGAACAATACTCAGCCAGGCATGGTGGCTCACACCTGTAATCCCAGCACTTTGGAAGGCCGAGGTGGGCAGATCACTAGATCAAGAGATCGAGACCATCCTGGCTAACATGGTGAAACCCTGTCTCTACTAAAAATACAAAAATTAGCCGGACATGGTGGCAGGCACCTGTAGTCCCAGCTACTCTGGAGGTTGAGACAGGAGAATCACTTGAATCCAGGAGGCGGAGGTTTCAGTGAGCCAAAATGGCACCACTTCACTCCAGTCTGGCGACAGAGTGAGACTCGTCTCAAAAAAAAAGAACAACACCTGGCTGGGCGCAGTGGCTCACACCTGTAATCCCAGCACTTTAGGAGGCTGAGGCAGGCGGATCATGAGGTCAGGAGTTCGAGACCAGCCTAGCCAATATGGTAAAACCCCATCTCTACTAAAAATACAAAAATTAGCCGGGTGTGGTGGCGCATACCTGTAGTCCCAGCTACTCGGGAAGCTGAGGCAGGAGAATCACTTGAACCTGGGAGGTGGAGGTTGCAGTGAGCCGAGATCGTGCCATTGCACTCCAGCCTGGGTAACAGAGCAAGACTCCATCTCAAAAAAAAAAAAAAGAATAATATCTAACTCCTAAGGCGGTGAAAGATTAAATGAGGATCTGCATGTGAAGGCTTATCACAGGTACTGACACCCCATGAACACTTAATGAAGGTGAGCCGTTAATTTGTAACTTTCTCTTGTCACTTTAAAAACACATATAGCTTGATAAGCCTTTTTGTAGCTTTGAAAAACTACCAGTTCTCCTCCATTTCATCCCTGTCTTAGCGGGGATTTGCATATATTTGAACTCTTCTACACAAGTTAGAATCCTGAACCTACAATTACAGTCATTGTTAATGTAATGTTTATGCACACTTACAGTTACGTGCCAGCTCATTCTAGCTCACAACACCTCTGCGAGGTAATTGTCATTATCTCCAGTTACAGACGAGAGAATCCAGGCTGATAAAGGAGGGCTGAGATCTAAATCCAGGCCTACTGGCTCCACGGGCTCTGTTCTTCTCACCCGGCCGCTCATTCCGACACAGCCCATCCCCAGTCAACCGCACAGCCTTCCAAAGGCACTGGGTTAAGTCTGAAAGCAGTTTCCTGGCCCGAATCTGGCTGGTTCCTAATAAAGCAACTGCTATCTGCTAGGCGGGGAAGGCCCCTGGACCAGAAGTCAAGAAACCTGGGTTCCTGGAAGTTCCCACATCCTTTTCACAGTTTAATCACTTGTGGAGTGGGTAAAATAATATCTATCATTCCTTCCTTGTGGGATGAAGTGATAGCCAGATAAAAGTGATGATAATACTAACAATATGACAGGAGTTTAAGAAGGTATAGAAGTCTTTTGTGACTATGTACTGATACTTTTATGACTAATTACTAATACTTTCATTACTAGTTACTATAAACCAATAATAATGAAAGTTTTTGTTTTTTTACCACCCTCTTTTTTTTTTCTTTTTTCTTTTTGAGACGGAGTTTTGCTTTTGTTGCCCAGGCTGGAGTGCAATGGTGCGATCTCGGCTCACTGCCACCTCTGCCTCCTGGGTTCAAGTGATTCTCCTGTCTCAGCCTCCCGAGTAGCTGCGATTACAGGCACGCACCACCACACCCAGCTAATTTTGTATTTTTAGTAGAAACAGGGTTTCACCATGTTGGTCAGGCTGGTCTCAAACTCCTGACCTCAGGTGATCCACCCGCCTCGGCCTCCCAAAATGCTGAGATTACAGGTGTGAGCCACCATGCCCAGCCTATCACCCTTGTTTTTAATGATATTCTTCATGACTGTGGTAATTCAAAGTGTTTTCCCACCTTGGACATATTAACAACAACTTTTTCTTTCTTTTTTTTTTTTTTTTTTTTTTTTTAGATGGAGTCTTGCTGTGTCACCCAGGCTGCAGTGCAGTCGCACAATTTCGGCTCACTGCAACCTCCACCTCCTGAGTTCAAGCAGCTCTCCTGCCTCAGCCTCCCAAGTAGCTGGGATTACAGGTTCCCGCCACAATGCCCGGCTAATTTTTGTATTTTTTAGTAGAGATGGGGTTTCACCATGTTGGCCAGGCTGGTCTCAGATTTCTGACCTCAAGTGTCTGCCTGCCTTAGCCTCCCAAAGTGCTGGGATTACAGGCATGAGCCACCACGTCCAGCCATTAACAACTTTTTCTTGATCTCATCATGTCCTTCATTCCACGTTAACCAGCCTGCCCAAGTTTCCACCAGATCTTCCTTGCTACCCTGGTTCCGAGTCTCCCCCACATTGCTCCATGTGTAAACTGGAAAGCAGTCATAACAGGGTCACAGCTCCGCTTCATACCCTTTCCCTGCAGACATGCATTTATAAATGGGCTAAACTCCACCCTCCTCGGGGTTAAAGTGAGGTGGGCCTTTTGTACAGCACCACATGTAAACAACATGGCTTTTGAGATGGCCCCTAAAGCCTGGAGAGGAAGCCACATTTTTCATTTGTGAGAAAATTATTCAAGGTTCTATCTGGTCCTTTGCTTTTCCCAACTAGGAGCTTTTTCAGCTGATGGAGAACAGTGGTGGGCCAGATAAGATCAGAACTGAGGCTGGAGTCCTAAAGTTGCTTTTCTGGAGGATTTCCTAGAGTTGGAGAACATGGAATAATTAGGAAGGGGCATCTGATCCTTGAGGTCAATTTGGAAGAATTGAGGGAGCTACCTACCCTCAATTCAGTGTTTCCTGAATGTGGTTCATTGACTTGTAAAGATGAGACATTTTGATATATCATTATAAGAGAGCAAGTCAAGGTGACGCGCTCAATTGAATGGGTAATTGCTTGGGAAGGGAAGAAGGGTCAAAGTGGTTGAACTTAATGATGCAAAAAGAATGATCATGAGAAGAGAATTATAAACGGAGTGAGAGATGTTAGGCAAAGGTGAGGGACTTCAAGTCAGCTATAAAGAAAATGATTAGAAACCTATTCTTGGAAGCAGATGTCCGTCAGAGTGAGAAACAGAGACCATAAAGGAATATCTTCAAGCTTCTCAATTTTTAACAATGTGCATATGTTTTGTTTTCCGTATATTTACCTATTACTGAGTATAGAAATGATTTTTGTCAAGACCAAGTGGTAAGGACTTGGTTGTTATAAAATAAGATTGTCAGATTTAGCAAATGAAAAATTCCATGTGATTTTTGGGATCTACTTAGAGTAAAATAATTACTCATTTTTCATCTGCGATTCAAATTTAACTGGGTCTCCTGTATTTTATCTGGCAATGTTAGTATAAACCTGTGTAAGGAAAGGCACCAGCCTCTGCTAGATGAAGGTTTGCAGGAGAAAGGAACAGCCTCTGGGATACTATTCAGCTTCAACTCTCCTTTATAGAAGGCCCTTCATGGTAACACAGCACTCACTATTATAAAACCATCTGGCAGGGACGGGTGTGGGCCCGGGCTAGAGGTGAGCAATGGCTGTAATTGATTTTCTGCTTCTGAGTTTACATTGCCCAGTGCCCAGTTCTTAGGGATAGGTCAAAGCAGAAGACCTCTGTGAGCAGGAACAAGTTTCTTTGGTGCAAGGAACAGGGCAAGAGGAATGTATTAGTCCGTTTTCACACTGCTATAAAGAAATACCCGAGACTGGGTAACTTATAAAGGAAAGAGGTTTAATTGACTCACAGTTCTGCATGGCTGGTGGGGGGAGTGCAGGAAATGTACGATCATGGCAGAAGGCAAAGGAGAAGCAAGTACCTTCTTCACAAGGCGCCAGGAAAAAGAGCGAAGGGGGAAGAGCCCCTTGTGTTTTACACCATCAGATTTCAGGAGAACTCACTCACTATCATGAGAACAGCATGGGGGAACCACCCCCACGATCCAATCACCTCCCACAAGTTTCCCTCCTCTGACACATGGGGAGTACATTTTGAGATGAGATTTGGGTGGGGACACAGCCAAACCATGTCAGGGAAGATGGAGCAGGTACAGGCAAGGGTGCTTTTGTCTTATGCCTTTGAAGAGAAACCATGGAAAAATCGTCATCCTATGCAATTGACAGGAATATGTATTAATGGGATTAAGGTTGGGTAAGATTCTGTATCCAGTTAGTAGGAGTTTGTGAATGCTTCTTGCAGATGGGGGGACTGTTTTATTTTATTTTACTTTATTTTATTTTTATTTTGAGACATAGGCTCACTCTATTACCCAGGCTGGGGTGCAGTGGCGTGATCTCAGCTCACTGCAACCTCTTCCTCCCTGTTTCAAGTGATTCTCCTGCCTCAGCCTCCTCAGTAGCTGGGATTACAGGCATGTGCCACCATGCCCAGCTAATTTCTGTATTTTTAGTAGACATAGGGTTTCACCATGTTGGCCAGACTGGTCTCAAACTCCCAACCTCAGATGATTCGCCCGCCTTGGCCTACCTAAGTGCTGGGATTACAGGTGTGAGCCACTGTACCCGGCCTGTTTTATTTTATTTTCAAATAAAACAATAAAATATTGTGTTTTCTAAAATAAAATAAATAATGAAGTAGACTTAGATGGGAGGGAGTAGCCACTCTACACAAGTGAGATCACCACTGGAAAACTTTCAAGATGTTTGGGAAGGAGGCTCTTTAAGCCAAGCCCAGGTCTTGACTGTCTGGAATAGTGGAATAAGCTGGGCGACAGTGGGAGGAAAGGGCCATGTAAGATATTTAGGGGGCTGTGAAAACTAGAATGAAAGTCTGTGCTTTGTATGAAGGGAGGTGAGCGGCACTGTATACCTTGGAGCAACTCAGGGTAAAAGAAGTACGGTAATTGGTGAAAAGAAATTGCTGCAGGCAGCAATGGCAGAGAGGATGTGGAAGGGGTGAGGACGGGGGCCTAGCGGTGAGGAATCTAGCAAAAGGAAATGATTTTTGTACATAAGGAATTCTGTTGTTCAACATGTACCAGCCAACCCTTTACTGAGAACTTTATCACCTGCGGCCTCTGAGGATCCAGAGATGAGTGAATTCCAATATCTGCCCTCAAGGGATTGACAATCTAGCAGAAGGAGAGAGCCCGTACACAGAGCAACTCTGGAGTTTATTTGACAAAAGGGAAGTGACAAAGTGAGTCACTTTGGCTAGGCACCATCTGTTCCTGCCTGGATTCCTGTGACAGCTTCCCCACCCCTCTTTCCACCTCTGTCCAGCTGGCCTTCTGGGATGCGCTCCTCCTGGAATTCAGTGTCATCTCTTTCTCTCTCTCTCTCTCTTTCTCCCTCTTCTGTTTTGAGATGAAGTTTCACTCTTGTTGCCCAGGCTGGAGTGTAATCCCAGGCAATGGTGCGATCTCGGCTCCCTGTTATCTCTGCCTCCCGGGTTCAAGCAATTCTCCTGTCTCAGCCTCCTGAGTACCTGGGATTACAGGCATCTGCCACCATGCCCCGGCTAATTTTTGTATTTTTAATAGAGACAGGATTTCACTATGTTGGCTAGGCTGGTCTCGTACTCCTGACCTCAAGCTATCTGCCCGCCTTGGCCTCCCGAAGTGCTCGGATCACAGGCGTGAGCCACTGCGCCCAGCCCAAAATATTTTAAAGTAATTTTCAAAAAATATAAAGAGTCAGTAGGGACATTCCAGGCAAGGTGATGGCCATCAGAAAAGTTCATGAGTGAATTCACGATCGTCTTTTCTTGGTGTGAGTTAAGTCCGTGTAAATGGATGTCTGGGAACTTAAGTGTCAAAGATTTTTTTCTCATTAAGGGCTGTGTGAGTGAACTGATGTCTTTCTTCATCTGTACAATGGGAATAATAGTGTCTGCCACATGGGCTTTTGGGGGACGATTAAAAGCAAATTTAAAAGCATGATGCTGGCTGGGCGCGGTGGCTCACGCCTGTAATCCCAGCACTTTGGGAGGCCAAGGCGGGCGGATCACAAGGTCAGGAGATCAAGACCATCCTGGCTAACACTGTGAAAACCCGTCTCTACTAAAAGTACAAAAAAATTAGCTAGGTGTGGTGGCAGATGCCTGTAGTCCCAGCTACTCGGGAGGCCGAGGCGGGAGAATGGCGTGAACCCGGGAGGCGGAGCTTGCAGTGAGCCGAGATCGCACGACTGCACTCCAGCCTGGGTGACAGAGCAAGACTCTGTCTCGAAAAAAAAAAAAAAAGCAGGATGACTGGGACATAGTTAATGTCCAATCAACATTAACTGTGATTCTTTTGCTGTTGTTGTTGTTAATATTAGAGTACGAATAGTTGTTTTCCCATTGCCTAGTTCTGTACCCGATTTATAGTAGGCATTCAATAAGCAGTTGCAGGAATGAATGCATTTGAGTCTCTTGATTTATACTCATTTGTTCAACAAATATTTATTGGGCACCTGTATATGCTAGGCACAGTGCTAGGCCCTGGGAATAAAACAGTGTCAGTCCACGTCACCTTTCCCTATAAGAGCTTAACGTCTACAAGGGTAAGCAGACAGATGGATGGGCAGTGGGGATGCCACTTGGGCACAAAGGAGGGCCCTGAATATGTTCTAGGGAAGGGGTCACCTTCTCCCTGGAGAAAATGCTATCTAAGCTGAGTCCTGAGAGGTGAGTAGGAATTGGCAGTTGATAGTGGTTAGAGTGGGAAGGACAACTTCCGCTTCAGTATGTTCAGAGGCCCAAGGTAAGAAAGAACCTGTCTCGTTATGCACAGTGTGGGCAGGTGGTTTAGTTCAGGACATCTCCCAGAGATGCTTCAAGATGACTGGAGACTACAGTTCAGTTGTACATTTTCTCATATACAACTGCACACAAATTATTCATGTTTTTGAGACTGTGAAAGGTAGAAATGGAAGAAGATATTGTTACCACATCAGAAGAATGGGAGATGAGAAGAATTTCTCTTTCTCTCTCTCTGTCAGATGCCAGTGAGCAATCAGACTATCAAACATCTCCAGACATTGCCAAATGTCCCTGCGGGGGTAGGGGAAGGGTGTGTAAAATACCTGATTGAGAATCACTGGCTTACAATATCAGGCATCATCCTAGACACTCAGCCTCTCCTCCTCAACAAGCCCTTAAGGCAGATGGTTTAAAAATAAGGACAGGAAATGTCAAATGACTTACCCAGAATCTCACGGATAATCATTATGGGATTTGGACTTTAAACCTAGGTCTTTCTTATTCCAGTACATCTCCACACTGCCATATAACACACAGTTCCAACACCAAAGGAACTTCAGAGCTATTTGGAGAGGTGTGATGTGAACCAAGTAAGTTTCAGTGTGTTCCCTGGAGAATGAGTGATGTGAGCACTCAGAAGAGAGAGGTAACAGTGGGAGGGAGGTCAGGGAACATGTCCTGCAGAGATTAGAATGTTCTTTGCATATTTGTGGGCAAACAGTGAGTTTGTGCAGAGAAGTGGCAGAAAGTAAGATCCAGACACACAGCACTGGGTAGCAGTTAAGAGTAAGCAGTGGTTCCAGATAGACTGTCAGTTCCAGCTCCTCTACTTATTAGTTGTGTGACCACGAGCTACTTAGGTAATCTTGTCCAGTTTCATTGCCTGTAAAATGGGTTGCTCTAATAATAGTACATATTCTAAGATTGTAATAAGGATTTAATGACCTAATATGTAAAAGGCTTAGAACAGGTCTTGGCATCCTGTATGTGTTCAATAGATGCTAGCTACTTAGTACTTGGTTCTGTTGGACTTCAAATAGAGTTTAGAATCTATATTGTAAATAATGGCAGCTTTTGAATCAAGGCCTGCAAAGATACTCCACAGGTACCACAATCCCCCTTCCTGTGTGCACTGGAAGATCACAAATTAGTATATCTTTGGATCAGAAACCAGTCTCTGGTTCCATGAACTGTTCTGTTCCTGGAGAACTATTGTCAAATGGTTCAGCCCCTCTGTGGTGGCTTTGGGTTTGAAGCAGTTTGTTTGCTTGGTTGGTTGATTTTTTCCTTTGAGACGGAGTTTCACTCTGTTGCCCAGGCTGGAGTTCAGTGGCGCAATCTCGCCTCACTGCAACCTCTGCCTCCTGGGTTCAAGTGATTCTCCTGCCTCAGCTCCCAAGTAGCTGGGATTACAGGCATGCACCACTGCACCCAGCTAATTTTTTTTATTTTTAGTAGAGACAAGGTTTCACCATGTTGGCCAGGCTGGTCTTGAACTCCTGACTTCAGGTGATCCGCCCACCTCAGCCTCCCAAAGTGCTGGGATTAGAGGCGTGAGCCACCACGCCTGGCCAGGTTTGAAGCATTGAGGACATCTTCCCAACAGAGCTGCAAAGAGGGAAAGAGACATGGACATCTGTTCAGACGTCATTCACTCATCCATCCATTCAATCAACATTTACTGAATACCTTTTTAATTCTGGGCATCATGTTTCCATTAACTACATCTGGAACACCAATAAGTCACCACCCCGTCTGTGTGTCAGCTGAAAGTTGATTGGATAGAATTGTCATTGTTTAGTTTCAGGACAATTCAAAGTTATATTTGTGGATTGTGTCAGAATCCTGAGGTTTCTTCTCGTGCTTTGCTTGGTGCCATTGCTGGGCCTTGTGTTTGTGGAGAGCTGGTGGCCCTGGATGTGGTCAGGGATCTTCTCCTGGGAATTTCCGCTTTCTTCCTCTCTTCAGCTTTTTACAGCTGCATAAGGTTTAGATCTGTTAGCAAACACTTGTATAATCATGCTCCTCTCTGTTTACAGATTCAGGATAGATTGTCCTAATGGGAAAATATCTGTCCTTTAAAGTAATTTGGATCAAGGCTTTTTATTTTTTGTTTGTGTCTGGTTCACTTGCCTTTCTAAAAATCATTCTGCTGTCTGTTTCACTCATGAATCATCTATTGTTGATATACAACAGCACTCAATAAACCTCGTTAAAAATCTTGTCTTGATCTAAAAGTAGTTGACATTGGGGAAATATGTGACCCATCCATATGCTGTCTCATAGATACTGAATTGAAGGAAACATTGGATTGTAAGGCTCTTTGGGGACATCTGATAAGAAGCCCACAGAAATGACCAGCCAGAGGTCTGTGCTGAGCTGTGACATGAGTCTCTGTTCTGTAGGGTGGGGTTTGTTAAAGTTGTCAGGAATAAGGCCTACTTTAAAAGATACCAAATGAAATTTAGAAGACGACAAGAGGGTAAAACTGATTACTATGCTAAGAAACGCTTGGTGATAGAGGATAAAAATAAGTGCAACACACCCAAATACAGGATGAGAGTTCGCGTAACAGAGATATCATTTGTCAGATTGCTTATGCCCATGTAGAAGGGGATATGATAGTCTGCACAGCTTATGCACACACTGCCAAAATTTGGTGTGAAGGTTGGCTGACAAATTCTGCTGCAGCATATTGTACTGGCCTGCTGCTGGCTCGCAGGCTTTTCGGTAGGTTTGGCATGGGCAAGAGCTAGGAAGGCCAAGTGGAGGTGACTGGAGATGAATACAATGTGGAAAGCATTGATGGCCAGCCAGATGCCTTTACCTGCTATTTGGATGCAGGCCTTGCCAGAACTACCACTGACAATACAGTTTTGGAGGCCCTGAAGGAAGCTGTGAATGGAGGCTTGCTGTCCCTTGCAGTACCAGACGATTCCCTGGTTACGATTCTGAAAGCAAGGAACTTAATGCAGAAGTTAATGCATTGGAAGCACATCATGTGTCAGAATGTTGCAGATTATACGTGCTACCTAATGGAAAATGAAGATGCTTACCAGAAACCATTCTCTCAATACATAAAGAACAGCATAACTCCAGATATGATGGGGACGTATAAGAAGGCTCACGCTGCTATGCAAGAGAATCCGATCTATGAGAAGAAGCCCAAGAAAGAAGTTGAAAAGCAGAGGTGGAATTATCCCAAAATGTCCCTTGCCCAGAAGAAAGATCAGGTAGCTCAAAAGTAGGCAAGCTTCCTCAGAGCTCAGGAGCGGGCTGCTAAGACCTAAACCAAACAATTTTCTATGAAGATTTTTCAGATAAAGACAATCAACTTATTGACTAAGCAGCTGAAGAAAAAGAAAAAGGAAATGACCGACCAGAGCCTTGACCACCATGCTGGAAAACCTCATTTCAGTTCATGTGTCTTAAGGCATCACAGTCAAGAAGCATTTGTATTCATTCATTCCACAGTCACACCTACTGTATGCAAAGTTACATTATAGCTGAATAACTAAATGTATAAAGGTGAACCTTGATTTGAATTCTTCAGCTTTGTGGGAGACAGCAATGCACCCTCCCTATCAGAAAGTGAACCTGGGGCCAGGTGCCATGGCTCACTTCTGTAATCCCAGCACTTTAGGAGGCTGAGGCGGGCAGATCACCTGAGGTCAGGAGTTTGAGACCAGCCTGGCCAATATGGTGAAACCCTGTCTCTACTAAAAATACAAAAACCAGCCAGGTGTGGTGGCGGGCACCTGTAATCCCAGCTACTTGGGAGGCTGAGGCAGAATTGCTTGAACCAGGGAGGCGGAGGTTGCAGTGAGCCAGATTGTGCCATTGCACTCCAGCCTGGGCGACAGAGCGAGACTCTGTCAAAAAAAAGAAAAGAAAAGAAAATGGGCCGGGCACGGTGGCTCACACCTGTAATCCCAGCACTTTGGGAAGCCTAGGCGGGCGGATCACGAGATTAGGAGATTGAGACCATCCTGGCTAACACGGTGAAACCCCGTCTCTACTAAAAATACAAAAAATTAGCGGGGCGTGGTGGCGGGCGCCTGTAGTCCCAGCTACTCGGGAGGCTGAGGCAGGAGAATGGCGTGAACCCAGGAGGTGGAGCTTGCAGTGAGCTGAGATCTCGCCACTGCACTCCAGCCTGGGCGACAGAGCGAGACTCATCTCAGAAAATGAACTTGGTCCTTCCCTTCCTCTGTTTTGCTGGGAGAAGATGATTATTTCCCCAGGCAATGTAAACCTGTGTAAAGCTTGCTTTTCAATCAGTTTGGTCAATAAGCATGAATGCGTCTTTTTGCAATGTTCCTCCCTCTGAATAGCTAAAAATACCTAATGATAAGAGGCAGTGGTGTAATGATTAAGCACACCCTTTTGAGTCACACCAAATGGGTTTGAATTAGGACTCCAACATTTATTAGCCATGTTACTTAACCTCTTTGTGACTCAGTTTCCTTGTGTTAGAATAAGACTAATAATTATACCCACTTCACAGTGCTACTGCAAAAAAAAATGAGATAATCTACATAAAATACTTAGCACGGTGCCCAATATAATTATAGTAAGAGCTTAATAAGTCATAGCTATTATTTCATTATCATCATCAACTAATTATTTAAACCCATTAAAAAGCAATACGTCCTGTACACAGAACAGGCACGAAGCTATGAAATACACTTACCAGGCTGGGCGCGGTGGCTCACACCTGTAATCCTGGCACTTTGGGAGGCCGAGGTGAGTGGATCACTCGAGGTCAGGAGTTTGAGATCTGCCTGACCAACATGGTGAAACTCTGTCTGTACTAAAAATACAAAAATTAGCCAAGTGTGGTGGCGTGCGCCTGTAATCCCAGCTACTATGGAGGCTGAGGCAGGAATTGCTTGAACCCGGGAGGCAGAGTTTGCATTGAGCCGAGATTGCGCCACTGCACTCCAACTTGGGTGACAGAGCGAGACTCCATCTCTCTCTCTCTCTCTCTCTCTCTCTCTGTGTGTGTATATATATATATAGGGAACACAAAGGTTCAGGATCTTTACTCTCACATATGATGGAATAACAGTGGAATGCTGTAGTTCTAGAAGGGAATAGAAAGAGTTTTCTAGCCTCACTTCTGCTTAAACATGCAAAACTATCACTTAGGATAGAGTCTGATAGATGGAGATTGCACAGTGTTATCAGATGAGACTCTCCTAAGGTGAAGTCAGTTACCATTAGGATTAAGCAAGTCATCTTTACATTGTACCCAAATTCTTTTTTTTTTTTTTTTTTTTTGAGACGGAGTCTTGCTCTGTCACCCAAGCTGGAGTACAGTGGCGCCATCTCGTCTCACTACAACCTCCGCCTCCGGGATTCAAGCGATTCTTGTGCCTCAGCCTCCCGAGTAGCTGGGACTACAGGCGCATGCCACCATGCCTGGCTAATTTTTTGTATTTTTAGTAGAGACGGAGTTTCACCATGTTAGCCAGGATGGTCTCGATCTCCTGACCTCGTGATCTGCCCGCCTCGGCCTTCCAAAGTGCTGGGATTACAGGCGTGAGCCACTGTGCCCGGCCTCCCAAATTCTAAAGTTGTATTTTGAGTCTCTTACCTCTTATGTCCTCTGTAGAGATGAACAGCTGGTCGGTATCCTCTTTATAATAACCCTTCAAGTAGGAAAAGGCTGTTAAGTTTGCCTTTAGGCACTTTTTTTTCACTCTAGACTAAACAACTCCAAATCCTTTAACTTCCCCTCCTAAGTTCTATTTTCTCTCTTTAATCATTTAGGTTCCCCTTTGGAACCTTTCCAGTGTCTCCACATCTTCCTTACAATAAGAGGTATCAGATTGGACATACCCCCCTCCCCCCACCCACCAGTAAGAGTCTGTCTGCTGTCAAATTCTTTATTATGGGGTAGGGAGAAGGGGGGCACTTCCCTTTCCCGTCAAACTCCCACCAGCGTGAATTCACCCCAGCACTGCATTGCCTATTTCTTATCAGTGCAACATGCAGATTCCTATTAAATGCATGATCTGCTGTGATCCTCACCTCTTTGTCAGTTTTTCTTGAATCTAGACATTAAGCCCCATTTGTGCCTGTCATTTTGATCATCACCCCTGAGGATACCACTTTGAAATCAGCCATCATGCTGAACTCTAAACTGTTTTTAATGAACCATTTCCTTAATGTGTGGAAGCTACTTTGGATTCTCTTAACGTATCAGCAGTTCCCACTCAAATTAATGTTATTTGTAGACTGTGAGTGTGCATATAGCAATTTCAAGTATTATTTAAACCAGACCCAAGACAAAATCGTAGACCACATGCTAAGCACTCCTTTGTTTACTGGGCCATTGATCTCTTTTCCAGTTAGCAGTGAAACCTCCGTTAGGGAAAAGACACACCAGATCATATCTTTCTGGCCTGCTGATGAGAATGGCATATGCATGCAAAAGCTTTCCTGAAATTAAGGTATTATGCAGATGTGGTCACATTTTTTTTTTTCCCTGAGATAGAGTCTTGCTCTCTCGCCCAGGCTGAAGTGCAGTGGTGGGATCTCGGCTCACTGCAACCTCCACCTCCCGGGTTGAAGTGATTCTCGTGCCTCAGCCTCCTGAGTAGCTGGGATTATAGGTACCCACCACCATGCCTGGCTAATTTTTATGTTTTTAGTAGAGACGGGGTTTCACCATGTTGGGCAGGCTGGTCTTGAGCTCCTGACCTCGTGATCCGCCCGCCTCGGCCTCCCAAAGTGCTGGGATCACAGGCGTGAGCCACCGTGTCTGGCGTGTGGTCCCATTTTCAATTCCCAGCACTTACACGCCCTAGACTGAGCTGAGGCAACAAAGATGGGGACAGGGGCAGAATATTTCTTTGCATTATACTTAAAACCATACATTTATTTTTATTATTTATTTATTTATGTATTTATTTATTTATTTTTGAGACTAAGCATTGCTCTGTCGCCCAGGCTGGAGTGCAGTGGTGCAATCTCAGCTCAATGCAACCTCCACCTCCTGGGTTCAAGCGATTGTCTTTCCTCAGCCTCCCAAATAGAGTAGCTGGGACCACAGGCGCGTGCCACCACGCCTGGCTGATTTTTGTATTTTTAATGGAGATGGAGTTTCACCATGTTGGCCAGGCTACTCTCGAACTCCTGACCTCAAGTGATCCATCCACCTCGGCCTCCCAAAGTGTTGGGATTACAGGCATGAGCCACCGCGTGCCTGGACTTTATTATGTATTTATTTTATTTTTTTGAGTTGGAGTCTCACTCTGTAGCCCAGGCTGGAGTGCAGTGATGGGATCTTGGCTCAATGCAACCTCCGCCTTCCGGGTTTAAGCAATTCTCCTGCCTCAGCCTCCTGAGTAGCTGGGATTACAGGCGCCCACCACCACACTCAGCTAATTTTTGTATTTTTAGCAGAGATGGGGTTTCACCCTGTTGGTCAGGCTGGTCTCTAACTCCTGACCAAAAGTGATCCACCCACCTCGACCTCCCAAAGTGTTGGGATTACAGGCATGAGCCACTGCGCTTGGCCCATACATTTACTTTAAACAGCATTGATGTACACATCATTAATTATGTACCTGGATTGAAGGAGTGGAGAAAGAAGCTAAAACATTGGGAAACTGTTGTGGAAAAAACACTCAGAAAGGAGGCAAAGGAGCACTTCTCAAATTATTAGCAGAAAATTATTCAATTTGAATTTAATTCCCATAAAACATATAGGATGCTAATGAAAGACTACCACTTCTTGGCAGAAGAGTGGGAAAAGGGAAGGGGGAGGAGCCAACATTCACTGAGACACTTATAATATGTGTAAGCCAGACACTTTGTGTTAGAGAGTTCTAATACCCTTGGCTTTTTCTGAAATCATCAGCCTAATTTGCTTTGACCCAGGAATTGCAATGTTTGGAGGACTGGCCTACAAAGCTTGTTCTCACTGGGCACATGTAGTGTTCTCCTAAACTCCATGAGGTATTGTTGGTTGCAGTACCCAAACCTTCTTGAAATAAATCTTATCCTGGGGTTCTGTTTCCTTTTGATTCTTCCAAAGGAGGAATACCATGACCTGACACTCCTTGCCTGTTTCAGGGTTGGCTGTTGTGCCGACCTGAATGAAGCAACTAGGGGTAATTCCAGGACTGGTAATGATGATAATTATTTACTATGTGCTCTGGGGCTGAACTGAGAGTGGGCAGATTTCCAGCCCAGACTCGACATGGGTTGGCCCCTCCTGGGCTTTAATTACCCATTCCGGTGGCAGTAATGGTACTGGAATTGAAGCTTTCTTTTGCCTCCTCCATTATAATTAATTGCTTCGAATTCCACCAGATCTGTCCATTGCAAAGCTCATTTAATTTTAGGGGCTGCTGGATGCCCACAACCAGAGCTTAGAGCCAGAGGGGTGGAGTGGGACTGGGGTGTGACTCTAATATGAACCCCAAGGAGTGGAGTGTGTGCCTGCCTGTGCAAGTCCCGGGAGGGAGGCCCAGGGCTTGAGTGAGTTTGTTTGCACTGAGATTGGTGCCATCAACCTCAGGAGCTCCCCATACCTCTAGCTCAGGTCCCTGGGAGCTCCACCCTGGATGCCTTTTGAAGCCAGGTGAAATGTGTTTTGAGCAGACGTTCCATAAAGGCTTGAGGTTTGGCACCAGCGACGCTTTTACTTTTCAACAAGTGTCAGGAGTGGAAAAATGGAAGAGAATACAGCTGAAGTTTTGAAAAGCAATGAAATGTGGGGTGACTCCCCCTCCCGCTGCCAGCCCCCCTCCCCTGCTTTAAGAAAAGCAAACACTCTTTTCCTGTCTTATTGGTGTTCCCATTAATTTAAGACAGGAAGCCTCAGTGGGTGTGATGTAAACAATTCGGCCTCGTGGGTCGGGCTTCCTCATCAGTTTGCAGCTGGAGCTATGGCTGCAGGGCCCAGGCCCACTCGGGCCTCCTGGTGGAGGGCTTGTTGACTGAACCCCACAGAAGGTGGGAGGGGTAGGGGAGCGGGAGAAGGTATAAAGGAAATGCTTCAGTAGTGCAGTCACCGGTGATTGTAATTCAGCAGGGTTAACCTTGGTTACTCCAGCAGAAAGGCTCTGACCGGGGATTTCTGGAAAGTTCCCTGACATCCTGCCCCGTGCGATGGTTGTGATTTTAGCTGGGGGCTCCACCCCCGTAAGAACCCAGGCTGCCGCGTATTATGAAACGGAGTGGTCATGAAGTGAATTGATGTGGGGAGGTGGAGCTTCTTGCAGTGGCTCGGAGGGAGAACTTTTGGTGCAAGCGAGGGTCTAGGGTAGGGCGCTTTTTCCTCTAACCTGCTCCGGGTTTGCCCCAGGAAGCTCCTGAGCCCTCGGTGTAAACAAAGGTGTCTGGATGAGAAGCCCCAAACTCCCTGAAATCCTCCCCAGGGCGGTTTCCTTTTCCCGGCGAGGGGAGTGACCGGGGAGGGGATCCTGGAATGCTGTGGGGTTTTGACAAGTGAGCAGGGGAGTGGCGAGCCGAGTTTAGGATTGCATTACAGGCTTTTCCTAACCTCCTCCACCGCGGCGCGGAGGGAGGAGGGGGGTCCTCCCACAGACCTGGAGCCGGCGGAGAGCAGCCCTCGGGAAGTCCTGCAGGAGCTGCGTTCCAGGAGGGCAGCTGACAGCCGCCCCAGGCCCCCAGGCCGCCTGCAGGTGATTAGGCTCATGAGCTGCCCTGGGGGCGCGGAGCCCGGCCTGGCGAGCGGATTACCCGGCCCCCAGCTGCTGCCGGCGGAGACTCCCAGGAGCTCCGGAGAGGAACCCTCCGAAGGTGACTTCAGAACTGGAGGTAGGAAATCGGCTTCTCAGGCGAAAGCCTCAGGTTTCCTGAACTGATCCAGGTCGGGTGCAGACTGGGGCTGAATCCACAAATGTGGAGATTTAGCCACAGCCTCGGAGGCACGGAGCGGCCACCTAAGCGTCTGCCCTTCTCGTCTCCCGGATCACTGGGGTGTGTTGTTTTTAAAGTGGGGGATTTGCGTGTTGAGAGACGGTTTGTGTTCCTCGGGAGGAGTAAGTGACTTGGAGCTGTTTGTCAGTGGCTTGACGGAAGGAGGCGCCCCGGGTGTGTGTGTGACGGGCAGGGAAGGGGTGCGCAGAGGGGACAGGTAATAGGGGGCTCCGGAGCCACGGTGGTTTCAGAACCTTGGGGGCTGTGCCGTTGAAGCCCCGGTAGGGGCGGGGGGCATGGCAGCAGCTCGGGCAATCTGTCATACTGTCCCCATCCCTCGCTAGCAGCAGAATGACTGAGGCGGAGCAAAGCTGCCTTCTCTACCCGCGGGAACTGTGGATGATCTCACACGAGGTCGTGATCGCCTTTGGAGACAGATCTTTGCCCCCAAATCACTAAACAGCCTGCTTGGACAACAGCCCCACCACTGATTCCCAAAATGTTTTGATTATAGGATCCACAAATCAAAGATATTTAAAGATGCACGATGTTTGGAAAGAGAATGGCATTTTCTGTACTGTAGCTCCTCTCTAGTAGGTAGTTTATAAACACCAGAAGTGAAATGAAGTCAGTCTTGTCTCATGAGATGGAGGGAAAGAAGGCGGTAACTACAGCTGTCATCTTGGGAATCATGTCTGGGAGAAAAAGACTGTGAGTGTAAACAGTAAACAAATGCTTTTCATAGAAATAGGCCAGGCTGAGTTTGTTATCATAAGGGGTATAATAAACTCTAAATAATATAGAAATATCTTTAAAAACACACAAAGATAGTACTTTCAGACATTACACTCTTACACTGTTTTGTAACTCTCAATTCAACTTTGCAGGTGAATTGCAAGGGCCTCATCTCACCCCCAGCTGCTAATCTGGCCATTAAATACTAACCTGTAGGCCTCGGTGGCTCCTTTTGCTGAGATGTTAGTGGAGTTGAGAGGATACGGGACCCACCCACAGTTAATCCTTCAGGATCTTCAGTCAAACCCAAGGCCCCTGGGGGCAGCTGCGGGACTCACAGACAGGATGGCCTTTGGGGAAAGAGGCCTGCGTCAGGTCTTAAGGAAGAAAAAGAGTTCTCAAAGCGGGCCACAAACAAACAAGAAAGGGAAAGTGATGGCGGTCGGGAATAAGTGAATTTAAGGCTTATCTGGGCCCTCAGCCTCTCTGAGCCTGCATTGCTGGGTGTAATTGTCAGCCTTTCTCTTGTCTAGAGTGAAGAAAAGATGGTCTAAGAGCAGCCGAGTCACCAAACTGCCTTTCTGCCTTCTCAGGTCCCTAAATTTCCCAGCGGCGCACCTGGCATGTGTAGCGCTTCCCTTGAGCCTCTGTTCCTGCTAATCTCTGTCACACTTAGGGATGGTGTCATTGAAGAGAATGATGAGTCCATTGCACCCTGTTTCCTGGGACATCAAGGTCGCTTACCTGCTCTCCCCTTTTGCCTTCTTCACCAAGTCTTTTGTTTCCTAGAGG
Organism: Symphalangus syndactylus; assembly: GCF_028878055.3. Taxonomy (NCBI): domain Eukaryota; kingdom Metazoa; phylum Chordata; class Mammalia; order Primates; family Hylobatidae; genus Symphalangus; species Symphalangus syndactylus. Next base: position 72,462,395 of record NC_072438.2, on the reverse strand, counting down.
TTTGGCCAAGTGCTTGTTGCTCTGCCTTCCAGAGAGTGGGTTCTTCCTGATTTTACTGGATTCTCATTCTGGAATCAGACTTACAGCATGCGTTTCCCTCCTTATCAAAACTATATGTATACATATATATAACTTTAAAAAGTCAAATATGTCAACAAGGCTTAAACCAGGGACAGTACTCACGCACCTTAGCCCTTACCAACTTCCACTTCTTTCTCTTTTCTAGAGGCGTGGTCTTGTTATGTTGCCCTGGCTGGTCTCAAATTCTAGGGCTGCCTCAGCAAACCTCCTGCCTCAGCCTCCCAAAGTGTTGGGATCATAGGCATGAGTCACCACACTCAGCCTCAACTTCCACTTCTGTGCCCCAGAGACGACCATTTTCAACTCTTTGCACTTATTTCTAGTTAGCAAGCACACACTGCCAACTGGTGCCCTCCCTCACGAGAACTCTGTCCTCCGCTTGCCGCTCTTGAGGCCAGTTGCACATCCATCATTGTGGGGCTCCTCTTACCGTTATGAGAATTCGTTTTGCTGATTTCTCATGTAGCATCCCATGTGTTTTAGACCCCATGTCTTCCTTTTTCTTTACGTTCTTTTGCTGGTAAAACACACCTTCCAGAAGTTCCTGAGAAAGAGGACATGGGAGGCAAGTTTTCTGAGATCCTCCAAGGTTGACAGGTTGCATGGAGAGTGGGAACTCCAGGTTGGAAATCCCTTTCTCTCAGAAGTTAGAAAGCATTGCTTTTCTAGATTTCAGAATTGCCATTGAGATGCCTGGTGTCATTCTAAAGGCTGATGCTTTGAATGGATATCTCCCTCCTGAAAGCTCTTAGGATTTCCTCGTTCTCCTCTAATAGTCTCTCTGTTGTCGTGAAGTTTCATTATAAGACTTGGTGTGAGTCTTTTCCCATCCATTTAACTAGGCTTCCAGTGGGCTTTCTCAATCTAGAAACTCTGCCCTTCCATTCTGACCAGTTGCCTAGAGTTTTGTTGGTTTTGTGTGTGTATTTTTATTTTTATTTATTTTGGAGATGGTGTCTCGCTGTCACCCAGGCTGGAGTGCAGTGGTGCAATCTCAGCTTACTGCGACCCCTGCCTCCCGGGTTCAAGTGATTCTCCTGCCTCAGCCCCCGAGAAACTGGGACTACAGGCATGCACCACTACACCCAGCTAATTTTTGTATTTTTAGTAGAGACGGGATTTCACTGTGTTGGCCAGGCTGGTCTCGGACTCCTGAACTCAGGTGATCTGCCTGCCTTGGCCTCCCACAATGCTAGGATTACAGGTGTGAGCCACCGCACCTGGCCTTTTCTTGTGTGTTTTTAGTAGAGATGGGGTTTCACCATGTTGACCAGGCTGGTCTCTAACTCCTGACTTCAGGTGATCCGCCCGTCTTGGCCTCCCAAAGTGCCGGGATTACAGGCATGAGCCACCATGCCCAGACAGTTTCCTAGAGTTAAAAAAAAAAAAAAAAAAAAAATTCCTTCCATCCCTTCTGGAACACCCAATTAATTGGAAGGAGACCCTCATGGATTGACTCTCGAATTTTCTTACTGAAACCTCCTTTGCAAAATTTAGAACAGCTATGATAAGTGAAAGAGATGTGATCTGACTCCATCTTGCTTCTAAACTCCAGGTTGTCCTGATTCATTCCTGGGTGGAGGTCAAACTAACTTTGGGAGGAACTTAGTTTATAGTTTAACTTTGAAACAAAGATGATTACAGCCCTTTCCCAAAACAAATCTCCTTATTGCCTGGGGACCAGACTGCCTTCGTAGGACTAACAAATTAGACACAAGATTTGCGGCTTGATAACATCACTATTGTGGAACCTAAGGTTGGCCTTTTGAGATGTCTTTTCAGGTTTTTGCGTTTCTCTTTTCCTCCCTCCCTCCCTCCCTTCCTCTTTATGAGATGGAGTCTCCCTCTGTTGCCCAGGCTGGAGCGCAGTGGCATGATTTCAACTCACTGCAACCTCTGCCTCCCAGGTTCAAGTGATTCTGGTGCCTCAGCCTCCCAAGTAGCTGGTACCACAGGCGTGCATCACCTTGCCCAGCTAATTTTTGTATCTTTAGTAGAGACGGGGTTTCACCATGTTGCCCAGGCTGGTCTTGAACTCCTGACCTGAAGTGATCCGCCCGCCTCAGCCTCCGAAAGTGCTGGGATTACAGGCATAAGCCCTTGAGCCCAGCCAAGGTTTTTGCATTTCTGACAACTAGTGGCTTCACCTAGACCTGCCAAGTGGTCCTGTGGCCCCATCCAGAAGTGGACTCAGAATCAGGACCATTTTCCACACCCCTATGATTGAATCCCCAACCAATCAGCAGCACCCATTCCCTAGCCACTCCCTCCTCCAAAGTATCCTTAAAAAAACATAGCCTTCGAATTTTCAGAGAGACTGATTTGAGTCATATAAACCCCGTTCTCTTGTTCGGCTGGCTATGTGTCAATTAAACTTTCTCTTTTTTTTTTTTTTTTTGAGACGGAGTCTCGCTCTGTCACCCAGGCTGGAGTGCAGTGGCGCAATCTCGGCTCACTGCAAGCTCCGCCTCCCGGGTTCACGCCATTCTCCTGCCTCAGCCTCTCCGAGTAGCTGGGACTACAGGTGCCCGCCACCACGCCCGGCTAATTTTTTTGTATTTTTAGTAGAGACGGGGTTATCACCGTGGTCTCGATCTCCTGACCTCGTGATCCACCCGCCTCGGCCTCCCAAAGTGCTGGGATTACAAGCGTGAGCCACCGCGCCCGGCCAAGTGTCAATTAAACTTTCTCTATTGCAATTCCCCTGTCTTGATAAATTGGCTCTATCTGGGCAGCAGGCAAAATGAACCTGTTGGGTGGTTACATTACCCTTTTTCTTATACTTTCTCCTTTTAAAAAAAACATTTCTACTTCCTGGGAAATTTCCTCATTTTTGTCTTCCAACCCATATGTTCAGTTTTTATGTCTGTCATCATATTTGTAATTCCCAAGAAAGCCTTAAAAATATCTGAAATTTTCTTTTTATAACCTCCTGTTACTGTTTCTTGGATGAAAAGCTTCTCAATTCTCTGTAGATCTCAATTACAGCTGCTTTGAAGCATTTATCTACTCCCTGCACTCTTTGTTTCCTCTGATTTCCTCTTAGTTTTTTTTTGTTTGTTTGCTTTTGGTTTTTAATCACTTCCACATTAAAGGCTTTCTTCAAATGTCTGATGATCCTTGACTGATCACTCACTAAAAAGCTAACTGGAAGGTCTACATAGATGAAATATACCCAGGAATAGTTCCTTCTTACTAAGAAGGAGACATAGAACAACGTCTCAGAATCTAGAACAATACCTGGCACATGCTAACCTTTCCATACATATAATATTTGCTGAGTAACTGAATGACGTACACTTGCTAGGGCCCGAGGTAGTTGCGCGTATTAAAGGCTCTCAGGTGATTGAAATCTGCAGCTAGCACAGAGGACTTCTGCCGTAGGATTAGCTCGCTGGTGGTTTCATTGGAGGACTCACACCTGATAGTGAAAAGTCTTTGTTCTCTGAGGAAACTGGGTGAAGAGAAATCTCCTACACTGAGGGGAATTGGTTGGCTGCAGTGTTCTGGGAACCAGATGAGAAGGAGACTTGAAGTCTAACCATTTGGTATGATGACTGTCTTATTCACCTGTGTTTTAGCCCCTGCCCTCAGCTACACCTGGTGTCTCTGAGTCTAGAGTTGCCGAGACAAAGCAGAGCACACAGGTTGCAGAATTTTAGCCTTCACTTGGTACCTAGGGCCAAGGTGATTTAGGGTCCCTTCCGCCTCAGTGCATGTTGCCCCCAATTCCAGAGGCGTTCTAGGGCATAAATCCCAAACTGGCTTTCCACACTGCTGTGCTAGGTTTTCACTTCTCCCACCTGCTAAGTTACCACTAGTTTGTCTACATTCCAGCTTCCAAAATTGTGTTGCAATCATTGTTTCTCCTGTTCTCTGTATCATTGAGAGGCTAGCAATCCTCCCTTCACCCTCACTCATGTCAGACCATTGTGTTTACTGGCAAATGAGTCTCCCTGCCTGATGCCCCCAACTTTGCCCCAGAACCCTCCTCTCAGTTCCTCCTTCTGTTGCAGGTGCCCACTCGGGGCCACATTTCAGGTAGGCTACATCGAACTTTCATCTCAGCAGTAGTCATTTAAAATGTCCCAGCCCCTGAAGAGAGTGGTGGCTGTTGGTCATTTCTGTTGGCATGGTAGCGTCTTCTTCATTGGATCATTCATTATGCTGCTGCTTTTGTATGGAGTATTGGGCAGAAGGCATTTCTGAACATATTTGATGCTGTGACTTATCAGGGTTCTGTGTGGATAACTGTGCAGCACATTAACTTTGAAATATATTCATGTCCATTTCCTTCTTTGGCCCTCACTAGCAGCCCATTGGGTGGTGGTGTGGTCAGGTGGACATGGAAGCATTGTTCTCTGAGATAATTCGCCCATTCAGGTCACATATCTTCATTCCATGCCCCAGAGACAAGCATAGGAAAGAGCTCGCTATCAAAGGCTAAGCGATAAGGAGTAAAGGAAAGTCTGTCGTGGAGTTTCTAGGGAAGATATGCCCACTACCAAGAAGAAGACGCAAAATAGATGGTGCTTGGGCTTTCTCCCTATGTTGCTGTGTAAACTGGCATAGGCATCTTGCCTCCAGCCTTAGGGTACAGCCACTGTGCAGGAGAGAGTAAGTAGCAGGTCCCAAAGAGTCCCAAAGAAGCACAGCTCAGAGCCCCACCCTTTCTCTGCACTTCCTGACATGTGAGATGATTAATTTTCTCCCTGTTTAAAAAACTTTGAGTCAGGGTTTGATATCATTTGCTGCCAAAGTGATAGAGGTGGAGATTTATTTATGCATGGCTCATCTCCAAAAAGAGTTGAGGCAGACCGTGGGCTCACTCAGATTTGAGCTGTCCGATTCCTCTTCTGATTTTCATTCTGATTCCAAGTAGAATTCCTCTCTACTCTGCTTATTTTCTAGGCAGATGAAAGTAATTTTATTCTTTCTTCCAACTTCAAAGGAAGGAATAACTATTGAGACATTTGGGGAAAAGGGGGAGTTCCTTGCTTTGGAGATTGCCGGCTGAACCCAGGGAGCAAACATCCTGGGCCGTCACTGAAGTGAGGACTGCTTTTAAATGACACAGCACTGAAGACACTTCGTGCTCATGCTTGTGAAAAGCCAAGCACTAGTTGTCACTCCCTCCTAGGACTGTGGAGGCTGAAAAGTCTGCCTGCAGACTTGGTATGGTTTCCTCCGTCTTCCACCCTTTGTGCCTCCCAGACTATGGGAGGTTTTGAAGATAAAACAAGCTCTGGAAGTGCTTGGTGGTGTCAGGAAGACCAGAATGCAGGAGAAAGTACCCTGTTCATTCCTGTGTTTCCTGGTCTGACTCAAGTGGCAATGATGTACTCTATTTTTATGAATGGAAGGCCTTCAGAGCCTGCTCTATACTATATAAATGTATGCCTTACACTATATAGTTCATCATTTTATCCTGAACACCCTATACTATCTGTGATATACAATTGGTATTCAAACATTATTGTGAATGAACAACACAAGGATTGCTCATGTTAATAGACTCTTTTTTTTTTTTTTTTTTTTTTTTTTGAGATGGAGTCTCGCTCTGTTGCCCAGGCTGGAGTGCAGTGGCACAATCTCAGCTCACCCCAACATCCACCCCAGGGTTCCAACGATTCTCTTGCCTCAGCCTCCCGAGCAGCTGAGACTACAGGTGTGCTCCACCACACCTGGCTAATTTTTGTATTTTTAATAGAGACGGGTTTTGCCATGTTGGCCAGGCTGGTCTCAAACTCCTGACCTCAGATGATCCAACCGTCTCAGCCTCCCAAAGTGCTGGGATTACAGGCATGAGCCACCATGCCAGGCCCAGACTCATTAATTTTAATGGCAGCATATTTTCCCATTGAGTTGAAGGACCATAATTTGCACACCTATAGCCCCAGGACTGGACATTTAAGTAGTATGGGCTAGAATATCTGAGACGTACGGTCATTAATTGGGAGATAACCATGAGACTTTTTTTTTTTGAGAAGGAGTTTCACTCTGTTCCCCAGGCTGGAGTGCAGTAGTGCAATCTTGGCTCACTGCAACCTCTGCCTCCCGGGTTCAAGCAGTTCTCCTACCTCAGCCACCCTAATAGCTGTGATTACAGGCATGTGCCACCAGACCCAACCAATTTTTATTATTACTATTTTTTTTTCTGAGACGGAGTGTTGCTCTTTCGCCCAGGCTGGAGTGCAGTGGCCTGATCTCGGCTCATGCGACCTCTGCCTCCCAGGTTCAGTGATTCTCCTGCCTCAGCCTCCTGAGTAGCTGAGATTACAGGCACGCACCACTATGCCCAGCTAATTTTTTTGTATTTTTGGCAGAGACAGGGTTTCACCATGTTGGCCAGGCTGGTCTCAAACTCCTGACCTCGTGATCTGCCCACCTCGGCCTCCCAAGGCGTGGCAACCCCACGCCTGCTGGGATTACAGGCGTGAGCCATGGCTCCCAGCCAATTTTTATTTTTATTTTTCAGTAGAGACGGAGTTTCACCATGTTGGTCAGGCTGTTCTCGAACTCCTGACCTCAAGTGATTCTGCCTGCCTCGACCTCCCAAAGCGCAGGGCTTACAGCCATGAGCCACTGCGCCCGGCCGTGAGACCTTTTTTAGATTGTTCTGTTTCTTCTCCATCTTCCTGACCCCCTAATCTTCAGAGAGGCCCTAATCATCCCAGTTCCAGATTCCCATTGCCAGCAGCCGAACTGAGCACAAAAGTAGATGGCATTTTGGAAGCACTGATATTTTTGAGGCTTTTCCCAGGGGTTCCTGTGAAGCATTAGTTGGCAGGGAATTGCCGCTTGAAATGTGCATCCCTGAAGTGGTGTCTGCCTAGCGTGGTTTTCCAGGTGGTTTCTTCTCACATGTCTTATTACACTTTGGAATCTAGAGATTATATATCTGGCTCTTTGATTTGTTAGGACTTTCTGCTGACCTCTGAGATGCTTGTTTTAATTGCCAACTGATAGAAAATGTAAGTGGAAAAAGGCATTAGGGTGCAAAGTTTGGAGTTGGTTTTATCTCTGGAAATTGGTGAGCTTGTGGGGTTAGGGGATGAAGGAAAACTGTTAGAGACAATTTTGTCTGGTTAGTGGGCTGTTGTCATAACAGTTTCACTTGTCAGTCCCTCTGTAAATATACCATTTCTTAAACAATATAAGCATTCTGTGGAAGTTTACACATAAAGAAATTTCTGTTTTTGTAACTTACATCTGAGATATGCTAGAAAACCTGGATGTTTCCATTTAGATTAATCCTATGGTGAAGACCTTTTGTAGAACAAATGATTTTTTTTTAAAAAGTCAAAAGACATTTGTCCCAAATACATAACATATGTATAACTTACAGTTGTGTATGTGTTGTCATTCCTTCCCCCGCCCCCGATTCATTCTCTGTCTTCCTCTGTACTAAGAGGATTGTGTCGGTGAACTGCAGCATCTGGACTCCTTGCTTTTTCTGTTTCTGGTTGGGTTCAGCCAATGGGAGGCACTGGCAGGAGATCAGAGGAGGGAGGAAAGAGCATCTGGGTATTTATCTCCCTCCCCTAACCTTGCTGGGCTTCTGAGGATGGCTGATTTCTTCTTAAGAGCTTGAGGCACTTTCCTAGCTCCAGTTCCTGCATAGTCTGATAATACTGCTTTCTCCCCATGCTCTTCAAACCTAGAGGTCCTAGCAGTTTCCCTTCTGTTGTTGCTAGCCCCAGGGTGCTGCACTCTGCCTGTCTCCTATCTGCACCTCTGTAAACAGTCCCTGCCTAAAACAGTCTCCAGCGAAACCTTTTTTAGTGTGCCTTCTGTTTCCTGCTGGACTCTGACTGATAGTCTATGTCCATTTCTTTCTCATATATAATCTTAATTGTCATGATTGGCTCTAAAATGCCAGTTACATTTACTACATCTGAGTTTGAACTGAATTTGAATTGCATCTTTTTTTTGTTTTTTGGAGACGGAGTTTCGCTCTTGTCGCCCAGGCTGGAGTGCACAATCTCAGCTCACTGCAACCTCTGCCTCCCAGTGATTCTCCTGCATCAGCCTCCCGACTAGCTGGGATTACAGGCATGCACCACCACACCTGGCTAATTTTTGTATTAGTAGAGATGGGGTTTCACCATATTGGCCAGGCTGGTCTCAAACTCCTGACCTCAGGTGATCTCACCTCAGACTCCCAAAGTGCTGGGATTACAGGCATGAGCTACAGTGCCCAGCCAAATTGTATCTTATGTGAGATTTGTCTTTTTTTTTTTTTTTTTTGAGACGGAGTCTCGCTCTGTTTCCCGGGCTAGACTGCAGTAGCGCAATCTCGGCTCACTGCAAGCTCCGTCTCCTGGGTTCATGCCGTTCTCCTGCCTCAGCCTCCCGAATAGCTGGGACTACAGGCGCCTGCCACCACGCCCAGCTAATTTTTGTATTTTTTTTGTTTTTTGTTTTTTGGACACAGTCTTGCTCTGTCGCCCAGGCTGGAGTACAGTGGCGCGATCTAGGCTCACTACAAGCTCCGCCTCCCGGGTTCACGCCATTCTCCTGCCTCAGCCTCCCCAGTAGCTGGGACTACAGGCACCTGCCACCACGCCCGGTTAATTTTTGTTGTATTTTTAGTAGAGACAGGGTTTCACCATGTTAGCCAGGATAATCTCGATCTCCTGACCTCGTGATCCACCCGCCTCGGCCTCCCAAACTGCTGGGATTACAGGCATCAGCCACCGTGCCCGGCCTAATTTTTGTATTTTTAGTAGAGACGGGGTTTCACCTTGTTAGCCAGGGTGGTCTCGATCTCCTGACCTCGTGATCTGCCTGCCTCGGCCTCCCAAAGTTCTGGGATTACAGGCATGAGCCACGGCGCCCGGCTGAGATTTGTCATCTTACTCTTGTATCTATTCCGTCCTTTCCAATAGATTATGAGTCCTGGGGGAGGAGGAAGCCTTCTCCCTCCAATGTCTTACACTGTTTAACATAGAGGTTACAACAATTGGCAACTCTTTTTTGCTGTTTCTGTTTTGTTTTGTTTTTGGCTTTTTTTGAGACAAGGTCTTGCTCTTTCTCCCAGGCTGGTGTGCAGTGCTGTGATCATGGCTCACTGCAGCCTCGACCTCTCAGGCCCAAGTGATCCTGCCACCTGAACCTCCCAAGTAGTTGGGACCACAGGTGTACACCACCTCACCCAGCTCACTTTTATTTTTTTGTAGAGATGGGGTCTCCCTGTGTTGCCCAGGCTGGTCGTGAACTCCTAGGCTCAAACAATCCTCCTGCCTGAGGTTCCCGAAGTGCTGGGATTCCAGGTGTTAGCCACCTGTGTCTAGTGGCAACTTTTTTTTTTTTTTTTTTTTTTTTTAAGATGGCGTCTCGCTCTGTCACCCAGGCTGGAGTGCAGTGGCGCGATCTCGCCTCACTGCAAGCTCTGCCTCCCAGGTTCGCCATTCTCCTGCCTCAGCCTCCCAAGTAGCTGGGATTACAGGCACCTGCCACCACGCCCGGCTAATTTTTTGTATTTTTAGTAGAGACAGGGTTTCACCGTGTTAGCCAGGATGGTCTCAATCTGCTGACCTCGTGATCTGCCCGCCTCGCCCTCCCAAAGTGCTGGGATTACAGGTGTGAGCCACCACGCCTGGCCTGACTTTTTTTTTTTTTAATCCGCTAGGTTTACCAGGATGGCAACTCTTGTTTTGGTTTTTGTTTTGTTTTGTTCTTGATTTTGTTTTTTTTTTGAGATAGGGTCTCACTGTTGCCCAGGCTAGAGTACGGTGGCACAATCACAGCTCACTGCAACCTCCACCTCTCTGGCTCAAGCAGTTCTCCCACCTCAGCCGCACAAGCTGGGACTGCAGGTGGGCACCATCACACCTGGCTAATTTTTGTCTTTTTTGTGAAGATGGGGGTTTTGCCATGTTGTCCAGGCTGGTCTCGAACTCCTGAACTCAAGCAATCGGCCTGCCTCAGCCTCTGAAATTGTTGGGATTACAGGTGTGAGCCACTGCACTGCACCCAGCCTCAGGATGGCAACTCTTGAAGTAGAATAATAACATACATATCAAAGCCCTGTGTGTGTTTCGTGTTGGTGCTGTTGGCAGTGCCTTCTAGCAGTGCTGCAGCTGAGCTCAGAGTCTTAATTCCTGCTGTTGGCTCGGGCATCTGAGGGCAGAGAGAGGGTGGGTCTGACCCCCTGCAGAAGGTGGTGATGGCATCTGGGAGGATTCGTGCCCTCACAGCTGCTTAGGAGCCTCCCTGACGATACTCTCCCACCACCCTTAAAGGCATCATACCACAAATGTGCAAATTATTTTTTAAAAAAGAAAGGGAAGACAGAAAGCCGCTGACCCTGCCAGATGACCTCATGTTGGCCATGCTGTCCTGTGGGAGAGGCACCTGTTTCTGTTTCTGTGTTCTTGGGACCCAACATTTTGGATTCTAGTCTGTATGCGGGTATCATATCTGTGACTGTTAGTGAATTTTCATAGCTTTCATTTGTGTCCTTATCAGTGTCGGTTCATTCATGCATGAAGCAATTACTGAGTGCCAGTTACAGGCAACACACTGCTAGCAATTAGCTGTCATGTTTTTCAGAGTCAGGGGTTCCTTAAGGGACTAAAATAATATAATTTTATTTATCTAGCTATAGAAGGGATCTCGGAGCATGTCCAATCCAGCTTCATCCGTTGAAGGTGAAGTTCAGCCCAAAAGGTTCAGGGCTTTGTCTGGAGCACAGTAAATGCCGTGGATGGTAGCAGACCTCCATGCCTTGACTCTGCCTGGAGTTCTTTCCTCATTTTGCTCTGGTTACACCACCTGGTCATTTCCTAGGTGCTTTCTGGTGCAACTAACCTCCACCAGGTATCCTTTAAAAAGCTTCTCTGCTGCTCTTTATTGCTTCCTTCTGGCTGCAAATGCAAACCAGAAAGTCATGCTCTGAGCTCATAAAAAAACCTAATGGGATGCAGACAGCAGATTCCAACCTAGACTTCAAGGCAGCCGCAGTGTATACAGCTGGGGGCTATCCATTCCAGCCCACTGCTGCTCTGGAGCATCTCTCCACCTTTAAACTTCAGAGCAGCATTTTATATGGGTATATGAGGTGCTGGGGTTGGTTTGGGTGAGTTAGTTATAAGTTGTGTGGTTTTTGGAGCCAGAGCCTCAGCCCTCATCTGCAGAAGAAGTGGTTTCCTTCTAGCCAGGTGAGGGTTGCTGGCAGAGCCTTTTCTCTGGGAGGCCTTTGCTGCTGCACGGAGTTCGGTGCTGCTTCTGGTTTGGCCCTTCGCGGGTCTATATTTAGTTCAAGGACCAGGGTATCAGGTGTCCCCTACGAAATCAAAAACTTTTGGCTCCATTAAATCTACAGCTTCAAGTTCAATTCAGATGGACAAGAAAAAGCCTTTCCTTAATGAAGAGACACAAAGCAAATTAGATTGCCTGAGAGCAAGCCTAGCTCTGCGTGTGATGAGGTGAATCCTAGTTATTAAGTGTTCCGCCCTCCACGTGTTATATTCTTCTACATATGTGTGTCAGCCAGAGTCCTGATAAATCCTGTACCTATCAGACATAGGTTCAGGAAGATTAGGGAAAGGACGGCAGCAGGGGTGGGGCGGGGTGGGGCGGGGCTGGGCGGGGCAGGGCAGGGCAGGGCAGGGCAGGGGGAGCTGGTAACCTTTACTGAGTGCCTGCTATTTGTCAGGATTTGTGCTGGGAGTTTTAACTGGGGGATCTCACACCTAGATAGCTGAGGGTTATCATTTTGCAGATCTGGGCCTGAGGCTCAGAAGGGCCTTGACATACCCTGTGTTGCATAGGTAACGTAAGGTGGTATGTCACATGGTCACCTTTGTCTGACCCCACACACAAACCATCTCAGTGAAGGAATGTTGTTCTAAAAGCAGCTGTTGGCCGGGCGTGGTGGATCACGAGGGTCAGCAGTTCAAGACCAGCCTGGTCAACATGGTGAAACCCTGTCTCTACTAAAACTACAAAAATTAGCTGGGTGTGGTGGCGTACGCCCTTAATCTCAGCTACTCAGGAGGATGAGGCAGGAGAATCTCTAGGGCCTGGGAGGTGGAGGTTGCAGTGAGCCAAGATCACGCCACCTGCACTCCAGCCTGGACGACAGAGCGAGACTCCACCTCAAAATAAATAAATAAATAAATGCAGCTGTCCCGCGTGAGTTTGGGAAAAGCTAGTTAGCATCCCTGCCTTGCTTTTCTCAACAATAAAGCGGGAATAAAGTTTGTCACTCCCTCATAGGTTCGTGGTGAGGATGGAGTGAGTGAGGGACTGTGCTTAGTGTTCATTACTATGCCAACCGTGGATGCCCTTAATAAAACTTTACTCCTGGGCCCCTTGTGCTGGGTTTGCTGCTGCTGCTTTTTCTAATGGGTTTTGTCACTTTGGAGCCAATTGTTAACATCCTTGAATTACTTTGCTCGTTCATAAAATGAGGCTTGCATTAAAGGTGAGTTTTTTTGTTTGTTTGTTTTTGAGACAGAGTCTTGCTCTTTCACCCAGGCTGGAGTGCAGTGGCATCATGTCAGCTCACTGGAACCACCGCCTCCCGGGTTCAAGCAGATTTTCCTGCCTCAGCCTCCAGAGTAGCTGGAACTACAGGTGTGCGCCACCACTCCTGGCTAATTTTTTTATTTTTAGCAGAGATGGGGCTTTGCCATGTTGCACAGGCTGGTCTTGAACTCCTGGCCTCAAATGATCCGCCTGCTTCGGCCTCCCAAAGTTCTGGGATTACAGACATGAGCTACCATACCCAGCCAAAGGTCAGTTTTCTTAATGGAGAAAATCCCAAAGAGAAAGAGGCAAATCCCCATCTTTCATGTTATAACTATCAAAGTTCCAGACATGCTTTGTCTGTATCTTCCTTCAGGACAAATCCATTCACTTCTACTGGTGAGAGTCTGGACTTGGTCAGTTGTGCGGGAGGAACCTGTGCTGTCTGTAGCTAAATTCCAGCCACCCTCCTCAGCCCTCACCGCTTGGGCTTCCTCTCCTTCCTGACTCACTGACCCTGTGATGTATATTCATCAGCACTGTCCATCTCTTTTTCTCTGCCTCCCCCACCCCTTGGAACAGAAACGTATTGGCTGCATACAAAAATTAGCCGGGCATGGTGGCAGGCACCTGTAGTCCCAGCTACTTGGGAGGCTGAGGCAGGAGAATGGCCGTGAACCTGGGAGGCGGAGGTTGCAGTGAGCCGAGATCGCGCCACTGCACTCCAGCCTGGGCGACAGAGCGAGACTCCATCTCAAAAGTAAAAAACAAAAGAAAAAAGAAATGTATTGGCTGTGACGAGCATCTTCTTTATAGCCTGGAATATTGTCCATTGTCCTTCCCACTTCAGTCACTGAAATAGGTAATGACGGGGACTCCCTTTAAGATCCCAAGGTATTATGCCTTTCTTCAGGATGTTCCAGAAAATTCTCTTACAGCCTTCTCTGGCTCTCGTTACTATTGGCAGTGCCTTCTAGCAGTGCTGCAGCTGAGCTCAGAGTCTTAATTCCAGCTCGGGCATCTGAGGGCAGGGAGAGGGTGGGTGTGACCCCCTGTAGAAGGTGGTGATGGCATCTGGGAGAATTCGTGCCCTCACAGCTGCTCAGGAGCCTCCCCGGCGATACTTTCCCGCCACCCTTAAAGGCATCATACCACAAGTGTGCAAATTATTTTGTAAAAGAGAAGAGAAAGAGAAGACAGAAAGCCACTGACCCTGCCAGCTGACCTCATGTTGGCCATGCTGTCCTGTGGCAGAGGCACCTGTTTCTGTGTTCTTGGGACCCAACATTTTGGATTCCTCTGGAGTCCCCCAGCTCTAGCTTGGGGAATTCTACTCAGGACTTAGTACCATATTGTCCTAGCTACTTGCTGAGGGAAAAGGGCATTTGAGAGAAAATGTGGAAAATAAGTTACACAGCTTACCACATACGCCCACGTTTAAGGTGGAGAGTCCACCCCAGCCCCCGCAAAAAATTATCAGAAATGAGAGTTGCCTTATATTTAAGTCTCTATAAATTCTCTCACACTGTGGGAGCGTCTTGCAATTATTTTATTTTGAACAAAGTATTATTTAGAGAACACACATTACCTTGAAATGACCTTAGTCAGTGCTGGTTTTGGATGCTTTAGAGGTCAGCTAAGGAAATCATATTTTTAAAAAGGAGGAGGGAGGTTTAAAAAATCTAGTAATATCCCAGAGCATCTGACCTCACAATAACAAGTGTCAGGTTTCTTTGTAAATAAGGCTTTTTTAAAGATCATTTAAAAATGGAACAAGTTGGCCAGGCGCGGTGGCTCACGTGTATAATCTCAGCACTTTGGGAGGGCGAGGCAGGTGGATCACCTGAGGTCAGGAGTTCACGACCAGCCTGGCCAACATGGTGAAACCCCGTTTCTACTAAAAATACAAAAATCAGCCGGGCGTTCTGGTGTGTGCCTGTAATACCAGCTACTCAGGAGGCTGAGGCAGGAGAATTGCTTGAACCCAGGAGGTGGAGGTTGCAGTGAGTGGAAATCACACCACTGCACTCCAGCCTGTGCGACAGAGAGAGAGACTGTCTCAAAAAAAAAAAAAAAAAAAAAAAAAAAAAGGAACAAGTTAAGAACCTTATTCAAATAAGTTAGATCAAAATGAAGAAGATATGTTCTGGAAAACTCAAAATGTAGCTGTAATCACAGGAAGTGGTGTAAAAATGCCAGTGCCACTGTAGACTTTAAATAAATGTTTTCTTAAAGTGTGAGAGTGAGAGTTGGGAAGAAACCAGAAATCTTTCTAAGTTAGCATTAATTTATATAATGTTTACATATTCATGTATATAATATACATGTGTATATGCGTTACTCTTAATACCTTAAGAGATCTTAAGTGTATCATATTTTAATATTGTAAATGGGATATTTGCATCTAATAATATAGATTCTTTCATTTACATTTATCTAATCAAATTGTCCCCAAAACGTTTTCAGCTGTCACCTAATTGGGATAGTAGGGGATCACCTGTATTTGGAATAGCCTTATGATCTAACGGAGAAGTCTTTAATTCGCCCCAATTTTATAGAAAGTGCATGTCAAGAAGTGTTTTAATAATATATATTGTCATCTTGAATCATTGCTTCTATACCTTCATTCTTGTTTATTGCTTGAGCTTTCTTTTTTTTGTTGTTGAGACAGTCTCGCCCTGTCACTCAGGCTGGAATGCAGTGACATGATCTCGGCTCACTGCAACCTCCGCCTCCTGGGTCAAGCGATTCTCCTGCCTCAGCCTCCTGAGTAGCTGGGATTACAGGCATGTGCCAACACACCCGGCTAATTTTTGTATTTTTAGTAGACTGGGTTTCGCCATGTTGGGCAGGCTGGTCTCAAACTCCTGACTTCGAGTGATCCACCTGCCTCAGCCTCCCAAAGTGCTGGGATTACAGGCATGAGCCACTGTGCCTGGCCTGTATTTGAGCTTTCATGATTTGCAACAGTCAAACCAAAATAAAATGAACATAAATACAGGTTTTTTTTTTTTTTTTTTTGACAGTCTTGCTCTGTCACCCAGGCTGGAGTGCAGTGGTGCGAACACAGCTCATGGCAGCCTCAACCTCCTGGGCTCAAGTCATTAACGCTCCTCGGTCTCCCAAAGTGTTGGGATTACAGGTGTGAGCCACCATGCCCGGCTAAAAAAGCAGAATATTAAAATGACTCAAATATATTTTCTTTGAAATCAAGGGATCTATACTAGGGAAAAGGGGTACCAACTTATCTTTGGGAGTCACTTTATATCAGGGCACGTGTGGTATTTGGAGTTGTGTTGAGCAGATTAAGGTGAGTGGTGTGTGTGTGTGTGTGTGCTGACAACTTGTGGGCAAAGCAGAGAGCCCAGCCATAGAAGGTGGTAGGGCAGTCTAGAGAATGCTCCATCTCAGGGCCGGTCAACTTGAGGTTTTGGTGAAACACACATGGAGAATTTCTCTGGGGAAAAATCATGGGTACAGGAAGGACACAGGTCACTTCTCTAGCTCTTCTTCATCTGCCTCCATGGGAGTGTGGACATGTGTCCCCTAGAAAGCATCTTGCCAATAAGTAGTCACAGGCAGACAGGGAGATTGCCACTAGGAAACACATCCAACAAGAGGCCACCTGGCTGAAGAAGTTTATTTTTTCATGAGATACACTTTCCTTGAAAACAAACACAATATATGTTTAGACCCACTGTGTCTATGTTAACCGGCCTGTCATTGCTCCTTCCTTCTCCAAGGCAGGCTTTTCTGCCCTTTTCAGTGTTACAAACATTGTATTTATTGTAGCAATTTAGTTGTTGAGAAACCATGGCTGACCCCCAAACTTGAAACATTGGCATATCAGTCAGGGTTCTACAGAGAAGCAGAACTGAGAGGATATATATGCACACACATATATACATATATCTACATACGTGTGTGTATGAGTGTGTGTGTACAGTCATGCACTGAATAATGACGTTTCAGTAACCAATGGATTGCATATACGATGATGGTCCCATATGACTATAATGGAACATATACAAAAAAACCTGCTAATGGCACTTGATATTGGCATTGCAGGACTAGTAAGGGGAAATGATTGATAGTAATGGTGCTGAGACATTTGGTTTTCAATATGAAAACATATATAAATAATCTAGTTTTGTGTGAGTACACTGCATGATTTTTACACAACGACAATTACCTAATGACACATTTCTCAGAACATATCCCTATCATTAAGCAACGCATGACTATATATGTATATATGTGTGTACGTATATCTATGTATGTAGAGAGATCCTGAGAGCAATTGAGATTTAAGAAATTTGATCACATATCCTAGCACTTTGGGAGACTGAGGCAGGAGAATTGCTTGAGCCAGGAGTTTGAGACCCAGCCTGGGCAACATAATGAGACCCCCATCTCTACAAAAAATTTAAGAATTAGCTGGGCATGGTAGCATGTGCCTGTAGTCCCAGCTACTCAGGAGGCTGAGCCCAGGAGGTGAAGGCTGCAGTGAGTCATGATAGAGCCACTGCACTCCAGTTTGGGTGACAGAGTGAAGCCTTGTCTCACCAAAAAAAAAAAAAAAAAATTGGTTCACAGCTCACATGATTGTGGAGGATGACAAGTCCCAAATCTGCAGAGCCAGCTGGAAGATTGAAAATTCTATTTATTTATTTATTTAATTAATAGAGCCAGGGTCTTGCTATGTTGCCCAGGCTGGTTTCAAATTCCTGGGCTCAAAGCGATCCGCCTGCCTTGGCCTCCCAAAGTTCTGGGATTACAGGCATGAGCCACTGCACCCGGCCAGAAATTCTGGTAAGGGTTGACATTGCAGTCTTAAGTCTTTGTTTTTTTTTTTTTTGACAGAGTTTCGCTCTTGTTGCCCAGACTGGAGTGCAATGGTGCGATCTCGGCTCACGGCAACCTCCACCTCCCAGGTTCAAGCCATTCTCCTGCCTTAGCCTCATGAGTAGCTGGGATTACAGGCATGCACCACCATGCCCAGCTGATTTTGTATTTTTAGTAGAGACGGGGTTTCTCCATGTTGGTCAGACTGGTTGAACTCCCAACCTCAGGTGACCCGCCCACTTCGGCCTCCCAAAGTGCTGGGATTACAGGCATGAGCCACCGTGCCTGGACGCAGTCTTGAGTCTTAATTGGGTGCAGGCCAGGCAGGCTGGATACTCAGGCAGAGTTTCTACATGGTAGTCTTGAGGGGACAATTCCATCTGCTTCTTTTCCGTTAAGGTCTTCAACTAATTGGATGAAGCCCACTCATATTATGGACTCAGAGTTTACTGGTTTAAATATTAATTACTGCTAAAAAAATACCTTCACAGTGACATCTAGATTGCTGCTTGACCAACCAACTTGGGCACTATAGCCTAGCCACGTTGGCACATAAAAATCAATCATCACAGGTGAGATCAGTAACCATTTATTTGTCTGTCCTGTTTATGTTACATGTTTTGAAGCAAGGATGGGATTATAAATAAAATACTGAATTGGTAAGTTGATGAAGAAACACTAGATTTAACATTTGCATTTTTAGAATTCTTTTCAAAACTTAAAAGAGAAAATGCGGCCAGGTGTGGTGGCTCACACCTGTAATCCCAGCACTTTGGGAGGCCAGGGCGAGTGGATCACCTGAGGTTGGGAGTTCAAGACCAGCCTGGCTAACATGGTGAAACCCCATCTCTACTAAAAATACAAAAATTAGTCGGGTGTGGTGGCGCATGCCTGTAGTACCAGCTACTTGGAAGGCTGAGGCAGGAGAATTGCTTGAACCAAGGAGGCAGAGGTTGCAGTAAGCTGAGATCGTACCACTACACTCCAGTCTGGGCAGCAGAGCATGACTCCATCATAAAAAAAAAAAAGATAAAATGCAAAACATAATCTAGCAAACATCTATATGTCTGCCATTCAGATTCAATGGTCATTAATATTTTGCCATATTTGCTTTTAGTTTTTGTTTAAACAACAACAACAAAATTATAACAGAAGTCCCCTTTAACCCTGGGAAACCCCAGCTCCATTCCATTCCAGTTTAGTGCATATCCTTCCAGTCTAAGTTTTGACGTTTAAATGCTATGTACTGTTTATAGATAAGCATATGCATTTTTATGTGTATTTTAGTTGACATAAATAATATTAATGTATCACATCTTGCTTTTTATGCTCCTCGTTTTTTCCTTTTGAGATCTGGCCATGTCCATGGAGTCATTCATTTTAACTGCCTTTTCTGTTTTAAGAAAATTCTCTATATCCTCTATATCTTTCTTCCAGTAATTTTTCATATTTAGGGCTTTTTTGGCTTTCATGTGGAAAATATATAATTAGATCTTCCCTCTGAAGGGAAAAACAAATTTAAGATGAATTAAAAATATATTTCAAGGCCAGGCGTGGTGGCTCATGCCTGTAATCCCAGCACTTTGGGAGGCCGAGGCAGACTGATCACTTGAGGCCAGGATTTCGAGACCAGCCTGGCCAACATGGTGAAACTCTGTCTCTACTAAAAATATAAAAAAATTAGCTGGGAGTGGTCGCTCATGCCTGCAATCCTGGCTACTCAGGAGGCTGAGGTGGGAGAGTCGCTTGAACCTGGGAGGTGGAGGTTGCAGTGAGCCGAGATCATACCATTGCACTCCAGCCTAGGTGACAGAGTGAGACCCTGTTCAAAAAAAAAATGTATATATAGATATATTTTAAATATGTTTATATATAAATTTAATATGTATTTAAAATATAAGTATATAAATTTAATATATATTTAAATAGCCATTTGGGATTATATATATACACACACCCCAAATCGATTAAAAATCCAGTGCAGTGATTAACATGGTCTTGCCTCACATATATAGTCCCTAAAAATATATAGGTCAGTGTTATGGTTCTTTATTCCCTTCTGATAATTTGTCTATTCCTGCATCAGTGTTATGCTAATTCTATAGTTATTTAATGTGTTTTAATATTTGATAGAATAAGTCCATCCTTTTCATACTCCTTTTTCACAGTTGTCTTATTCTCAGTTCTTCCCATATAAACATTAAAATATTTTTCAAGTTTCCTAAAAATTCTTGTTGAGAGACTTACTGGAATTTCACTGAAGTTATTAATTGGGAAATATTGACATTTTTTTTTTTTTTTTTTTTTTTTGAGACGGAGTCTTGCTCTGTCGCCCAGGCTGGAGTGCAGTGGCGCGATCTCGGCTCACTGCAAGCTCCGCCTCCCAGGTTCACGCCATTCTCCTGCCTCAGCCTCCTCCGAGTAGCTGGGACTACAGGCGCCCGCCACCACGCCCGGCTAATTTTTTTTGTATTTTTAGTAGAGACGGGGTTTCACCGTGGTCTCGATCTCCTGACCTCGTGATCCGCCCGCCTCGGCCTCCCAAAGTGCTGGGATTACAAGCGTGAGCCACCGCGCCCGGCCGACATTTTAAAAATGTTGTCTTCTCCATAAATAAGGTTTATCACCTCATTAATCCAAATCTTCTTTTGTATCCTTCAATAAAATTTTGTGATTTCTTACTAAAGTTTCTTTTATACTTGTGCCTATGTACTTTGTAGTTTTGGTTGCTGTACCAGCCAGTGTTTTTTCTTAGTATTGCATTCTGTATTTGGTTATTGCTAGTGTAAAGGAATGCTATTGATCTTTGAATTTGAATTTTTTTTTTTTTTTTTTTTGAGACAGTCTCACTCTGTTGCCCAGGCTGGAGTGCAGTGGCATGATTTCAGTTCATTGCAACCTCTGCCTCTTGGGTTCAAGCAACTCTCCTGCCTCAGCCTCCCCAGTACCTGGTATTACAGGTGCATGCCATCACACCTGGCTAATTTTTGTGTTTTTAGTAGAGACAGGGTTTTACCATGTTGGTCAGGCTGGTCTCGAGCTCCTGACTTCAAGTGGTCCACCCACCTCGGCTTCCCAAGTGCTGGAATTACAGGCATGAGCCACCGTACCTGGCCTGAATTTGGGTTTTTGTTTCCAGCGATCTTGCAGCATCCTCCTATTCTAATTGTTTGGAGGTTGGTCTTGATAATTAAATGTAATCAACTGTCTGCAGGTCTTCAATACTATTTTGAATTATAAACTCTGTAATTACACTGTCATCCACAATTACATAAATTTCCCTGAGTATAATATAATACAGGGCATTGACTCTGGGGTCAGGTTATATGCCAAGGGACATAAAGATGAAGGCAATGGAGCCCCAGTTCTGGGTGGTGACCGGGTATGGCCTCAAATTCACTCCTTTAAAAAATTTCAGCGTCTGTGCAGCTTTTCAAACCGCTGGGTTCGGAGACTGCCCAGGTTCTAGCATTTTCACATTTGCATGCCTTGGAAACTATCTGTGCCTCAGATTTATCTATAAAATGAGGATATTAAAATACCTACTCATGGGAGGTCGTGAGGATTCAATGAGTTATTGCATGTGTCTGGCCTAGCTTAAGCTTCTGATAAATGATGATTGTTACTCTAGAATAGCATTACTGCATTTTTAAATTTTAGCTGTGTTAAAACGTCTCTTATGAGTAGCATAGGATTATTAACGGTTTAGATTCATTAGTGCTTTATCAGAAAGTCATTTTTTTGTTTGTTTGTTTGTCTGTTTTGAGGTGGGTTCTCACTCTGTCACCCAGGGTGGAGTGCAGCGGTGCAATCTCAGCTTACTGCAACCTCCGTCTACCGGGCTCAAGCGATTCTCCCAGTTCAGCCTACCAAGTAGCTGGGACCACAGGTGCATACCACCACGCTGAGCTAATATTTTTTAGATTTTTGGTAGAGATGGGATCTTGCTGCATTGCCCAGGCTGGACTTGAACTCCTGAGCTCAAGTTGTCTGTCTCCCTCGGCCTCTCAAAGTGCTAGGATTACAGGCACGAGACACCACGCCCGGCCCAGAAAGTCAATCTTTTCTCTTTCATAATTTGTTTTAAAATGCTGTGCTTTGTTCATTGTCGTATCACTTCTGGTAAGGTCACGCCTGGTATCCCTAATGCAGGTCAAAAGGAAAATTGCTTCACAGAAATTTGCTTGAGAAACTTTGCTGAAAGGTCTATTTATTTATTTATTTTTTTGAGAGGAGTTTTGCTCTTTTTGCCCAGGCTGAAATGCAGTGGCACAATCGTGGCTTACTGCAACCTCTGCCTCCCGGGTTCCAGTGATTATCCTGCCTCACCCTCCCAAGCAGCTGGGATTACAGGTGCACACCATCACACCCGGCTAATTTTGTATTTTTAGTAGAGATGGGGTTTCACCATATTGGCCAGGCTGGTCTCGAACTCCTGACTTCAGGTGATCCGCCCACCTCAGCCTCCCAAAGTGCTGGGATTACAGGTGTGAGCCACCACGCCTGGACTATTTTTGTTTATGAAGATATCTTACAACTCTGTATTAATTAGCTCTAGTCCTAGTATTTTCATAGAGTGATAAATCAGAGTGCAAAGATTTGAAGTGGTTTGCATTTTATTTTTTGAGACAAGGAGAAAAATACCATGACTGTAATTGATAAGCTCAACAAGCACCCTAGCACCTCACATGCTCAGATTGCTTATGGTTGGTGGTAACTGAAATATGTGACAGATAGCAGAGCAAGCTGGGGAGTACTATCCTGGGCCACTTCATCCACTGGAGATGCCCTCTGCTCCATGCCTTCCCCAGGGGCTTTTTTCTTGGTCCCTGACAACTGGATCCATCCCTTCCCAGTGCTCCCATCAACCAGCCTGTTTTACTAGAATGTGCCTTTAAAAGCACTATTCTCTTTTTCTGAACTTCAGAAGAACATAGACAATCCCAAGACCATGAATGGCATAGCTTGCTGTGAAGTTTCTGGGCCTCTTGCTTAGAGGGACCACAAATGAAGGATACTTGGAGAAGAGCATGGACATGTACAGGTCCTTTTCTTTGGTGGTCAGATGACCTCGGCTCATTTTGCAATTTGTTAGAAAATGGCTAACCCAGTGTTTAAATATCTGTTATTATCTACCCTTCCTCCATTAGCTAACTAACTGTATAGACACGGCACTGTCCAACAGTGTAGGTGGATCAGCAGTTGGACCCAGGACGTTAATATGGTCATTCACTGGGGGCGGCCACCCATTTATATTCTAATTCCTGTCAGTGGTGGAATGCTTAAATGGATGTTAAGAGTGGACATTTCTCGAGCCGGGCGCGGTGGCTCATGCCTGTAACCCCAGCACTTTGGGAGGCCGAGGTGAGCGGATCACGAGGTCAGGAGATCGAGACCATCCTGGCTAACACGGTGAAACCCCGTCTCTACTAAAAATACAAAAAATTAGCCGAGCGTGGTGGCAGGCACCTGTAGTCCCAGCTACTCGGGAGGCTGAGGCAGGAGAATGGCGTGAACCCAGGAGGCGGAGCTTGCAGTAAGCATAGATCGTGCCACTGCACTCCAGCCTGGGTGACAGAGCAAGACTCTGTCTCAAAAAGAAAAAAAAAAAAAAAAAAAAAAGAGAACGGACATTTCTCTTCAGGTATGACCCCAGCAAGTTGTCACATACTCTATTTTTTTGGAGAATAGAGGCTAAGATTGAGAATAACTGTAAGTTATTCTGATAGCTGTTTCCTGAGTCTCCTCTTAGCAGGATTTGCGGAGCATCTAGCATTCTTATGAATGGTCAAATCGGTTTCAGCAAGAGGCAAACTCAGTTTGTCCACTGGTTGGTGTTTCGTGCCTACATTTCTATTGCCTCGTCCTTCCTTTTTCTTTCCTGTGCAGCAGGCTTCAGAGATTTATAAGGATTGGAGAATTTTTTCCCTTCCAAGGCAGATTTTAAAATGTTTTCTTCTTAGCTTTTGTCATTATCTTCAGGGTCTTTGTTAGATAGAGGAAAAAATGTTTTATTTCTGTAATTGAAAAAAAAAGTGCCTTCAGTGACCAAACTGATCTGTGATTTAATCACTAGATCTGATTTTGGTTCTGCTAAACTATTTACAGTTTTCTCAGCAATACCTGCCTTTTTTTTTTTTTTTTTTTAAAGATGGATTCTTGCTCGTTGCCCAGGCTGCAGTGCAATGGCACAATCTCAGCTCACCGCAACCTCCGCCTCCCAGGTTCAAGCAATTCTCCTGCCTCAGCCTTCCAAGTAGCTGGGATTACAGGCGCCCGCCGCCACCACCACGCCTGGCTAATTTTTGTATTTTTTTTTTTAGTAGAGACGGGGTTTTCACCATGTTAGCCAGGATGGTCTCAATCTCCTGACCTCATGATCCACCCGCCTCAGCCTCCCAAAGTGCTGGGATTACAGGTGTGAGCCACTGCGCCCGGCCAATACCTGCCTTTAAAAGACGAGAGCAATGATGGACATTTTGGTTTATGCTTTATATGGAAATCCATTAAGATTTTTCAAATTTGGCTAATTTGAAGACACAGATGATTAAATTATTATTCAAATCTTTGAGGGCATATCAAGATTCCATGCCACGTGGATTGCCCATGTCTCAACGTTCTGTTGTGTATAGAGCATTTCATCACTGGTTCAATAGTCCTCTGTATGAATGGATAGAAGTAAGTAGCACGTTCAAAATTCTATGAACAGAATGTTTTCTTTTTCTTGCTTTTCCAGAGTTGGCTTTAGCGTTTATCCTCATTTGCAGAGATCAAAATCTGATCTGCAGGAACCCTATTTTGATTGGCTGTTGGGCATTCATAGCTCTGTAACTAAATACCAATGTATGAAATATTGTTCCCTGGAGTGGTGGGTCTGGGCCAGAACGCATTCTTTTTGATTTCGAGGGGGCCAAATGGAAGCTGTAAATATCCTGGCAGCCAAGTCGCGTAAACATGAGCTCTTATAACCTCAGACACACGAGTAGAAATGTAGCTTTCTTTTTTTTTTCTTTTTTTCTTTTCGTCTTTTTTTGAGACGAAGTCTCGCTTTGTCACCCAGACTGGAGTGCAGTGGCGCGATCTCGGTGCACTGCAACCTCCGCCTCCCAGGTTCAAGCGATTCTCCTGCCTCAGCCTCCCGAGTAGCTGGGATTACAGGCGCCTACCACCACGCCTGGCTAATTTTTGTATTTTTAGTAGAGACAGCGTTTCACCACGTTGGCCAGGCTGGTCTCGAACTCCTGACCTCGTGATCTGCCCGCCTAGGCCTCCCAACAGTACAGAGGTTCCTCCTCTGTAAAGAGGACACAGCAATAGGCCTTATGCTTCATAACAGTGGAAAGGATTAGTGTCGATGTATGCGTGTGGCTTAGCATAATGCCACACAAACGGAATCACTTGAGTTTATCAGTTATGATGGTCCGTTAAGCTGTCAGCTTTTAGGATGGGTTTTTACACACCCAGAATAACGGGATGGAGTCAAACTAAGCACTATTAAATATAAGGAAATGGGGCTGGGCACAGTGGCTCTCACCTGTAATCCCAGCACTTTGGGAGGTACTGTTTTCAGCAGTATTGCTCTCACTTATTCCATGTGGATTATTATCCAGACCCTGAGATTTCTGCCTGCCTTCCACTTTTCAGACCATTCACGAATGGACCAGCTACTCTAGCAAAGATTCATTAATAAATGCAGTTGAAATTTTTGAAAATAAGTAAATTGGATCATTTTAGGCTTGCTTTTAGCTGTAGTGAATAGTTTTGGAGGTAATGGTTGAAGTTATTTAGCAAATATTTATTGAAACCTATAATTTAAAAGGCCCAGGTCTGGGCCAGGTACAGTGGCTCACACCTAAAATCCCAGCCCTTTGGGAGGCTGAGGTGGGCAGATCACTTGAGGCCAGGAGTTGGAGACCAGCCTAGCCAACATGGTGAAAACCAGTCTCTACCAAAAATACAAAAGTTAAGCTGAGCCTGATGGTGAGTGCCTGTAATCCCAGCTACGTCGGAGGCTGAAGCACGAGAATCGCTTGAACCCTGGAGGCAGAGGTTGCAGTGAGCCGAGATCCTGCCACTGCACTCCATCCTGGGTGACAGAGCCAGACTCCGTCTCAAAAAAAAAAAAAAAAGGCCCAGGGGGCATAAGAAAGAAGGACAGGTAAGAATTCCCTGCTCTCAGGGAGCTTATATTGTGATGGGGAGAGACAGGAAGTTAATGCATTAATAACTAGACAGTGATGATAAATATTCATTAAAATGAGTTTTGAGTGAAATTATGAGTTTATTAGCATGCTACTTTTTTTTTTTTTTTTTTTTTTGGAGACGGAGTCTTGCTCCGTCACCCGGGCTGGAGTGCAGTGGCATAATCTCAGCTCACTTTAGCTTCTGCCTACTGGGTTCAAATGATTCTCCTGCCTCAGCCTCCTGAGTAGCTGAGATCACAGGCACGTGCCACTAGGCCAGTTTAGTTTTTGTATTTTTAGTAGAGATGGGGTTTCGCCAAGTTGGCCAGGCTGGTCTCGAACTCCTGACCTCAGGTAATCTGCCCGCCTTGGCCTCCCAGAGAGCTGGGACTACAGGCATGAGCCACCGCGCTTGGCCAGCGGGCTACTTTTTCTTTGAAAGAAAAGTACATGAATCAGATGCTAAGTTGCTGAGTTTTGTTTTCAGATCAAACTGGAATTAACCTACCCTCTGTAATTTATTTTTTATTTATTTATTTTTTGAGACAGATTCTCGCTCTGTCACCCAGGCTGGAGTGCAGTGGTGCAATCTCGGCTCATTGCAACTTCCACTTCTCATGCCTCAGGCTTTTGAGTAGCTGGGATTACAGGTGCCTGCCACCATGCGGGGCTAATTTTTGTATTTTTAGTAGGGGCGAGGTTTTGCTGTGTTGGCCAGGATGGTCTGGAACTCCTGGCTTCAACCAATCTGCCTACCTCACCTCCCAAAGTGCTGAGATTACAGGCGTGAGCCACAGTGCCTGGCCCTATTCTCTGTAATTTAAATCCTGTGTCAAGGCCGGGCGCGGTGGCTCACGCATGTTATCCCAGCACTTTGGGAGGCCGAAGAGGACAGATCACCTGAGCTCAGGAGCTTGAGTCCAGCCTGACCAACATGGTGAAACCTCATCTCTACTAAAAATACAAAAATTAGCCAGGTGTGGTAGCAGGTGCCTATAATCCCAACTACTCAGGAGGCTGAGGCCGGAGAATCGCTTGAACCCAGGGGGCTGAGGTTGCAGTGAGCCGAGATTGCTCCATTGCACTCCAGCCTGGGCGACAGAGCGAGACTCCATCTCAAAAATAACTGCATGCATACATACATACATACATCCTGGGTTGCGTTCACAGACACATAACAGAGACCTTAGGTCTGGCTGATCTTGTTTCTGTTAGGAGACCTTAGGCTTATCCCTCTGGTGGCTTTTATCCTAGATTTCTTCATTTGTTACATGAGGGAGTTGGACTGAATCTGTGGTTTCAAATTCTGCTCTTAGAAGCTCCGAGAAACACTTTGAATCAAGATAGAGGAATTGGTGAGACCCTAGGATGCCCATTCAGCCTCAGCCAGGGCAGGTCTGCTGTTGTCTGCTGTTTGGGATTCCACTGCACTCCAGAAAGGATTCTACTGTTGACAACAATTTGGATGTCGTTGTATTGTGTTTTTTTTTTGTTGTGAAGCGGAATCTTGCTCTGTTACCCAGGCTGGAGCACAATGGCACGATCTCGGCTCACTGCAACCTCCACCTCCCAGGTTTAGGCGATTCTTCTGCCTCAGGCTCTCGAGTACTGGGACTACAAGTGCCCGCCACCATTCCTGGCTAATTTTTGTGTTTTTAGTACAGATGGGGTTTTGCCATCCACCACCACTCCCGGCTAATTTTTTTATTTTTGGTAGAGATAGGATTTTGCCATGTTGACCAGGCTGGTTTCAAACTCTTGGCCTCAAATGATCCACCCACCTCAGCCTCCCAAAGTGCTGGGATTATAGGTGTGAGCCACTGTGCCTGGCCAGCCACTATATTGTTAATAGGAAGCTACCATATTGTTTGTGGGATGATGCCATAAGTAAAGTTTTAAAGTGATAGACCAAGAGAAATGTACAAAACAGAATAGATGATGGATTAAGTGAATACATAAAAATGTGTAAGTTAATGAGTAAAATACCCAGAAGAAAAAACGGGTGGAGTGTATGAAATGGCAACTCCCAGAAGAAAAAGTGCAAACTGCAAAAAAAAAAAGAAAAAGAAAAAAATGCTTGAGCTGTTAGGTAATCAGAGAAATGCCAATCAAAGCAGTGGGATTTTTTTTTTAATACTACTCTTTACCATCCAGTTTAGATGATGTTAGAATTAAGGTTAGGCTTAGGTGTAAAAAATTAAGAATGATAGAATCAAGCAGGGTAGAGTTCGGGTCTTAGTATACTGTCAGAGTGAGACACGTCACAGGTGTTTTGTCATCTGTTAAAATTGTACATATTCTTTGACCCAGAAATTGTACTTCTAGAATTGTGTTCTAAAGAAATACTTGCATCCGAACACATATTCACTCCAGAAGTGTTTGAAATGGGGACAAATGAAAACTAAACATTTATCAATAGAATGAATAAAATAAGTCCACATTACAGAATACTATGTGGCAATTTCAAAGAAGGAAGTGCATTTTTTTATATGGATGTAATGATCTCTAAAACATCTCTCCCTAATCAGCCACAAATGTAAAAAAAGAAAAATAATAAAACATATCACTAAGGAAAGAGAAGCATAGTATAGCATAAGTACACTATGTAGCCATTAAGTCAAGCGATGATATTTTTTTTCTATATGAATATAGCATTAGATAAATGCTGTGTCCAGAAGGTTGACATGAAAACCAGCAAACAGCAATTATCTTGGGAAAAGAGAGTAGAATTAGGGAGGAGATTAAGCATTATCTGTATAGTTTGGTTTTGATTTTTTTGTTTATTGTTTTTGAGTTAGTTTTTTTTTTTTTTTTTTTTTTTAATTTCTCTTTTTCTCCAGGCTGGAGTGCAGTGGCTCACTGCAGCCTCGCAGCCTCTGCCTCCTGGGTTCAAGTGATTCTCCTGCATCAGCCTCCCAAGTAGCTGAGATTACAGGCACCCACCACCACACCTGGCTAATTTTGTATTTTTAGTAGAGACGGGGTTTCACCATGTTGGCCAGGCTGGTCTGTAACTCCTGGCCTTAGGTGATCCGCCCGTCTTGGCCTCCCAAAGTGCTGAGGTTACAGGCGTGAGCCACTATGCCCAGCCATTATCTATACAGTTTGAATAACACACTGAAAAAACAGATCAGTGCATATCTTCTGCAATTAACAATGTATTTGTTTAGAGCATGTTGCTGCACTGGGTGAACTCTCAGGCTGGTAGCAACTCCAAGATTTGGTTGAGTCTGCTAGTGCCAAGTTGTTTATGTGCCTCCCCTTGGCCCCTTCCTTCCCTGCCACTCCTTCTTCCTCCCAGCTTGCTGAGCTTGCTGCCCGGACTCCCTTCCTCTCTCCTCTCTGCTGAGGTTCTGCCCACTGGAGAAATTCCTCCCTTTGCCCTTCCACCCTTCTGAGAACTGTGGGTTGGCAGGGGACCAGGAAACTCCCTGACGGAAACTGCTTTTGTGAAGGATGCTGAGATGAATGGGCCCTTAGCCATGGCCCAGGGTAGAATTGAGGTCTTATGGGAGGACCCAGTGACTGTCACAGGTAGAGCCCAGAGGCACTTCTGCATCAGGTAGATTCTGCACTTGTCTCTCTCTCTGTTTTTTTTTTTTTTTTTTTTGAGACAGAGTCTCGCTCTGTCACCCATGCTGGAGTGCAGTGGCGCGATCTTGGCTCACTGCAAACTCCGCCTCCTGGGTTCATGCCATTCTCCTGCCTCAGCCTCCGGAGTAGCTGGGACTACAGGCACCCGCCACCACGCCCGGCTATTTTTTTGTATTTTTAGTAGAGATGGGGTTTCACCGTGTTAGCCAGGATGGTCTCGATCTCCTGACCTCGTGATCCGCCTGCCTCGGCCTCCCAAAGTGCTGGGATTACAGGCGTGAGCCACCGTGCCCAGCCAAGACCAAGTCTTATTCTATCGCCCAGGGTGGAATGCAGTGGCATGATCTTGGCTCACTAACCTCTGCCTCCCGGGTTCAAGTGATTCTTGTGCCTCAGCCTCCTGAGTAGCTGGGATTACAGGCACCCGCTACCATGCCCGGCTAATTTTTTGTATTTTTAGTAGAGACAGGGTTTCACCACATTGGCCAGGCTGGTCTTAAACTCCTGACCTCAGGTGATCCGCCTGCCTCGGTCTCCTGAAGTGCTGGAATTGTAGGCGTGAGCCACCACCACGCCCGGTCTCTGTACTTATCTCTTGAATGCCGCCTGGGTGCAAGAACCAGTGCCAGGCTGTGCCATGCACAGTTGGACTGGCCTATTTCTTCTGTGCTTGCTTCCTTGATGTTTGCTATGGGCTGGGCTCATTCTTACTGTGGATTTCTGTATATCGACCAATTCAATGAGTTCTGAAAATCCTACAATGTAGTGGATATTTTTAAGTACACACTTGGTAGGCTCTAGGAGAAAAGCAGATTTTACGCACACGTACACACACACACACAAAATCGATATGTACTGTGAATGGAGAGGCAGTGACAGAGTGGGAATTGTCTTCGGAAAGTGACTCTTGCTTCAGAAATGCTTGGAGCACTTTTGGTGTCCTGGGACGCCCTCTCTGGAAGGACTTTGGGTGTCAGTGGAGAGACCACATTCGGAGCCTGAGAGCGGTGTGCACTTTCATCCACAGGCTTAATTTTGTTTCATTTTGCTTTTTGAGATGGAGAAAGCAGTGTTGAGGATGGAGGAGGGCTAGGAGGTTGGCAGCTTTTCCAATAGCAACCATTTTTACAGCAGAGAAGTGCCATTCCTGAGATCTGCAGAGGCTGCTTCCCTCCTCTCACTGTCCTGATTATCAATTGTCCGTTGTTCTATTGGAACAATGGGGCTGATTTTTCCATAGGAATCTGACAAAATTTCGCATAGCTGTACAGAGAACTGCCAGTTAGGGGGACAGTGTCAAGAATGACACAGGCCCAAATGCTGAGGGTTGTCTGTGCAGGCACTGTGTCTCAAAACTGTCCTACGCTTTGCTTTCAGTCATCAGTTTTATGTGCGGGGAAGGGGGGTAACAGCACTTTTTCTAAAGGAAAAATAAAATGGATTGGTCTATGGGGGGACAGTTACACATAGCTTTGAAAGGCTGCTTGGCTGAAGAGTGGCGAGAGTCGGGGAGGGAGTGGGAGTTGTTCAGCATTGTTAACTCCCAACACACAATGGGCGTTTGGGCACATCAGAGGGATACAACCCTGTTTTTCGAGCCTGGGTTCCCAGGGGTGCAGCTGTTTGGGGCCATTTACAGCAGTAGAATATGGATGGCGCAGATATTGCCCGTAGAAGCTTTGCCTGCCTGCCTGCCTTCCTTGTTTTCTTTTCCTTCTTTGTTTTGTTTCCTTTTCTTTTCCTTTCTCTTCTTTCCTCTTTTCTTCTCTTCTCTCTTCTCTTTCCTTCCTTCCTTCCCCTCTTTCCCTCCCTCTGTCACCCAGGCTGGAGTGCAGTGCTATGATCCCAGCTCACTGCAACTTCCGCCTACTGGGTTCAAGTAATTCTCCTGCCTCAGCCTCCTGAGTAGCTGGGATTACAGGCGTGCCGCCATGCTTGGCTTAATTTTTGTATTTGTAGTAGTGATGGGGTTTCACCATGTTGGCCAAGCTGGTCCCAAACTCCTGACCTCAGGTGATCTGCCTGCCTCCGCCTCCCAAAGTGCTGGGATTACAGGTGTGAGCCACTGCACCCGGCCCCATTGAAGCTTTTCTAAAAAGAAAATGGGATTGGATTGGTCAGGGCTATCTACTTGGATTTGTGAGGCAGTGGTGTCTTTGTAGGCTTGGCTGTTAATGAGGTGGTTTATACTCTACAAGGCATGTGAAATTATTTGAGGGAGAGAGGAGAATGTGTTTTTCTAACCCTTACTATGTCCTAAACACAGAGGGTAATCAATAACCAACTGTTGAGGATGTAGTTTTTCTTAACACTAAATCATTCCCTGAGAGAAGTCCATAAGCTTGACTGATTTTAACTGCCTGTGAGTTGGAAATCTTTGATAAATGCTATGAGGGATAGGAAGTCAGTCTGGGATGATACAGGGCGTGGGATCTCACCATCAGGAGAGTGGTCCCATTCGATAATGGGAAAAACGCATGTTGGATGGAATGGAAATGTTCCCATCAAGATACCCTCATGCCCAGAGCCAGGAAAAACTTTAGACCAACCTCCGTCGGCTCCAGTTTCGCCTTCCTCAGTTTCTTGATGCTCCTCCCTGAGTCCCCTCCCCTATCACGTACGTTTTGCGGGTTGTTCTGTTGTTTGTCTTTGAAAAGATTGATTTATACATTTGCACAGAAAATCCCAGAGCCTTTTCCTCTTAATGCTATAAAGTTGCCGTTTAATGAGGCGTTTGGAAGGCCACCCAGCCACTTGAAATCTGAAGTGTCACGCTGAGGGATTGTTACCAAGAAGTATTTACATTGGAGCCGTGGTTTTAGCTCTCTTTTGGCAATTGATTAATTTAGTGCGAGAGCCAATAAATCCTTGGACAGATGAGGAACAGATTGGAGGGGAGGAGCTTCTGTTTCGGCCTTTTCTTTTGGAATGCTTTTAACACTTGGCCAGGGGAGGACTGTGTCCTTTTGTTTTGTTAAATAGTTCAAGTTGGCCGTTTTCTGGTGCTGTTCAGAAAGGCCTGTCAGGCCAACAGGAGGGAGGTGATTGGTTGTCCTGGACTCTGGCTTTGCACAGACCTCACACTCCTGTTGAGAAAATGTTTGAAATGCATTCTCTTAAAAGTAGGACTGTGTAAATAATAGATGAGGTCTGAAAGGGCCATCTGAGTATAAAGGCAGTGGGAGCCGTGGGGGAAAAGCCGTTTACTCACCAACACTTGCTTTAAGTGTCATCTTTCTAGAATTTGAAAGAGGGCCTGGTGGTGGCCTTACTGTGTCCGAGTAAGGGACTCCTCTTCTTGGAGGCGTTAAGACACACGGGGGCCGGGTGTAGTGGCTCACGCTTGTAATCCCAATACTTCTGGGAGGCCGAGGTGGGCAGATCTTTTGAGGTCAGGAGTTCAAGACCAGCTTGGCCAACATGGTGAAACCCCGTCTCTACTAAATATACAAAAATTAGCCGGGTGTGGTAGTGCACACCTTGTAATCTTGGTTACTTGGGAGGCTGAGGCAGGAGAATCACTTGAACCCGGGAGGCAGAGGTTGCAGTGAGCCCAGATAGTGTCACTGCACTCCAGCCTGGGCGACAGAGTGAGACACTGTCCCCCCTCCAAAAGCAAAAACAACCCCCCAACCCCCGCCAAAAAAAAAAAAAAAAAAAACGTAAGAAGCATTGTGCCCTCCTGAGCATCAATAAGGCTGGGGTGTTCTTTTTTGTGATTTTTTTTTTTTTTTTTTTTTTTGTGGAGAGAAATCCAAGAGAAGCTGTGGAGCAGCGCTGTCCGATACAACTTAATGGGTGATGGCAGTGTTCTTTCTGTGAGGTGGCCAATACAGCAGCCGCTAGCCACGTGCGAAATGTGACGCGCATGACCCAAGAATTGAATTTTTCATTTTAATTAGGTTTAAATAGCAGCATGTGGCGAGTGTGTATGGTATTGGACAGCACAGTCCTGTGGTGGCTTTTTAATACTTTCGCAAAATAACTCTGTTAACCCCCTTTGATTTTCACAGCCTGCTCACAAGGGACAGAGGTTTGGTAGAGGGTCGATTCCCGGTAGGGAAAAATGAAGAAACCAAATGAATGGTTCAGATCATGGACTAATAAAAACAGCCGAGCCTGGCCTAGAGCCAGGGCCCCTTCTTCCCTCTCACCCCTTCCAGCCCCTCAGAACCCAGCTTTAGATGTTAATTACTAGTACTACTTAGCAGGGGACCCCAACCACAAAGGGAAGGCTGGCTTAACATCTGGAATCTTGGCTGTGGGCTGTGTATTAATCTCCTTTTAAATCAAACAGGCTTAATGAGTGGCGAGAGTTGGGAAGTCCCTGTGGGCCCCTAAATCCAAGGAGGAGTTCCTCTGGAACCAGAGGAAACAGGCCAGACAGGTGGAGCAACAGTAACTCCCCTCCCTCTTGGCCGCCTTTGCATGGCCCTGTCTGTGGCAATTAGAAGCAGGGAAGGACCTGTGGAGACTTGTGGTCCTAGTCTCCTATCCTTAAGACGCTGTAAAAAGGCCAGACCCCAGGACAAATGGCATCCACTTGGATAATTCCAATGCTGTCAGTGCGTCTGGCAACCGTATTAACACGCCCCTTGCTGCACCATATCAACCAGAACCCTGAGCTGAGTGCCTTAATTGGCTCCAGCTCCATCCTCACCTTCTCATTCTTGCTGCTTCCTCTCATCCTGGAGGACTGTAAGCAAAGCTCAGGGGTTTTTCCATTTCTTTTTTTTCTTTTTTTTTTTTTTTTTTTTGAGACAGAGTCTCGCTCTGTGGCCCAGGCTGGAATGCAACGGCGCCATCTCAGCTCACTGCCATCTCAGCCTCCTGGATTCAAGTGATTCTCCTGCCTCAGCCTCCTGAGTAGCTGGGACTATAGACATGTACCACCAGGCCCAGCTAATTTTTGTATGTTTATTTATTTTTTGAGACAAAGTTTCATTTTCGTTGCCCAGGCTGGAATGCAGTGGCATGGTCTCGGCTCAACGCAACTTCGCCTCCCAGGTTCAAGCAATTCTCCTGCCTCAGCCTCCCTTACAGCTGGGATTATAGGCATGTGCCACCACGCCCAGCTAATTTTGTATTTTTAGTAGAGACAAGGTTTCTCCATGTTGGTCAGGCTGGTCTCGAACTCCTGATCTCAGGTGATCCGCCTGCCTCTGCCTCCCAAAGTGTTGGGATTACAGGCATGAGCCACCACGCCCGGCCGGTTTTTCCATTTCTAAGGGCACTGGAGAGGGGGTGGCATTGTGGGCAGGGTACTGAGCCACCGAGGCAGGGAGGTCCAGGGTGGAACGGTGAACACTCACCAACGCTGTCAATCCCAGCAGAGCTTTCCCCACTGCTTCCAATACATTCTAGCCATTGCCAGCCTCACCCTGTGCCCAGACTGTGCCAGTGTGCTCAGTGGAGCCAAGGAGAGGCAAGACTGATACTGTTATTAAAGGGTTAATGAGATAATTAGCAAATCTGCTGTGACAAATCCAAGCTACCTCTACCAGTCATGCCTCCTTTTTTTTTTTTTTTTTTTTTTTTTTTTGGAGACAGGGTCTCACTCTGTTGCCCAGGGGCTGGACTGCAGTAGTGCGATCATAGCTCACTGCAGCTTCAACCTTCCAGGTTCTGACAGTCCTTCCCTCTCAGCCTCCTGAGTAGCTGTGACCACAGGTGTGTACCACCATGCCTGGCTAATTTTTTTTATTTTTTGTAGAGATGTCTCATAATGTTGCCCAGGCTGGCCTTGAACTCCTGGGGTTCAAGCATTTCTCCCGCCTCGGCCTCCCAAAGTGCTGGGATTACAGGCATGAGACACTGTGCCCAGCCCCAAACTCTTAACAAAACTAATTTCTGGATTACCTTCTCCTCAAGGTCTATCTACCCATCTCCCTAATGTACCTATTGCTCTGCTGACCAGCAATAACCACAGCGGGTCAAAGGATATGATCTTAAAAACAAGACTCATAAACCAAGAGCAAGATTTATTTACTGTTTACTGACAGGGTGATCATAGGATTTATTGCACACACAGGGCACTTCTGAGAGTGAAGGAGAGCACTGATAATTAGGCTGGGATAACCAGTTTAAACCAGGATGATCCAAGAACAACAGGGCAGGTTGGGCATCTACTGTGTGCCAGGCTGTGCCTGAGTTTGGGGTAAACAGGTGTAGTGGGCCTAGTTTCTTTTGTGGGGGGCGGGGTGTAGGGGAGTCTTGCCCTGTCACCCAGGCTGGAGTGCAGTGGCGAGACCACAGCTCACAGCAGCCTTGACATCCCGGACTCAAGTGATCCTCCCACCTCATCCTCCCGAGTAGCTAGGTCAACAGGTGTGCACCACCACACCCGGCTAATTTTTTGTATTTTTTTGTAGAGAGAAGGGGGTCTCACTATGTTGCTAAGGCTGTTTTGAACTTCTGGGCTCCAGCAGTCCTCCTGCCTCAGCCTCCCAAAGTGCTGGGATTACAGGTGTGTGCCACTGTGCCCAGCTGGGCCTAGTTTCTTACAGAGCTCACAGCCTGATGGTGGAGACAGGTGTGTAGACACACGCAGTGCTACAGCATGGGTGCTGAAACAGGTGTGAACAAAGTGTGGCATGGGAGGAGCAGTGGAGAGGGCAAGGGAGGGTTTTCCTGGAGGGAAGCAGACAAAAACTAAGCTTTTCTTTTTCCTGTCTCAGCTTATTTCTCCAAGAAAGAATATTTTTTGGATAATCTTGAAACTATTAAACTTGTATCCACTGACCAAGACCTTTCGCCCTTGCCCTTGTGAGGGTTGTGTAGGCCTTGGCAGAGTCACATCTTGGTGAAGACCATAGACAGCAACAGTCCTTGAGACCATCCTGTCCCCACGTTACTGCTTAGCCCGCCATTCATTGTGGTTTGCGTTAAAAAACAAAAACTTGGCTGGGTGCAGTGGCTCGTGCCTGTAATCTCAGCACTTTGGGAGGCCAAGGTGGGCGGATTGCTTGACCCCAGGAGTTCAAGACCAGTCTGGGCAACATGGTGAAACCCCGTCCCTACAAAAAAACAAAAATTAGCCACATGTGGTCGTCCACACTTGTAGTCCCAGCTACTCAGGAAGGCTAAGGCACGAGAATCACTTGAACCTGGGAGGCAGAGATTACAGTGAGCTGAGATTGCACCACTGCACTCCAGCCTGGGTGACCGAGTGAGACTCTGTCTCAAAACAAACAAAAAGACAAAAAACTTAAATAGGTGGATAATGAATTTCCATGAGTATAAAGAGATTTTCCGGTGGAATAAATGTAGCGATCAGCTATGTCTAAGTCTGTCTTAAAGTATAAATCACCTTGTGTAGGCTCTTATTCTATTCTTCTTATACTGGGGACTGTTTAGTTTCTCAGCAGGGATTGTGTGTATGTGTCTGTGTGCTACAGTTACTAAAAATTTCAGACTGGTTAGAAAAAAATGGCTTAGGCATTTGTTAGCATGAAGTTGTATAGAAATTCCTGGGTTTAGTCTGGTAATCAGCACATTTATTTATTTATTTATTTATTTATTATTTATTTTGAGACGGAGTTTCGCTCTTGTAGCCCAGGCTGGAGTGCAATGGTGCAATTTTGGCTCACCGCAACCTCCGCCTCCCAGGTTCAAGCGATTCTCCTGCCTCACCGTCCTGAGTAGCTGAGGTTACAGGCATGTGCCACCACGCCCAGCTTTTTTTTTTTTTTTTTAATTTTTTTTTTATTTTTAGTAGAGACAGAGTTTCACCATGTTGGCTAGGCTGGTCTTGAACTCCTGACCACAGGTGATCCACTTACCTCGGCCTCCCAAAGTGCTGGAGTTACAGACGTGAGCCACCGTGCTGGGCCAGGACATTGCATTTTAAGGGTACTCTATATGAGTGGAATTTGCGCTGAAGTTTTGACCAAAAGAAATTTAGTCTTCAGCCTTTCATTCCCCTAAGCTCTGGCCACAGCTGCAGCTGCATCTGGCGTACTGTTGAATGGACTAGAAGTCTGGCACGATGAGGTGTAGGATTTCAACAGTGGTCTCAGTCCAGATTTTCCTGCTGTGGCTGAGTGACATCAAGGAGATAGGGCCGTTCTTGATGTTTTTTCCCTTCCCAGCTTTTATGTATTGCATTAATTTAAGATCAGAATTACTTTAAAAAAAAATCTTTAAAGGGAAAATTCTCTTCAATCCCACCACTCAGTACATATCAAGTATTTTGCTTTTCCAAGCGCTTCCAGACCCCTGTCTCCATGTACACTTATAACATGGTTCTAATTAGGGTGTGTCCCGACTTCATTTTATTCTGGTTTTTCTATAGTCTAAAATTAAGTTTGGGGGTGAGCTGTTGTGACCTGAAGGGTTGAAAGATAATGTCATAAGTATGGCTGAATCCTCAGCCCAATGCTGCATGAGGGAGATGCCCCAGAAGGGGAACCAAAGGGTTGTTCAAGTGCTAGACAGTTATTCTGGAGTTCATTACCTCATTCTCTCAATCTTGTCCCAGTCTTTCTCTCCCTTCCCTTTCCCTTCCCTTCCCTTCCCTTCCCTTGATGGAGTCTCACCCTGTGGCCCAGGCTGGAGTGCAATAGCATGATCTCGGCTCACTGCAACCTCCGCCTCCCGGGTTCAACTGATTGTTCTGCGTCAGCCTCCCTAGTAGCTGGGGTTACGGGCACCTGCCTCCCCGCCCACCTAATTTTTGTATTTTTAGCAGAGACAGGATTTCACCATGTTGGCCAGGCTGGTCTCAGACTCGTGACCTCGTGATCTGCCCTCCTGGGCCTCCCAAAGTGCTAGGATTACAGGCATGAGCCACCGTGCCTGGCCACCCTTTCTTTCTTTTGCCAAGTGCAATGGACTGAATGTTTTTGTCCCCCTAAAATCCATTTGTTGAAATCCTAACCCTGAAGGTTGAGGGTATCAGGAGGTGGGGCTTTTGGGAGGCACTTAGGTTGGAGGATGGAGCTCTCATGAATGGGATGAGTGCCATTATGAATGAGGCCTGAGAGAGACTCCTTATCTCCTCTGCCATGGGAGGACACAGCCGGAAGACAGCCATCTATGAATGACCTCTCACGAGGTACTGCCAGCACCTTGATCTTGGCCTTCCTGGCCCCAGAACTGTGAGAAATACATTTCTACTGTTCATAAGCTACCCAGTCTATGATATTTTGTGATAGCAGCCCAGATGGAGGAAGATACCAAGATACTTTTAGCTCACTGACATGTCTTCTGTTGGGATTTGTCAGAAAGAGGATCTTCTCATTTGGCTGAGCCGATAGAGTGACTTTAAATTCTGCCCAGAGCCTTACATGAACATATTGTAAATCCCCTTCCTCGTTTTTTCACTCAGCCACAAAATACACATACCTCCCTCACGAAGGCGCCTCTACCTTTTCCCTTTCTTACCCTGTCTGCTCCCACCCCTTTCAAAAGATAGTGTTACTATGTTGATGGCTTAGCAACGTAGCCTTTTCCCCACCCTGCCTCTGTCCTTTCTTCATGGCTGTAGATAATAGGTGCCATGTGCCAGCCTCTGTCGGGGAACTGGCTTTATTAAGCTCCAGTGACGTGCCAGGACTTTTTCATACATTCTCACTGTAACTACCCCCCAGCTACACTATGCAATAGCGATTTGTTCCACTTTGCCCATGTGGAGGCTGCAGGTTGGAATTAAGAATTGTGCACAAGGACACAGACTCGGGAACAGTAGGGTCCAGAGCTGGCTGACTTCAGATCCTGGCATTCTCCATTGGACCATGCTTGCACGTGACCCTCTCTGACACCTCCCAGGTATTGTGACGGAAAGGCAAAAAATAAATACACTACTCCAGGCATATACCCGTGAGGCGGGGTAGAGACTTGAGAGTCCACGTCAGCTGGTTTCTTGGAGGTAACTGCTGGCAGAGTTAGCTCATCCTAGGTGACTTTATTGCCTCCTCAGATTCCTATCTGATAGTGTGTGTGTGTGTGTGTGTGTGTGTGTGTGTGTGTGTGTGTGTGAAACATCCACCTACCGAAGGTCACAGTTAGTGCCTAGGTCTTGGGCTCACCCACATCAGCAGTGTTTTAAACCTTGGACTTTACCCAGCTCCTTTCCCCAGATAGAATTCATCTGCTCAGAAAAAATTTAGTGAACTGCTGCTATGTGCCAAGCCCTGTGCTAAGGGCTGGATATTAAATCCAGAGAGACTGTTAAACAGGTTAAAGTTCTGTTTCTCAAACAAGGGTTTCTGTGTCTTTAGAGATGCATAAGAATTTTGAAAATTGTGTTTGTTACAATAATCCTATTTTACTGGCTGAGCGCGGTGGCTCATGGCTGTAATCACAGCACTTCACCAGAGGCCAAGGTGGGCATATTGCTTGATCTCAGGAGTTGGAGACCAGCTCTGGCAACATAGTGAGACCCAGTCTCTACAAAAAAATTAAAAATTAGCCAGGCATGGTGGCATGCACCTGTGGTTCCAGCTACTTGGGAGGCTGAGGTGGTAGGATTGCTTGAGCCTGGGAGGTCAAGGCTGCAGTGAGCCATGATTGTGCCATTGCACTCCAGTCTAGGTGACAGAGACTCTGTCTCAAAAACCAGTTACAAAGAAAACTTTTTTAATAGCAAACTTTACAGCTGAAAGAGCAATAAAATCATTTTATTTTCTTAAATGTTACTCAAATGAGATCTCTGGACATAGGGTGGGGATCTGGTGAGTTTTTTTTTTTTTTTTCTTTAAAATGGGTCTGTACGTCACTCATGTGAAAAATAAAAGGTTAAACTATTTTTTTCCTGCTGCAGAAACATATTTATATTTTAAAATACTTTTTGAATTAGCACCTAAATCAGTGAACTAACTCAAATCTTGAAATTTAGGGCACCAGGACTGTGTCAGGCTGGTGGGGAAGATATTCCTGGGAAAGTAAACCTCGAGTATCTCTCTTTTTTTTTTTTTTTTTTTTTGAGACAGAGTCTTGCTCTGTCCCCCCAGGCTGGAGTGCAGTGGCGCGATCTCGGCTCACTGCAAGCTCCGCCTCCCGGGTTCACGCCATTCTCCTGCCTCAGCTTCCCGAGTAGCTGGGACTACAGGCGCCCGCCACCACGCCCGGCTAATTTTTTTTTATTTTTAGTAGAGACGGGGTTTCACTGTGTTAGCCAAGATGGTCTCGATCTCCTGACCTCGTGATCCGCCCGCCTTGGCCTCCCAAAGTGCTGGGATTACAGGCTTGAGCCACCGTGCCCGGCAACGTCGAGTATCTCTTACCACAGTGTGAAAATTGTGTTCCTGCTCCTAGAGTCTGTGGACAGCCTGGACTGGTTTTCATCTTCTCTGTGGAACTTACCTAGCCAGCCAGTATGATCCCTTTGTCCTCTCAGCCCTCAGAGTGTTGTACACACCTCTGTTATTCCCTGTGTTGTCTGATGTTCAAATATAAGTCGCAAGTGATGTGTGTTCGGAGGAATCACTGGCCGAAGTTGCACTTGAGATCCCAGTTGTCACTGGAGTTGAATCTCTCTGTCCCCCAGCATCACTGAGTGCTTCCTATTGATGTGAAAATGTTCTCTTTTTCTGGGGATAGGGCAGAAAAAGAAGTAGCATGCAGAAAGTTTCCAACAACCAACAAATCGTTCTAGTTAAGTACAGAAGAGACGCATATGAAACATGAAACATGCAGATGATATAAGGTCTCATTTTGCTTGACTGTTGGCTTTTTTTTTTTTTTTTTTTTTTTTTTTGAGACGGAGTCTCTCTGTGTTGCCCAGGCTGGGGTGCAGTGGCGAAATCTCAGCTCACTGCAATCTCTACCTCCCAGGTTCAAGCAATTCTCCTGCCTCAGCTTCCTGAGTAGCTGGAATTACAGGTGCCTGCCACCACATCTGGCTAATTTTTTTGTATTTTTATTTTTCGGCGTGGTTTCATCATGTTGGCCAGCCTGGTCTCAAACTCCTGACCTCAGGTGATCTGCCCACCTCGGCCTCCCAAAGTGCTGGGATTACAGGCGTGAGCCACCGCACCCGGCCAGTTTTGTGTACCTTTTCTCTCCCCATCTAGAGGGTGGACACTCGTCATCATTTGTCTCCTCCCTGGAGCCAACTATATTACAGGCATTTTGTTTAGTGATGAACTCATATGAATTATACCAAAAGTACAGAGTATGCTGGGATCCAGAGCTGGCTTGCTTCAAATCCGTTAGACCATTCTTGCCTCTGTAGGATGATCTGCTTCTCCCAGTTTATCAGGTAACTGCACATGATAAATGGCCCATGTTAAAAGTGGATATACAGCTGTAAAGCTAGGCTTCAGGACAGTAGGAAGGAGCACTGGTAGATTAGGCTTCTCCAGCCAGTTGCCAGGGAGGGACAAAGGACAAGAGATGGCTTAAATAAAATACTGACACGCCCAGGGTACTCCTGTTGAAGCTGTTGAGTGAAGGTGAGTGCTTCAGGGATTTGGTGCAGAAAGCTTTTCTGACAGCTGCTCTACTGCCTTTTCCTTTGAAGGCAGCTTCCCATCTTCCACCCCTGATTGTCTGTAAGCTCTGGACTTGGCTGTCCTCAGAGGCGCAGTACCATTGGTGTGCGTTGTTTGGTGTGAACTATGCTCCCCTGTCACATGGCAAAGTGATGCTTGCACATAGTGTGTGGATGCCGAGAGCTTCCTGAGCCAACCCTTTTCCAGCCAAACCTTTCCTAGCTCTGGGGGGAAGTTTCCTTCAAATGTGTGGGAACTCACTAGACAGTCATCCAGGATGGCTTTGGGATCCTTCTTAAGGATAGGTGGAGCCTCTCTTCTTTTTTTTTTTGTTTTTGTTTTTGTTTTTGTTTGTTTTTTTGAGACAGAGTCTTGCTCTGTCGCCCGGGCTGGAGTGCAGTGGCGATCTCGGCTCACTGCAAGCTCCACCTCCCGGGTTCATGCCATTCTCCTGCCTCAGCCTCCCGAGTAGCTGGGACTACAGGTGCCCGCCACCGTGCCCGGCTAATTTTTTTTTTTTTTGTATTTTTAGTAGAGACGGGGTTTCACCATGTTAGCCAGGATGGTCTCAATCTCCTGACCTCATGATCCACCTGCCTCAGCCTCCCAAAGTGCTGGGATTACAGGTGTGAACCACCACACCTGGCCTCTTTGTTTCTTTGTTTTGAGATGGAGTTTTGCTCTGTCGCCCAGGCTGGAGTGCAGTGGCATGATCCTGGCATGATCACGGCAACATCCGCCTCCGGGTTCAAGTGATTCTCCTGCCTCAGCCTCCCACATAGCTGGGATTACAGGCACATGTTACCATGCCCAGCTAGTTTTTTTGTATTTTTAGTAGAGATGGGGTTTCACCATGTTGACCAGGCTGGTCTTGAACTTCTGACCTCAAGTGATCCACCCACCTCATCCTCCCAAAGTGCTAGGATTACAGGCATGAGCCACCGTGCCTGGCTGGAGCCTCTTTTCACAAGGGAAAGCTCTGGACTTCTAGCGTTGTCCTGGAAGGTGAGCTTCCTGCTGACAGTACAGTCTCAGGATTGGCACCTTGTGTCTTCTGTGATTTGGCTTCAAGAATGTGGTGTCCCATCACAGTTCTACCATGTGTGCTAGCTGTATAGCCTTGGAAGAATTATTTATTTTCACTGAATTTATTTACTATGGTCGAATGTTTACGTGCCCCCTAATTCATATGTTGAAATCCTAACCCTCAAGGTGGTGGTATTGGGAAGTGGGGCCTTTTGGGCGGCGATTAGGTCATCAAATCATCATCAAATTAGAGCCTTCATGAATGGGATTAATGCCTTCATAAAAGAGGCCCAAGAGAGCTCATTTGCCCCTTCTACCATGTAAGGACACAGTTAGAAGACACCATGTGTGAACCAGAAAGTGACTATCGACACTCAACCCGCCGGGGCCTTGTTCTTGGACTTGCCAGCCTCCAGAACTGTGAGAGATAAATTTCTGTTATTTATGAGCCACCTAGTTTATAGTGTTATGGCAGCTTCAACAGACTAAGGTGGTGTTTTTTCTGTCAATTGAGAAGAATAACACTCAGATTTGTTGCTGGACTAGAATGAAAGAATGCATATAGAGCCACTGACATAATGCCTGGCGGGTGGCACACAGCAAATGACTTAGTGAACGGTGTCACTAGGATTTTGAGAATGGCAGAGGGCGAGCATTGGGGTGGATGGTGGTGTATCCTCACATGTATCCCCTCTGGTTCCTTCTCTCAGTTGGAGATTCCAGGGAGGTGTAGGTATACCTGTGTACCAGCTTTCCGTAGTCCTGGGGTTGTGTCAGGCAGTCAAGAAACACTTGTAAATAGACGTGATTGATCTCGGCTGAATCTGTTAATGGATTTGCTGACTCTTACCCTTACCATATAGAAAGCCGTTTACATGTAGACCAAATTGTAAAGAGCTCACTGTTGATGGCTGATGAAAGTCAGCCAGCCTTCCTTACCTGAAGGGGATAGGTGAGGGACTTCGGGCCTGGAACGAGGATCAGCTCCAGGCTGCCTGAGGCTAGGTTTTCTTAAGAAGGGAAAGGGGTCATGTCAAAGGCTCCTGCAGGATCTGGCCAGTCCTTCCCACACTCTGCTTGGGTCCTGTTGTTGAGCATCTGTCTGCCTTGGCCTGAGGAAGCAAGGCCTGCCGAGAGGCGATGAGCCTGGGAACCATAATTAGGTGATTTTGTGTAAAATGCTCTTCAGTTATTTCTTGGGAGGCTGAAGATAGAAAAATATGTGAGTCTCCAGAAGTCCTGAAGCCATCTCTAGATTATCACCCCAAGGAACAGCTAGTTTTCCTTCCTTGAATTTTTGTTTATCTGTGTAATAGAGTTGCTTGTTAGTTGTTGCCAGGCCCCAAGGTTTGTGTGGGTGTGTGTGATGATGAAGAGGAAAACCCCATCAAAAATGCTTAAAGGATTTTGCTGATTAATTTTCTACTAAAAGTGAGTTTCCTAAATCTTCCCGGACAAATACTTACCACTCATTAAGAAATAACTTAATTTTTCTGGTTTTGCCTGAACACTAGTGTGTTGCCAGTTTAGAAAAGGGGAAGGGTAGTTGGAGGCAAGAGCTGGCCTTTCTAAGAACTTTCTGTTACACTTGTCAAGCATTTTAAATATGCATTTAGGCTAACGACTATAAAAATAGGTGACTTTGGCTAGGCGCGGTGGTTCATGCCTGTAATCCCAGCACTTTGGGAGGCTGAGGCGGGTGGATCACTTAAGGTCAGGAGTTTGAGACCAGCCTGAACAACATGGTGAAACTCCATCTCTGCTAAAAATATAAAAATTAGCCAGGCGTGGTGGCACATGCCTGTAATCCCACCTACCCAGGAGGCTGAGGCACAAGAATCGCTTAAACCCAGGAGGTGGAGGTTGCAGTGAGCCGAGATCATGCCACTGCACTCCAGCCTGGGGGACAGAGCGAGACTGTCTCAAAGAAAAAAAAAAAAAGATGACTTTAAGTTAGCTTTTGTGAATCTTGATTTTTGTCTGTTTCAAATTGGAGAAGTGAATACTTCCCCTCAATCAATTTTCAGTACCTTTGTGAAGGGACATACAGTGTTGGGGAGTCCACACACTTATATCTGTCCTCCTAGGAGTTTTTTTTTTTTAAACAGTTTTATTGAGATTACATTATTACACATTTCATGTACTTAAAGTTTACAATAAATAGTTTTTAAGTAAATTCAAGCAGATCTGTAGACATCACATTATCTACTTTTAGAACATTTTAATCACCACTAAAAGAAACCCTCCATCCATTAGCAGTCACTCCCCACTTCCCCCACAAATTCCTCAGCC
The DNA here is from genome assembly GCF_028878055.3 of Symphalangus syndactylus. Taxonomy (NCBI): domain Eukaryota; kingdom Metazoa; phylum Chordata; class Mammalia; order Primates; family Hylobatidae; genus Symphalangus; species Symphalangus syndactylus. Next base: position 72,417,463 of record NC_072438.2, on the reverse strand, counting down.
CCTGTCAACCACTCTTCAATTTGCTATCTCTATAAATTTCCTTTTCTGGACACTTCATGTGAATGAAATCTATGTGGTCTTTTGTGACTGACTTCTTTCACTTAGCATATTTTCAGTGTTCATACACATGTGACATCTGTCACTACTTCATTTCTTTTTATCACCAAATGGTAGTCCAATGTTATATATTCACCAGGTGATCAATATTGGGGTTGTTTTCACATTTTGGCTATCGTAAATAATGCTGCTACGAACATTCATGTACAAGATTTGTGTGGACATAATGTTTTCGTTTCTCTTGGGTGTATACCTAAGAGTGGAATTGCTGGGTTATATGGTAATTCCATGTTTAACATTTTGAAGAACTGCTAAACTTTTCCAACGTGACTGCACAATTTTACATTCCTACCAACAGTGCATGAGGGTTTCGATTTCTGCACATCCTCACCAACACTTGTTAATTATATCCTTTTAAAAAAATTGTAGCCAATCTAGTGTGTATAAAGTGGTATCTCACTGTGGTTTTGGTTTGCATTTCCCTGATGACTAATGATGTTGCACATCTTTTCCTGGGTTTGTTGTCCATTTTTGTATATCTTCTTTGGAGAAACATCTATTTTGATCTTTAGCCTGTTACTGAGTTGGATTGGCTGCTTATTATTGAATTGTTAAAGGGTTTGATTTGGATACATTTTTTTTCAGACAGTCTCATTCTGTCACCCAGGCTGGAATGCAGGGGTGCGATTTCAGCTCACTGCAACCTCCTCCTCCCAGGTTCAAGCAATTCTCCAGCCTCAGCCTCCTGAGTAGCTGGGATTACAGGCATGCACCACCATGTCTGGCTAATTTTTGTATTTTTAGTACATGGCCAACATGGTGAAACCCCGTCTCTACTAAAAAATAATAAATACAAATATTAGCCGGGCGCAGTGGCATGTGCCTGTAATCCCAGCCACTCGGGAGGCTGACACAGGAGAATCGCTTGAACCCAGGAGGCGGAGCTTGCAGTGAGCCAGATCATGCCACTGCACTCCAGCCTGGATGACAGAGTGAGACTCCATCTCAAACAAACAAACAAAACAAAAACTTAAAATTTTATTAAGGCCTTTATTTCTTTGCATGTCAGTTTCTCATTGTTCCAGCACCATTTATGAAAAAGATGGGAAGCAATTTTCTGCAAATAATATATATGATAGAAGATTTGCATGCAGGAGGGGGAAAAAAAAAGGCTTACAACTTGAAAGTAAAAATTACACTTGGGGAGGCCGAGGCGGGTGGATCACCTGAGGTCGAGAACAGCCTGACCAACATGGTGAAACCTGTCTTTACTAAATACAAAAAATTAGCTGGGCGTGGTAGTGCATGCCTGTAATCCTGTCTACTTGGGAGGCTGAGGCGGGAAAATCACTTGAACCTGGGAGGCAGAGGTTCCAGTGAGTTGAGATCATACCACTTCACTCTAGCCTGGTCAACAAAGTGAGACTCTGTCTCAAAAAATAAAAATAAGGGCCGGGCGCGGTGGCTCAAGCCTGTAATCCCAGCACTTTGGGAGGCCGAGGCAGGTGGATCACGAGGTCAGGAGATCGAGACCATCCTGGCTAACACAGTGAAACCCCGTCTCTACTAAAAAATACAAAAAAAAATTAGCCGGGCGTGTTGGCGGGCGCCTGTGGTCCCAGCTACTCGGGAGGCTGAGGCAGGAGAATGGCGTGAACCCAGGAAGTGGAGGTTGTGGTGAGCCGAGATCGCGCCACTGCACTCCAGCCTGGGGGACAGAGAAAGACTCCGTCTCAAAAAAAAAAAAAAATAAAAATAAAAATAAAAATAAAAATAAAAGTATTATTATGTAATTTAGGGGTAGAAAGAATAGGAAAGGCTGGGCATGGTGGCTGACGCCTATAATCCAAACACTTTGGGAGGCCACGGTGGGAAGATTGCTTGAACCCAGGAGTTTGAGACCGGCCTGGGCAACATAGTGAGACCCTGTCTCTACTAAAAATACAAAAAATTAGCCGGGCAGAGTGGCACATGCCTGTAGCCCCAGCTACCCAGGAAGCTGAGATGGAAGAATCACCTGAGCCTGAGAGATGATGCAGTGAGCCAAGATCACGCCACTATACCCTAGCCTGGGCAATAAGAGTGAGAGCCTGTCTCAAAAAAAAAAAAAAGAAAGAAAAAGAAAGGAAAAGTCATTGTAAATTAGTGAAAAACATTTTTTGTTTTTGTTTTTTTCTTTTTGAGACGGAGTTTTGTTTTTGTTGCCCAGGCTGGAGTGTAATGGCAAGATCTCTGCTTACTGCAACCTCCGCCTCCTGGGTTCATGCAATTCTTCTGCCTCAGCCTCCCGAGTAGCTGGGATTAGAGGTGCCCGCCACCAAGCGCAGCAAATTTTTGTATTTTTAGTAGAGACGGGGTTTCACTGTGTTGGCCAGGCTGGTCTCTAACTCCTGACCTCAGGTCATCTGCCTGTCTCAGCCTCCCAAAGTGCCAAAGTGCGAGGATTACAGGCATGAGCCATTGCACCCAGCCACATTTTTTTTTTTTTTTTTTAGTATTTTAAAGCAGTGTATTTCTTTCAACTGTATGTGTTTCAATTAGCCAAAATACAAACAAAGCCAAACCAGCAAAATAAGTCTTTATCATGAGATTCATTTAACATTAAGTTATGCCACTTCTTATAAGCTCAATTAATAAGAACTTACTACATCTACAAATTACAAGTTGCTGAAGGTTAACATAGTGAGATCAGCCACAAATGTTAAAAATCAAGGAAAAGTTTATTTAGTCAACAGTCATTCAATAAACATTTAATGAGCACTTGCTGTGGGCAAGGCCGGTCATGGTTGAAGCCAAGAAAATAGATCTCTTATCTTCCCAGGGCCTTTTAAATGAACCAGTATTTATAAACATTCCAATACATTGCCTGAGAAAACAATTAATATTGCTATTATCATAACTTAGATGCTGAGATGTGAAAACTTGAGTCACTGGAAACCAACACTTGTTAGTATGTCTTTTTTATTTATTTTATTTATTTTTTGAGATGGAGTCTTGCTCTGTCGCCCAGGCTGGAGTGCAGTGGCACGATATCGGCTCACTGCAAGCTCTGCCACCCGGGTTCACGCCGTTGTCCTGCCTCAGCCTCCCAAGTAGCTGGGACTACAGGCACCCACCACCACACCTGGCTAATTTTTTTGTATTTTTAGTAGGGATTACAGGCGTGAGCCACTGCGCCTGGCCAATATGTCTTTTTTAAAAATTAGTAGTAGATGGTGAATATTATTGGAAAGGTACAGATACAGAATTCCGGTCATAGTTACATCAAATAAGGCTGAGGTTATAATTAAGCATTAGGAAAGAAGCAGCACATCTAAATGTTGCACTTGTATTTCAAATTCGCCTATAAAACTATGCAAGTGAGTCTGCTTTTACCAGAGGGAGTGAATTTGTCTGTGTGTGTGTGTGTGTGTGTGTGTGTGTATGTTTTGTTTCTTTGTTTGTTTTTTTGGAGACAGAGTCTTGCTCTGTCGCCCAGGCTGGAGTGCAGTGGCCCGATCTTAGCCCACTGCAACCTCCGTCTCCCAGGTTCAAGCAATTCTCCTACCTTAGCCTCCGGAGTAGCTGGGATTACAGGCACCCGCCACCACGCCTGGCTAATTTTTTGTATTTTTTTTTTCCTTTCTTAGGAGAGACAAGGTTTTGCCATGTTGGCCAAGGCTGGTCTCAAACTCCTGGCCTCAGGTGATCCACCCGCCCTCCTCAGCCTCCCAAAGTGCTGGGATTACCGGCGTGAGCCACCGCACATGGCCAAATTTGTGTTTTGATCAGTGTCCCTTTCTTCTTTTTTAGTGGTTGAAGCAATGCATAGCAAACATTTCTACTGCCTTGCAGGTGTTCTAGTTTAAGCTGAAGTAGTTTGCTAGTCTCTTTTTCCCCTTCTCTACCTGCAACCTGAGGATGCTGGGGTTGCTTTTCTTCCTCTTCTAAGCCAGTTGGTGTAATCTTCCTCCATGTTCTTGGCCTGCACTTTTCCCCTCTGGGGTAGAGTTCAGTTTACCACTGGAAGATGTTCGCATTTTCCAACCCAGCAGACCCCTGGTCAAACATTAAATATAGCTTCATGCTAGCTCTGTGTATCTTCTTGGTCAGGAAAGTATTTTCTCACTACAGAGTTAACCTTCCTGCTAAGAACTTCCCAGAGTTAAGAGTGGATTTATTCAGGTGTTGGGTACCTTCTGAGGATGTGGATTTCTGTCAACACTGATTTATAACTTTTCATTTTGAAAGGCTTGAAACAACCCATTCAGAGCCTGGAGGCCATGGCTCATGTGCTAGAAGCTGATAACTTTTGTTATTGGACTTTGGACGGGTAGGGAGTTTGCTTATTGTTATCATCTTTCCTTGGTAGAGTGCACTTATACATCACTATTTTATATCGGCTCCCCTCCCCCATTCTTGCCTAACTTCAGTGGTGGTTCTTGGTATTTAAGTGTGTGTATGTGTTGCTAAGAGTGAAACTGAGGTTATTTTATTTTTATTTGTTTTTAGTTTTATTATTATTTTTTTGAGACAGAGTCTCACTCTGTCGCCCAGGCTGGAGTGCAGTGGCACGGTCTCGGCTCACTGCAAGCTCCGCCTCCTGGGTTCATGTCATTCTCCTGCCTCAGCCTCCCGAGCAGCTGGGACTACAAGCGCGTGCCACCACGCCTGGCTAATTTTTTTTTTTTTTGTATTTTTAGTAGAGATGGGGTTTCACCATGTTAGCCAGAATGGTCTCAATCTCCTGACCTCGTGATCTGCCCGCTTCGGCCTCCCAAAGTACAGGGATTATAGGTGTGAGCCACCACGCCCAGCCTTATTTTATTTGTTTGAGATGGAGTCTCACTCTGTCACCCAGGCTGGAGTGGAGTGGTGTGTTCTTGGCTCACTGCAACTTCTGCCTCCCAGGTTCAAGCTATTCTCCAGCCTCAGACTCCCGAGTAGCTGGGATTACAGGTACATGCCACCACACCCAGCTAATTTTTGTATTTTTAGTAGAGACGGGGTTTTACTATGTTGGCCAAGCTGGTCCAAACTCCTGAACTCAAGTGACGACCCGCCTTGGCCTCCCAAAGTGCCGGGATTACAGGCATCAGCCACCACACCTGGCCTGAAATTGAAGTAATTTTAACTGAGATACCACACAAGTAAAATATACTTCATGTTACTGATGTCCAAATGGTCGTTGTTTTTGTTTTTTTTTTTGGGGGGGGATTTGAGATGGGGTCTCACCCTGTTGCAGAGGCTGGAGTGCAGTGGTAACTCTGACCTCCCCAGGCTCAGGTGACCCTCCCACCTCAGTTTTTGTATTTTTGGTAGAGATGGAGTTTCGCCATGTTACCCAGGCTAGTCTTGAACTCCTGGGCTCAAGCAATCAGCCCGTCTCAGCCTCCCATAGTGCAGGGATTACAGGTGTCAGCCACCATGTGTGGCCTTAGTTTGGTTTTTATCAATGATTTAGGAAATCTATTAAGAGACTATTTATAGTCGGGTGCAGTGGCTCACACCTGTAATCCTCGCACTTTGGGAAGCTGAGGCGGGCGGATCATCTGAGGTTAGGAGTTCCAGACCAGCCTGGCCAACGTGGTGAAACCCTGTCTCTACTAGAAATACAAAAATTAGCTGGGCATGCTGGCACGTGCCTGTAGTCCCAGCTGGTTGGGAGGATGAGGCAGGAGAATAGCTTGAACCCAGCAGGTGGAAGTTCCAGTGGGCCAAAAGTGTGCCACTGCACTCCAGCCTGGGCAACAGAGCAAGACTCTGTCTCAAAAAAAGAAAAAACAAAAGAGACTACTTACAATATCTAGAACAGAATATTTGAACATATTTTCCACCTTTGGATGGGCTCATATCCAATAAGAATTAGATTAAATGTTATGTCTAAACTTTGAAAGTTGTACTATCCATCTAATTCTGGGTAGAATGCTTGGTTAGCCCAAGTTTATAATCGAGAACTGAGAAAAAGATCAACACAAAGGGATTTGTCTTGTTATAGTGGATGATTGTTTTGTTGGCAGTTTGGTTATGATGACTTCTTAATGTTTTAAGTGGCCATGCTCCTTACCTGTCATTGTGCAGGGTGGCATAACAAAATACTGCATGGCTGTAATGATAGACATTTATTTTCTCGCAGTTCTGGAGGCTGGAAAGACAAAAGTACCAGCATGGTTGGTTTCTGGTGAGGGCTGTCTTCCTGGGTTGTAGATGGCTGTCTTCTCACTGTCTTCACATGGCAGGGAAAGCAAGGAAGCAAGCTGTCTGGCATCTCTTATAAGGGCACTAATCCCTTCATAGGGTCCCTTCCTTGACCTCACTGAAATCTAATTACCTCCCAAAGATATTATCTCCAAATACTATCACATTGGGGATTAGGGCTCTAAGTGTATTTTGAGAGGGGACGCAGTTCATAGTATTAGTCATAAATGACATAAAGGCTCTGGTTAATACACCCATCTGGGTTATTGTGCCTTTCCTTCAAGAGACCCACTGATAGCTACTTGTAGTAGATTATCAGCCCGAATTCATCCATCTATTTCCCATGAAGTACAGATGAGAGAGGACACTGTGAAATACAATATTTTCTATGTTTGATGTTTCATGCCTTATGAAGAAAGTCTTGCTATTTTAGTTGGATTTTATTCCTTAATCTCCACCCCCACTCCCAATTACATGAAGGCATAAGAAAAGGATCTCCCAATTAAATGAAGGCATAAGAAAAGGATCAGGTGGCTGGGCCCGGTGGCTCATGCCTATAATCCCAGCACTTTGGGAGGCCGAGGCGGGCAGATTACGAGGTCAGGAGTTTGAGACCAGCCTGGCCAATATGGTGAAACCCCGTCTTTACTAAAAATACAAAAATTAGCCAGGCGTGGTGGTGGATGCCTGTAATCCCAGCTACTCAGGAGGCTGAGGCAGGAGAATTGCTTGAACCCGGGAGGCAGAGGCTTCAGTGAGCCGAGATCCTGCCACTGCACTCTAGCCTGGGCAACAGAGCGAGACTCCCTCTCAAAAAAAAAAGAAAAAAAAGAAAAAAGGAAAAGGATCAGGTAGTAAATAGAATTGAACAACATCTTTATCCATGTTGGAGATTTTATGTATATTTAAAATGCTCAAAGACAGTCTACATTTCCCTCTATTTTCTTTATTTTGGTTTGATCCTTTTTTTGTTTGAAATCTAAGCAAGGCCTCCCCGCCCCCGCTCCCCACGAGCGCAGCTCTGAGCTCCAGGCTCCTCCAAGGCAGCGCCACTGGTCGTCTCCCTTTAGCTGCCATCAGCCGCCATCATGCTTATCTACCGGGACCTGGTCAGCCATGATTAGGTGTGTTCACGAGATCCGGGAGATACCATACTGGCTGTGCCTGGAAATGGAGGGGAAGATGGTCAGTAGGAGAGAGTGTAACACTGATGACTCGCTCATTGGTGGAAATGCCTCCGCTGAAGGCCCCAAGGGCGAGGGTGCGGAAAGCACAGTAACGGCTGTTGTTGATACTGTCATGAACCGTCACTTTGAGGAAACTAGCTTCACCAGAGAAGCCTACAAGAAATACATCAAAGGTTACGTGAAATCAATCAAAGACAAACTTGAAGAACAGACCAGAAAGAGTAAAACCTTTTATGACAGGGGCTGCAGAACATGTCAAGCACATCCTTAGTAATTTCAATAACGACAAGTTCTGGCCGGGCGTGGTGGCTCACGCCTATAATCCCAGTACTTTGGGAGGCCGAGGCGGGAGGATCACTTGAGCTCAGGAGTTTGAGACCAGCCTTGGCAACATAGTGAGACCCTGTCCCTACCAAAAATACAGAAAATTAGCTGGCTGTGGTTGGTGCACACCTGTAATCCCAGCTACTCGGGAGGCTGAGGTGGGAGAATTGCTGAACCCTGGAGGCGGAGGCTGCAATGAGCTGAGATTACTGCACTCCAGCCTGGGTAACAAAGCAAGACTGTGTCTCAAAACAAAAAGCTACCAGTTCTTTCTGTACTTGGGGAAGCATAAATCCTGGTGGCGTGGTTGCTCTACTGGACTACTGGGGAGGATGGCATGACTCCATATGTGATTTTCTTTGAGGATGATTTAGAAATGGGAAAATGTTAACAAATTTGGCAATTACTTTGGACGTATCACCTGTCATCGTAACTGGCTGCAGCTTGTCATCCACACAACAAGAGGACTTAAGAAAATGGGAATGATGTCATCTTGAGCTCTTCATTTATTTTGACCATGCTTTATTTGGAATAGAGGCAGTGTTTTAAGAAAAGCATGTCATGTAGCTTGTCTAAAAATAAAATGGATTTAAACTAAAAAAATCTAAGCAAAAGAGATAAGGGCATTAGTTGGGGGAGCAGGGACATGTGGTTAAGATGCTTTTTGATAACAGTTTGCATTTTCTACGCTGATAAAAAAAAAAAAAAAGAGAAGAACATTTTCTTTTACCCCATACAGTAGACTATAAGCCCCATACATAATAAGCAAGAGATACAAAAAGGTTTTTGGCCAACATTAATATACATGAAATACTATATTTAGTATACTAATAGGATAACAATTCAGTTTACTACTACTAACAGTGATATACATGAAATAGTCATGTATAGCTCTAATATTCACATATATAATTAAAATCACATTTAAAATTTAAATGACATTACTTTTGAATTTTCCTTTACCCACTCATATAGTTTATGAAACAAATTTATCCAAATAATCAGAGCCAAATTTTGAGTCAGCTGAGTCAATTTTAAGAGTGTATTGCTTTCCATCTTTATTATTTGAAAGACTGTAATATTTATATTCATGGATGGTGCTGTCACTGGACATTTTATCCAAGGCCACAAGTATTCATATAACTCTGCCACAGTTCCTCCATCCCTTCATCCTATAATTGAAAATGGCTTAACATTTATGGATGCGTTTACTACGTGCCAAATACTGTCATAGGTGCCTTACATGTATTAACTCATTTATGCTGAGAAATCTGTGAGATTTGATACCTTATCTCACTTTATTCAGGGAACTAAGTTTCAGAAAGGTCAAATAACTTAGCTATGTGCCCAAAGTCACATAGCTCATGAAAGAAGGCAGAGCCAAGATTCAAAACCAGCTGTGGAGCTCCGGAGTTCTTGCTTTTTTTTTTTTTTTTTTTTGGAGATTTAGTCTTGCTCTGTCACCCAGGCTGGAGTATAGTGGTGCGACCTCGCCTCACTGCAACCTCTGCCTCCTAGGTTCAAGCAATTCTCATGACTCAGCCTCCCAAGCAGCTGGGATTACAGGTGCCCCACCACCATACCTGGCTAATTTTTTTTTTTTTTTTGAGACAGAGTGTCACTCTGTCACCCAGGCTGGAGTGCAGTTGCACAATCTCCGTTCACTGCAACCTCTGCCTTCTGGGTTCAAGCGATTCTCTTGCCTCAGTCTCCTGAGTAGCTGGGATTACAGGCTCCTACCACTATCCCGAACTAATTTTTTTTGTATTTTTAGTAGAGATGGGGTTTCACCATGTTGGCCAGCCTAGTCTTGGACTCCTGACCTCGTGATTCACCTGCCTCGGCCTCCCAAAGTGTTGAGATTACAGGCGTGAGCTACCACACCCGGCCATTATTATTTTTTTTTTTTGTATTTTTAGTAGAGACGGGGTTTCACCATGTTGGCCAGGCTGGTATCGAACTCCTGACCTCAAGCTATCCATCTGCTTCAGACTCCCAAAGTGCTGGGATTACAGGCATGAGCCACTGCGCCCAGCCAGTTCCTGCTTTTAACCACCGTGCTACTCTGCTACGAGAAAATATTGCACTTAAGATGGTGAGATTATTTCCCCTAGGAATAATTGTTAAATTTAATATTAAATTGATTTCCCCCCTTTATTTTAAACCAGTTCTGTTTAAGTGTCTAAAATTCCCACTGGTTATGAGATAATTGTGTCTTCTCCAAATAGTAATTTGTCATCCAAATTAATATAATTGAAAGAGGTTCATAATATAATTTGTACAGACTCAAATATATAACAACTTCCTCTTTTATAAGAATGTTAGAGAAGAGAAAATATAACCTTATATTTTGACATGTATGGTATGTAAGCCAAATCAATTTGTGACGATTTGATGGGATAGTTGTACTATTTCTGAAACAACTGCTGGTCACTAGGCATTGTACTAGGCTGTTGACATATTACCTAGAGTTATTTTCTCTGAAACACTCCATAAGGAGAGTAGTATTCTAGTTTTGTAGATGAATCAATTCAGGCTCAGATAATATGAGAAACTTGTCCAGCACAATATAGAGCCTGGGGCAGTAGAGTTGAGATTCAACCTTTCTGGAGCCATCGCTAAAGCTTCTGTTCTGTGGATGCCACCATGTGGCCTCACTGGGCATACAGAACTAGGTTCAGAAGCCCCTGACTTGGAGCACGTGGCCACTGCATCGCCCCTGTCAGCTGGCTCCTACAGTCCTTCCCGCTTCCTTTCGTTTCTCTGTTTTCTTGCCGAGTCTGGCAGGACTTTTGGCTGCAAACAACAGAAATTCCTGTAGCTAGTTTAAGCAGAAAGGGATGTGTTAAAGGTTGTTGGTTAGGTGGTTCGCAGAAGTTCTGGGAAGAACCAAGAATCAGGCTTGGATGTGATGGAGCCAGGAAAAGAGCCAGACCACACCACGGGTCTGTTCTAGCATGCTGCCTCCGCTGGCTGCTGAGTCCCCAGGAGCTGAGGGAATGAATGCCAGGACTGCGCTTCTCTTCTGCCGTGCTCCTCAGAAAGCCTGGATCACAATGGGTGACCCTTGCCACCTCTGTCACTCACGCTGCATCCAGGTTATACTGGGATGCTTCTGATTGGTGGAAATAAGCTCACATGCCTGCACTCTGGCTGCAACAGGATATGGTCGTTTCACATTTTCTGCTAAATGGGGATTGAGCGAATGAGTCTACAGTGTCTGCTGTGCTTAATCCACCCTGGTCCCGGCCCCAGCCCCAGCCTCGGCTCTACTACACAAAGACCAGACAGTGTCTTAGTCCATTTGGTCTACTATAACAAATACCGTAAATGAGATGGCTTATAAGTAACAAACTTAGTTCCCATAGTCTAGAGGCTGGGAAGTCCAAGATCCAGGTGTTAGCTTATTCAGTGTCTGGTGAGGGTCTGCTTTCTGGTTCATAGATGGTACCTTCTTGCTGGATCTTCATATGGTGGAAGAGGCCAGGAAGTTCTCTAGGGTCTCTTTCATAAGGACACTAATCCCACTCATGAGCGTTCCTCCTTTATGACCTTATCACTTCCCAAAGGCCCCACCTCCTAATATCGTACCTTGGAGGCCGAGGTGGGCCTCCCAAAATTTGTATGCTAAAATCCTAACCCCGAAGAGGGTTCCTCCAATTTTGGAGGAACACAAAGATTCAGACCATAACAGATGGGTATCTCATTTGTGCCTCATTCTCTAGTGCTTTGGTGGATACAGACTGAATTGATTGACATTTCTGTGCTTGTCTAAGTGTAGCCAAACCCCACAATTGACACGCTAGAGAAGGTTCGCCTTGTTCTATTTCTTCTCCTGTAGCCGATATGGCTAACAGTGGGACTAACATGAGGGTCCAAAGTGAAAAAACTGCTCAACCACTCAGAGGAAACCCACTCCATGGAGGTGTCTCTCTAGCATGATGGTACTTTCTGAAATTACGTTTTGTTTTAGTGGAGGAAGCCCTTCTTCTGAAGTCTGGTATACTATTTGGAGTTCATAGGGTGAGGAACATAACCTTCCATTCCCACGTTTCTCTCTGAAGTTCAGGCTTTCATCTGCTGGGTCCCACATGCTGAGTGCAAGGATAACAAATGTACCCAGTGAACAAAAGTTTAGTGTCTTTTTTTATATGAAAAACATTGCATCCTTCTTTTAGGGTACAGGTTTTCAGTTGCCTTTGAGAAAAGCATCACACTTAGGCCCACGATCTGAAAATAAGGAGACTTGAAGAAAATACTGTTGATTAGAAGAATAGTATCAGGTCAGATGTGGTGGCTCATGCTTGTAATCCCAGCACTTTGGAAGGCTGAGGCAGGTGGATTGCTTGAGGTCAGGAGTTCAAGACCAGCCTGGCCAATATGGCAAAACCCTGGGCGTGGTGGCACATGCCTGTAGTCCCAGCCACTCAGGAGGCTGAGGCACAACAATTGCTTGAACCTGGGAGGCAGAGGTTGCAGTGAGCTGAGATCATGCCCCTGCACTCCAGCCTGGATGACAGAGTGAAACTTCCTTGGGGGAAAAAAAAAATGTATCAAGGGGAAAGAAACACAAAGCTAAGATTTAGCCCATGGTTTGCATTACTAACTGAGGACTTTAGGCAAATTGAATTCATATCTCTGATTAATTATCTAGTTTGTACAATTGAAAAATACAAAAGCTAAGACCCTAAGAGTTACTATAAGAAATGTACAAACTCTGGATGCAGTGTCTGATTCATACTATTATAATGTTAACTTCTGGGCATTTCTAGAAACCATGAACCTACTGGGTGGGGCCGTTCCCCATGGCTCTTGCTGCCAGTGTGAGTTTCTGTCTTTCTTAGTTTGATAATCACATGGGTAGTTGACATCATCAGGTGAATAAGCAGGTCAAAGTTGCAGGGGGAAAAACCAAATCTGTTTCTTTAACACCATTGTTCACTATGGCTAGGGTTTAGAGCTTACACAATATTAGAAGTAGAGTCGTGAAGGATTTTAGTTTGCATTTTTCTGGTAATCTTGAAGTCTTGATTTTGCCAGAGGCTTGCAATTTATGTATTAATTTTCCTTCAAGGTTCATTTAGCAGCAAGCAGAGGAACATTTGCATTTTAATTGTGTCATTCTCCAACCTCTCCCTTACCCCCAGCACACACTCTCTACTGCTAAAAGCTAGAGCCAGATGTCACTCCCTGCCTCTGGGTGACAGGAATGTCAGTGTCTGTAACTCTTCAGTGGCTACCAACCCAACCACAGTGTGCCCCAATGAACTTTTCCAGTGCCACGTGATCCCAGAATTAAACAGCTAATGAAATTCTCTGCTCAAGTGGCACATGCCTACACGGCTCCAAAACATTAAAACTTGGAGGTTTTTTCAAAATTAGAATGACTAAATAAAGTTTATTGCATTGTCATTCCAGTAAGTCATACTCAATATTCTGATCCTGGCCGGGCGCGGTGGCTCACGCCCGTAATCCCACTACTTTGGGGGGCTGAGGCGGGTGGATCACGAGGTCAGGAGTTCAAGACCAGCCTGGCCAAGATGGTGAAACCCCGTCTCTACTAAAAATACAAAAATTAGCTGGGCATGGTGGTGGGCACCTTAATCTCAGCTACTCAGGAGGCTGAGGCAGAGAATTGCTTGAACCCAGGAGGCGGAGGTTGCAGTGAGCCGAGATTGCACCACTGCACTCCAGCCTGGGGGACAGAGTGAGACTCCATCTCAAAAAAAAAAAAAATTCTGACCCTAACACAGGGATCTCATTTTGAAAAGGAAAAATTTAGGAGTAGGTGGAACATGTCTCAGAGGACAACTTTGAAACTTTCAGAGGACAGATGTCAATGTGAGAAAGGGTACCCCAATGAAATCTGGTGCCATTGCTAATGCCATTTTCTTAGATGATGAAACGGAGACAATAATTCAATGACAAAGACTGTTTTTGTTCCAGGTGGTGTTCTATTGAAATTGAGGCTATGCTGTGTATAGGACCACTTCTTAACACAGAATTGACATAGAAAGCTGGTGAAGCAAACCTAAATTCAGGCTTAGCAGCCTCAGTAATTCTGACATGTGCTCATACAGGAGTGGAGGTAGCATGAAATATTTACAGTGAGCCTGGCGGGGATTAATGTATACAGAGGTTAAGTTCAGCAAAATGTAGGGGGTGGGGAAAGCCTGAAGTGGTGAAAATATGTACCTAGTTGTCCCTGTGAGAGGGGCAAAGTTTTAGAGTTGAATTCCTATTTCTTTTAGAAGCTGTAGGGGGTCTTCATTGGATACCATTACTTTCTAAACAACAGAGAGGATGTTGGGTGTTTCCAGAACTGTGCAATGCTGCAAAGGAATACTGGGACCAGATGCCACCTACACTCCTGATGCCTACTTTCCAATTGGAGAAGCATCCCTCACTTGAAATCCCCACGTGTTATTAGATTGCTGCTGTGACATCCAGGCAAAAAAATGATGAGCCTGTGGCATCTACACTTGGCCCTTTCTATCAGATTCAGCCTCGTGGCCCTCAGATTCTGCTGATTCCGCAGTTAACCAGTTATGGACCTTCTGTGCTAGGGGGTGTTCTCCACAGAGACAGCAAACCCTGAGGCCAGGAGTCTCCTCTATTCCTTGCTACTTGTCCTCTGGGCTCTTGACTAAAAGAACCGTCTTTGTCTTGCATCCAGACATTTTAGCCTAGACGCAGGCAAACTCTCTGGGAAAGCCCTGCTGTGCCCCCAGGAGAAGGGCATTTCTGGGTTTGGGAGAGAACACCCTGAAGGCGGGCAAGCTTACCGTTTGCTCTATATACAGGCCAGTGAGTTGCAAAGACCCAGGGCCCAGGGTGTGGGAGAAGGGAATTCCGATTTGTGTGTGTGTGTGAATTTTTTTTCAAACACTTACTCTTCGTAAAGACAGATATTACTCCTTTCAGGTCTGTTTTTGAAAAACAGATGAAAGGACCAGTGGTATGCACACAGGTTAATATCCACTGGGCCTTTCTATCTGAGCCCAGTCCTGATTTCATTCTGTCCATGGGGAAAACTTCCCTTTTACAGTGCACCTACAGATCGGAGCTTTGTTCTGAAATCTTTTATTCGGAGCCTTTTGTTTTTAAGAATTTATTGGAGATTGGCTTGGCAGGGACTCCAAGTGTCAGCTTATATGTGTGTTGGGGGGACAGTGGGAGAGAGAATGTTGGATAGGGGCCCCATATGTGTTCCTGATGATTGTAGGTGCTCATAAAGTCTAAAGACTGAATCTGTGGAAGGTAAACAACTGATTTTTGTTTTTTTGTTTTGCTTTTAATGCTGGAATTTATTTTTCCATCTTGTTTTTTCTCCTGGACATTTTCTGGCTGCAGAACACTGTGTTTACAAAATAAAAAGCCTTCATCATTAGTCCATCCTGGAGTAAGGCATTGGTGTCTGTGTTGGTGGCTTTGGTTGCCCTGCCCGGAGCAGGCTCGTCTCCTTCAGTGTCATTCAGAGACAGTTGGCTGTATCCAAGGGTTGGCTTCCCTACTTCAGTTGCATTTGCGTAGAGCAGGCTCAACCCCTCTGGGGAAGGTGCCTTTGTGTACTCACAGTCAGGTGTAGAGGCCTGGTTCTACTCCCACTGGGTCCCCGATTGCCCTTGAGCAAGGGTTGAATGACAATGCCTGTTCATCTTTTTGTTGCCTCATACCCAGAGCGCTGGCTGTCCCAGCCCAGCAAGTGAGGCCAGATGAACTAGGTGTGGTGTTCTTGCGCCTTCTGGTACCTTCTGATGTCCCAATTCAGGTGCATCTATTTTTAGATTGGGCTTGCCCTGGCTCGAGTGTCAGTTTTGCAAGACTGTGACCTTGCACGTGTTCAGCTGTTTTCTTCACGGATCCCTGGGTGTTCCCTGATTCTCTTTGGAGGCCTTGTGCTCTGCATAGAACCAGTGCAAAACCCCCTTGCTTAGCTGTTCCTGGGCAAGGGCATTTCATCTGGCTAGAGATAAAAATTAGTGTCCAGATGCCTGGGGAAGGGAGGGGACTTACAGGCTTGATGGGACAGTTCACTTGAGTGAGTGTGAGCCTCCTACCAGCATCCATCTGGTTTTAGTGAGAGCCCTGTGCTAACCGTCATCATGACAGGCCCAGTTTGTGTGAAACTGTTTATAAACTCCATAAAACCATGTGCAAATGTGGGGAACTTAGGCTGGCAAGAGTGGAAGGAGGTCGATGAGGGACAGGCACTACCTCTTAAACAAGGGTGGGGACACAGTATCTTGCCACACAAGATGGAGGAAACCAGATGGAGCTGGCAAGGAAAACAGGGTGAGCCAGTTGAAGGGTTTAGTGGCCACGTTCAGGAGTTTGCACTGGATCCAGAAAACCCTTGGGAGCCACAGTAGTGGGACGATTATTGCATCTGACACTTGTCAGGTAGAGAATATTGTAAACTTGTGGCCAAGGAGAGTTAAGAAGGAAATAAAAAGTGAGATCTGGATGGGTGCACTGGCTCATGTCTATAATCTCAGCACTTCGGGAGGCCAAGGTGGGAGGATTGCTTGAGGCCAGCCTGGGCAACATGGCGAAACCCTGTCGCTACAAAAGATACAAAACTTACCCTGGCATGGGTGCCTGCAGTCCCAGCTACTGAGGAGGCTGAGGCAGGATCATCACTTGAGCCCAGGAGGTTGAGGCTGCAGTGAGCCATGTTCACACCACTGCACTCCAGCTTGGGTGACAGAGTGAGACCCTTTCTCAAAAATAAACATTAAATATCCCTTTCCACTGAAGGTTGTATAGAAATAAAGAAATTCTGGAAGGATTTCCCAAGAGCTCAGAGTAGAGGTGCCTGTGAGACTTGTATTCGTCTGTTCTCACACTGCTCTAAAGACATACCTGAAGCTGGGTAATTTATAAAGAAAAGAGGTTTAATTGGCCCACAGTTCCGCAGGCTGTACAGGCTTCTGCTTTTTTTATTTTTATTTTTTATTTTTATTTTTTAGAGACAGAGACTCGCTCTGTCGCCCAGGCTGGAGTACAATGGCGCGATCTTGGCTCACTGCAGCCCTGCCTCCCAGGTTCAATCAATTCTGTCTCAGCCTCCCGAGTAGATGGGACTACAGGCGTGTGCCCCCACACCCAGCTAATTTTGTATTTTTAGTAGAGATGGAGTTTCACCAAGTTGGCCAGGCTGGTCTCAAACTCGTGACCTCAGGCGAGCCACCATGCCCGGCCAGGCTCCTGCTTCTGGGGAGGCCTCAGGAAACTTATAGTCATGGCAGAAGGTGAAGGGGAGCAGGCACATCTTAAATGGCCAGAACAGGAGCCAGAGAGCAAAGGGAGAGGTGCCTCACACTTTTAAACAACCAGATTTCATGAGAACTCACTATCATGATAACAGCAAGGGGGAGATCCACCCCCATGATCCTGCCACCTCCCACAGGTCCCTCCTCCAACAATGGGGATTAAAATTTACATAAGATTTGGCAGGGACACAAATCCAAACCATATCAAGACTGAAGAGGAGTCCCTTGGGGAAAGGAAAGGCACTGAGCTGGGTGAAAGGTCACTGGCATGTTCCTTTGGAAATGTCAATTCCTTACATATGACACAGAACCAACGAGGGTGAACAGAGTTCCTGGGATTGAAAAGTGAAGATAGAGAAAGAACCATCTGGAAATCATTCATGGGCATCATTTTGGGCATTTCAGAATTCTCCTTTGAGGTTTATTACAGTCAGCAAATGGAAAGGACAGAAAAGATGCCTGGGGTTCTGACTGTCTCAGGGATAACCTTTCTTTTTAAATAGTATGGTTAATCATGCCAGTTTAAGCTTGTCTTTTGATTTTTAGGGTAGCCTTAATCATTACAATTCTTTTGTCTTCCGTTAGACTTGGCTCATCCCTAACCAGGAAATAATTTGGAAAATAAAAAGATGAAGCTTCTAGTGCTCTTGAGGAGGAAAGTGCAGTTCCCTTCTGAGTGGACGCCCAAGATCTCGTTGATGGCACCGGCACTTAGCCAGCAAGATGATCAGGAGGCTTTTCTGTGCTACTCCAAGAGTGGGTGTTTTGCGTAGCTTTTCCAGGGGAATCCTGGGTGGCATGTGGTTCCCGGCTTCCTCCTCTTGTCAAGTAACTGGTGGCCTGATTGGAGCTGGCAGCCCCTTTGGGAACCGCTGAGTGCTGACTTCTGAGTCTTTTAACACAGCTGTGCACTGAGCTCTCTGTTTTCATTTCCCACTTTCCCCTTTGTCACTTTCAATTAAACCAGGACAAGCTATGTATAATTTGGTTAGTGATGTAAATAAGCCAAAACAGCAGAAAGATTGAAATGCGAAGAAACTGATGGAGGACTGAGTAGGTTTCACTGGAGAGTCACTGTAACCACAGCTTGACAGATGCCTACTGTGGCCGGCACTGAGATGATCTAAAGCACTGTCTCTTGATTTTAGCAAAACCTCTGCAGCTACATCGCACATTTTCATATGAGGAAACTGAGGCATTGAAACATTTAGTTATTATTCATATGGCTAGTGAGCAGGAATGCTAAGTTTAGCCCCATAATTGTTTAACTCAAGCTCATCGTCTTTTTTTTTTTTTTTTTTTTTTGAGACAGAGTCTTGACTAGGCTGGAGTGCGGCGGTATGATCTTGGCTCACTGCACCCTCTGTGTCCCGGGTTCAAGCAATTCTCCTGCCTCAGCCTCCCTAGTAGCTGGGATTACAGGCACACCTCACCACACTCAGCTAATTTTTGTATTTTTGGTAGAGACAGGATTTCACCATGTTGGCCCGGCTGGTCTCGAACTCCTGACCTCAGGTGATCTGCCTGCCTCAGCTTCCCAAAGTGCTGGGATTCAGGCGTGAGCCACAGCGCCCGGCCGTCTCTCTCTTAAGACTTAAATTTTTTAGAGCAGTTTTAAGTTCACAGCAAAATTGATAAAGAAAAAAAAGGAAAAAGAAAAGGCCAGGTACGGTGGCTCACACCTGTAATCTGGGTTATAGGGGAGAATGAGACAGGAAGATCACTTGAGGCCAGGAATTTGAGACCAGCCTGGGAAGTATAGTAAAACCCGTCTCTAAAAAACAATTTTTTTTTTTTTTATGAACCAGGCGTAGTGGTGTGTGCCTATAGTCTCAGCTGCCTGGGAGGATGAGGCAGGAGGACTGCTTGAGCCAAGGTCTTTGAGGCTGCAGTGAGCTATGACTGTGCCACTGCATTCTGGCCTGGGTGACAGAGCAAGACCCAGCCTTTTTAAGTTTTTTTCTGGCCAGGGGCTTTGGGAGGCTAAAGTGGGTGGCCTTCTTGAGCTCAGGAGTTCGAGACCAGCGTGGGCAACATGACAAAACCACGTCTCTACCAGAAATACAAAAGTTAGCCAGTCATAGTGGCATGCACCTATAATCCCAGCTACTCGGGGGGCTAAGGTGGGAGAATTGCTGGATCCCAGGAAGTTGAGGCTACAGTGAGCTATGAGTGCGCCACTGCACTCCAGCCTTGGTAACAGAGCGAGACCCGGTTTCAAAAATAAATAAAAATAAATAAATAATTTTTTCTGAGCAAAAGTTAGAGATTTCCTATATATCTCCTTTCCCCACACATGTACAGCCTCCCGCATGATCAGTGGCCCCCACTGGAGTGGTGCATTTGTTAAAATTGATGAACCTCCATTGACATCTTATAATCACCCAATGTCCACAGTGTATATTAGGGTTCACTCTTGGTGTTATACATTAAAAAAAAAAAAAAATAAGTCCAGGCATGGTGGCTCACACCTGTAATCTGGGCTGTAGGGGAGACTGAGACAGGAAGATCACTTGAGGCCAGGAATTTGAGACCAGCCTGGGAAATATAGTAAAACCTGTCTCTAAAAAACAATTTTTTTAAATGAACCAGGCGTGGTGGTGTGTATGATGACACACCAAATGTATAATGTCATGTATCCATCATTATCATACAGAGAAGTTTCACTGCCCTAAAAATCCTCTGTGCCCATTTTTCCCTTTTTCCCTCCAACACTTGGCACCCAGGGATCTTTTTACTGTCTCCATAATTTTGCCATTTCCAGAATGTCATATCGTTGGAATCATATCACAGATAGCCCCTTCAGATTGGCTGCTTTCACTTAGTAACATGCCCTTAAGTTTCCTTCATGTCTTCGTTCCTTGGTAGCTCATTTCTTTTTCAGTGCCATGTAATACTCCATTGTCTGCGTGTGCTGCGGTTTATCTAGTCACTTACTCAAGGACATCTTGGTCATTTCCAAGTTTTGGCAATTACGAATGAAGCTGCTGTAAACATCTGTATGCTCACTGTCTTTTCACAAAACATTCTGTCCCCCTTAAGAGGTTTCATGGAGGACTCGCTTAGATCCTCTGTGACAAACGGGACATAGTCAAAGCCTGGTGCCAGAGAAGAAAGAACATAGGATTTGTTATCAGGCAGACCTGATTTGGTTGGGAGTTTGAATCCCAACTCTCCTCCATCTGTGATTTAAAATCCTCAATATTCTCTGCCATTAATGTACAGTGCTCTATGAAGCATTTAGCCTTCTGTGGGCACGCTGAAATTGATGTGTGAACTATGCTCAAATGATTATACAGCTAAAAATAATTTTGAAGCTCTTAAGGCCGGGTGCAGTGGCTCACGCCTGTAATCCCAGCACTTTGGGAGGCCAAGGCAAGTGGATCACTTGAGCTTAGGAGTTCGAGACCAGCCTGGGCAGCATAGTGAAACGCTGTCTCTCCCAAAAATACAAAAAAAAAAAAAAATTAGCTGGGTGTGTTGGTCTGCCCCTGTGGTCCCGGGTACTCAGGAGGCTGAGGCAGGAGGATCGCTTGAGCTTGTGAGGCAGAGGTTGCAGTGAACCGAGATTGTGCCACTGCACTCCCACCTGGGTGACAGAGTGAGACTCCATCTCAAAAAAAAATTTTTTTTCGAAGCCCTTGAGCCGAATATCTTTTCTTACAGAGTCTGATATTCTTGCTACTTACTTAGATTATGAAGGCTTTTTGCAAACTTTTTTCCATAGGTCATAGAAAATTTAAGCTTTAGTTGGTCAATGCTGGGAGGATTACACTTTCTTAGTTAAATACAAACCAGAGAGGCTTTGCCCTAGTGCCCGCCCTCCTCTGAGGTACTAGAAGTACTAGAAGTTCCACACTTTGGCTGTTGTTCTTACTGCCAGAATTTGCATTGTTACAGGCCAGCCAGGCACATTCTTGTGTCTTTTGTTTTCACACTGTTTTAGATAGAGTTTAAGACCTGGAAGTCACCATTGCCTGATTCCCATGGGAAATCTCCTCCAATTATTTAGAGAAAATTCTTCTTGTGGGAAAAAAGGGGGAAACAAATAACTGATTGTTCAGAGGCTCATAGAAAGAAATTTCCATATATGACCCAACTTCCTTGCCAATGTTTCGGAAAGCTGTGGTTTTGTGAGTCAAGTTCCTACTACCACAGAATGGATGTGATTCCAAGAGAGGATTCTTCATGGTAAAGATGAGAAATACCTGGAAAGTACAGCTCTGAGCCCAAACATGTCATTGAGCCTAATGTGGTTTTTGATAGATTTCTTCCTCCACAGGCTACGCTCTTACTCTTCCCCACTTGAATAAGAAAGACTTACATATATATATTTTTTATCATAATGGAGACTTAGTAAGCTTAAGGGTCTGTTTTTTGTTTTTGTTTTGTCTTCAAGAGGAATTATTTTGAGATCTGGAAATTACACCCTGAATGCAGTAAATTTTTAAAACTGAGCATCACTGGGAACTAAATGTTGCTACTGTTAAGCTTACGGAAGAGCAGACGGAGACGAGGAAGGAAGGGATTTGACTAGCCTCGGAAACTACTCTGAAAGACACACCTTTCCAATTTAAAGAAGCTTCACTAGCCTTTGGTTTTGTTTTGTTTTTTTGAGATGGAGTCTTACTCTGTCTACCAGGCTGGAGGGCAGTGGCTTGATCTGGGCTTGCTGTAACCTCCGCCTCCCGGGCTCAAGTGATTCTCCTGCCTCAGCCTCCTGAGTAGCTGGAACCGCAGGCATGCACCTCCAGGCCCAGCCGATTTTTGTATTTTTAGTTAGACATGGGATTTTACCATGTTGGCCAGGCTGGTCTTGAACTCCTGACCTCTAGTGAGTGATCCACCCACCTTGACCTCCCAAAGTGCTGGGGTTACAGGCGTGAGCCACCATGCCCAGCTCTTCACTAGCCCTTCTAAAATGTGCTTGCAGGCCGGGCGTAGTGGCTCATGCCTGTAATCCCAGCACTTTGGGAGGCCGAGGCGGGTGGATCACCTGAGGTCAGGAGTTCCAGACCAGCCTGGCCAACATGGTGAAACCCCCGTCTCCACTAAAAATACAAAAAATTAGCCAGGCTTGGTGGTGGGCACCTGTAATCCCAGCTACTTAGGAGGCAGAGGTTGCAGTGAGCTGAGATCGTGCCATTGCACTCCAGCCTGGGCAACAAGAGTGAAACTCCATCTCAAAAAATAAATAAATATATAAGTAAAAATAAAAATAACTTTTCCATTTTGGATTCCCAATGCGGTCGTTGCTGTAAGGGGTCCTCCCTGCGCCACACAGCCGTCGCCATGGTGAAGCTGAGCAAAGAGGCCAAGCAGAGACTTGCAGCAGCTCTTCAACAGGGGCCAGTTTGCCATCCGCTGGGGCTTTATCCCTCTTGTGATTTACCTGGGATTTAAGAGGGGTGCAGATCCTGGAATGTCTGAACCAACTGTTTTGAGCCTACTTTGGGGATAAAGGATTATTTGGTCTTCTGGATTTGGAGGCAATCAGCGGACAGCATGGAAGATGTGTGCTCTGGCTCGGATAAGAGATGGGACATCTTTCAGTCACTAGTTGGATGGCACAAGGCTCTTCACAGATGAACCTGTAGCAGAGTGGAACTTGTACTAACATATGATAGAATGTATCAGAATAAATGTTTTTAACAATGTTAAAAAAATAAAAATACAATACACTTGCAGATAAGTCACAGTGGCATGGGGTATTTGTTGAATGCACACTCTGTACAGGTGCCTGGAGAAGCACAACATCAGTGACTGCCCTTGACCACTTCAGCACACTGGTGAGAGCTAAGCTTCAAGCTTATTCCCCTGTTGAATGAGAAGAACACCAGAGTCGTGTCTCCTGCTTCTGACCTACCTGGGCTGCACCTCCACACTCGGTGGCATTAAGATGCACCACACTCAGGGAAGTCATTAGGGAGGAAATGGCCACATCGCCTTTAGTTTCTGAAAACCAAATGAATGGCAGTGCTTTCACTGACAGTGACAGTTCAGTGCAGTAAACATAAAATACAAAGAGTTGGAGCTTCCAAACTCTCCCCACAGTTCCAAGCTCTCCCCACAGTTCCAAGCTCTCCCCACAGTCTTAGTGGAATTGCGATGGGCCTTTGGTCTGCTGGTCCAGTTCATGTGCTCTGCGTAGCATGGGCAGCAGTCTGAGCCCAAACCCACTTGGCTGCCGTCCTTCCCAGAATGCCTGTTCCACAAGCCTGCCATTTGGCTTGTTCTCCCTGCTGTGCGGTGCCAATTAGGTGGACTGAGCTAGAATGCAATTGTCTCCAGGTACAGCTACTGTGAGGAGTAGCCCACTTTCCTTTTGTCCATGATGGGGAGAAGCTTGGAACTTGGGCCAATGTCAAGAGCAAGAAACCAGCTTTGAGGCTTTCCTGAAGACCTACTTCTTCTGAAAAATCGCTCCTGATTCCCCCAGCCCATGATGATAGGTCCCTGTGGAAACGCTGGAGTCCTCACTGCCTTTATCCATCGCTTCACGTTTGGCGTGTGTTGCCTTGTAGTGGTGGGAATCTTTTCATCTGGACAGTCTTCATCTTCCCAGCAAGTTTATGTAGCGCATGTGCTTAGAGGAGACCCTTGTTATTTGTCTGATTCTGGTCTTGAGAGGTAGCCGATCTCATGGACACCAGCAGGATCATACCCTGAAGCTTTAGAGAAATGTCTTTAAGGATTCTTAGAAAAATTGATTTCTTAGAGCTCCCAGAGCCTTGAGGCATTAGACAGAATTTTTGAGCTGAAATTGGCTGGTGATATTGGCCCAGAAAATTCCTTATTCCTTCTGCCCAGTAGGGTGTGTGTTGTCACCAACACTTGGAGCCTGTGCCTGGGGGTCTTCATGTCTGTGGCAGGATTCCTGGGAATGAGTTCACGTCCTGGTGGAGCTGGATTGAATTTCCAAAACCAAAATTGTCTCAATTTCTGTGAAGAAAGAAACTACCCCTAACTCAAAGGATCGATTGGACTGACAAGCCAGCCAGGCTGGAAAACGGGGACTGAACAGTTATCTATGTCCTGCAATGACTGGCAGGAGGGTCTAAGGGGCTAGGGAGGCACAAATGCCTTTAAATGAGGCCATGGAAAGTCATCCTAAGCAAAAAGAACAAAGCCAGAAGCATCACATTACCTGACTTCAGACTATACATAAGTCTATAATAACTAAAACAGCATGGTACTGGTACAAAAACAGGTACACAAACCAATGGAACAGAATAGAGAACCGAGAAATAAAGCCACACATCTATAGCCGTCTGATCTTCCACAAAGTTAACAAAAACAATGAGGAAAGGACTGTCTGTTTACTACATGGTTCTGGGATAGCTGGCTAGCCATATGCAGAAGAATGAAACTGGACCCCTACCTTTTACCATCTTCAAAAATTAACTCATCATGGACTAAAGATTTAAATGTAAGACCTCAAACAGTAAGAATCCTAGAAGAAAACCTAGGAAACATCGTTCTGGACGTCGGCCTTGGAAGAGAATTGATGGCTAAGTCCTCAAAAGCAGATACAACAAAAACAAAAATCGACAAGTAAGACCTAATTAAAGAGCTTCTGCACAGCAAAAGAAATTACCCACAGAGTAAAAAGACAACTCACAGAATGGGATAAAATACTCACAAACTCTGTTTCCAACAAAAGTCTAATACTAGAATCTATAAGGAACTTCAACTAGCCAACAAGCAATAAAAGGATAACCCAATTACAAAGTGGGCCAAAGACAGGAAAAGACATTTCTCAAGGAAGACATACAAGTGGCCAGCAAACATGAAAAAATGCTCAACATTGCTTATCACCAGAAAAGTGCAAATTAAAACCACCATGAGATACCATCTCACACCAATGGCAGTTATTTGTGAAGTCAAGTGCCTCATGCCTATAATCCTAGCATTTTTTGGAGGCTGAGGTGGGAGGATCATTTGAAGCCAAGAGTTCAAGACCAGCCTAGGAAATGCATAGCAAGACCCTGTCTCGACAGAAAGTAAAAAAAAATTAGCCAGGCATGGTGGCATGTTCCTATAATCTAGCTACTTAGGAGGCTGTGGCAGGGGATCCCTTGAGCCCAGGAGTTTGAGGCTGAAGAGAGCTATGATTGTACCACTGTGCCCCAGCCTGGGCAATAGAGCAAGACCCTGTCTCTTAAAAAAAAAAAAAAAAATTAAAAGCCAGGCCAGGCATGATGGCTCACGCCTGTAATCCCAGCACTTTGGAAGACTGAGGCGGGCGGATCACCTGAGGTCAGGAATTCAAGACTAGCCTGGCCAACATGGCGAAACCCCATCTCTACTAAAAATACAGCATTAGCCAGGCATGGTGTTGCGTGCCTGTACTCCCGGCTACTCCAGAGGCTGAGGCAGGAGAATTGCTTGAACCCGGGAGGCGGAGGTTGCAGTGAGCCAAGATTGCGCCACTGTACTTCAGCCTGGGCAACAAGGTAGAAACTCCATCTAAAAAAAAAAAAAAAAAAAAATTAAAAGCTAAAAAATAACAGATGCTAGGGAGGCTTTGGAGAAAAGCGAATGCTTATACACTGTTGGTGTGAATGTAAGTTAGTTTGGCCACTGTGGAAAGCTGTTTGGAGATTTCTCAAAGAACTTACAACAGAACTACTATTCAACCCAGCAATTCTATACTAGGTATATACCTGAAAGAAAACAAATCATCCTTTCAAAAAGACACATGTGCTTGTATGTTCATCTCATCACTAATCACAATAGCAAAGACATGGAATGAACCTATGTGCCCAGTAATGCTAGACTGGATTAACAAAATGTGGTATATATACACCATGAAATACGACACAGCCATAAAAAAGAATGAAATCATGTCTTTTGCAGCAACATGGATGCCGCTGGAGGCCATCATCCTAAGCAAATTAACACAGAAACAGAAAACTGAATACCGCATATTATTCTCACTTACATGTGGGAGCTAAACATTGGGTATTCATAGACATAAATATGGCAACAATAGATGCTGGAGACTACTAGAGGGGGTCAGGGCCCAGGGTTGAAAACTGTAACTATTGGGTACCATGCGTAGTACCTGGGCGACAGGATCAGTTGTACTCTATACCTCAGCATCATACAATATACCCAGGCAGCCAACCTGCATATATACCCCTGGATCTAAAACAAAAGTAGAAATTTTAAAAAATTAAATCTAAAATAATAAAACATAATACCATGTTGCATCATGGGGGAGAAAAAAAGTGAGGGCAGGGCTGGTCCAGCTCTTTCTGGTAGAATGTGTCGGATTGTTTCATAGTCATAAAAACCTTCTGCTACTTTGTTTTTTTGGGTGTTTTTTGTTTGTTTGTTTGTTTGTTTGAGATAGGGTCTCACTCTGTCACCCAGGCTGGAGTGCAGTGGCACTATCTCGGCTCACTGCAGCCTTCGCCTCCCAAGCTCAAGTGATTCTCCTGCTTCAGCCTCCCCAGTAGCTGGGATTATAGGGGCCTGCTACCACACCCAGCTAATTTTTCTATTTTTTAGTAGAGACAGGGTTTCACCATCTTGGCCAGGCTGGTCTTGAACTCCTGACCTCAGGTGATCCACCTGCCTCGGCCTCCCAAAGTGCTGGGAGTACAAGCATGATCCACCGCACCTTGGCCCCCTGCTACTTTGAAGTTAGACTCTCCTTGCCTGAAGTGACTGGCCCTTTTTTCCATCTAGCTCCACAAGATCTATGCTTATCTTTTTCAATGGACCTAATACTCATTAATGGACCTTGATTCTAAAAACTAGCCAGAGGTAACCCATGGGCCTAAAGAGACGTGTGTCCTTGTCTAGGACCCAAGTCACGGGGCCACACCGACATGCACTTGTTCTCCAGCTATTCCCCCATTTCACAGGGTGACTCATTGCTTTCCTCCGTCTTCACCCAAGATGGCTCTTTCCTGAAGAAAACCAGGCCATTTCAGTATGCCTACCCTCACTGAGATGAGGAGACCAGACACGAGGCTGAGAATACGTGAAGAGGAGAGAACAGGTCTCTGCCTGAGGGATGGGGACTGAGTTAGGGTGAGCTGGGACTTCCCTGCACGCAAATGGAAGTTTAAACTGAGATGGCCCTATGCTGAAGGGGAGTGCAAATCAAACAGCCAAGGAGAGTGCTTCAGTATTTCACAAAGTCTTCAAAGCACTGCTTCCCTAAATATTAAAATATTTCGCTATAAAAAGATGGGGCTGGGAACCATTTGGTAAAGTAAGATTTGGTCATACCAGTTAAAGGAACAGCTAGTAAACACTTCTGCTGACCTCAGGTGATCCACCTGCCTTGGCCTCTCAAGGTGCTGGTAAACACTTCTCAAACCCATTTGGCCACAGAGTTAAGGAGCATTCTTTCATAGAGCATCTCCTTTCATAGGGCATCTTCCCAAAATATAGAATGTATTTTTAGAAAAACTAGATTAAGGTCATTAGAAAAATTACAAAGAATAAACACCTTTTTTTTTTTTTTTTTTTTTTTTTGAGTCAGAGTCTTGCTCTGTCATCCAGGCTGGAGTGCGATGGCTCGATCTTGGCTCACTGCAACCTCCGCCTCCCAGGTTCAAGGGGTTCTCCTGCCTCAGCCTCCCGAGTAGCTGGGATTACAGGCATGTGCCACCACACCTGGCTAAATTTTGTATTTTTAGTAGAGATAGGGTTGGCCAAGCTGGTCTTGAACTCCTGACCCCAGATGATCCATCCACCTCAACTTCCCAAAGTGTTGAGATTACAGGCCTGAGTCACCATGCCTGGCCAAGAAAAGAACCCTTGAAAAGAAAATTCAGAAGCACAGGGAAACTGTATTAAGGATCTGAGTTGAGAGTTTTGCCCTATTTTTCCATTTACTTACTAGAACTTAGGATCATGCTGGACTCTGAAGGGAGATGTAAGAGGGAATATTAAGGATCTAAGTTAAGAGTTTTGCCCTATTTTTCCATTTACTTACTAGGAGTATGCTGGGCTCTGAAAGGAGATGTGAAAGGGAACTTTTCAATGAATATTGATCCATACTTGCAATGAAATGAGTACCAGAGGCAAACTGTCCCCCACCCTTGCTTGGGAGCCTCATAGAAGCTGTGACCCATCCACCTGCTGCATCGCTCAGCTCAGCGTCGTGGAGTTTTGAATCTGAATGCTTTAGAAAGGGCATGTTGGCTCCAGACTCAGCGTCTCCTGTTGATTTTGCCTAACCTGCTTCTCTGATTCATTTAATTTTCTGCACCCTGTCAGCATTTATGCTTGCAGCCCATAGAGTGAAAGCAATCACGGTAATAATAAATGCAGTATAACCTTCTAAGAACTTATGTCACGGTGTGTGCTACAGATCATTCTTTGTGGGAGGATTGTCTTGCATACCATCAAATGTTTAGCTGCATGTCTGGCCTCTGCCACTAGATGCCAGCAGCAATGCCCCACCCATCCTAGTTGTGACAGCTTAAAATATCTGCAGACAGTGCTAAATCTGTAATCCCAGCTACTCGGGAGGCTGAGGCAGGAGAATCGCTGGGAGGTTGCGGTAAGCCGAGATCTCGCCACTGCACTATAGCCTGGGCAACAAGAGCGAAACTCCGTCTCAAAAAAAAAAAAAAAAGTGGCTAGCATGACTCTCTGTGGGTTTCATGATGCGGGCATTGATATAGTTTGCATGTTTGTCCCCTCCAAGTCTCCTGTTGAAATGTGATTTCCACCGTTGGGGGCTGGGGCCTGGTAGGAGGTGACTGGATCATGGGGGAGGATCCCCCATGAATGGCTGAGCACCAACCCCTTGGTGATAAGTGAGTTCTTCCTCAGTTAATGCGAGATCAGGTTGTGCAAAGGTCTGCGACCTCTGCCCTCTAGCTCTTCTCGCGCCGTGTGAAGTGCCTGCTTCCGCTCCCTTTTTGCCTTCTGCCATGAGTAAAAGCAACCTGAGGCCTCCCCAGAAGCCAGGCAGGTGCGGGTACCACGCTTCCTGTACAGCCTGCAGAACAGTGTGCCAATTAAACCTCTTTTCTTTGTACATTACCCAGTCTCAGGTATTTCTTTTTTTTTTTTTTTTTTTTTTTTTTTTTTTTTTTGAGACGGAGTCTCGCTCTGTTGCTCAGGCTGGAGTGCAGTGATCGCCGCTCACTGCAAGCTCCACCTCCCGGGTTCATGCCATTCTCCTGCCTCAGTCTCTCAAGTAGCTGGGACTACACCACGCCCGGCTAATTTTTTTGTATTTTTAGTAGAGTTTCATGGGGTTTCCTCATGTTAGCCAGGATGGTCTCGATCTCCTGACCTCGTGATCCGCCCGCCTTGGCCTCCCAAAGTGCTGGGATTACAGGCGTGAGCCACCGCTCCCGGCCAGGTATTTCCTTATAGTGACACAAAAGCCTGAATAACACAGGCATAGATGAAGAATGGTCTCAAATACGCATCAAGGTGTTTCGGCGTTATCCTTTGGACAATGAGAAATTATTTGAGTGTTTCAAGCAGATGTTACGTATTTGCCACTGGATACCTCTGTGTGCAGGATATACTGGAGGGGTAGACAACTGAGGAGGTGAGAGTAGTCTAGAGTCAAGGCCCTAAGGTGTGACTCAATACAGCAGAAGGGGACCTCAAACTTGGCATGCCCTAAAAAACCCACTATGTGGCCAGACGTGGTGGCTCAGGCCTGTAATCGCAGTACTTTGGGAGGCCAAGGCTAGTGGATCACTTGAGGTCAGGAGTGAGAGGCTGAAGAAGTGGAGTTGATGGACCTACCAGCAAGGGTGGAGGGGAGAGAGGAGCCAAGGGCGACTCAGTTGTGCTTCAGTGACAGGGAATTGGCATGAGTTGGAAGAGGAGATACAGGAGGAGGAACCTGTCTGAGGGAGGGCATAACGGGATTGTTTGTTTGAGACAGGGTCTCACTCTTTTGCCCAGGCTGGGGTATAGTGGCGCGATCTCAGCTCACTGCAACCTCTGCCTCCTGGGTTCAAGCAATTCTCCTGTCTCAGCTCCTGAGTAGCTGGGATTACAGGCATGTACCACCACGCCCGGCTAATTTTTGTATTTTTAGTAGAGACGGGGTTTCACCATGTTGGCCAGGCTGGTTTCGAACTCCTGACATCAAGTGATCCACCTGCTTCAGCCTCCTGAGTAGCTGGGATGACAGGCGTATACCACTATGCCTGGCTAATTTTTGTATTTTTAGTAGAGACGGGGTTTCACCATGTTGGCCAGACTGGTTTCGAACTCCTGACATCAAGTGATCCACCTGCCTTGGCCTCCCAAAGTACTGGGATTACAGGCGTGAGCCACTGTGCCTGGCCGCATAGTGGGTTTTTTAGGGCAGGCTGAGTTTGAGGTGGCTGCAGGACACCCAGCTGCAGCTGGGTAGGAGGTGAGGGTCTGAGCTCAGAAGAGAGATGGAGATTGAGGAGCTGGTGGCTCCTACTTGGTTGCTGTAGCTATGGAAGTAGAGGGGATAATCCAGGTGACAGGAGGGAGGAACAAAGGAAGAAGCTGGTGCCCCTCCAAGGCCCACCCTGGCCTGGCAGGAGGAATGAGACTGAAAAGAGAGGGCCAAAGAGCTGGAGGCAGCTCTGTCCACTGAGGCTTATGGCTCATGGGACAGATTTGACAGCTAAGAAACAGATCTGTATACGATGAAGGCCCCAGAGCATGATGGTGTCAGTGCATGCTGCCGGCATTGTGTGAGTTAAGGGTGTGTGAACTCCAGGAGGGCTGGATGGGAGGGGAGGGGTGGGCCACAGGCACACAGAGCTGTCTCGGGTGTGATTCTGAACCCTCTCCATTAATGGCAGAAGTTGGAAGGGAGCTGCTTTCCCAAATTTGCAGGCCAAGGTCCTCCCCGCTTGCACAATCGGCAGGGTGTTCCCCATCAGCGCTGACGTTATCATCTCCCATCAAGGGGCAGGAAAACAAACCTTGTTTGCTTTCATAACTTTCTGTGTGTGATTTTTGACTGGGGGATGGGAAAAGGGGAGAAGGAAATGTTAGTGCTTCTTGTTGTTTTCAAGACCGTTTATGAATTGCATTTTATGGTCTTTTCATTTTGTGACATCAAGCATATGAAGCATGATAGCCATAGAACTGGCCAATGAGAAAATGTAAAGAAAACCCAACCGGGTACAATGGCTCATGCCTGTAATCCTAGCACTTTAGGAGGCCGAGGCAGACAGATCACCTGAGGTCAGGAGTTCGAGACCAGCCTGGCCAACATGGTGAAACCCCGTCTCTACTAAAAATACAAAAATTAGCTGGGCATGGTGGTGCATGCCTGTAATCCCAGCTACCCGGGAGGCTGAGGCAGGAGAATGGCTGGAACCCAGGAGGCGGAGGCTGCAGTGAGCCAAGATTGCACCACTGCACTCCAGCCTGCGCGACAGAGCAAGACTCTGCCTCAAAAAAAAAAAAGAAAGGAAGAAAGAAAGAAAGAAAATCCAGGCTCCATTGACTTCACATGCTTAATATAAAAGTTCTCATTTTAATAAATTTAAATGTATAGTTTTGTGGCATTAAGTACATTCACACTGTTGTGTAACCATCACCACTATCCATCTCCAGAAGGCTTTTCCTCTTGCAAAACTGAAACTCTGGATCCATTAAGCAGTAACTTCCCATTCCTCCTCTCCCCAGCCCCTGGCAACCACCATTCTACTTTCTGTCTCTGTGAATTTTACTATTCTGAGTGCCTCATATGATTAAAATCATATAGGGTTTGCCCTTTTATAACTGGCTTATGTCACTTAGCATAGTGTCTTTTTTTTTTAAGACAGAGTTTCGCTCTTGTTGCCCAGGCTGGAGTGCTATGGTGCAGTCTCGGCTCACTGCAACCTCTGCCTCCAGGGTTCAAGTGATTCTCATGCCTCATCCTCCCGAGTAGCTGGGATTACAGGTGTGTGCCACCACGCCTCACTAATCTTTATATTTTTAGTAGAGACGGGGTTTCACCATGTTGGCCAGGCTGGTCTCGAACTCCTGACCTCAAGTGATCCACCCACCTCGGTCTTCCAAAGTGCTAGGATTACAGGCATGAGCCACCGTGCCCAACCAGCATAGTGTTTTTTCAAAACTCATCCAAGTAGTAGCATGTGTCAGAATTTCCTTCCTTTTTACGGCTGAATAGTATTCCATTGTACATATGTATCACATTTTCTGTATCCATTCATCCATCAGTGGATGCTTAGATTGCTTCCACCTTTTGGTTATTGTGTGAACAGTGCTGCTACAAGTATCGAGGGTGTGAATATCTGTTCGTGTGTCTGCTTTCGGTTCTTGGGTTTATACCTGGGATGTCCCTTGGCTGTTGCTGTATGATTGACTTCTGCTGGGGGTTTCTTGGATTGCCCTCTTTGTTACCTTTCTGTTTTAGCTTCTGGGAGAATCTTAGGTGTGTCCGTAGGCTGGGCTTTGTGACCAGCTGGAGAGCCATTACTGAGCCCCTGCCTACAAAGATCCACACCTTGTCCACTTGGCACCATCCCAGAGTTTGAATCAAGATTTACGTTCTAACCTCAGTACTTCCACTAATGTGCCCTGTGATGTTGCAAAGCTTCCTCATGTTCCTGTGGGCCTCTGTTACGACACGAATGCAATAAGAAAGCAGAACTCACTGATCTTCAGGGTCCCTCCCAGGTGATGGACAGTGAGTGCACAGTGGTCTCCTAAGCCCAGTGACCAAGGAACCAAGGTGGGCACAAAGAAGGCAGAGCCCCAGATGCCTGTCATGGATAATGTGATTCAGCTTCCCAGAACCTTGGGGCGGTTAGGTGGCTTGTGTACTTGCTGAATTCTGGCACATGCTATGTGGCTCATTTTGTGAGTAAATGTAGCAGTAATCCCCCTTAAAGCAAAACTATATGTTATATATTATCCACCCTTTGTTGAGAGAATGGGACAAAGAAAGGCGGGATAACTGGTTTTACCATAGATTTTTGGCAGATGTCACCAACTAATACTGTCAAGAATATTTTATAGGCAAATTTTACCTCTTGTTAGGACTGCAGTTTGGTCACAGGCCAAGGCAATTTTAATCTTTTCCCCTCACTTCTTTTAAAAGAAAAAAAACTAAAGAGCAGACTTCCTTCTCCTTAGCTTGAACTGTGAGCAGGAGTCCACGCTTCCCTGAACTAGGAAGGTGAGTTCCAGGAAGTTACCTACACGATCAACTTTCAGGCCTCAAGTGCACATAAAAAATGTGGACTTGCCTGGGGCTCCCTGCTGGTGTTTGGAGACTAGGAACTAATCCTCCCATTAGTTCTTTATCTGCCCCACCAGGGAAACATCATATATACCAGTGACTTTGTGTGTTCTTTATCTCATCAGTAAAAGGCAGATCCTGTTTTTGTTTTCAAGACCGTGTTGAGGGTATTGGGATAACCAGAACCCATTTGGAGCACATGTGAAAATGTATAGCATTTTCTTTTTAGGAGAGATTTTAACCATCTAATTAAAAAAAAAAGACTGAAGTCCAGATACTAGACCATCAGTTTTTTAATACATGGAAAATTTAGAAGCAATTTCAAAAATTTCTGTGCCTGGAACTAGGTTATGTCAATACAAGGCTCCTAGGGGAAAAATTTATACTGGATAAAACTCTAAAATAAGTGAATATACTAAAAAACACCAAAAATCTGGCCAGGGGTGGTGGCTTACACCTGTAATCCCAGCACTTCGGGGGGCCGAGGTGGGCAGATCACTTGAGACCAAGAGTTCGAGACCAGCTTGACCAACATGGTGAAACCCCATCTCTACTAAAAATACAGCCAGGCATGGTGGCGGCCGCCTGTAATCCCAGCTACTCCAGGAGGTTGAGGCAGGAGAATCTCTTGAACCCAGAAGATGGAGGTTGCAGTGGGCCGAGATTACTCCACTGCACTCCCGCCTGGGCAACAGAGCCAGACCCTGTCTCAAAAAAAAAAAAAAAAAAAAAGAAAGAAAGAAAATAGAATGGCTGCAAGAAGTAAACAGAGGATGTTTGCTTCTATTTTGTTCCTTACAAGTATAGCTAACAAAGGACCTTGTGAGTATTGGAATAATAAAATGTCATTCCCATTTAAGTTGCACATGTACATTTTTATACCTCCACCGAAGGGTTTTGGAATCTTTGTCTCTGGCTGTTGGATCATGAAAGACCCCTTTTGCTTCAGCTGTAAAACAAGGCAAATTTTACACATAATAGAAACCACTATATGTGTGTGTTGGTTTAGGGAACCCTATTTTTTAACATTCTATTTCCTGATAAAACCTTAGAAAAATCATATTGTGTTTAAAAGTTGAGGATGTTCTCAGCAACTCCAGGGCTGACTGATAATTTCTGATTTTGCTAGTACTTGTCTACAATGGAAGTTGGAAGCTTAGTCGGAGTAGAAAAGTTGTAAATTTGGTGTCATCAAGACAAATGGCTTTTATTTCCCAACAGACTTCTTTATAAAATAATTTAATCCCTTGATTTTTGTTTGCATTTGAATGCAATTTAAAAAAAATCTGGCCCTTTAATAAGTGCAAGACAGATTATATTTATTGTGAGATATTATGTCACTGAGTGGAAAGTTTCTTCACTGATCATCCTAGCTTCACATTTTTAGTTATGTGAAGTACACATTTTGATAATATTTTGGTTTTCTCCTGCCTGAAATCTTCAGTCCACCTCCCTGGCAGTCTGTAGAATGAAGCAGCTGTGGTCCGTGGCCAGGTGTGCGTCCTTTGGTGATGGAAGTGCTGATCTGCAGATACCTGCAGGAGGAAGCCATGCATGACGTCTGCTGGGATATGATTTCCCCCCATACTCCTGGAAAATTAGAACCGTTTATAGCAGCCTGGTTCCAATACACTGGCAGGGCAAGGATTGGCTCGTTCTCTTACAAACACAGTGTGGCTGGATGCACTCATAAATGAAAAATGATCTGAGTGCTGTGGGTGGGTGGGGCTCTGGAGCTCAGGAGGTAAAGCTGGGAGGAGAGAGAAAGAGAATCTGCTCCTCAGAGCATGGGGAGCTGGCAGGAAGTTGGGGCACCCATGGCGCAGCTTGTATTTTTGTTGATAGTTAATAACCCAGGACTTTAAAGACCTGAATGGAGAAGGGAAATGAAGCACAACCAACTTTGGAGTCTGTCCCATTCCAGAGGCTGCTGAAGCACAGCAGAGCACGCTCACCTGACCAGCTCATAAAGCAGGTAGGACGGGAGACCTGAGCGGTGAAGAGAATCACATTTTCTCTCTGAACACAACTTACAGGTCTTCCAAGGGTTCATTATTTTTTAATTATATGAGAGATGAGCAGGTAATGATAACATAAAAGACTCAGCTTGAATTGTGCTGCTATCTGCCCAAGCAAGAGTTTTCTCAGTTACTAGTTTGATGACCAAATGACAGTTTTATTCTGAGAGTTGCTTTAAAAAAAAAAAAAAAGAAAGCATGCAGCATTGAAGCTTTTTTAATTTAAACTCATTTAAAAATTGGCAGATGATAAATGAACTGCAGACACTCTGTTTTAGAACAAATACTTTGAAGGGAGTCAACCAGAAACTGATGTTCAGGCTTGACTGTGGCTATATTTTCATATTTCAGAGGCAATGAGGTGCTCACTAATTTTTGCTGGCTTTTGTAAGAAAGGAGGTGGATGTATAACAGCTGTGAAATATCCAGAAATTGACTGGGATCCAGAGTGAAGCCGAATGCACTAATGTTTTCTCCATTAAGGCAGGCTGCCTCTGCTTGGCTTCTAAGTCAAGGGATTGGAAAGCAGTGTGAAAGTGAAGTGTGAATCCTGAATATTTGTCATGGAGTGGGGGGAGTGCAGAGGGTTGGAAACTGTCACAGTGACGTTTCACACTCAGAAGTAGAAAATAAATGGGGAGGACCATGGGTGGCAGCCACATGCAAGGATAATTTTAAAACTGATTTTTGATTCCCATGATTGTAGCCGAGTCTCAGGGTGTTCCTTCCGTTGTCAAGGTTTGGGGCTTCTGATAAGAGAAGTAGAACAGAATAAAGATCATCTCCAGCCCCGGGTTCTGAATCATTTCTAGGCCTTGCTTCTCCTGGATGATCTGACGTTTGCCCCCACTAATGAAGTGGCCAGAGTGTTGGGGGGATTGGGCTAACATGGAGTAGGTTGGATAGAAATGGTGCGTGTGGTCAGCCTGAGAAGAACGTCAGAGGTAGGTGGAGAACTTTGTTTCGGTAGAATAGCCCAGCCTGAATCCTGGAACTCTTTGCGCTGAGGTTTGGAGAATGCCCCGTAGCCACAGGAGTGTGTCTGAAAAGGCAAAAGTGGGAGCTGTTTGGGTTGCTGCTTACTGCCTGGCTGGCATCCTCATGCTGTGGTCATCCTCATGCCGTGGTGGCCACGTTTTGTGGCTTTGCATTTTAGTCCTGGAGGGCTGGGGGCTGGCTGTGTTTAGTCAAGCAAGCCTACACATCATTGCTAGTCTCTTTCCATGTGATTTCTCAGCATTACACAGCTAGCCTTCTGTGGGAGGAGGAACAGCACCTCCAGTGGTCTTCTAGGAAACTTTTTCACCCCATGTTCCTACCATCGCCACCCCAACTCTTGCCCTTTCTTGCCTACTGTTCACCTGTTGTGTGTGTCCCCTTTGTCTCCCATCCTTCAGACTGATCTGTCCCAGGTGCTATCTGCAGTGACTTAGAAGCTGAGTTGGGGACAGGTTCCTCCCCAGGGTTCCTGCTGGAAGCGGTGTTCGGTGTTCGGCAAGCTATGGCCCTTAGGCAAATCCAGACTGCCCTAGCCTGTTTATTTATGGCCTGGGAGCTAAGAATGTGTTTTATGTTTTAAAGAGTTGAAGAAACAATAATATAGGACAGCGACAGTGACCCACAAAGCCTATCTGATCTTTAGAAAAAAATATTTGCTGGTTTGCTGGTTGGTCTGTTGATTTTTTCCCCCCTCCCTTAGAGACAGAGTTTCACCATGTTGGCCAAGTTGGTGTCAAACTTTTGACCTCGAGTGATCCGCCCACCTCGGCCTCCCAAAGTGCTAGGATTACGGGCGTGAGCCACTGCTCCCAGCACCCCACCTTGACCTGTTGATTTTTTAATATCATTGGTGAATAGTGTGATCAGTGGGTTGATGCAGCAAATTAAGCCCTCAGCAATTTGAACGGGCTCTTGTTTGGGAAACTGATTTTAGTTTCTTAGTCTGCTGTATTGGTGCTATCGCCTCCAAATAGGTAGATAAAGGAGTTAGGAAGTTGAAGCTTTTCTGCAGGATCCCAACAATAGTAAAGAAATATTAGATGAACTATGTGCCTGTGGTTGGTTTTTCACCCTCTTTCCTGGTTTATGAACCCGCTGGAGAAGACACCTATGAGTTCAGCCATGTACTGACTGTGCACCCTACTGGAAGAACCCAGTGGGGACCAAAACTCTGCTAATTCACACAAGTCATTCACTTCTTACTCTTTTGCGTACTGAATGCTGGCTAGACTTCCACAATCTGAGAGCGTTTGGGTGTTGCCACTTTGAAAAAAAAGATGTTTTTTGTAATTATTAAAAAAGACAGCTGAATACCATGTTTTCTCGTATTTAGAACAATGTTTCTTTATTGCCCTCTAAGAAAGCTTACTGTAGGCCCTCCAACCTTACCCCTGAACATGCAGTGCTCCTCTACCCAGCACAGTATTTCATTGTTAACGTCCTTCCTTCTAATAAAGGAAGACGAAAATCTGGTGACCTTGTTCATGTTTAACTTGTGTCGAAACTTCAGGCCTCGATATGGAGCCGTCTTGTGTAAGTAGCTTTTTGTCCATTGCAGAAACACAGGAAAGCATCTCACAGGAGATTGTTGTTTACTACCAGGACATTTCAACCATCTCTCCTCGTATATTTGGAAATTGGATGTTGTCAGTAGAGAGGAATGGGGGTGGGGCCCAGTTTGACAAAACAAGTGAGAAAGGATGAAAATATGAAAAGTACGGTGCCCCGCAGGAGGTGGGGCCTGGAAAACAAGATGGCGCCTGTACACTTGATGAGCCAGGTTGTCAGAGCTGGAAGGGCTGGGTCGTTTAATCTACCATGGGAGCTGGGCAGCACTTTCGTATTTAGAAAAGGGGTTGGCTCTGAATTTAGAGATTAAGCAACCTGCTGTTCCTGTATGCACTGGAATTTCAGACACAGTCAGAAACCTGATTTGCGTAACTGGTGAAACTCAACTGGAAACCAACCAGACTGAGGTCTGGACTCCCCAGGCCAAGGGGCAGTTAGGAATCAGCACGTGAGAGAATGTATTAGGCTTGCCCAAGAGGGAGTGGTGCTGTGTGGCCAGATGCAGTGAGGCGGGCTATGGGGTGAAGGGTTGACTTTGGGTTCCCAGAAGGCTCGGGCTGGAGGGTGAGTAACCTCTTCCTCTGCATGGGTAGGCAGTGTGTGTCAGAATGCTAAAACTACCTGGTACCACATGGTAGCACGTGGGACCTTTTCGCTTCTGAGGCATGCAACCAAGCTGGTTCCTAAAGAGACAGAAACCACTGAAGTCTAATCACTTTGGCGTGCAAGCCATGAGCAGCCCTTAACAAGCCAACTCATCTATACAGTGTTGTGAGGGCTGAGTGTCCAGCCCAAAGCTGAAGCATCTGTCATCTCCCTTTGGCTATGGAAACAAGGCTGGAATCGGACATCTATTTATCATTTTTTTCCTGATGGTGAATAGAATCAAAGACCAAGCCAGACGTCTGCATATATGCACAAAGCGTGTAAACCTAGAGGAAAGGAACAGCCAGGCAAAATAGAAGTTATGATTCTGAATTCAGGAAAACTTGTGACCGTGTCTATAAAAGGGAATCGATAATTTCGTGGCTCAGTGACCAGCAGGGGATCCCTTTCTGTGGCTTTGTGTTTACATACAAGCCGTGCCCCTCTTAAGAGCTTTTGTAGGTGATATTGTCTCTCACTTTCAAACATGAGTTCTTTACATTACCTGCGGTGGGCACTGGGGGTGGAGCACAAGGTCCCTCATGCCGTGGAGATACTGACTGGAGCCCTGCCTTTCCTTGGTGACGGGGGGACAAGATAGCAACATTCTCCCTCCATGGACATGGCAACGGTTCCTTGTAGCAGAGCATACCCCATTGTGACTTCTTCTGCTGTCTTTGCTGTCCCTTGTGGTCCCATCTGCCCAGATTGCCTTTGTTAAGCGCAGGGGTGCCCCACTGTATAGCCACACTGTGACTCCACAGATGGCCTCAGCAGGGCACATCGTCAGCCCTGCACCACAAGGTCCCTGCACCACGAGTCAGGCCATGACAGTTGTTGACTTGGGACTCTAGATCTGCCTTCCCTTTCTTTCAGGATCTCTTCCTGTAGAATCAACCGAACTATATTTTACATGCAGCAGAGGAACTTGGTCCTTAAAGGGACCAAAAGTGACTCATTGGTAGAAGAGAAGGATCACCTGATAGTCTGTATTTTTGGTAATTTTGAGGTTTGGAGGTCGTCAGGTCGCCTAAAGCCACATACACCCAGACCATCTCTTTGCCTTTCTCATTTCAACACTTCCCAAATTAGAAGATGGAAACCAAGTTGGAAATTGGCCGAGTAAGGTGGATCTGAGGAAGGCACGAAGTGGCCCTTGAGAATCCGTTTGGTAAAAAGTCTCTATTTCAGTGAGACACCTGAGACCGCGGGGGCAGAACATCAGTGCAGATAACTCCCAGTGAAGGGCAGATAAATGTTCTTGTGTTTATGTATTGTGTTTTTCCAAGGCTTGCCCTTTTAACAAAAACTTAAAATTCTTACAAACTCTTCCTTCCCATCCCCATGCCCCCCCCCCCAAAAATAGTGGTTCTGTAGTGAACAATTTAGATTTCTACATAAATCATAACAAAAATGGAAGACCACAAGCCATGAGGTGAGTGGCAGGAGATCCAAGGGTAGCAGAGCTGGTCTTCATTTGAATGGCATGAATCCCAAAATTCATCATGGTGCTCTTAATGGAATAGCAATCTTTCGCTCGTGCCTTTTGCACCAACATTTCTGCCCCTTTGGCAAAAGTGTTCATATTTTCTCTTGCTGGCTACTTCCACCAGCAAGAGGAGGATCTGCTTTCCAAGGAGCCCCATCTTTGACTTGCCAAATTCCACCTTCTCCATGAGTTTGCAACACTTTGACTTCAGTTCCCAGACGACTGCCCATGGGATAGAGGCTTGACTTTTGGCAGTAAGCTGCTGGCTTTGGAAAACATCACAGGTATTTTATTGTAACAGATGCAAGACAGTTTTGGCAAGGGAGCAATAAAGACCTGGAGGGGAAACAGAAAATTACATCTAAGTGCTGCAGGAAAGAAGGTGGCAAAAATAAAGGATGCAGTTTGGATTTGTAAAGCTAAGTCCTTTGCACAATCTATTTTACAGGCTAGAACTTGCTTGACTTCAGTTTATCCCTCAAGTTGAGTCAAGGAATGTTAGAATGAAATGCTGAAGCTGTGAAATGTACGTACTTGGGGACAACTTGGTGTTTGAGGATGTTATTGGAGTCCCACTGGCCCATCCAAACTTTGTGTGATGAAAATCCTGCTGTTTTTATACTGCTGAGACATTAGATGCCTTTATGCCTGTGTCTAATTAGACATTTGTAGCTAGTTTGTTAGGGTAATAGAAATTTAACTTCTCATCTTAAAAGTGAACAGATTCAGCCATTTCAGTAGAAGAAACATCAGTCTTCGCTATACCCTCTGGTGGCTTCATTCATTACATTTGTTGCCACTGGGATTTCAAAATGGAGATAGAATCTTCTATCAGTTTTAGTATGTGTTTTGTTTTTTAATTCTGTGGGTTCTTCATCTACTCCAGAAACAACTTCTGGGTCACTCTAAAACCTAAGCAGTCTTGAAGCCAGGATCTCAAACCTTGCAAATTAGTCACTATTCTAGGCCACATCACAGTGAGTGATATAGCACTGATTTTTAAAATCGTTTTTGTTCTGATGTGATTTACTATGATAGACTCTTGTTATCCACAGATTCACTCTGAAATCTGTGAGGTTTCCTCTGCTTTCAACCTATTTTCTTTTTTATGGCTGTATCTTATGTGATTAGCCCTGGAACCAGGATAGGTGGAGAACTAGGTCAAGATGATAATGCAACTGACTAGTCATAGGATGTTCAGACTGCAAGGTTTAGAGATGTATTTTTCAGGTGACCAAACCTAGATAAAGAGAAGCTAAGTGTGAGTGCTATCCTTTGTGTGTGTATGAGCATGTGTGTGTGTGTGTGTGTGTGTGTGCGTGTGTGTGTCAGGGAGGGAGAAATGTAACTATTTCATGGCACTCACATGGACCTGGAGACATGGCTCTTTTTGAGCAAAACTTTTTTTAAAGATACAAAGTTTCACTCTCTTGCCCAAACTGGCATGCAGTGGTTCGATCCTAGCTCACTGTAACCTCGAACCACCTGGGCTCAAGTAATCCTCCCGCTTCAGCTTCCCAATGTACTGAGATTATAGGCGTGAGCCACTGCACCCGGCCAAACAAAACTCTTTATGTAAGACTGTGTCTCAGTTTGTAGGTCTGCCTTCTCTTTTGTAAACATGTGGTCCAAACACACTCACATGGTTTGTTTTTGTTAGAGAAATGCCTCATGGTGTCGTAACAACTTTTCGGTGAGAGTTCAAACCAGTGTGAGATGAACTCCCCAAGGTTGATGTGCTCAGTTCCATTTTGCTTTCATGGCACTTGGGTTGATGTGAGGGGAAAATAGCCTGCAGAACAGTCTAAGATGCTTTGGATGTGTAGTTTTGAAATTCAGAGACAAGGCTGGGCACGGTGACTCACACCTGTAATCCCAGCACTTTGGGAGCCCAAGGCGGGTGGATCACCTGAGGTCAGGAGTTCGATACCAGCCTGGCCAACACGGTGAAATCTCATCTCTACCAAAAATACAAAAATCAGCTGGGCGTAGTGGTGGCACGTGCCTGTAATCCCAGCTACTCCTCAGGCGGAGGCAGGAGAATCTCTTGAACGTGGGAGGCGGTGGTTGCAGTGAGTCGAGATTGTGCCACTGCACTCCAGCCTGGGCGACAGAGCAAGACTGTGTCTCAAAGAAAAAAAAAAATCAGAGACAAAATCGATTTTGGTTTTTCCTGAAAATGGATCTTATTTTGAGAACCACAGTTGACACGGCTGTGGGAAGTGTTGCTTATTCTTGGCAAGAAAACTACCCTGAAAAGGTGCTTATGATCCAGGAGACAGAAGCCTGCCCTAGGCACTCTGGCAGAGCTGGGGGAACCGTTCAGAACTCAGCATCAGTAGTTTGTATTAAATCCACATTTGTATGGTAGGACCCACCCAGATGAAGAAGGCGCATCCTAAAAAGCGGGGTTATTTTAGTTACCCTGTGTAATGGTATTCAGAATGTAACATGGGATTGTACATTCGGAATGTAATATT
This sequence comes from Symphalangus syndactylus, assembly GCF_028878055.3. Classification (NCBI taxonomy): domain Eukaryota; kingdom Metazoa; phylum Chordata; class Mammalia; order Primates; family Hylobatidae; genus Symphalangus; species Symphalangus syndactylus. The sequence continues at coordinate 72,375,060 of NC_072438.2, read as the reverse complement.
TTTGCTTCAGAAATATTTAGAACCCAACCTAGAGGGTTTAATCCAAAGGACGTATTAAACACTTGCGTGCTTAGCTATGTAGAAGCCACAAGACACAAAGAAGCGGACGAGGCAAATGCAGTCACTATCAGAGAAGGAAGTGATTTGACCAGCTTGTCCTCAAACTAAATCAGACAGAGACAGACAGATATAGGGCACAACACTCTCTTTATTCCTTTTGCACAGGATCTTTAAGCAGCTCTCTATCTTCACCTGGATTCTATTAGTAGATTTCAGAGGGACTGTGAACCTGGAAGGGAAGAAAACTGAACTGTAGCTCAAATTTGGTATTTCCTTCAATAATGGATGTAGGCAACAAAGGACAGTAGTATTAGCAATCCTTGTCTTTGTCACCAGCACAAATGATATTCATTATTTGCAGCAGATAAATCCCAATATCATCTACACTCATTGCTACTTTGAGAATATGTCAGCTAGTCTGTTTAGCAACTATGTTGCTAGATCTTCGAATTCAGTGTAACAAGCACATGCAGGTTACTACATTACAAATCTTCAAATATTTAGGGTATTGTTTTTCCGGATAATTGGTTTTCTTTGTAATCCTATGCATTTTATACATTTAAAATATAATTTTTGAAACTTTACCAGGTAGCCAGAGAGTCTACAGCACAAAATAATGAGAGAAGGAAGAAAAGGAACCCTGTCTTAAGGGCTACCATTTGATATTTACTTAGATCTTCATTTACCGGGGAAAAAATAAGAGCCCAGGACAACATGGTATGTTCTAGCCTATCCCCTATCTGGGGGATCTTGGTAAAATGCTGTAGGCCTGGGGTGGGGCCTGAGATCTCTGCTTTTCTAACAAATTCAAACAAATTCAGAATAGCCAGGCTGTAGCCTACAGCAATTCAGATAAGAACCTCTGTTTTCCAAACTCACTTCTTATAATTTTGATAAATCTTAGTTGTAGGTAGCTTAAGTATTACAACACGTGGTTGTGGGAAGAGATGTTCCAGGAGAGGAAATGTGGGAAAATCCCAGAAAACAGACTTCACCTGCTTCCAAGTGTGTATGTTGCCTCCTTTAGATCCCAGAGTAACTGCCCTGTTGGGGTGTTAATTAGGTGGAAGCTTAGGCTCTGGGAGAGGCTGCCAAGGTGGAGGGTGGGGTGGCAGCGTATGCACGTGTGTCCCCAGGTGACTCATGGTGTGCATTCCCTGGGAAACAGCTGCAGCTGCGCCTTGGAGGAGCCGCTTCCTGGGCTCGTGGCCCGTGTGCACCAGGTGAGCTGTGAGCTGAGCCGTGCGCAGCAGCTGCTTGCCTGTAGCCAGTTACCTCAGCCCTGCTGGGTGCAGAAGAGGGCAGATTACCGTCTGATCCCATACATGTGTGCGGACCAGATGCTCTGCGCTCAGGAGGACTGTGTATATGGCTTTCTTCTTTCGAGAAGGGAGATTTATTAAGTGTGTCATTGGATGATGCAAGTTGTATATCTTTGTAAGATTTTCATGGACGTTTGCAAGTTAGAGAAAGGTCCTTTGGCAGAGTGTCAGGGAGTAAAACTGTCCCTGTACCTCCGCAGCCCAAGCAGCTCCTTTAATAGCTCCAGAACCTCGAGCTCTGACCGACTATCCCTTAATGGTGTGCTTTTGGCCTTGGTCAAACGACTTATGTCACAGGCCAACTGGTGGCTTCACAGGGTGGCGCTTATAAACAGAAATCCAATTTTGTGTGTTTATCAGAGGTTAGCAGCAGCCTGGAAACTGACTCATGCTAATCAGATTCCCAGGAGACTGGCATTGAGCAGTCAAAGCCAGGTTATTGATTCCTAGTGAAGGAGGGATTCTTCCAGTGGCCAAAGATGTTAGTGCCATCTCTTGTTTGTTTCTGCTATCTCGGTCCTATCTTCTGGGGAGAGAGGTGGTTGACTATGAGAACATCATGTGGAATATGTCTTAAGGAATGTTCCAGGATTCTACATACAGCATCCCCGTTCATGTAGAGGGCTGAAGAACCACACCAAAATTCTGTCTTTGGGTTTGCCTTTACTAGATTCCCTCGAGAAACTCTCCCCAACCCTGTTTTTCCCCCTTGTTCTCTTCCTTATGGGAACCCCCCAGGGTGTTCTGCCGTGGCTTTCATAGTTTCAGACTCTGCCTGCCTGAGACCACATCGTCTCCCCTGGATTGGATCCAGGTGCTTCCTGGGTCTCCTCCCCCAGGAAGAGTCTTGAAGGAGATGGTCATGAGGATGGGGACAGGTGCACAGCCGTTATGGGGTGATCCTTACTATTTCTGTTATTCCTACTCTTTCTTTTTTCCTCTTTCTATTTCTACTCTTGAGGTAAACTCTCTAGAGCCCCAAGAGTGTTCATCTTAGCCTTGAGGAAGCACAGGTGGCACCTCATGACTGGAAGAATTCTCCCTGGCAAACATGCTGTTTTATTTTCATTTGTTTTTGTTTCTCATTTTGAGATGGAGTCTCCCTCTGTCACCCAGGCTGGAGTGCAGTGGCATGATCCCGGCTCACTGCAACCTCCACCTCTCGAGTTCAAGGGATTCTCCTGCCTCAACCTCTTAAGTAGCTAGGACTACAGGCGTGCGCCACCACACCTGGCTAATTCTTGCATTTTTAGTAGAGATGGGGTTTCACCATGTTGGCCAGACTGGCCTCGAACTCCTGACCTCAAGTGCTCTGCCTGCCTCGGCCTCCCAAAGTTCTGGGATTACAGGCGTGAGCCACTGCGCCTGGCCAAACATGCTGTTTTATACCAGTCTCTGCAGGAAGAGTCTCTATTTAGTTATCTATGTTCTTGGTTCCCAAAATCTATTGTGTGAACCTGACCTCATCTCGAGAGGCATTTTAGGAAATACAGATTGTTGGGCCCTGCGGGGGGTCTGGGTGGGGTCTAGAGTCATATTTGTAAAACATTCCTTGGGAGTAGAGGAATTCCTTGGATTGTGCTCCCCACCGCCCCACGTCAGAACATTTTTATGGCACTGCTGTCCTACTACCAGTGAGTGATAGATGATTAGGAGGTCCCTTATTTATACTTGTTTGCTTAAATCTTTATTGAATAACTGTCATTTTACAAAGCAGTCCTTTTTTTCTTCAGAGAAAAGGCTCCATAGATTATTCTTTTTGTTTTGTTTTGTTGTTTGTTAAGAAACGGTATTGCTCTGTTGCCCAGGTTGGAGTGCACTGGTGCAATCATAGTTCACTGTAACCTTCGGGGCTCAAGCAATCCTCCCACCTCAGTTTCCCAAGTGGCTGCGAGTACAGATACCACCACCGGCTAATTTTTAAAAATATTTTTTGTAGAGACATGGGTCTTACTACATTGCCCAGGCTGGTTTTTAACTCCTGGCCTCAAGAGATCCTCCCACTTCTCCCTCCCAAAGTGTTGGGATTACAAGCATGGGCCACCATGTCCAGCCAAGATGGTTCTTTTGATCAGTCAAACTTGGAAACCACCACTGTAGACCTGTTGTCCCAGACCCAGAGCCCTGATTTTATGGATGAGGAGACTAAGGCCTCGAGAAAGAACGGGCTAACTGGCATCAAGGGTGCCAGGACTGACCCTCGGTTTAGAGGGACAATATACAAAGGTACATTGGAAACTACTGGGTCTACAAAGACCAGGTTCTATGTGTACTCTCTGGTTCTTGATGAGATCCACTATTCTAAGTCCCAGGGGCCTTGTTTCTGGGCTGTCACATTAGAATGGCGATGATGAAATGGCCATGTATGCAGGGTACAGAAACAAATTTAACCTGAGCATCCTTTCTCAGGTCTAGACTAAAACTTGAGTGACATCAGCCATCCTAAGGCTTCCACAGCTGACAGGCCCCTGGAATGCCCCAGGTGCCCTGCCTCTTCAGTAGACCATTTCATCCTTCAATGCCTCAACTTTACCATCTATAAAATAAAGACAGATTTATCTGTGCTACCTCCCTTACAAAGTTGATATGAAAATCAAATGAAACATAAGCCAGGTGTGGTAGCTCATTCCTGTAATCTCAGCAGTTTGGGAGGCCGAGGCAGTTAGACTGCTTGAGCCCAGGAATTCAAGACCAGCTTAAAAATTTTAAAAAAATACAAAAATTAGCTGGGCGTGGTGGCACAAGCCTGTGGTCCCAGCTACTCAGGAGGTTGAGGATGGGGAATCGCTTAAACCTGGGAGGTGGAGGTTGCAGTGAGCCAAGTTGGCACCACTGCATTCCAGCCTGAAGGATAGAGTGAGACCTGGTCTGTGCGTCTGTTTGTGGGGGGTGGTGGATGTGGAGAGCGAGAGAGAGAAAGAGAGAGAGAAGTAGGGGAGGGGGAGAGAGGGAAGGAAGGCCAAATGAACAATGTATGTGAAGGGCTTTGAGAAAGAAAGTGCCAAGCATTATATAAACTTTAAGGGTGGTCTCATTATCATCATCCCTATTATATATTATCTCCAGAGACTTCACATGTCTGCTGAGTGGCTCCAAATAGAATCAGCACAGGTGGAAGACATACTTTATTCTATTATAACCCAGTGAAAGGCTACTTGGAAGGAATCAGGATTTCCATAGAAGTACATCACTTCTGAATTTTCTGAAGTAGCTCTAATGGCCCATTAGTGAATCATTTCACACCCTCTGCCCTTTTTGTGGTGGCTTTCCAGCTATGCTTCAGAGTTCAGAGTTGTTTGGGCAAGCAAGCTGGGACATGTAAGTCAGAGGATGTTCTTCTGTCTGCTCAGGGGCGAGGGCTGTCTTTGATACCTCTGCTGCTGCCCTAGATGGTGCAAATGCTCCAAGATTTGTCATTTTGCGAATGGCAGGCTTTTCGACCTTGTGTTCCAGACTAGATTAAGAACCAGACAGATTTTAATATCTGTAAAGAGTTTCTGCAACTTTTCCAGCAAAGAGATATCCCTAGAACAGATAAAGCTTTCTTTTCCTCCCCTGGAAATGATAAAGCTTGAGAACAACAGAACTCAGGCGGTGGTATAATAATTAACCTTAATGATCTTAAGTACCAACGAGGTCTCTATAGAGTTGCTTAAAGAAAACATACAGATTTGCAGACATAAGGTATAAAAACAGAAAACTTAAATGTGAGAAATTCTAATAAAAGGAGTATGTGATTGAATGATATGATGTAAATGGCGTATGCTTCCTGGAGGGTACTTCTGGCTCTGAGGTCATGTGATTCTGTAACAGTCCCAGCTTTGAATGGTTGGGTGGAGTAGGTGAGAGAACCACTTACATATATAAATTGTTTTAGGCTGGGTGTGGTGGCTCATGCCTGTAATCCCAGCACTTTGGGAGGCCAAGGAGGGTGGATCACCTGAGGTCAGGAGTTCAAGACCAGCCTGGCCAACATGGTGAAACCCCATCTTTACTAAAAATACAAAAATTAGCTGGGAGTGGTGGCAAGCGCCTGTAATCCCAGCTACTCGGAGGTTGAAGCAGGAGAATCGCTTGAACCCAGGAGGTGGAGGTTGCACTGAGCTGAGATCGTGCCACTGCCCTCCAGCCTGGGTGACAGAGTGAGACTCTGTCTCAAAAAAAAAAAAAAAAAAAAGTATTCCTGGCTGGCTTCTTCTCACCCCCACTCCCACCCCTAGATTTATTATTACAGAATCTTGGAAGCAATAGAAGGTAGATAGAGAATCTTATTTTTTTTTTTTTTTAAGTTCTTCACATGCCACCAACGTTAGGAAGTATACAACTTTCTAAGAACTTCATCCTCATGTGTGACCCAAGGAGAGTGTAAAATAGCACTTCAAACCCCAGTTCCCCAAATTCATGCAATTCTAACAACAGGAGTTCGAGATACGCAACAGAAAACAATTCTGGCTCATTTAACAGAAAAGAAATTCAGTGACAGAATTTTGGGAAGCTCACAGATACCAACGGAAGTGTGAAGGTCTGGGCTTAAGAGAATGGGCAAAAACCAAGGGGGACTAGGTGGCCGAGGGCGAGTCCAAGGTCATGGCACGGGAGCCATCTGCTTAGGACACTACCACCATTACTAGACTCCTGTACCAGTCTTCATCTGTCCCCATGTCTGTGTCTCCATGTCCCTCCGTTATAATCCAGAATGCCAGGCAAGGTCTCCCAGGGGGCCAAATCTAGATCATATGCCTGTTACTCATGCCTGGGAGTGGGAAGAGAGAATAGACATCTCTATCAGCTCTCTTATAACAGGCACTTCCCCCAACTCCAAAGGGTGATTAGATAGGTGCTGGATAGCCACAAAACTGTTCATCTTCCCCACCACATGGGCAAAATGAGTTGGGAAGATGTGTCTCGTCTTTATCTGCCAACTTTTCTTGGGTCTACATCTTTCTCTTTCCTGCCCTTGCTTTCCTTCTGTGCCTGTCCCAGATGCCCACCCTCTCAAGCTTGGCATAGCTGATAGACCACCAAGCTCAGTGTAATTGGCTCACTGTTGGTCATTTCTCTTTTCTCTCCTCCCCGCCCCTCCTCTGCCCTCCCCTCCTCTCCCCTCCCCTCCTCTCCCCTTCCCTCCCCTCCTCTTTTCTCGACAGAGTCTTGCTCTGTTGCCAGGCTGGAGTGCAGTGGCCGATCTCAGCTCACTGCAACCTCCGCCTCCCGTGTTCAAGCAATTCTCCTGCCTCAGCCTCCCTAGTAGCTGGGACTACAGGTGTGCACTACCACACCCAGCTAATTTCTGTGTTTTTAGTGGAGATGGGGTTTCACCATGTTGGCCAGGATGATCTTGATCTCTTGACCTTGTGATCTGCCCACCTTGGCCTCCCAAAGTGCCGGAATTACAGGCGTGAGCCACTGCGCCAGTCCAGTCATTTCTCTTCCTGTTAGTCCTTTCACTCAGCGCCCCCTCCACCAGCCAAGTCAGAAACCCTGACTGCACCATCCCTGGTGGCCTCCCTGCCTCAGAAGGCAGCCATTCCACCAAGGGACAGCCCTAGGTGTTTAAAAGTTTTTGTTTCATGAAGCCAAATATCTTCTGCCATTTAATCTTTTTCTCATTGGTACTGATTCTGTTACCTGTGGCACCCTGAAGTGGTCTACTCCATTCTTCTTGTTCATATATTTTTTGTATGAAACCATCATATCCTATCCCATACCCCACCCTCCACGCAGATTGTCTTCTTCGGGGTAAGCACCTTAGTCTCTTCAGCTGCTCATCATAAGATAGCATTGCCATTTTTAGTTTTTTTTTTTTTTTCCGAGATGGAGTCTTGCTGTCGCTCAGGCTGGAGTGTGGTGGTGTGATCTCAGCTCACTGCAACCTCCATCTCCCGGGTTCAAGCAATTCTCCTGCCTCAGCCTCCCAAGTAGCTGGGATTACAGGCATGTGCTACCACACCGGCTAATTTTTTTTTTTTTTTGTATTTTTAGTAGAGATGGGTTTTCACCATGTTGGCCAGGCTGGTCTCAAACTCCTGACCTTGTGATCCTCCCACCTTGGCCTCCCAAAGTGCTGAGATTACAGGTGTGAGCCACCACGCCCGGCTGCCATTTTTAAATTTTAATGCCAGAACTGCATCACATTCTCTATATGCAGTCTTATCCAGAAGAGGCTTATTACCTCCTCCAGTGATGTGGACAGTTGACTTCTCTTAATGCAGTCAAAGATTACAGTGCCTTTGAAGTTGGCTCTGTCACGAACTTAAGTTGACCATCTATGAGACCCCATAGGTTGTGCCTGAAACTATGTGGACTTGTTCAGAACATCCTGTGGGATCAGATTCTGATCCACCAGCCTGGGGCCGTGATCCTGGCACTAGCATTCTATGCTGTTAACTTGGTTTGCTTGAGAGAATCTCCCCATGGCCCTGTGGAAGGACTGAGAAGGTGAGCTGCAGGTTGCTGGAAAAATGAAAAGCTCTGACCAATGGGGAAGACTGGGTTTTATATACTTTATTTTCATTAAGTGGATCCTCGTTCCTAAGCAAATAACTGACATGCTCTTGTTCGATAGAAGATGGTATGGGAAGACAGGGTGAGGATTGGTTTGCATTTTGAGTGTTTTTATTATTATTAAGTCAGGTTTATTGAGATATAATTTGTTTACTCTTCAGCATAATAAATTTTCCCCAATTCCAGAAGAAATTAAACGGAGTACACCCACAGTACAAAATTGAGATATTATACTAAAGTAAGAAGCTAAAGGAAGACCTCTCTGGTTGTACCAGTCTGTAAATTCTGGCAAACACAAGTCTTGTGAATTACCACCACACCCAAGACAGAGAACCATTTCCTCACCCTTGAACGTATCCCCCATAGTCATCTTTTTCCTAATCCCCAGTCTCTGGCAACCATTGATATATACTCTCTTCCTATTTTGCCCTTTTCAGGATGTCATATAAATGGAATCTTAGTCCACTTGGATGTCTATTAAAAAATACCTTAGACTGGGTTGTTGATAAACAACAGAAATTTATTGCTCGTAATTCTGGAGGCTGCGAAGTCCAAGATCAAGGCAGCGGCACATTCAGTGTCTGGTGTGGGCCCTGTTCCTCATAGATGTCACCTTCTTGCTGCACCTGCACATGGTGGAAGGGGCAGATAAGCGCCCTCAGGCTTTTTCTTTCTTTTCTTTTTTGAGATACAGTCTCACTCTGTCTCCCAGATTGGAGAGCAGTGGCGCCATCACAGCTCACTGCAGTCTCAGCCTCCCATGCTCAAGCGATCCTCCCACCCACAGCCTCCCTGGTAGCCAGGATTACATGTGTACAGCACCACACCCAACTAATTTTTAAACTTTTTTTAAGAAACAGGGTCTCACTTTGTTGCCCAGAATGAACTCAAACTCCTGGGTTCCAGTGATCCTCCTGCCTCAGCCTCTCAAAATACTGGATCTACAGGGCTGAGCCACCGCACCTGGCCTTCAGGCTTCTTATGTAAGGGTTCTACCCTTATTCACGAGGTTCTCTAACTTCATGGCCTAAAGACCTCTCAAAGGCTTGACCTGTTAATACTATCACATTGGGGATTAAGTTTCAACATAAGAATCTGGGGAGACACAAACATTGAGTCCACAGCAGAATTGTACAGTTTGTAGCCATTTGACTCTTCTTTCACTTAGCAAAATGGATTGAGTCATCCATGCTGTTTCATGTTTCAGTAATCCATTCCTTTTAATTGCTGAATAGTATTCCTTTGTGTACACGTGCCACAGTTGGTTTCTCTGTTTGCTCTTAGAATGTGCTGTTACATCAGGTAGAAGTTCGTATAACGTCTCATGAAAGAGAGGTTTTGTGCCCTTTCTCTCAGAAAAATATGGTGAATTGGACAAAGAAACTTTTGCTCTTGTATGTGATCACTGCATTCCCGTCATGCTAGATTGTCATCTCCTAAAGCTTTGGAAAAAAAAGTATGAAAAGTAAAGTATTTGAAAAAGAGTATGTATGTTTTCTTTTTCTTTGCCCACAAGCATCAGCACTAGATTTTTGTCTGTTTTTTGTTTTTGTCTTAGATTTTTGTCTATTTTGAATACGGATCTTATTTCTGTCTCTCATTACACTTTGAAACAAGTTTAAACCTTTTTGGGTTTTGTTCTATTTAAAGAAAGATCGGCCGGGCGCGGTGGCTCACGCTTGTAATCCCAGCACTTTGGGAGGCCGAGGCGGGCGGATCACGAGGTCAGGAGATCGAGACCACAGTGAAACCCCGTCTCTACTAAAAAAATACAAAAAATTAGCCGGGCGCGGTGGCGGGCGCCTGTAGTCCCAGCTACTCGGAGGCTGAGGCAGGAGAATGGCGTGAACCCGGGAGGCGGAGCTTGCAGTGAGCCGAGATTGCACCACTGCACTCCAGCCCGGGCGACAGAGCAAGACTCTGTCTCAAAAAAAAAAAAAAAAAAAAAAAGAAAAGAAAGATCTGGTCAGTATCTCTAAAGGAAATCTGTCACTATTTTATGTCTTTATTAAATTGTAATTATTACATAAATAGGGATGCCAGAATTAAACTCTTTTTAAGTACTGTTTTCAGTTTAAAGTTGGACTTGTTCCACTGTCTGTGGTCATAATTTTGAGATATCCATGCCAAGAGATATATCATAAACACTGCATTCTGAAATGCAGGTTAGAGTGGAGAAAGGGATATCATAGCAGAGAGTGATTTGAAATAATTATGTGATGGGAATGTCTGAATTTGTAATCTCTGTATCCCTTTGATTCATGATCTGGTAAAAGTAACATTAGAAGAAAATCTTGGATTTCAGAACCTCAATTGAAAACTTTTGGGATGCTGATTACAGCATAAAGATGTACTTTAAAGATTCAAAACTGACCACTAGGACTGGCTAAGTGAATTATTTGTTTGCTTATTAATGGGGCCAACCTTAACTTACTGCATCCTTAAGTAAAGAACAGTAGCTCAGATTATGTATCTACAACCATAGTTCCTGTAACTAATAAATGGACCCTGCAGACATTCTTTTAGGGACACCAGATTCTACTGTCTTCCTTTCCTATCTATAAATAAATACAGTTTCCATCAAATCTGAAAATAATTTATTTGGAACTTGAACAGATTAACTAAAATTCATATAAAAGAGGGGAAAGTGAGTGAATAGGAAATATTTGAAAAATAAGAAGAATAGCCCAGGCACAGTGACTCATGCCTGTAATCACAGCACTTTGGGAGGCCGAGGCAGATGGATCACCTGAGGTCAGGAGTTAAGAGACCAGCCTGGCCAACATGGTGAAACCCTGTTTCCACTAAAAATACAAAATTAGCCAGGTGTGGTGGTGCACGCCTGTAGTCCCAGCTACTTGGTAGGCTGAGACAGGAGAATTGCTTGAACCTGGGAGGCAGAGGCTGCAGTGAGTCACGATCGTGCCACTGCACTCCAGCATGGGCAAGACAGAGTGAGACTCCATCTCAAAAAAAAAAAGAAAAGAATAAAGAGGGGTTCTCACCAGACAGCAAACCGTACTTTAAAGTTCTAGTAATTAAAAGTGTGGCATAAGTACTGACACACAGATCAGTGGAACAGAATAGGGAATCCCAAATTGGCCCACATGGGACAGGAAATTTTATATATGGAAAGGAAGTATTTCAAAAGCAGAAGATAAAAGACAGTCTGTTTAGTAAGTTGTATTGAAATAATTGCCTAAAACTTTGGGAAAAAAGCATAAAGTTAAATCCTACACACAAAATTCCAGATGAGATAAAAATAGCTAAACATAAAATCTGTGAAAATATTAGAAGAAAATAGAATATTTTTATTATCTAGAGTGGCTAAGCCTCCTTAAGTAGGACTATCAGTGCAGGAAGTCATAAAGGAAAAGATGAACTAAACCGATGTGTGCTAATACATCACAAAAAATAAAAGTTGAGACCTGGCATGGTGGCTCTCACTTGTGATCCCAACACTTTAGGAGACCAAGATGGGAGGATTGCTTGAGCCCAGGAATTCAAGATCAGCCTGGGCAACATAGCAAGTCCCTGTCTCTTACAAAAAAAAAAAAAAATTTTTTTTTTTTTTTTTTTTTTTGAGACAGTCTCAGTCTGTTGCCAGTCTGGAGTGCAGTGGCACAATCTTGGCTCACCACAACCTCCGCCTCCCAGGTTCAAGCAATTCTCCTGCCTCAGCCTCCCGAGTAGCTGGGACTACAGGCACGTGCCACCATACCCAGCTAATTTTTGTATTTTTAGTAGAGACAGGTTTCACCATGTTGGCCAGGGTGGTCTCGATCTCTTGACCTCATGGTCTGCCCACCTCGGCCTCCCAAAGTGCTGGGGTTACAGGTGTGAGCCATCGCACCTGGCTAAAAAAATTTGTTTTTAATTAGCCAGGCATGATGTCTCTAGGTTATAGTCCTAGCTGTTCTGGAGGCGGAGACAGAAGGATCACTTGAGTTCAGGAGTTCAAGGTTATAGTGCGATATGATCGTGCCACTGCCTTCCAGCCTGGGCAACAGAGTGAGACACTGTCCCTGTCTCTTAAAAAAAAAAAAAAAAAAGTGACAGGAATGGTTTTGCGAGTGGTGTGAAGGAGTAACTTGGACATTTTACTCAGTCTCCTTCTCCACCACATGAGTTTTGTTTTTTGTTTTTTACAAGAATGTATTTACAAATTGCATGATTGCATGATTTCCTCAATGTTCTTGCCATAGTACATAAACCATGATTAACACTCATAAATTATAGAAGCTATTATTATTTTTAAACTGCTTTCCTCACAGTGATTCATATTTAGAAAATGTGTCTTCATGTCTAAATGTGTTTCTGTAAAATTTTCTTATGGTTTAAATAGCATTGCCAGTTTGTTGTTGTGGTTGATACCCTGCATTTTTCTACCATTCCTCATTACTGCTCAGTGCAGAGGGTAAAAGATTTAATTATATTATTAAATGCATTGTGACTGTTGGCTTTGGAAGAGGTCAGGGACACGAGGTTACAAAAGGACCATGAGGCCGGGCACGGTGGCTCATGCCTGTAATCCCAGCACTTTGGGAGGCCGAGGCAGGCAGATCACGAGGTCAGGAGATCGAGACCATCCTGGCTAACACAGTGAAACCCCGTCTCTACTAAAAATACAAAAAATTAGCCGGGCGAGGTGGCGGGTGCCTGTAGTCCCAGCTACTCGGGAGGCTGAGGCAGGAGAATGGCGTGAACCCCGGGGGGCGGAGCCTGCAGTGAGCCGAGATCGTGCCACTGCACTCCAGCCTGGGCGACAGCAAGACTCTGTCTCAAAAAAAAAAAAAGGACCATGAACCCTCTTCAAGGTGTACACAGTCTTGTTTGACATTATGTTCCCATAAAAACCACTAAGAGGGGCCGGGCGCAGTGGCTCACACCTGTAATCCCAGCACTTTGGGAGACCGAGGCGGGTGGATCACGAGGTTAGGAGATCGAGACCATCCTGGCTAACATGGTGAAACCCCGTCTCTACTAAAAATACAAAGAAAAAAAAAATTAGCCGGGCGTGGTGGTGCGTGCCTGTAATCCCAGCTACTCGGGAGGCTGAGGCAGGAGAATCGCTTGAACCCGGGAGGCGAACGTTGCAGTGAGCCGAGATCGCGCCATTGCACTCCAGCCTGGGCGACAGAGAGAGACTCCGTCTCAAAAAAAAACAACCACTGGGGAACAATTTGAGAAAGTTTTATCTCAAGTGCCAAATTGAGTGTAATCATATGCCCGCCGGGGTTGAGCACTGGAGGATCCCCATGCCCCGTGCCCTGTGGAACGTCTAGAGAGGACCTGTCTCTAGGAGCTAGGAAGAAATGGACCAAGGAGCCGAGAATGGGATACAGATGTTTGAGAACTTTCCCTGTCTTCTTTCTTTTTTGGAACAGGCTTCTTTCTAGCTGAGCCTATGCGCTGACATTGGGATGATTCACATGTGACCCTCTAGAATGCTAGATTAGAAGGTTGGCAAGAAAAGAAGGATGGTGGTTGGCCTCCATCTTTGGTGGTTTTTTTTTTTTGAGACGAAGTCTTGCTCTGTCTCCCAGGCTGGAGTGCAGTGGCATGATCTCGGCTCACTGCATCCTCTGCCTCCCAGATTCCAGCAATTCTCCTGCCTCAGCTGCCTGGGTCTGGTCCCATGCGCCACCACGCCCAGCTAATTTTTGTATTTTTAGTAGAGACAGGGTTTTACCATGTTGGCCAGGCTGGTCTTGAACTCCCGACCTCAGGTGATCTGCCCCGCCTCGGCCTCCCAAAGTGCTGGGATTACAGGCGTCAGCCGATGTGCCTGGCCCTTTGTGTTGTTTCCTAGTCTCTCATTTATCTTTCCCTGACCTTTATGATTTTCTTCCTTCTGCTAACTTTGGGCTCTGTTCATTTCTTTCTTTTTTTCCTCTAGTTCTTTCAGATCAAAAGTTAGGTTATTTGCAATCTTTATTTTTTCTTTTTTTTTTTTTGGAGACGGAGTCTCTCTCTGTCACCCAGGCTGGAGTGCAGTGGCGCAATCTCGGCTCACTGCAAGCTCCGCCTCCCGGGTTCACGCCATTCTCCTGCCTCAGCCTCTCCGAGTAGCTGGGACTACAGGCACCCGCCACCACGCCTGGCTAATTTTTTATATTTTTAGTAGAGACGGGGTTTCACCGTGGTCTCGATCTCCTGACCTCGTGATCCGCCCGCCTCGGCCTCCCAAAGTGCTAGGATTACAAGCGTGAGCCACCATGCCCGGCCTATTTTTTCTTAATGTAGGCATTTATTGCTATAAACTTGCCTCTTAGAACTGCTTTTGCTGTGTCTAAGTTTGGGTATGTTGGGTTTCCATTTTCACTTTTCTCAAGATATTTTTAAAATTTCCTTTTTGATTCTTTGACCCATTGTTCAGGAATGTATTACTTTCCACATATTTGTGAATTTTTCCATTTTCTTCCTATTATTTGTAGTTTTATAGCATTGTGGTTGGAAAAGATACTTGATGTGACTTCAGTCTTCATAAATTGTGAAGACTTCCTTTGTAGCCCAACATATCTATCCTGGAGAATGTCCCATGTGCACATGAAAAAACTGTATTCTTCTGCTGTTGGATGGAATGTTCTAGATATTTGTTTGTTAGGTCCATTGCTCTATAGTACTGTTCAAGTCCACTGTTTCCTTATTGATTTTGTCAGAATGATCTATCCATTGTTCAAAGTGGAGTATTGAGGTCTCCTACTATATTGCTGAGTATTTCTTCTGTTCCGTTAATATTTGCTTTGTATGTTTCGGTGCACCAATATTGGGTGAAAAACAATAGAAGTAAAACAATAGAAAAACAACAGAAAAGATGAATGAAACTAAGAGTTTTTTTTTTGAAAAGATAAAGTTTAGGTACACTACCTAAACATTGAGAGGAGACTCAGAATTATAATGAAAGAGGACATATTACACCGGATATCACAGAAATACAAAGAATAATAGACTACTAAAACAATTGTAATCCAACAAATTGGAAGTCAAATCAATGTGTAGAAGAGATACCTGCATTCCCATGTTCATTGCAGCAGCATTCACAATAGCCAAGATGTGGAATTGACCTACGTGTGACCATCAGTGGATGACTGGATAAATAAAATGCGATATATATGCACAATGGAATAAAACCTATTCAGCCTTTAAAAAGAAGAAAATCCTGCCATTTGTAACATAGACGAACCTAGATGACATGATGCTAAGTGAAATAAGCCAGACATAGAAGGGCAAATACGACACAAGCACACTTACATGTGGAATCTAAAAAAGTTGAACTCACAGAAGCAGAGAGGAGAGTGGAGGTTGCCAGGGCCTGGATGGGGAGTGGATGGGCATGGGGAGATGTTGGTCAGAAAGTACGAAGTTTCAGTTAGGATGATTAAGTTCTGGAGATTGATAGTACAGCATGATGACTGTAGCTAAGAATGTATTGTATTCTTGAAAATTAAAATAGGTCTGAAATGTTCTCTCTAAAAAAAAATTAGATGTGAGGTGATGAATGTGTTAATTAGCTTGATTTAATCATCTCACAGTGTTTACATGTATCAAAACATCACATTGTACACTGTAATGTATACAAACTTTATCAATTATCCCTTTGCCAGGCTTAGGGGCTCATGCCTGTAATCCTAGCACTTTAGTAGGCAGAGGCAGGAGGATTGCTTGAGGCCAAGAATTCAACACCAACCTGGCCAATATATTGAGACCTCATCTCTATTTAAAAAACGAGGCCGGACTCAGTGGCTCATGGCTGTGATCCCAGCACTTTGGGAGGCCAAGATGGGTGGATCATGAGGTCAGGAGTTCGAGACCAGCCTGACCAACATAGTGAAACCCTGTCTCTACTAAAAATACAAAAATTAGCTGAATGTGGTGGTGCGCGCCCGTAATCCCAGCTACTCAGGAGGCTGAGGCAGGAGAATCGCTTGAACCCGGGAGGCGGAGGTTGCAGTGAGCCGAGATCGTGCCAGTGCACTCCAGCCTGGGCGACAGAGCAAGACTCCGTCTCAAAAAAAAAAAAAAGAAAAATTTTAATTAAAAAATACATTTTATAAATTAATTATCCCTTAATAAAGCTGGGGAAAGAAATAACATGCGATGAATCATATACCATAAAAGAAGAAAATACATAATTTGCTTAAGGTCACTCCACTGGTAAGGGATAGGACATGGATTCAGACCTAGGTTTGCCAAGCTTCCAAATCTGCCTTCTCCCTGATATGCTGCTGGGTCTAGCCTAGCCCACTCCCCAGTGAACACCATGCCCTTCTTGTGGCACAGGGAGAAATCTGGAAGATCTTCCTGGCCAGAGGCCAGCTAGTTCCTAAAATAGCAGCTTTACTCTCTCTTGTCCCTCTCCACAAGGGGAGGAAGGAGCCCTGTGCCGGAAGTCTGGATAGGCTCAGTGAAGCTTCTTCATCTTCACTCCTGAGTTTTATCAAACACTGGTGATGATCACATCTGCCTCATATACTGCACAATCTTATAGTGGTCGGATTGTGATGGTGACACTATTCCCAATAGTGACTTTGATAAGATATAAAGACATGGTTGGGCGCGGTGGCTCATGCCTGTAATCCCAGCACTTTGGGAGGCTGAGGCGGTCAGATCACGAGGTCAGGAGATCAAGACCATCCTGACTAACATGGTGAAACCCGTCTCTACTAAAAATACAAATAAGTTAGCTGGGCGTGGTGGTGGGTGCCTGTGGTCCCAGCTACTTGGGAGGCTGAGGCAGGAGAATGGTGTGAACCTGGGAGACGGAGCTTGCAGTGAGCCGAGATCTCACCACTGCACTCCAGCCTGGGTGACAGAGCGAGACTCTGTCTCAAAAATAAATAAATAAATAAATATAAATAAATAAAATAAAAATACAAAAATTAGCTGGGTGTGGTGGCACACGCCTGTAGTCCCAGCTATTCGGGAGGCTGAGGCAGAAGAATTGCTTGAACCAGGGAGGTAGAGGTGGCAGTGAGCCGAGATTGTGCCACTGCACTCCAGCCTGGGCAACAGAGGAAGACTCTGTCTCAGAAAAAAGGGACAAAGAGGAAACTGATTTCCTCCTAAAGCTTAGGTTCTTTTAAGCAACCTGCGTGAAGCATGGATAGATGACTTTGACATCTCCATTAGGTTTGTTTGCCTTTTATTTTTATTTCTTTTTTTAGAGATGGGGTCTTTCTCTGTCACCCAGGCTAAAGTGCAGTGACACGATCATACCTCACTGTAGCCTCGAACTCCTGTAACATCTTGGTTTACCGTACCTATAGGAGATCACTGCTTAAGACAAAAAGTATAAGGGACACTGATGAGTCAAATTAATGAGGAGCAAAACAGTTCTGATTCTCTATGTTCTCAAAATGATCTTCACCAGCCTGGAACTCCTGGGCTCAGGGGTTCCTTCCACCTCAGCCTTCTGAGTAGTTGGAACTACGGGCATGAGCCACCATGCCTGGCTCTGTTTACCTTTTTGAAAAATAATCTCTGCAATGTGTTTAGTGAGGAGACCAGCTGAAATGACAGCACACTTAATGCCTATTGGCTCCTTGCCCCAGGAGGACATCACCAGTCACGCAGTGGTTCAAGCTCTAGGAATTTAATCTAGCACAAGAGCCCACCCTGGGCCAGGAGGTTGCACATCACAGACCTGTGCCTGGGGTGTTATGGTGCTGACCAGGGTAACATACATGAATGAGTCAACTTCACACGCATTACCGAAAATCAGAAAATAATTGCTTAAACATTTTCCCTCTGAAATAGAAGGGTTTGAGAATCCGAAGCCGCTACTAAGTGGGAGAACAGTGGATGTTATGATCCAGATAACCAGTTCATCCCTTAGGTGATCAACTCTAGCCTCTGGAGACCAAGGGGTTGCCCATTATATGGCTTTAAGTGGTTTCTCTCTTTTTTTTTTTTTTTTTGAGGCGGAGTCTCGCTCTGCTGCCCAGGCTGGAGTGCAGTGGCGCAATCTCGGCTCACTGCAAGCTCCGCCTCCCGGGTTCACGCCATTCTCCTGCCTCAGCCTCTCCGAGTAGCTGGGACTACAGGCGCCCGCCACCACGCCCGGCTAATTTTTTTATATTTTTAGTAGAGACAGGGTTTCACCGTGGTCTCGATCTCCTGACCTCGTGATCCGCCCGCCTCGGCCTCCCAAAGTGCTGGGATTACAAGCGTGAGCCACTGCGCCCGGCCTTAAGTGGTTTCTCTTAACTTGGTATCATAACATCTTGGTTTATTATTCCCATAAGAGAACCATTGGTTAGGACAAAAGGCTTCATGGCCACTGATGATTCAAACTGATGAGTGTAACAGTGATGATTCTCTGTGTTCTTCTCAAGATGACTTCCATCAGACCTTCAAGTTGGAGTCGTCCGATCAAAATGTTTATACAGGAGCGATCTCTTGTTCTGTCCAATGTAACTGCTGTTTGTTGAGGTAAAGGCTATTCATCCTTGCAATATATACACTGAGGTGGTGTGATTACAAGTCACAGCTGGAAATCTCTTTCATCTTGCCACCTAGACACCAAACATCATAATTTTAAAAACAAACCCGGAAGTTTTATACCATTTAAATGCAAAATTTACAAATATCCGAGAATTAAAGCAGCAGGGTTTCCGTATTATTCATGTCATAACACATAGGTAATTTTTCTCAGAATTTTAAAAATGTACACATTTAATATGTTTAAGTGATACATATTTACATTTTAGTAACTCGTCTTTGGTCTTATGTATTAATCTGAAGTAAATGAAATGGCAGGCATCATTTGTGAAATAGAGGAAATTATCTTGATATTTTTGTTTGCTTTTTGTTTTTTTTTTTGAGATGGAGTCTCACTCTTTTGCCCAGGCTGGAGTACAGTAGTGCAGTCTCAGGTCACTGCACCCTCTGCCTCCTGGGTTCAAGCGATTCTCCTGTCTCAGCCTCCTGAGTAGCTGGGATTACAGGCGCCCGCCACCGCGCCCAGCTAATTTTTGTATTTTTAGTAGAGATGGGGTTTCATCATGTTGGCCAGGCTGGTCTCGAACTCCTGACCTCAAGTGATCCACCTGCCTCAGCCTCCCCAAAGTGCCGGGATTACAGGTGTGAGCCACCACACCTGGCTTATCTTGATATTTTAAAGGACTGTATTGCATTTTATTTATTATTAGTTCTAAAGACAAGTTTTAAAGTACTCTGCCCCACCCCCATCATAGGATCTTGCTCTCTCACCCAGGCTGGAGAGCAGTGGTGCAATCACAGCTCACTGCAGCCTCGACCTCCTAGGCTCAAGCAATTCCAAGTAGCTGGTGCTACAGGTGGATGCCACAGCACCCAGCTAATTTTTTAAATAATATCTTTTGTATAGATGGTGGTCTCATTTTGTAGCCCAGTCTCTTCTCAAACTCCTGACCTCAAGCGATCCTCCTGCCTTGGCCTCCCAAAATGCTGGGATTACAGGCGTGAGCCACCTGGCCTTTAAAGCACTTGATTGATTGATTGATTGATTGAGATGAAGTTTTGCTCTGTCACCCAGGCTGGAGTGCAGTGGCGTGATCTCGGCTGTCTGCAACCTCCGCCTCCCAGGTGGCGGAGAAACTCCATCTCTACAAAAAAAAAACAAAAACAAACAAAAAAATTAGCCAGGCATGATGGTGTGCACTTGTAGTCTCAGCTACTAGGGAAGCTGAAGTGAGAGGATCCCTTGAGCTGAGGTCGAGGCTGCAGTGAGCTGTGATCACACCATACACTCCAACCTGGGCAACAGAGTGAAATCCTGTCTCAAAAAATGAAATACAATACAGCTTCATTCATTGATCCTATTGAGATTTAAGAAAAGAATGGCATAAGGAAGCTCACTTTTCTTATTTGTTCTTCCTCTCATTTGCTTTGTTTTGTTTGTTTGTTTCGAGACGGTGTCTTGCTCTGTTGCCCAGGCTGGAGTGTGGTGGCGCAATCTTGGCTCACTGCAGTCTCTGCCTCCAGTTTCAAGGGATTCTCCTGCCTCAGCCTCCTAACTAGCTGGGATTATAGGCATCCATCACCATGCCCGGCTAATTTTTGTATTGTTAGTAGAGACGAGGTTTCACTATGTTGGCTAGGCTGCACCCACCTTGGCCTCCCAGATTCTGGGATTACAGGCATGAACCACCAAGCCTAGTCTCAGTTGCCTTTTTTACCCCTTCCTTCCCACCTTCTATCCACCACCCTGGCTCCAGGTAGAGAGAGAATTGGGTTATCTAAATTTTAAAAACAAATTTTCTTTAGACAGGGTATCAATAGTCTTTGATTTGGAACTTCAGCCATATGAAAGGGCCTTGTAATGGTCCTTTGACCTAGTCATACATTTGTTTTTTGAAGATGTTCCCAATGAAATTGGACCTTATAAACTTTGTGCCTGATGATTTAAAGAACCCCCTTTTTCAGCTCTTCTCTAAGAAATAGTGTTGACATTTTCCACAGATCTGCTTGTGTATCTTAACTTCTCTTTCCTTTAAGTCATTTCTGACTTTTAGCAGTCTTTCCTTTAACTCCTCTCTTTTTGCTCAAAACCAAAGTACCTGGAGGCCGTCCCTTTTGAGAACAGGTGGTGCCAATACGTAAATCCTTTGGGGAAGTTGGACAGGGAGGGATAATAAATAAATCTCACCTGACACTCTCAGCAGGACTGAAGAGCTTGTCTCAGAGGGCGGCAACGAGTCTCTTAGGCGGAAATGTCTGCAGAGAGTCAGGGTGTGAAGTGTTAACAACAGCAAGAACCCCGTGGTTGAGTGGTGCTCTGTCCTTGGCAGTGCAGTGTCCTGGGCCTCCCATGGAACCTATTTTGAGCCCGTTAAGCATCTGGTGAATTGTGTATCTCAAGTCCTGAACTGGGACTGCTGCCACCCACATAAAGCTCCAATCTGCATGGAAAACGAGTGTGGTTTGCACCCCAGCCTGGGGAGCTAGAGCAAGTTGGGATGCCCCTGTATCTGTGAAGAGTATTTGTGAGTCTCAAGGGAACAGTGCCACAAGGGAAAACTCTCTTATCAAGGTTTCCTCCCTACCCCACCCAGAGATTTGAGGAACTCCTCTGTTCAAATGCTTTTGTTTCTGTCCCCTTCCAGATTCTTCCAGATCACACTCTTCCTGGTGTGAAGTTCAAGAAATAATTTTTCTCAGTGTTTGTTTTTCCACGCAGGCCCTGGCTTTGATTTTGCTTTTGGACGCTTTCCGTTCTCTCTGAATAGGAGGGTTCCAAGTCTAGTGTGTGCCGTCTGCCTGCTATTTCCTGCTGAGAACACTTGGTAATGAAGTGAGTTCCTCGTACTCTAAAATATGTTTGTGGCTCAAAAGCCCATACCTGCTCGTACCTCTGAAGTCAGGCCAGACAAGAGCAGAGGCCCCAGCTATTCATGCTGTGGGCATTTTCTCCCAGAGCTGGAGTTTTATGTCTGCAGAGACCTTCTCTTGACATTTAAAAACCATCACAATGCTGACTGACTAATGGCATTGTAATATGTTTAAACATTTAATATTACCACAACCGAGCTTTTGAAACTCCTGCCTCGGGAAAGGGAAAAACTTGATTTTTTTCCTTTTAAAGGAGGCAGATGAGCCAAAAGGAAGGGCTTTTGCCCAAATATTTGTGACAAATGGAGGGAAGATAAGAAAGCAGCTGTTTGCCGGGCGCGGTGGCTCAAGCCTGTAATCCCAGCACTTTGGGAGGCCGAGGCGGGTGGATCACGAGGTCAGGAGATCGAGACCATCCTGGCTAACATGGTGAAACCCCGTCTCTACTAAAAAATACAAAAAAATTAGCCAGGCATGCTGGCGGGCGCCTGTGGTCCCAGCTACTTGGGAGGCTGAGGCAGGAGAATGGCGTGAACCCAGGGGGTGGAGGTTGCGGTGAGCCGAGATCGCGCCACCGCACTCCAGCCTGGGGGACAGAGAAAGACTCCGTCTCAAAAAAAAAAAAAAAAAAAAAGCAGCTGTTCTGACCCGTAGGCCAGAACAGGGTGGGTGCTGGGAGAGGCGGAGGCTGTGCACACACACACGTGCATCTGATTTATTCGTGGTAGTTGCTTGTGTCCGTGGGAGCAGCCTAGCCTGCATGTTTTACATAATACTCAGGGGTCAGCTGATCCTGCAGCCTTGCTGGGATGGGCAGCCTCCCAGGCTCCACCTTGAGTCTTGGGGCAATTCCAGGACCTCTGGGATCATCCTCAGAGTTCAGGTCAGGCCAGAAGGCGTTCGGTTGCCCTGGGAGTTGAGAGTCAGACTCTAGCTGATGGACTGGGAAGCAAAACAAGAGTCCAACATTGGTCTGTATTTTGAAAAACATCTGTGGCAGAAGAGCATGGCTTGCAATTAGCCCCACTCTGTGCTTAGGGTCTACACTAGCTCAATCCCCCAATGCCCAGCACCTAGGCATGCCCACACACACACCCATCCTTCTCAGTGCCATGACGTAGGCCCACGCAGCCCTCACAATACCTCTTTGCCTCAAGGGGCCAGTAGGGGCTCTGCCTCTAAGGTACATTTGCCCCAGCTTACCAGCCCTCGAGTTTTAGAGTCCATTTCTGACTCTCTGCCTGTTCACGTAAACTTGATTTTTCCAGAGATTCTTTTTTTCCAGACATGGCTAAAGTTCCTTTTGTCCCACTCCTACCACAGAATCTGTTTGTACCCACCACCCTGTGTGAGTTCACTTTTCAGGGCTTCCAGCCTGGACAGTCACCGCAGACAAGTTTAACTAGTTGACCTCAGATTACTCAGAACATTTCTGACCGAGAAAGGAACTAATGGTAATTGGTATTTACTGTGTGGCAGGTGGGACTCCCACCATCTGAGTCCATTATCCCATTGAAGCCTCCTGTAGGTAGATGAGCCTGAGGGACTCATCTCTGAAGGTATATGGCTTGTCCAAGGGCCTAAATGGCAGTGCTGAGACCTGAAAAAGGATAATCTTGCACCAGATAGTTAATATTCAGATGAATTTGGATAAAGCTCTTTAGGTATTAGGAACAGAGAGTCCCAATCGGAAGGGGCCCTTTTTTCATTGTTTTTTTCCCACTACCAGCCCACAGATTGAACAGAAATCTTTGTGGATGCCTTTCATCCAACCTGGCTTCCCAAATATGCCTCCACCATCTTCTTTTACATCCAGATTAGCTGAGTCCTGTCCGTTCCTGACCAGCCTGTTTTGACGACTGTTATTTCCCACCATCTCCTTTTTGGAAATATTTGGTTGGTACAAAACTAATTGCAGTTTTTGCCTTTTTTTTTTTTTTTTTTTTGAGGTGGAGTCTCGCTCTGTCTCCCAGGCTGGAGTGCAGTGGCGCGATCTCGGCTCACTGCAAGCTCCACCTCCCAGGTTCACACCATTCTCCTGCCTCAACCTCCTGAGGAGCTGGGACTACAGGCGCCCGCCACCACGCCCGGCTAATTTTTTTGTATTTTTAGTAGAGATGGGGTTTACACCGTGTTAGCCAGGATGGTCTCGATCTCCTGACCTCGTGATCTACCCACCTCGGCCTCCCAAAGTGCTGGGATTACAGGCGTGAGCCAACGCACCCGGCCGGTTTTTGCCATTTTAATGGCACCAACCTAATACTGATACGGCTCTGATGAATGGAGCAACACCAGGTTCTTCCTCTCTAGTCAAATTAGATAATATGACACGGACACATGTGGAGTGGTTTTAAGGAGTGGTAGAGAGTTTAATAAGAGAAGAGAAGGCAGAAGGAAGAGGCTCTCCCATACAGAGACGGAGGGGAGCTCCAAAGCCAAAAGAGGAGACCCCCAAGTGGGGTGGAAACCAGCCAGGTATATGTAGAGGCTGGAGGAGGCAGTGTCTGATTTGCATAGGGCACAGGGGATTAGTTTGACCAGACATGTCATTCATGTAACCTGCAAAAACACTGGCCCTCCCACCCTAGC
Organism: Symphalangus syndactylus; assembly: GCF_028878055.3. Taxonomy (NCBI): domain Eukaryota; kingdom Metazoa; phylum Chordata; class Mammalia; order Primates; family Hylobatidae; genus Symphalangus; species Symphalangus syndactylus. Next base: position 72,351,271 of record NC_072438.2, on the reverse strand, counting down.
CTTTTAATATGCAAATATAGGGCACCATGATGTTCTACACACGTGGGGATATGTTGCCAGGCACATGTGGGGCAAGGGCAAGAAGACAACAGAATCACCATGTTTGGGTGGACCCAGTTTCTAATGGCCTGTATTTGCATATCAAAGGTTGCCGGCTCCAAGAGCTGGGACTTTACAAGAAACTGCTTTCTGGAGCTGCTTTAAAAATGGAAACTTTGGCTGGGCACAGTGGCTCACGCCTGTAATCCCAGCACTTTGGGAGGCCAGGGCAGGTGATCACCTGAGGTCAGGAGTTCAAGACCAGCCTGACCAACATGGCGAAACCCCATCTCTACTTAAAAAATACAAAAAATTAGCCAGGTGTGGTGGCACACACACCTATAATCCCAGCTACTCGGGAGACTGAGGCAGGAGAATCACTTGAACCCAAGAGGCAGAGGTTGTGGTGAGCCTGGATTGCACCATTGCACTCCAGCCTGGGTAAGAGTGAAACTCCGTCTCCAAAAAAAAAGAAAAAAAAAAAAAACACCAACCAAAACACTTAATTAAAATGCAATCCTTTATCAAGTTAAAGTGGGGCAAGTCCTCTTTGGGTTGTTTGAAGCTGTAGTCCTTTTCCTTATCCAAACCTGGTCATGATGAGCAGCATTAGGATGGGACTTTGCCAAAGGGAATCCCAAGGTCATGGTAAGGGGTTTTTTTTGGGAATCAGACAGAGGCAGAGTTGAATCCCAGCTCTACCGTTTTCAGCTTTCTGACCTTGGGCAAGTTAATCTCTTTAAACCTCAGTTTTCTTACCTTTAAAAGACAGGTTATAAATTCTACCTTGGTAGGGTTGTTTTAGATTGCAATGAGCTGATGTGTGTGTGCAGTTAACACAGTACACAGACTATAGTTACTATAGTTAATATTGTACTTCCCCCCGTGTCTTTTATAAAACCCATGTTAGTTTTTGGAACTTCTAAAATAAACATACCATTAAAAGCAAGCTTTGCATTTTCAACATTTGTGTTTGTGCATCCAACAATTTAGGGTTTCCTTAATGCTTCACTTACCATTATTTTTAAATTAAATCCCAGTAGATAAATTCAAATGCCTCTGCATTTTCCCGTCTGAATATAACTGAGAACCAGGGGTCGCAGAGAGATTGAACCCATCACAGTTCCAGTTGTCAACAGACCCATGAAGAGTGCACTGATCAGAATCCAAGACTTAAAAGTTGCTCTGTCAACGTCTGTAAAGACATGGCTTATCCGTTTTTCTAGGCCAGGGTTCTGTTGGTTTAGTTTTCTTGTAATCAAAGTCGTGTAAACCAAGAGGAAAAATTTGAAAGAATCTTGAAGACAGATGAACAACAGGGAAAATATCCAACAAAGTCAGCTTCTAAGGAGTATACTTTGCTTGGGGAGGAAGGTCACAGAACTTAGCAAGCCAGTCTGCATGAGCCATCCTAGATTAGGGGACTTGCCGGCCCCGCCAGCCAGCCTGCCTGCCACAGAGCCTCTGAAAAGAAAGAGAAAATCAGATCTTCAAAAATGCTTCATACATTGTAGAGATTCAGGAGAACAGTGCATGACCTTAGCCAGAACATGTTGATGGGGGATAGTCATTTTTGCAATTTCTTGAATATCTTTTCTCTGCTGGTTTCAAAACTGTGAAGTAAATTCAGAAAAGAAGCCGACTATTTTGATGGAAGCTGTTTTGACATAAGTGAAACCAGGCTTGGCACAAGGTGGAAGTGGGCTCTGGCCCAGGCAGTGGAGGGACGCTGGGAAGAATTGAGGCGAGCTGGGGAAATTGTTTCAAGATGGAGCTGGATCCACTTGGAAGGGAACTGGAGGGTACAGACATGCCGTCAATGTTTGAATTTGTGTGTGAGGAGCATCAAGTACCTTCTGAGATACGTGGACCCACGGGAATCTCCCTTTTTTTAGAGTCGCCTCTAAGGAAGGTAAGGAGAGTGGCCACCTTTGAGATGCTGCACTATGCAGGCTTGAGGATTACTTACTGGCCGGTTGTGACCTGTTGGATTTGGCTGGTTTGGAGAAAGGCAGAAACGGCAAATGTGCGAGCAGCTCTCACAGTTGAGGAACATGGGAGATGTGGCAGGGGCAGTGTGCAACTCGGCCCTTAGATCATCTTTGACACACTTTTCAGGGGGTGCTGGCCCTGAGGTTAGAAGATACATCAGACATAATCTCTGAGACACGGTCTGCCTTCAGTTATCCCTGGGCGTTGATAGTAGCCTCTTCCAAGGCAAGGCTAAGGGCACTGCTATGTGTAGGAAAGCACAGGAATTGCCACGGGCAGTGCACCTGACAGGGCTAAAGACTTGGGGAGGAGGATGCCCTGGATTTTCTGTTTTTCAACCTTGGGCAATCTTCAGCTCTGAAGGACAAGTCATAGCAAAGCCCCCTGTGATATGAAATACATGTTTTTGGCTGGTCCAGGGAGCAGGGCACAGGGGAGGTTTGGTAGCTTATTAGCACATGAGCTGGGCGAAGAAAGTAGAGAAGAGATTTGGACACAAATACATAAAGAAAGTAAAAAATAAAATGCACTTGATATGATTGCATGGTAACATGAATATATTAGCATATACAGCTGCTGTAGACTGAATGTTCCCTCCACCCAGAATCCACATATTGAAATCTAATCCCCCATGGGAAAGTATTTGGAGGTGAGGCCTTGGGGAGGTGATTAGATAATGAGGGTGGTGCCTTCATGAATGGGATTAGTGCACTTATAAAAGAGACTCCAGTTTGTGACCAGCCTGGCCAACATGGTGAAACCCCATCTCTACTAAAAATACAAAAGTTAGCCAGGCGTGGTGGTGCATGTCTGTAATCCCATCTACTCGGGTGGTTGAGGTAGGAGAATGGCTTGAACCCACGAGGCAGAGGTTGCAGTGAGCCTAGATCACACCACTGTGCTCCAGCCTGGGCGACAGAGTGAGACTCTGTCTCAAAAACAAAAAACAAGCTGGGCGCGGTGGCTCACGCCTATAATCCCAACACTTTGGGAGGCCGAGGTGGGTGGATCACCTGAGGTTGGGAGTTCAAGATCAGTCTGACCAACATGGAGAAACCCTGTCTCTACTCAAAATACAAAATTAGCCAGGTGTGGTGGCCCATGCCTGTAATCCCAGCTACTAGGGAGGTTGAGGCAGGAAAATTGCTTGAACCCAGGAGGCGGAGAGGTTGGGGTGAGCCAAGATTGCACCACTGCACTCTAACCTGGGCAACAAGAGCGAAATTCCGTCTCACACCAACAGCCAAACTCCGGAGAGAGCTCCTTTACTTCATCCACCATATGAAGACAAAACACGAAGGCGCCATCAGTGAAATGGGAAGTGGCCCTCACCAGACATCAAGTCTGCTGCACCTTGATCTTGAACTTTCAGCCTCCGGAACTGTCAGAAATAAATTTCTGTTGCTAATAAGCCACCCAGTCTGTGGTAATTTGTTACAGCAGCCTGGATAGATAAAAGCGAAAACATATATACTATTACTTTAGCAGTGTTTGGAGCTTTTGTTAATGAGGAAAGACTTGGTTGCATGATGACAAAGTGGAGTTGGTTCGTGACGTTGGAACGGTGGGAATAATGTGGAGAGGATGCCTTCTCCACTGAAGTGGGGTCACATGAGCAAGCTTTGGAGGTGGAAGGGTCACCAGGGTATTCATGGCCTAAACTAGATGGAATGGTAGATACTCACTGGACTTATGTGAGGGGCAGGGATGTGTGAGATGCTAGCAGGACTATGAGATCTATCTCTTCAGGGTAATGGGGCATGTTAGGAAAGTGAGAAGGAAAGTGAGAAAGATACCACCAAAAGGACATGTTCAGCCAGGCACGATGGCTCATGCCTATAATCTCAGCACTTTGAGAGGCCAGGGTGTGGGCAGATCGCTTGAGCTCAGGAGTTCGAGACCAGCCTGGGTAACATGGTGAAACCCTGTCTCTACCAAAAATACAAAAAATTAGCTAGGCCTAGTGGTGCATACCTGTAGTCCCAGCTACTCAGGAGGCTGAGGTGGGAGAATGGCTTGAGCCTGGGAGGCAGAATGGCTTGAGCCTGGGAGGCAGAGGTTGCAGTGAGCTGAGATTACACCACTGTACTCCAGGCTGGGTGACAGAGCAAGGCCCCCTCTCCAAAAAAAAATGGACATGTTGTCACGAGTTGAGATTTTGTGGGGGAAAAATGGCTCTAGAGATAGAAAGTGGTGGCTGGGATTGGAATGGGCATTAACTGTGAAGTGGGCATGAGGGATCTTATTAGAGTGATGAAAATGTCCTAAACTGATTGATGGTGATGGTCACACAACTTGGTACATTTCCTAAAAATCGTTGAATTATACATTTGAAACAGATGAATTATATGTTAGATATGCCTCAGTAAAGTCATCTTTTAAAGAGTCTTTTTTTTTTTTTTTAAATGAATCTTTTCATGGACCAGCATTTTTTTGTGGTGCTGCCGCTGTGCTGGTGCCTGAGGGTACACAGACTAAATTGTTTTTTTTGGTTTTTTTGGTTTTTTTGGTTTTTTTTTTTTTGAGATGGAGTTTCACTCTTGTTGCCCAGGCTGGAGTGCCATGGTGCGATCTCGGCTCACCGCAACCTCTGCCTCCCAGGTTCAAGCAATTCTCCTGCCTCAGCCTCCCGAGTAGCTGGGATTATAGGCATGCACCACCACGCCTGGCTAATTTTGTATTTTTAGTAGAGACAGGGTTTCTCCATGTTGAGGCTGGTTTCGAACTCCTGACCTCAGGTGATCCGCCCACCTCGGCCTCCCAAAGTGCTGGGATTACAGGCATGAGGCACCGCGCCCGGCCCAACTAAATAGTTTTACAAAGGGCAAAAATAGGCAATTCTCAAGACAAATGACTACTAAGAATTTTGACCTCTCAGTAGTCATCACTGACTTGTGGATTTGAAGTAAAGTGAGGTAGCTTTTGATTATTAGACTGGCAAGGATTATAAAGAGTGACAAGATTGTAAAGAGTCACAAGAGCACAGTGGCTCACGCTGGTAATCCCAGCACTTTGGGAAGCTAAGGTGAGCGGATCACTTGAGGTCAGGAATTCGAGACCAGCCTGGCCAACCTGAAGAAACCTTGTCTCTACTAAAAATCCAAAAATTAACTGGGCATGATGGTGGGCGCCTGTAATCCCAGCTACTCCGAAGGCTGAGGCAGGAGAATTGCTTGAACCTGGAAGGTGGAGGATGCAGTGAGCCGATATCATGCCACTGCACTCCAGCCTGGGTGACAGAGCGAGACTCCACCTCAAAAATAATTTTTAAAAAGAGTGACAATATTCAGGAACACATGGGTTCTCTAAGACACCACTGATGGGATTCTAAATTGTCACCCTCTTGCTAAAGGAAAGATTGACAGTACATATGAAAGAATTTGAATGTGCTTATGATCCAGTAAGACCTTTGACCTGGGAAATCCCCCTAAAGGTATTTATCTTCAGGAGACTTCACCATCAACATGCTGATACTTTGCACACTCTTTATCTCCAGACCAGTCTGCTGCCCCCAAATCCAGATTCAGATATCCAGCTGCCTCACAACTACCACATGAGCATCTCAAACTCAAGGTGTCCAGAACTTCTGAATAGATCTATGCATGCAGAATAGGTCAGATAGACCCTTCCCCAGAAAGCTGCTCTACAGCCTCAGGTGATGACTGCTCACTCCATCCTTTCAGGTGCTCAGATACCTAGACACCATCTGTCTCGGTCCGTTTGTGCTGCTATAACAAAAATACCACAGATTGGGTGATTCATAAAAAACTTATTTCTCACAGTTCTGGAGGCTGGGAAGCCCAAGATCAAGGCACTTAGCAAGCTTGGTGTCTAGTAAGGGTGTGGTCTCTGCTTCCAAGATGGCACCTTGTTGCTGCATCCTCCAGAGGGGATAAACGCTGTGTCCTCTTACAGCAGGAAGAATGGAAGAGCAGAAAAGGCCTTGCTAGTTCTTCCAGTCCTTTTATTAGGTAGCTAATCCCATTCACGAGGCCTCTGGCCCCATGATATAATTACATCCTAAATGCCTCACCTCTTAATGCTATCACATTTGGATTTAAGTTCCAACACTGGGATTTTGGAGGGATGCATACACTAAAACCATAGTACCATCTCAACTCCTCACATCCCATATCCAATCAAAAAGCAAAAGCTGTTGTCTCTACCTTCATAATTGATGATGATTCTGGCCATTTCTTAACATTTTCACTGCTATTCTACAGTGAGCCACCTTTTCTCTCACTGGAATTCCTGTAGATGTTATTCTCTCTGGTCTCTCTGCTTCTAACCTTGCCCAATCATAGTCTATTCCCAACACAGAAACAGAGGGGTCATATTAAAACAATACATTTCACATCCCTCCTCTGCTCAAAACGCAGTAGCTCCCCAATTTGCACAGAAGTCTTTAACAACAGCCTACAAGTCTTTGCATAAATGGGTCTCTGTTACCTCTCCTAACTTATCTCCTATTACTCCTCACTCACTGCTTTTCAACCACAAAGGCCTCCTTGCTGTTTCTCCAACACAGCAGGCATGATTCCAGTTTACCACTTTTGTGCTGGCTGTTCCCTGTCTGGAACACTCTTCTCCCAGGTCCCTGCACCGCCAGCTCTTTGCCTTCTTCAAGTCTTTGTTCAATGTATTCTTCCCAGTGGGGCTACTCTAACTGCAGAATTTAAAATTTCAACCTGACTTCCAACCCTTTGCATGCTGGAACCTTTGTAGCCTGTTCAGTGTTTCGTTTAGGGTTTCACTCCCATTGCCCAGGCTGGAGTGCAATGGCGCAATCTTAGTTCACTACAGCCTCTGCTTCCCAGGATCAAGTGATTCTCTAGCCTCAGCCTCCCAAGTAGCTAGGACCAGAGGTGCACACAACTGCACCTACCTAATTTTTGTATTTTTTATGGACATGGGGTCTCACCATGTTGCCCAGGCTGATCTTGAACTCCTGAGCTCCAATGATCCACCCACCTCTGTCTCCCAAAGTGCTGGGATTACAGATGTGAGCCACAGCACCCGGCCTTTTCAGTGTTTTCTAGTTCTTGTAGCCCATCTCACTTTCTAACACACCTTATAGATGGATGCTTACTTTAATAGGTGTATCGTTTGTCTGTTTGCCCCCACTAGATTGTAAGCTCCACAAAGACAGGAATCTTGGTTGACTTCTGTGTCCCTAAACGCCTATAACAGTGCCTAGCTTGTAGTAGGTATTCAATAACTATTTGAATGAATAATGAGTGAGTGAATTTGTAATGAACAACTAGTAATTTTATGAACAAAAATAGCATCATGTCAAGAGGAAGAAAAGTGAAATGAGTTCCTACGTTCGTGTTCTGATGCCGCTCAGTTCCCTGATGAGGTGAGACTAAATCATGTACAGCAAAGTCTGACTCCCACCACTCCCTGCTGGACCACCCCTCCGGGAAAATGTGGCGAACCTCATCAAGATAAGTTGTGTGGTAGAGCTGTGTGGCTAGAGTTCTAATTTGATTGTGTGTACACTGCAGGTAAATCTTAGAGAATTATAAGGAATCTTGATCCACTCACAGTAATTTAATAAAGAAATGCAATCACTGGCAAATAGAAGCCTAGAGATTCTCTTTTCAGGGCCAGTATCGCCGCAATATGTTTTATAAAATCAGTTCTCGTCGTTGATCAAGAATTTTCTGCTTCATTTAGCTTCTGAGTTCCTATTTCCAACAGGTGTATGCGTGCTATAAAAAGCTTTTATTGATTCATGCAGAAAGGAGGTGACTGAAAACCTTTGAGGAAACCAAATCTTGATGTAAGCTTACATGATAGAAAGGCCATACTGTTATTCCCTTCCTGTGACGCTTTATGGGAGTTGAAATGTGCAGTGCATCGTATGGTGGAGTTACTTTGTTGTAAGAGTGTAAATTTAAGTCATTCGTGATAGTTCAAGATGTGAACTTTCAAGATCAATATGAAAGTGATACTTTGTTGCATGGAGATCAAAATAATTTTTTTCATGGATCATATCATTTAGCTGCTTTTTATCTGGTGTTTTCTGTAGTTCTCCTTTGTACTACTTAAATCTAGGAGCTCTTAGCAGTAACAGAAAAAGAACTACCTCTGCTTCAGCACAGAGGGATATTGCGGCTAATGGTCCAATGAGTGCAAGAGGTGGAATTTAACGAGGGAAAGGTGGAGGATGGACACTTAATGCTGATTGACACAAATGTAGCTGCTGCCTTAGAAGCTGGTATCCTGAATTTAATTAGAGTGTTATGCAATCATAGAGTAAAATATCTATCTCTTTCTTACTCCTCTTAATATAATTCTACCTCTGTTCTGTCTTAAAGAGAAGTTTATTTTCAGCTGGACTCAGTGATTCATGCCTGTAATCCCAGAACTTTGGGAAGCAGAAGCAGGAGAATCACTTGAGGCCAGGAGTTTGAGACCAGCCTGGGCAACATAGCAAGACCCCATTTCTATTATACAAAAATTAAAATAGCTGGGAGTGGTGGCCTGCGCCTATAGTCACAGCCACTTGGGAGGCTGAGGCAGGAGGATCACTTGAACCCAAGAGTTCAAGGCTGCAATGAGGTTTGTTTTGTTTCATTTTGTTTTGAGACAGAGTCTCACTCTGTCACCCAGGCTGGAATGTAGTGGTGCCATCTTGGCTCTCTGCAACCTCCACTTCCAGGGCTCAAGCAATTCTCATGCTTCAGCCTCCCAAGTAGCTGGGATTACAGGCACCCGCTACCATGCCAAGCTAATTTTTGTATTTTTAGTAGAGATGGGGTTTCACCATGTGGGCCGGGCTGGTCTCTAACTCCTGACCTCAGGTGATCTGCCCACCTCGGCCTCCAAAAGTGCTGGGATTACAGGCGTGAGCCACCGCACCCAGCTGGCTGCAGTGAGTTATGCTTGCAGCACTGCATTTCAGGCTGGGTGACAGAGTGGGAGCTTGTCTCACAAAAAAGAAAAAAGAAAAAAATTTATTTTCAATATTGGTTTGATTTTTAAGATGCGTATTGGCTTATATTAATCATTGGTATCAAGAATAAAATGTCATTGAGCTCCTTTTACAGGCTTAATGTTGGGGAAAAGACCGATTATAAACTGACTTATTTTGTGTATTTTCCCATTATACATCGAGAACTATGATTTTACTCGTAAGCTACCAAGCTAATGCACCAGAGTTTTATGGATGTCGGCAGAAGACAGACTCCTGGCTCAAAGATGAAAAACGTTCATTACTGACAGAAATAGCAGTATCCAGAGTATCAGCATATTTTCACTGGCTCCCTAAGCCCTGGTTCCTTCAGGGCAATATGGACCTCTGTCTTGGTGTATAGATGAGTGTGACTTAAATTCCACTGCTAAACTATGTGGTGTCCGGGTGCGGTGGCTCACACCTGTAATGCCAGCACTTTGGGAGGCCAAGGCAGGAGGATTGCTTGAGCCTGGGAGGTTGAGGCTGCAGTGAGCCATGATCGTGCTACTGCATTCCAGAGACAAAGTGAGACGCTGTCTCAGAAACAAACAATAAACTATGTAATGGCAACAAGATTTGGTAGTTGATAATTTGAATTGGGCGTGAATGACTAATAATGTATCATTGGTCAGAAAAAAATCTCGAATAAATATTTACCCTAATTATTTCTTCACTCAACATGTGTCTCCCAATCTAAATTTTGTGATAACAATAATTAAATGTACACATTTTGTAATGAAGAAGACATATTTGTTTATTTGTATTCTGTATTAGTTTTTCACGCTGCTAATAAAGACACACCCGAGACTGGGTGATTTATAGAGGAAAAAGGTTTAATGGGTTTACAGTTCCATGAGGCTGGGGAGGCCTCACAATCATGGTAGAAGGCGAATGAGGAGCAAAGTCACATCTTACTTGGCAGCAGGCAAGAGAGCATGTGCAGGGGAATTCCCCTTTATAAAACCATTGGATCTCGTGAGACTTATTCACTATCACGAGAACAGCACAGGAAACACCCACTGCTATGATTCAATTACCTCCCACCAGGTCCCTCCCATGACATGTGGGAATTATGGGAGCTACAATTCAAGATGAGATTTGGGTGGGCACCCAGCCAAACCATATCATATTCCCTGCTCTAGATTCCAGCTAAGGGAGAGGAGGGAAGCAGTGCTCAGCCCCAGCCATTTACGCTGAGTAGAGGAGGTGAGAAGTAGTTGGTAGGGGCTTCCTCAGTCTCTTCCTTCAGCGAGCAGTTGGAATGCACTGTTCTAGTCACATCTACTCCTAGGCCTGGACTCTGACCTGTTTTCAAAGTCTCATACACCTAAGCCCTGGCTCTCTCTCTCTCTCCCTTTCTTTATTAGCAAAGAAATCGATTATCTTCAGGAAAGGTATTATGAGCACACCGAAGGCATCAGTCACTTTTTTTTTTTTTTTTTTTTGAGACAAGGTCTTACTCTGTAACCCAGGGTGGAGTGAGGTGGCACAGTCATGGCTCACTGCAGCCTCGACCTCCTAGGCACAAGTGATCTTCCCGCCTCAGGCTCCCAAGTAGCTGGGACGATAGGTGTGCACCACCACACCTGTTAATTTTTTGTAGAGATGGAGTCTCACTATGCTGCTCTCAGGCTGGGATGTCAGCCACTCTTACTAGACAATATTCAGCCCAAAAAATTCCACCTTGAGTCCCCTAAGGACAATTTGACTCTGTCTAGGGAGGCTTGTGGAATCTGTGAGGAAATTCAGTATAGTGGGGAGGCAATACCTGAGAGAGAGCGCCCTTGGCAACCTGGGTCCCATCCCCCTTATGGAGCTGTCCAAACTTGCCCCCATTTCTCAGCTAGGACTTCCCTGGGAAATTAATCTGTATAGATTTAACACTTCCTCTCAACCAGTTGTTCTCTGGGAACCTGTAGATTTATAGCATCAGACAGTTCTCTGAGTTAATTAGGCTTAGCAGGTTTTCAAAAGACCACAAACAGCTTTGAAGCCTCCTATTACTTCTTAGGGGAGGGAAAATCCTGGGCACGAACAATTAATTGCTCTCTGTCCATCCTGTGTGTCCAACAAGGTGACTATTAGCAGCTAGTACTGTCCTATAAACTCAGACCCTGTCATCATAACTCATCTGTAAACATCCCCTTGCCGTTGGTGTTTATTCTCCTGTTGTCTGTGTAGAGACCTGACATACTCAGATGAAGTAAGAGTGCCTGCTTTGGTGAAAAGTCTTCAGAATTCTCTTGTGTTTATGGCATTGTAGTACAAGCCAGTGCTCAGTGGTGGTGATACAAGTTACTTTGTTTTTTTGTTTCTTTCTTTCTTTATCTTTTCTTTTCTTTTTTTTTTTTTTTTTTTTTTTTTGTGACGGAGTCTCCCTCGGTTGCCCAGGCTAGAATGCCCTGGTGCTATCCTGGCTCACTGCAACCTCCGACTCCTCGGTTCAAGCGATTCTCCTGCCTCAGCCTCCTGAGTAGCCGGGATTACAGGCGCATGCCACCACGCCTGGCTAATTTTTGTATTTTTAGTAGAGATGGGGTTTCAGCATGTTGGTCAGGCTGGTCTCGAACTCCTGACCTCATGATCCACCCACCTTGGCCTCCTGAAGTGCTGGAATTACAGGCGTGAGCCAACACGCCTGGCCAATTTTTTTTTTTTTTTAAAGTAGACAGCTTCCTGTCATGTTGCCTAGGTTGGTCTTAAATGCCTGGGCTCAAGCAACCCTCCTACCGTGGCCTCCAAAAGCTTTGAGATTATAGGTGTGAGCCACAGCGTCTGGCCCCAAGTTACTTTGAATTGCACACATAGACACCCATGGTTCAGCTTGGCAGCACCCGCCATGGGTTCACACTATGTGCCAGGCATTAATAATTGATGGCTGAATGCCCAAGATGATTTTCAGAGGTACCTGGAAATTGTTTCTTCCAAAGGTTTTGGCAAAACAGTCAAATATCAAAACTATACAGCTGCCTCAAGCCCTCATTTAGTAGAATCCGGGCATAGATAAATTATGTATGTCTTCAGCCTTCTGACATCTCCTTGTATTTACCCCTTTCTTATCTATTTTCTCGTCTTTCTTGGTCTTTAAACTCCAGGCAGCTTTATTCCTCCAGCTCTTCTAAGCCCCCATCCTCACCTGCCAACCTCTTCCCAGGACTCCCACCCTTGGAGAGCCCAGACTCCAGAATTATGATAGAGTGTCAAGGAACAGAGGAGTTGCTCAAAACTTTCTTTCAGATAAGGCACCTTTTGCAGGAAAAGGAGGAGGACGTGATGTGTCCAGAAGAGGCCTGGTGAGGTAAAGAACTACAACTGGCCAGACGCAGTGGCTTGCTCCTGTAAGCCCAGCACTTTGGGAGGCTGAGGCGGGCAGATCACTTGAGGCCAGGAGTTCAAGACCAGCCTGGCCAACATGGCAAAACCCTGTCTCTACTGAAAATACAAAAATTTAGGCAGGCATGATGGCGTGCACCTGTAATCCCAGCTACTTGGGAGGCTGAGGCAGGAGAATCACTTGAACCTGGGAGGTGGAGGTTGCAGTGAGCTGAGATCACACCACTGCACTCCAGCCTGGGCAACAGAGCGAGACTGTGTCTCTTAAAGAGAACTACAATAGATTTCAGAAGGAAAGTTCTAGTCTAGAACTCAGAACCTCATTTCTGGATACTGTGGTCTTTCCATTTGTCTTAAAGTCATCCTGCAAAGGTCAAAGTAAAATAAATCTTCATTGAATTAATAATTTTGCATGCCAGAGGAAAATTGCAAATTAAAAAAATATGTGATGGATAAGCGTGTGAAAGACTAACCATACCTGTTTATGGAGAGGAAGCCTTCTGGTTTTCTAGAGGACATGATTGTATTCCATTTCTTTCTCAAATACTGACTTCAGAGTTTAGTGTAATGATTCTAATGCTGGGTAAGAATCCTACTGAACAGAAAAAGGAACCTGAATGTATGAAATAGTCAGAAGGGGTTGGAAAAGTTATGTAAATCATTTAAATACACATGGACAGAGAACGTGGAGGCCTCATATTGAAGGTGGTTTAAAAAATTCTAAGAATGGCCGGGCGCAGTGGCTCACGCCTGAAATCCCAGCACTTTGGGAGGCCGAGGTGGGCGGATCATGAGGTCAGGAGATCAACACCATCCTGGCTAACACGGTGAAACCTCATCTCTACTTAAAGTACAAAAAATTAGCCAGGCGTGGTGGCAGGTGCCTGTAGTCTCAGCCACTTGGGAGGCTGAGGCAGGAGAATGGCGTGAACCCCGGAGGCAGAGTTGGCAGTGAGCCGAGATCGCACCGCTGCCCTCTAGCCTGGGAGACAGAGCAAGAGTCCATCTCAAAAAAAAAAAAAAGAATTCTAAGAAAATACCCCCTATTTAAAGTCTCTTTCTCACCAGCTTGCTGCAGCATCTGTAATTCATTCATTGCCCTTTGTCTGCAGGAAGACCTTAGAAAATTCCGTGTCCAGGAAGGAATAAAATAACCTGTCATACAGTTCCTTTAAGGTGACAGGGTCTTATTTACTGCCAGGAAGCTGGAGAGGACAGGGAGATGGTGCTGAACTCAAGATAAACTCCTTTTGGCTTTGTCATTTTGCCAAGAATGGACCCTGCAGAAGAAGTAAAACAGTGTCTCAGTCACAGGCACCTTCCAAGTTTCTTGGAACTTCCATGAGAGTACAGGGGAGAAAGGTATTTAAGTTCTTATACTCTGAATCAATAGGCCAGGCTTTTTGGTACTGAAAAGGTCTCTGCATACCACTCATCGTGTTGTTTAGAGATTTAACATATTTAATAAAAAGTAGATTCCCAAACAGCAATTTTAAATGAACTTTGTCTCCAGGCTAAATCTTTTTCAGGGTGATCGTAAATGTTTCAGAGGCCTAAGACAACTTGGAGATAAAATGAATATCTCTGGCCAAGAGCGGTAGCTGACGCCTGTAATCCCAGCACTTTGGGAGCCTGAGGTGGGTGGATCACCTGAGGTCAGGAGTTCCAGACCAGCCTGGCCAACATGGTGAAACCCCATCTCTACTAAGATACAAAAAAATTAGCCGGGCATGGTGGTGGGCACCTGTAATTCTAGCTACTCGGGAGGGTGAAGCAGGAGAACCCCTTGAACCCAGGAGTGGGAGGTTGCAGTGAGCTGAGATTGTGCCACTGCACTCCAGCCTGGGCAGCTGAGTGAGACTCCATCTCAAAAAAAACAAAATTCATTTTTTCCAGGTTTATGTTTTGTGCTGTGCACCAGATCAATACTGTTGGGATGACTTGCTCCTCATCCCCAGAATTCTTCCTGGGAAACTAGCGTTCACAATTATTAGAATGTGAAAACAAATGAGATGATCCATTTTAACATCGTCACTTTACAGATGAGGTAACTAAAGTGCAGGCTTGACCGTGACTTAAAGAGAATTGCACAGTGGGCAGAGTGTAGGCTTTGGAATCAGGCAGGTTTGGATCTGCTGCTCGTAGTGATGTGAACTTGGGCAAGCTGATTGATATTTCCAAGCTGCAGTTTCATCTCCTGTTAAGACAGTTCTTAGGTAATTAGTGTCTATAAGGCACCTGCTCAAAGAATGAACTCAAAATTTGCCCATCATAATACTATATTCACTATGAACACAAAATTTGCCCAGTAATACTATGTTCACTGTTTTTTAAAAATTGAGACACAATTCACATAACAGAAAATTAACCATTTTAAAGTGTACATTTCAGTAAGTTTTAGTGCTGGGTTGGGCAACCATCACCGCAGTCTAATTCCAGAACATTTCCTTCACCCCCAAAACCCTGGATCTATTAGCAGTGAGTCCCAGTTCCCCTCTCCCCCACTCCTGGCAAACACTAGTCTTTCTGTCTCTATGGATTTGCCTGTTGTGGACATGTCGTATAATGGAATCATGTAGCTTTTTGTGGTCTGATTTCTTTCACTTTGCATAATGTTTCCAGGTTTCACCCATGTTGTAGCATATAATTTATTCCTTTTTTACTGACAAATAATATTCCATTATATGGATATATCAACGTTTGTTTATCTGTTCATCAGTTGATGGAAATGGAAGACCCAGCTGTCAGGTGTGATAGAAAAGAGTTGCCGTTGTTTTAATGGTTAGGTCAAAGCCAGAATGAGGACTTCGGCATCCCACTCTCAATCTAGTCTTGTGTTTATGCCCTGCACTGTTTTTCATGACATCTGAGCATGTGTAATTTAAATAGTAGTGGTTTTCTGAAAGAAAACCTTACAACCTGGCTACCTACTTTTAGGATTTTATACCTCTCCATGGATTTTTCCAGTGTGGAAAAAATGTTTACAATGCAAAGAAATGAAATCTATACATTATAGAAAAATTGTGCTGAGAGACAGGTTTAATTTTTATTTTCAAGACTAGTGGATGGTGTTTTGTTTGTTTGAGATGCAGTCTCACTCTGTCGCCCAGGCTGGAGTGCAGTGGCGCGATCTCAGTTCACTGCAACCTTTGCCTTTCGGGTTCAAGCGGTTCTTGGGCCTCAATCTTCTGAGTAGCTGAGACTACAGCCGCGCACCACCACGCCTGGTTAACTTTTGTATTTTTAGTAGAGACGGGGTTTCACCATGTTGGCCAGGCTGTTCTGGAACTCCTGACCTCAGGTTATCCTCCTGCCTTGGCCTCCCAAAATGCAAGGATTACAGGCGTGAGCCACTGCACCTGGCCTAGTGGATGGTCTTAACGCCTCTTTGTCCGTCTGTATTTCGCACAGTGACCTAGCGTCTGTACAGTATCTTTTATCTGCCTGTTTTTCTACATGTAGGTTTACTACCATGGTTTCTAGCCTGGGATCAAAGGTTTGGTTGATGTTTGAGTCATAAGTCCCCCCCGCCCCCCCTTTTTTTTTGTTCACTTTATTCCATGGCAAACATTCAGAATTATTCTCTCCTTTAGTTAGACAGTCACGTCATTCCATTAACGTGACCATTAGGTATGGGGAATATGTGCCTTTGGGCCAGAATTTAGTGCATTTCAGGCACATCTGGTCACCTCTCCTTCCCGCTCCCTTGCCTGCTACCTAAGTGAAAGCTCACTATGAGATGAGAGGAGGCCTTTGATGATCTGGCCTCCTTCCCATGTAATGTAATGACTGCTCCAGCTCTCAGTTCTGATTTCCCTGCTGACAAGATCACAGAAGGCATGTTAATGTCTGTTTACCTGCAGTCATCATTTCTTCAGAGGCAGCACTGCATGTAGCCCCAGGCTTTTACTGCGTGGGCGTATGAAGTCCAGAAGCAGATCTGATTTGTAAGGGATTTGGTTGTTGACACTTTTGCTTAGGAACCAGTGATGTGTAGAATGTGGTAAGATTCCAGTGGCGAAGGCGTTTTCCTGGGTTCATCAGGGATTTGTGCTGCTTTATCTTAGGTAGCACAAGTGGAGGGTCCAGCTCAGCCTCGTTTCCTGACTTTGTGCAAGGGTTTTCTTTGCCAAAGCTTTGATGATCCAGCCCTGAATACCCCTAATTACTCATTTCATCTGATGTTGTATTTTCTTATCGTTCTTTAAGATCTGGAGCAGTTATCATGTGTCATACTTCATATACCTTATCTCCTTTATATTACTTCCTGCTTCTAAATATCTGCCAGCCCTCACATATATGAAAAAGCGACTGACCCTGACCCTTGTCTTCTCCATGCTGAGTGTCCCTTATTCCTCCAGCTGTTCTGGTTGACACAGTCTCCAACAGCCTTTTGTCCTGGTCCTCCTTTGTCTATGTGCTTTCCACATTGTCAGTGCTCCTCCTAATGTGATGTCCAGACTGGAAATGACACTCCATGTGTGCTATGATCAGCCTAAACTAGGACTGATACCAAGACGTGAGCGTGATCCTCATTCAACACAGTGTACTGTTGCCATCAGTGCCTACTTAGCCAGGTGCCTATTTGTTTTGTTTTGTGTTTTTGGAGACAGAGTCTCAGTCTGTCACCCAGGCTGGAATGCAGTGGCGTGATCTCGGTTCACTGCAGCCTCTGTCTCCCAGGCCCAAGTGATCCTCCCACCTCAGCCTCCCGAGTAGCTGGGATTACAGGCAGGGACCACCACACCGGACTAATTTTTGTATTTTTAGTAGAGACAGGGTTTCGCTATGTTACCCAAGCTGGTCTCAAACCCCTGGACTCAAGCAGTCTGCCCACTTGGCCTCCCAAAGCGCTGGGATTACAGGTGTGAGCCACTGCACCCAGCCATCAGTTGGCTTTTAATACCAGTCATGACCTGTTACCCCTACTCAGTGAGGCATAGGCTCCCGTTGTTGTGCTGTTGATTATTTGCTCCTAAGAGCAGAACTTTATACTTCCCCTAATCCACTCTACCCGTTCTTTACCCTGGGGACTCATAGTTTCATTCCATTGGAACTATATGGATGGGAGCCTAGCATAATTCCGATGCAAGAAATGGTTGGAGTGAAGAAGAATTTTATTTTTTAATGATATGTTAGCATTGGCTCTGTTCCTAGAAAAATCCTTCTCCAACTCCTGATCCTGCGGTACTTAAATTAGTCATTTCTAGTTCATGGGGTTTTGTGTGTGTTTGGGGAGTTTGGGGGTAATTGTTTGCATCAATTATTACATAGATGAAAAGAATGAATCGGGTGTTGAATCTCTTTAGGAAGCTCAATACCTCAGTCCATCGGCCGACTTGTCACTTCGGTGGACCCTTGAATGCATCTGTCTGCTGTGCTGTCTAGGAAGGGTGTGTGGGGTTCTAACTGGCACCTCTCTGTCTGTTGCAGTTACCTGGCTGAGCAGTGCTGGAATGGAGGCTTTATCTACCTGATCATGCTGCGTCGCTTTAAGCACAAAGCCCACTCCACTTATAATGGCAACAGTAGCAACAGCTCTGAACCAGGAGAAACACCTACATTGGAGCTGGGCGACCGAACTGCGAAAAAGGGGAAACGAACCAGAAAGTTTGGGGTCATCTCCAGGCCTCCTGTCAACAAGGCCCCTGAAGAATCCAAGGGCAGCGCTGGCTGTGAGGTGTCCAGTGACCCCAGCACTGAGCTGGAGAACGGCCCTGACCCTGAACTTGGAAACGGCCATGTCTTTCAGCTAGAAAATGGCCCAGATTCTCTCAAGGAGGTGGCTGGACCCCATCTAGAGAGGTCAGAAGTGGACAGAGGGACAGAGCATAGAATTCCAAAGACAGATGCTCCCCTGACCACAAGCAATGACAAACGCCGCTTCTCAAAAGGTGGGAAGACGGACTTCCAATCGAGTGACTGCCTGGCACGGGTAAGGTTTGGTTTGATTATGGAACCAGAATTTTATTTATTGTGTGTGTGTATTTGTTTTTGCAGCCCAGCCCATGTGGGAAATACAAGCTGGGCTCAGAGCCAGAATTTTAAAAGAAATATTGTTTGAAGTTGCTTTTAAGGTTTAAAAAATATACCTAAGATGACCTCCCATTGAGAAGCCAACAAATGCATTAAGAAAAGTGATCAGAGGAGAATGACAAAAAAGCTCCATTTTATCCTATGTAAACAAAGAGCTAGTCAAGTGATCCTAAGTGGAAAACTCAAGCCTTCTGTGTTAAAATTTGAGTCATGTGAGGTCCAGATAAAGTACTTAGCTGCATCATTATTTATTGCTGCTGTCACCAGTGGAATTGCTGCTGCAAGGCCAAGAATTCCTGATGGCAGTTGACACCACAAACATCTAAGCCTCAGTATTACACAGGAAGGGTATTCAATACACAGGGAAGCATCTGCTTTTATTTTTAGCCGTTCAAAATTAGTGATGTTTTCATGGGATCGTGTTATTACATTGCTGAATTCTAGGGAAGTTTGGAAGCTTGACAAAAATCTCTGATACTATGAAATCCAGCTGCGAGGGTCAAAGTTGGTTACCACACCTGCTTTGCCTTTACGTGTATTCTGAATGATAAGGGGTAAGCTTCTAGCCACAAATGGTCTCCCTCATTATAACCAACATTCTGTCCTATGAGAATTGCATTTCTTTAGGGTAGACATGTTCATTCCAAGAATCTTCTTAGATATTCCTGCAGGCTCCATTTGAAACGATAAACTGCCTACGTGGATGCTGATTGGTTTCTTCTCTGACTCAGGAGACGCCCCTTAGGGATGAAAGAGAAAGTTATAAAGATCAAAATGGGTGTAGGAGTATCAAGCTGAGACCAGGCGCGGCAGCTTGTGACTATAGTCCCAGCACCTTGGGAGGCTAAGGATGGTAGATAGCTTGAGCTCAGGAGTGTGAGACCAACCTGGGCAACATGGTGAAACCCTGTCTCTACCAAAAATACAAAAAATTAGCTGGGGGCCTGAGTGGGAGGATCGCTTGAGCCTGGGAGGCAGAGGTTACAGTGAGCCAAGATTGCACCACTGCACTTCATCCTGGGTGACAGAGCAAGACCCTGTCTCAAAGAAAACAAGAAGTATCAAGTTGAGTTTTGTCTGCTGAGAAATGGTGCCCTGGGAATAAGTGTGATTTCTGCCATTGTAGCCAAATGTACAATGGATTGAAAAGACTTACAATAGCCCCTCTCTCAAGAGATTATGTTCCTTCATTTGAGGAGCTGGGTGATCTTCATAAAGTTGGACACAGAGAAGGCATTATTTGTAAATAGAATGTATGAACAAGAAAACAATTGATCTCTCCACCAATGATTTGCTACCAATTTTATGAGTTCCCCCAAAAAGGATTAAGGACAAAAAAAAAAAAAGATTATAATATACACCTCTTCCAAATGAAGGGCAGTGAAAATATTATAATGTGTTTCTTATCAGTGCAAACTCTATCTTGATAGGCTTTCTTCCCTAATGATTAGATTGTGCATACACAGAAAGCCTCATGTGAACAAAATAAGGTAGTGGGTATTGGCTCCCTTAATCATTTGAAGGTTTAAGCCACCAAAGGAGGTTGAATCTCATGAACAGTACCAAGAATAGGCCTTCATTTGATCTAGGACACAAATAGTTTGGAATGATTTTAAAACAAAGGGCCACGTGCAGGGGCTCAGGCCTGCAATCCCAGCACTTTGGGAGGCCCAGGCAAGTAGATAACTTAATGCCAGGAGTTCAAGACCAGCCTGGCCAACATGGCAAAACCAAAAATACTAAAAATACAAAACTTAGCTGGGCATGGTTGCACATGCCTGTAATCCTAGCTACTCGGGAGGCTGAGGCTGAGGCACGAGAATTACTTGAACCTGGGAGGCGGAGGTTGCCGTGAGCCAAGAATCGCACCACTACCCTTCATCCTGGTCAACAGAGTGAGACTGTCTCAAAAACAAACAAAAGCTAAATTTCTAAGACATTACTCATCCTCTGCTCACCTTAATTAAATGTAATAATTCTATTAATAATAAATTAAAATTGAACTTCTGGCCGGGCGCGGTGGCTCACACCTATAATCCCAGCACTTTGGGAGGCCGAGGTGGGCGGATCACCTGAGGTCAGGAGTTCGAGACCAGCCTCAACATGGAGAAACCCCGTCTCTACTAAAAATACAAAATTAGCCGGGCGTGGTGGTGCATGCCTATAATCCCAGCTACTCGGAAGGCTGAGGTAGGAGAATTGCTTGAACCTGGGAGGCGGAGGTTGCGGTGAGCCAAGATCGCGCCATTGCACTCCAGCCTGGGCAACAAGAGCGAAACTATGTCTCAAAAAAAAAAAAAAAAAAAAAAAAATTGAACTTCTGGAGTCGCTATTTGAAGACTACGCATATCAGAGTTCCTTTGCCTGGTTTTTATGCTCAAGGTCAAACATCCTATGAGGTATAAATGAAAGAGTGAAAACAACCAAACTATGATCCATTGCCTTTAGGGCATTTTTTTAAAAAGCCGTATGCCTATAGAAAGGAGAGACTTGCCATCTGGAATTTGCATTCTTTGTAACTGTTTATAATTCATATTCTGATTTTTGTCCCCGGGTCATACTTTTTGTCTTGGTAAATCAGAATGGACCACGCATTTTCTCAGGCTCAAATATTTTAGCACCCTTTTCAACCATAAAATTATCTTTATTAGGTGCATTTGCCCAGGATTGACAGGGTTGACAAAAAGTAGATTTTCACAGCTTTCCCCCACATTCTGATGGCACCCAAATTGGAATCAATAGACCTTCACACAAGATTGTTTAGGTTCTTGGGATTTTTATTTTTACTCCAGGACAGAGACCAAGGTCATGCTAAAATGGAATTTCCAGAAAAACAGAAAATGCCTATTTACCTCTTAAGCCTTGGAGGGGGCAGGGAAAAATTTTCATTCCATTTGAATAATGGGAGATTAAACATGTCATTATTTTTCCATTTCTGCCTTTATAATGATTTAATGTAGCTGCAAAAATGTAATAAATGACAGAAAAGCTCATAATCATTCAGACCATTTTTGTTTGTCAGGTACCTCTTTTTCATAACTGTTACTTGTTCTAAGAAAATGTTACATTAAAATAAACCCTCAGTCTTTCCTTTTCCATCCAGTTCCCTCTTAACATTGCAACAGGAAATATATTTCCTTTAAACAAATTTTTCTTTTTAAAAAATGATATTTTCTATAAAACATTAACTCACAATAATACATATATAAGCAGATTACTATTTAAAAAGACAAAGTTGGATTTATCCTCTAAAACAGAATCTCCTAGGACATAGACAAACTATTTTAAGCATGAGTTCAAAGTTCCTCATTATCTTCTTAGCAAAGATCTTTACTACTCAGAGTTTTTGTGAGTCTGCTTATATAGAATGCAATGTATTTGTATAATGCTACATGTTGAAAATGAATACAACCAAATGTAGTCACATAACAAAAAAAGAATCCTACCACTTGCCAAGCAGGCGAGTTTATTCATGACTGGCATGGGTATGTCTATGGGCACATTTGTGGTCTTTCCCTAGGAATCGTAATCTACCCTGTACACTACCAGACCCTTTTCCTATGCCTCCTCTGTAAGTGGTTCAGCAGAGACCTCATGCAGGCTTCCTGGATCTGCATCTGCAGAAATGAGTAGAAAACTCAGAAGGAGCATCACACTCAGAACATCTCCCTGATGGGCCCTCATGTTTGCATCAGAGGCAGCCTGAGGATGGTCCTTTTCCAGGAAGCCCCCTTGGTCACTGGGTGAACTCACATTGTCCTACATGGTAACATCTCCCAAGCCCGTGTCTGAGCCCTCAGCTCTCTCCTGAGCCCCTGAGTTTTGTGCCCACTGCCTGCAGGATGTCTCCATCTTGGATATTTCACATCATGCCTAAAACTTAGTGCATCACTTTCCCATACCGCTGAACCCACTCCAGTGCTCCAGATCTCCCCATCCCCAAAGTTTGCCCAAGCTGGAAGTTTGATGAGATTCACTGGGGGTGACCAAACATCCTGGTTTGTCCAGAACTTCCCCTGGTTTCTCACTGAAAACTCTGGGAAACCCTCCGTCCTAGGGAGACCGGGACAGCTGGTCATCTTGGAGCCACCTGAAGCACTGCATGCTCCCTTCTGCCATGTCCGGTCAATCACCAAGTCCCCTCAACTGTAGCTCCTTTCAAAATCCTGCAGCTCCACCTGCCTCTCTCTTTACTCCCATAACTTCAGGTCAGGGCTAGGCTGCTTTCATTTCCCCCCTGGGCTGTCATAATACTCCCCTACCCGGGACATCGCCCCACTCCTATTCCATTCATCCACTGTCCCAACTGCCACCAGAGGGACCTTTCTAAATAGCACATCTCATTACTCACACACATACACATAGGTGCACAACATACATGTGTGCGCACACACACACACACACACACACACTGTAGCTGAAACCCGTTTGGTGGGTCCACTTTGCCTTCATGGTTGTTAGCAAACACATTGGGATGTCATTTGAGGCCCTTTATTATCTGATTCCTGCTTAACTGTCTGCCTCCATCTCTCACTGCTTTCTTTTTTTTCTTTTTTACCTTTACCAGTTTATTATATAATAAAGAATACAGATGAAGAATGACATAAGGCAAGGTCCAGAGGGTTCCCAGCACAGGAGCTTCTGTCCCTGTGGAGGTGGGGGTGAGGGGGGTGCATCACCCTCCTGGCATGTGGATGTATTCACCATCCTGGAAGCTCTCCAAACCTCATACTCTAGGGATTTGTATGAAGGCTTCATCCTGAAGGCATGATCATTTGTTAACTCAAATTCCAGCATTTCTTCCCTGACTCCAGAAAATGGGGGTAGGGCTGAAAGTTGCAAGCTTCTCATGGCCTGTCCTTTCTGGTAACTAACTCCCGTCCGGAAGCTATCCCTGATACCCAGTTTCTTACTGCTTTCTTCCTCCCTGATTTGGAGTGAATTCGCTGCAAGCTTTTTCAAAGACCATACTTACTGTCACCTCTGAGCCTTTGCGAGTGCTGCGCTCACTACCCGGTTTCTTCTCCCCTCTCCTGCGTCGCTTCTACCTTTCCTGGGGGACCAAGCCTCAAGACACCCTCCTCTAGGAGGCCTCTGTGACATTCCTGCCACCTGCTCTGTCATTAGCCATCTCCTCTTCGGTCTCCTGCGGTGCCCTCTGCTGGTCTTCATTCATGCCTGAGCCCCACGTATTCCAATTACCATTTGGCTTGTCATGTCCCCAGTAGACTTTAAGAGCAAAGCCTTTGGTTTTTTAAAATGTTTTATATATTTGGGGGATGGAGGTGCAGATTTCTTCAACACATATATTACGTAGTGATGAAGTTTAGGCTTTAACGTGCCCATCGCCTGAATAGTGAACATTGTACTCGATAAATAATTTTTCAGCTCTCGTGCTGCTTCCCCCTTTTCCAGTCTCCAGTGTCTATTATTCCACTCTGCATGGACAGCCATTGTTCACCTCCCACTTACGAGTGAGAACATGGAGTATTTGACTTTGTGTCCTGAGTTATTTCACTGAAGGTAATGGCCTTTTGTTCCATCCATGTCACTGCAAAAGACATGATTTAATTCTGTTTTATGGCTGAGGACTATTCTGTGGTATATACCACATTTTCTTTTCTCTCTCTCTCTTTTTTTTTTTTTTTGAGATGAAGTCTCACTCTGTCACCCAGGCTGGAGTGCAGTGGCGCGATCTCGGCTCACTGCAACCTCTGCCTCCCAGGTTCAAGTGATTCTCTTGCCTCAGCCTCCCAAATAGCTGGGACTATAGGCACACGCCACCATGCCCAGCTAAATTTTTTTGTATTTTTAGTAGAGAGGGGGTTTCACCACGTTGGCCAGGCTGGCCTCAAACTCCTGACCTCTAGTGATCCACCTGCCTCAGCCTCCCAAAGTGCCAGGATTACAGGCATGAGCCACCATGCCTGGCCTGGTGTATACCACATTTTCTTTATCCAGTCAGCCGTTGATAGACACTTAGGTTGAGCCTATATCTTTGCTATTGTGAATAGTGCAGGGCGGGGCCTTCTTTGTCTGTGTTTCCTGTCTTAGCTCAGTGCCTTGTAGATACTTATTAATCAAGGCCCCAAGAGTACTGGTCCTGGGAGATGGGACCCTGAAGTTCCTGCCTCAGTTCCGCCATCCCCAGCACTGTGGCCTTCAGGTTGCTGCGGCCTTTCTCTGGCTTTCTGTTTTCTCACCTGTAAACTAAGCATTTTGGTCTGATGACTAAGGGACTTCCAGCTCTGACATTATGCTCACCCATTTCTTACTGATCATTCTGAATAAGAAGGGGTAAGCAAACGGCTTCAGAAAAGGTTTGCAGCTAGAGCCGGAGCACTTACTGCAGCAAGATTCTGGCTGGATTGTGTCTTCTCACATATGGGGCAAAGTTGCCGTTGTAAAGTTTTCTTTTTGGTTCCAGCAGTAATGAGGTCATTTAAATGCTGTGAGACAGCTCTCTTTAATGTACCGCTCCTGTTTTGGTAAATAAATCCCTTCGTTGGCTTCAGTGAAGGGATGCATGTGTGAACTCACACAGTAATTGGCAGTTTACAGGAAAGGGTAACACTCCAACAGCATTAGTGCAGAAGTCCATAGCATCCAGTTTTTCAGGGTTTGGCTTTTTCTCAATAGGCTGACAAAGTCTCGTTGCCCTTTAAGCTAATGTAAAAGAAAACAAATGCCCAAACCATCTGTCTAGACAGGGTCGGTTGCAGAACTCGGCCTCTCCAACTGGACCAGGGTTCACACAATGAACACTGGCAAACAGACAGATCTCCCATCTGTGTGAGCTTCTTAACCTCAGTCTCAAGGACCATCGTGGAGCTGTAAGATTAGTGGATAAACGTTCTATATTTGTTCATTCAGTGCTATTTATGGGATATTATTATGTGGTAGACACTGTTCTAATTGCCAGAGAACTGGTTGGTAAACAAGACAGACAAGGTTCTTATCTCACAGCATTTATAGCATTCCACGAACAATAACTAAGCAAATCCACAAATCACAGTGTCAGAAGCTGACGAGTCAATGAAATAAAACAGGGTAAAGTGAAAGCTGGCCGGGCACTGTCATGGGCAGGGGGCTGGTTGATGTTGGGTGTCAGAGCAGGAAGACCTCAGTAAAGAGGCGATGTTTGAGCTGAGGACTGAGTGTCAGAAAAGGGCAGCCCTGCATAATCTGGGGCAGAATGTTCCCAGGGAAGAACCAGCAAAAGCATCTGCCCTCAGGCAGGAATGATAGAGTGTTCCATGAGAAAGACACTGGGCACCAGGAAACGATTCACGAGGTGTGGGCAGGGCTGGTTACAGAGGTTCGCATATGCCACCTTGGAGTTTGAACCTTATTCTCGGTCCGGTGGGAAGTTGTTGGAGGGCTTATGCTGAGTGCATCACAGCCTATGTTTTTTAAACCTTCCCCTTGGATGTTTGATGGAGGATAATGGATTGTAGGAGGTGAAATTTAAAAGGGAGACCAAACTGGAGGCTATCGCGGTCACCCAAGCTAAAGATGCTGGTCACTTTGACAGGGGGGAGGTTAGGGGGAGGAGATGAGCCAGAGTCGGTGGATGTGGGATCTGTTTTGGAAGTAGACTCTACAGACGGTGCTCGTGGTTCAGATGTGGGAGGTGAAACAGAAGGAATCAAAGATACTTCATGGACTTTTGGCTTGTGGATCATCTTTAGCCTGAGTAGAGGATAATGCTGTTTCCATTGAGATAAGAAAGCCAGGAGTAAGAGGGGAAAAAAGTCCAGTTTTGATTGTACTAAGGTGTATATCAGATACCCAAGTGGAATTGTTAAGGAGGCGGTTGGAAATATCCTTAATATCGTTATATTTAAGTTGGCCTGTTAGTTTTTGGCAGTACTAGTTTTAGCCTAATAAATGTCAGACACTGGTTTATTTTTTACTGAACATTGCTGTAGGCAAATACATTTAAAACTGACAATTGTGGGCCGGGCACGGTGGCTCATGCCTGTAATCTCAGCACTTTGGGAGGCCGAGGCGGGCAGATCACCAGTGGTCAGGAGTTCGAGACCAGCCTGGCCAACATGGTGAAACCCTGTCTCTGCTAATAATACAAAAATTAGCTGAGTGGATGTGGTGGTGTGCACCTGTAATCCCAGCGACTCAGGAGTCTGAGGCAGGAGAATCGCTTGAACCCAGGAGGCAGAGGTTGCAGTGAGCCGAGATTGCGCCATTGCACTCCAGCCTAGGTGACAGAGTGAGACCCTGTGTCAAAAGAAAAAAACAAAACAAAACAAAAAAAACTGCTAACATTTACTTCTTGTTGCTTGTGTCTTCCTTTGTAGTCCTCTGAACTCCCTTCCTTAGATGATCAGAAATTCCAAGGTGAGGAAACTTGCATTAATTTCTTTGGACACTCCCCTGCTATTTCCTACTTTCAATTAAAAAAAAAATTATGTTATTGGATAAAAGTGAAAAAGAAGGTCTGTTTCTTGACTAGTGTAGTTGGGGGCTATATTACAGATTGGTGATTTCTGCCCTCTGAAGCCAATTTTATCTGTTAAGTGTTTTGCATGGCTTTATTTTTAACGAGTTTTGTGGTTTGGGGCTGGGGGCAGGCAAGTGGAGTGGAAATGTGGGTGCTGGTGATGGAAAGTGTCTTGAACTCTTCTGTCAGTATATGTATATATACATTCGAGCTGATACTCTATTCCCATGAACATCGTTTTGCATGTTTCTTGTCACGTGTCCTACTTCTAAAAGTATTTAAAAATTAGAAAGGAATGTACCTAGTATTGTTACATCCTTTGTTGACCATACTTACATGTTTTGTTTAACAAAGAGGAGGGGAAAAGGGGATAAGAATGATGGTGTAAACTAGTAAGGGAGGTGGATAGGTTTTTACTAATTTGTGCTAAAACCCAAATAGATTTTCTTCTTTCTGGACTCTAAGAATAGTCCCTGTTGCTCTTGGGAAGGAGGTCCACAACTTTTCTGTCCTGGGGGAGGAGGAAACACTCACCTTCTAGACCCCAGCAGCCAGAGCATATCTTCCATGGAAAAAAACAGCCAGCGTCCTACTCTCAAGTGTGCCTCTTCCATGGAAAAAAAAAAAAAAAAAGCCACGGTCCTACTCTCACGTGTGCCGTGAGGCAGCCACAGGGCTGCTCCCTATGCTGGTGTGGGAGGCCCAGAAAGCCAGGACAACATCCAGTCAGCATATCCCTGATTCTGTTCTTTTCAGTGGTGTCTGCTAGGCCATCGGGCCCCATTGGAAGTGTTGAAAGTTGCCATCTTGGCGGTTGCACTGATCCTCAAGGATGGCTTTTTGGAAGTAGTAGAGCAATGAGAGACTTCGCAGGCCAGGGAGGATGTTTCTGAATGGGGAAGGGAAAGGTGTTCCAGAGGTCAGAGGCAGCAAACCAAAAACCATAGAGTCCAAAATGAGGTGACTGGATGAAATAGAGATCACTGACAAGTTCATGAACTACTGTGGTAAGCCAGTGACTTCTGAAGTTACATTTGGCCAGACAGGCTTCATTTGACTGTGGTCAGGGGATGGAGGAGACAGTTGGCACCAGTGTCTGTTCCTGGGATAGCGGAGCCCCACCGAACAGTGCGCTACCCGAAGGAGTGTGGGATCCAACAGGTCTCTGTCTGCTAATAATTTCCCCAGACATTCCTATTGCTGCACATCAATGACTGCTCAACATCTGTTTTTTTTTTTTTTTACTGTTGCATAAAGTTTCATTTCAGTTTCTGACTGTGTATTTCAGATTTTCTGAATGCCACACATTCTTTCTCCTTTGCAAGCAGCTTGAACAGCAGGTTGCCTATTTCTAGGGGGATGGTGGCTTTGTCCATGTTGTACCTTAATGGTTCCATTGGACTTTTCATGATGGATGTTAAAAGCAGATGGCTTTTGTTTCGTATGTTGTTTCATGCGTCATATGTCATTTGTTTCATATGAAGATGGCCTTTGTTTCATATGTCTTGTGACTCAGGCCCATATAGCTAGGGCTAAAAAGAGCTACAGGGGTGAGTCTGAAGTGAGACCCCAAAGTAAATCACTTTGGAAAGTTTTGCTTTCGTTTCTCTAAATAGCTAAGGACTTGGGGGAAGTCAACAGTTTTGCAGTGAGCATATGTTTGTGTCCTTGGAGTGAAGTAAGGAGACAAGCGGAGGATAAACCAAGGTAGAAAAGCTATCAGCAATCAGATGGCTTAGAGACATTGATTAGTTTATTTGTTTATTTGTTTTTGTTTTTGTTTTGTTTGTGGGGGGAATGGAGTCTCACTGTGTCACCCAGGATGGAGCACAGTGGTGTGATCTCGGCTTACTGCAACCTCCACCTTCTGGGTTCAAGTGATTCTCCTGCCTCAGCCTCCTGAGTAGCTGGGATTATAGGTGTCCATCACCATGCCTGGCTAATTTTTTTGTATTTTTAGTAGAGATGTTGGACAGGCTGGTCTTGAACTCCTGACCTCTGGTGATCCGCCCGCCTTGGCCTCCCCAAAGTGCTGAGATTACAGGCATGAGCCACCACACCCAGCCTGGTTTTTTTTAAAAGATTTTTTTTTTTTTTTTTTTTTTTGAGACAGAGTCTTGCTCTGTCGCCCAGGCTGGAGTGCAGTGGCCAATCTCAGCTCACTGCAATCTCCACCTCTCGGGTTCATGCCATTCTCCTGCCTCCGCCTCCCAAGTAGCTGGGATGACAGGCGCCCGCCACCATGCCCGGCTAATCTTTTTTTGTATTTTTTTTTATTAGAGATGGGGTTTCACTGTGTTAGTCAGGATGGTCTCGATCTCCTGACCTCGTGATCCGCCCGCCTCGGCCTCCCAAAATGCTGGGATTACAGGCGTGAGCCACTGCGCCCGGCCATTTGTAAAGATTTTTATAGGGGTTGAAGCATTTCTTAAATGTGTTTAGGGAACATGCAGACCAGTGTCTGTGGCAGTGGGTATCAAATTCATCAACTAATTTTTTGTTTTGGTTTCTCTACCAAACGTCTCATTTATATGTTTTAAGGAAGTTTGAGATTCAATTCAATATGGTGTTTTTTGTTTTTTTTTGTTTTTGTTTTTGTTTTTTTTTTTTTTGGTGATGGAGTCTTGCTTTGTCACGCAGGCTGGAGTGCAGTGGCACCATCTCAGCCCACTACAACCTCCACCTCCTAGGTTCAGGTGATTCTCCTCCCTCAGCCTCCCGAGTAGCTGGGATTACAGGCGCTTGCCATGATGTCCAGCTAATTTGTTGTATTTTTGGTAGAAACGGGATTTCACCATGCTGGCCAGGCTGGTCTCAAACTCCTGACCTCAGGTGATCCACCTGCCTTGGCCTCTCAAAGTGCTGGGATTACAGGCATGAGCCACAGCGCCTGGCCCTCAATATGGTGTTTTTAACATAAATATGCTTATATGTGTATATATAAGTAATATAGTTACCTGTCAACATTTATTTACTGGGTGTTCTACTGCCACCTATTTGCACAGATATCTCATTTAATTCTAAGAACAAACCTGGAAATATTAAATTCCCAACTTAGAGGCAAGGAAACTGAGACTTTTAAGCATTAGGTGGCTTTCATAAGTTATAAATGGCAGAGCTGGGTTCCAACTAGTTGAAGTCTCCTGGCACCAAGACCTGAGCTTTGCCTTCCTTTCATCTTTGTTAATTCGTAGCTGTGCAGAAGTCAAAGGCCCCCAGAAACAGCCAGTGTTTATGTGCACAGTGGCATCTGGGTTTCAGGCAGAAGCAGCTTCACTTAACAGGACCCTGTTCAGGAAATTTAATCACTTTGCTGTGTTGCCCATAGCATAGTCATTAGCCACAGGTGGCTCTTGAAATTTAACTAGAATTCAATTCAGTTAGAAATTCAGTTCCCCAGTTGCCACTAGCCACATTGCGAGCACTCAATAGCCACCTGTGGCTGGTGGCTCCATCTTGGATGGCTCAAATATAGAACATTTCCATGATCACAGAAAGTTCTGTTGGACAGCACTGCCAGCCAGAGACTTGGGTCCAATCGGCAGAATTCTTTTCTCCTGTGATAATCTGTGATATCTGTGGACAAGTGATGGATATTCGGCCAGACGTGACAGCTCCGTTCTCCTGTGTCAATGCCGTGTGTCTGTCAACCTCCTTCATGGTGTGCTCACTTTTTCTTCCAAGGAGGAAGTTGGCCGAATATGGAAGATGGAGCTGCTCAAAGAATCGGATGGGCTGGGAATTCAGGTTAGTGGAGGCCGAGGATCAAAGCGCTCACCTCACGCTATCGTTGTCACTCAAGTGAAGGAAGGAGGTGCCGCTCACAGGTGACTAGATATCTCTCCCCCCTCCCCCATCCCTCCGCCTCCTCTCCTTCCCTCCCCCTCCCCGCTGGTGCAGGTGCTCTTCCACTTGTTCAAAGCCCTGGTGATTACAGTTCATAAAGATTATGCTGGAACACAGAAGGAAACCAGGCAAGAGTGGTTCAAATTGAACACACCTCTGAGCACAGGAAGTGGCTAATTGCAGAAGATATCGCAAGATCTTCTAGAACAAGGAGAGATTGGATCTCTTTATAGTCCAGTTTTAGTTTCAAGTGAATGTTACGTATCCTAACTTGCTGAGACAATACGAGGCTACTTACTGAGAATATGCTGCTGAGTAGAACACCGCAGTCCTAAAACCTTAACTCCCGTAAGACTTGATGAATGACCTGTGATTGGTTTTCAGTTCGACCACAGTTCATGCACTGGGGCTCCACTTGTCAGGTCTGTCAGGATTTCAGGCATACTTAGATATATGTATCTCTGTCCTGCAGATGTGGAAGGGAAATTAAGTAAATGTGAATTTTTCTCCTTGCGATCTGAAAGCAATTCATACCTCAAAACTTCTTTTGTAGGCCAGGTGCGGTAGCTCACGCCTGTAATCCCAACACTTTGGGAGGCCAAAGCAGAAGGAGTGCTTGAGCCCAGGGTTTTAAGACCAGCCTGGGCAACATGGTGAGACCTGGTGTTTACAAAAAATAAAAATTAAAAAATAGCAGCTGGGCGCGCCTGTAATGCCGACACTCTGGGAGGCTGAGGCGGATCGCCTGAGATCAGGAGTTCGAGACCAGCCTGGCCAACAGGTGAAACCCTGTCTCTACTAAACTTACAAAGAAATGAGCCAGGTGTGATGGTGTGTGCCTGTAGTCCCAGGTACTTGGGAGGCTGAGGCACAAGAATGGGTTGAACCCAGGTTGCGGAGATTGCAGTGAGCCAAGATCGCACCACTGCACTCCAGCCTGGGCAACAGAGTGAGACTTTGTCTCAATTAAAAAATAAAATAAAACAAAATAGCTGGTCATGGTGGCACACTCCTGTAGTCCTAGCTACTCAGGAGGCTGAGGTGGGAGGATCACTTGAGCCCGGGAGATCGAAGCTGCAGTGAGCCATCACTGTGCCAGTGTACTTCAGCCTGGGTGACAGAGCAAGAGACTCTGTCTCAGAAAAACAAACAAAAACTTATTTTTTAATCTGAACAATGATCTGGAAGTAGGAAGAGGAATGGTGTTTAGCTAGAGCATGTGTAAAAACAGTTTATTTTGAGTAAGAAGGATGTAGCTATCCCAAAATGTCAGGCAGGCTCTTGACTGCTAGCTAATTGCTTCCATGCACATAGGGTGTCTACTATTTGCAAGGCCTGGTGGGGCGTGTACGTATGTTGTATGCCCACACGTATACGGTAGGCATATAAAGGGAGAGTTTCGTGGATAAGCGAGTTGATCATCTTTTATCTAGTCTGGAACTTGGTGTTCAGCTCAGGTACCCTGATTCTAAGAGGGGTGTGGCAAACCAGACTGGTACTGGCCTGCCCAAGCTTGAGAGGGGACACAGAAGGATATCACATGAGGTACAGTTGAAGGAGCTGGAGATAGTCTGAAGAATGGAAGACTAAGAAGAGGACCAGGGCACAAACCAGCCAAGTCTTTTATGCTCATCAGCTCTCCTATTACAGAATAGGTTGCTAATCACTAAAGTAGAGATAAGATTAACTGCAATTGTTAGTTGGGTGGTAGTAATTATTGAAGGATTAAGACCTTAGGTGGTTTTTACTCCAAAGAGCATTATTAAACTTCCAAAATGACATATGCTTTGAGGAGCTCCTGTCAGATAGACAGTTTCCCATTAATCATAGGTCTTAAGTTCTAGTCTTCCTTTAGCAAGTTGGCCATTAGGAAGTTCCTGTGCCCAGAGATAAACTTACAAAGAACTGTTCTTGTCTATCTTCCATCTGAGCCATTTCTATTGGGTCTCATCCTTTTCCTTTCATTCTTAGCCTGGAGTTGTGTGTATGTGTCTCTTTGAGCCTCTGGGGTATACGATTCACAAGCGTGGCATTTTAGTTAATAACAAGAGATGAGAGAAATGAAAGAGGGAAATAGGAAAAGGGATGGGGATGGCCTTTTTTTTTTTTTTTTTGAGATGAAGTCTCTGTTGCCCAGGCTGGAGTGCAGTGGCGCGATCTCGGCTCACCACAACCTCCGCCTCCCGGGTTCAAGCGATTCTCCTGCCTCCACCTCCCAAGTAGCTAGGACTACAGGCGCTTGCCACCATACCCCACTAATTTTTTTATTTTTAGTAGAGACGGGGTTTCACTATGTTGGCCAGGCTGGTCTTGAACTCCTGACCTCGTGATCCACCCACCTCAGCCTCCAAGGGATGGAGATGGTCTTGATGGCGTTCTGAATAAGTAAGACCAGGACACTGGTCTGAACCATTGCATTCTTGATTCCTCAATCCCTCTCCACCCATAGGAAAGAGCTCCTGAGTGGCCCACCCACACAACTCCTGAGATTCCAGCTTGTTTCTTCTGTGGTCTTCCATTCCCCTTCTCCCACCATTCCAAACAACTAGTGGGGCGCTTAGCATTTATCTGCTTCAGGAATTTTTGAAGGACAGAAACAGAGACTATCAGAATTCTCTGGTGCCTCCTGTCTTCTGTTAAAGCCCAAGTTCATAGAAAAGACAATGGCACATGCCCTAGAGGAAGGAGACAGAAAGTAAGAGAAAAGCTGTTGAAGGAAGGAAAGGGGAGGGAAGGATGGAAAGAGAGAAGTCAGTTGATTCATTGAAGGAGAGCCTAGAGACTGGAGACAAACGGAGCTTCTGGGTGTGTCGGAGGCACACGTGTGTTTCATGGCAGCACCCTAGGTGCTGATGTGAGCCTTTAGAACAGGGAAGTCCAATCTTTTGGCTTCCCTGGGCCACATTGTCTTGGGCTACACATAAACTACACTAACACTAACGATAGCTGATAAGCTTAAAAAACATCACCAAAAAATCTCATCATGTTTTAAGAAAGTTGACCAATTTGTGTTGGGCCATGTTCAAAGCCATCCTGGGCCACATGCAGGCCACAGGTTGGCCAAGCTTGGTCTAGAGGATGCAGCGAGATCCAAGGCTTGAGGTCTCTCTGCCTCACCAGCTTTCCTATCCCACATTCAGCCATCTCTGGCTCCTTTGGGATCCTGGGAGATCAGAGCACTGGAGACTCTGGTGGAATCCACAGAACTGTTGACTCACCATCATTGAAGGGGCCTGTCCAGTGCTCTGGCACAGTGCGCCATGCCGAGCCCTGACCCACCCTAGGGGAGCAGTCCCCATGACAGCTGAGTCTCCTGCCAGCCCAGTGAGAAGAAAGTTCCGAGTCAGGCGTAATTTAATTTAAGGGAAAGAAACAGAAAATGTTTGTGTACACCGTGTTTGTAGCCTAGGTCTGATACCTGCAGTGACAGCAGTTTAGGCAGTTTATTTGTTCTTTTCCTTTCTTAATTTTTTTTTTTCGGCGGGGGGGAGGTTTGTTTTTTTGTTTGTTTGTTTGTTTTTGATTCGTCCTTCTGTATATGAAGCTTGGCTGGAGAGACTCAAGGATGAAAAAGGAGCTGAAGCCAGGCCTGGTGGCACGCACTTGTAGTCCCAGCTACTCAGGAGGCTGAGGCAAGAGGATCACTTGAGCCCAGGAGTTCTAGGCTGCAGTGAGCCAGGATCGTGCCACTCCACTCCAGCGTGGATGACAGAGCAAGACTGTCTCAAAAACAAACATACACAAAAAAACATACTTCAAAAAAAAGAAAAAGAACAAGGTGCCGAGAGTGAGAGACTGTACCCTCTGGGACCTGTAACTCTGTTGGGAGATAGAGACACGTGTAGTGTAGTGTGAATCACAGGTGCCCCAGAGGACATCTGGTCAGGGTCACATCACCTGGGAAGAGAGGAGGGCAGTGCATTAGGTAAGGAATGCAGATGGGTTTAGGATACCTCTGCTCTTTCTGAGCTTAGCTCAGTAACTCAGTCATCAGGGCAGGATTGCAGGGAGGATTAAGAAAAGAATGACTGGACTCTCCTCAAACCTTGGGGTCTTGGTTCCTCTATCACCATCTCCACCTGGATGGGAGTTTCACTGACATTGATGGTAGGCTGGTGACCTTAATGTGCATATTACTGAGCCACTGCCTGAAATCATGGAGGGAATCCTCTGATGGGAACCTGGACACACGAATAAAGCAATCACATCCCCACCTGCCTCTGGCCCTCACAGTATCCTCTTTAGTCCAGTCTTAACCGTCCCTCCTCACGACCCTCCCTAGCTCCAGAAAATGGCCCTTCTCAGGCCCAGAATGTCTTGACAAGGGATTTTTTTCCCATCTCCCTTTCCTCAGGGATGGCAGGCTGTCCTTAGGAGATGAGCTGCTGGTAATCAATGGTCATTTACTGGTCGGGCTCTCCCACGAGGAAGCAGTGGCCATTCTTCGCTCCGCCACGGGAATGGTGCAGCTGGTGGTGGCCAGCAAGGTAGGTCGTGTTTGTTTTTTGGTACTCGTAATGGTGGCGGTGGTGAGTTGGGGTTGAGCCCCACCTCCTATGCCACACACACACACAAACACACACGTGTGCACTTGTACGTTTGCCTTGGGCCATTGAAACAGCCTTGCTTCCACAGGGCAACGCTATGTGGAGACCCTTAGCTGAAGTGCAGTTAGTTACTTGGCTTTCCTTAAGAAGTTTTTTGTTTTTGTTTTTGTCTTTTTTTTTTTTTTTGAGATGGAGTTTCACTCTTGTTGCCTAGTCTGGAGTGCAATGGCGCAATCTTGGCTCACTGCAACCTCCACCTTCCGGGTTCAAGCAGTTCTCCTGCCTCAGCCTCCCAAGTAGCTAGGATTACAGCCGCATGCCATCACATCCGGCTAATTTTGTATTTTTTGTAGAGATGGGGTTTCTCCATGTTGGTCAGGCTGGTCTCAAATTCCTGACCTCAGGTGATGCACCTGCCTTAGCCTCCCAAAGTGCTGGGATTACAGGCGTGAGCCACCATGCCTGGCCCTTTAAGAGTTTTTATAGGTATATGTTAAGGCAGGTGTCCCCAGCACCTGGGCTATGGATGGGCACTGGTCCGTGGCCTGTTAGGAGCTGGGCTGCGCAGCAGTAGGTGAGCGGCCTGTGAGAGAGCATTACCTCCTGAGACTCCGCCTCCTGTCAGATCAGCGGTGGCACTGGATTCTCATAGGAGGGCGAGCCCTATTGTGAACTGCACATGCAACAGATCTAGGTTGCACGCGTCTTATGAGAATCTAATGCCTGATCATCTGAGGTGGGACAGTTTCATACCAAAACCATCCCTCTTGCCCCTACCATCCTTGGAAAAATTGTCTTCCATGAAACTGGTCTCTGGTGCCAAAAAGGTTGGGGACCGCAGTGTTAGGGGATGGAAAGGAAAGAACAGAACTAAATAAAAGGTAAGAATGGTAATGAAGGACAATGTGGAGAGAGCGGCAGCTCTTCCAGGAGGAGCTGAAGAGGAGACTTGGAAGCCTGGGCAGCTGGAAAGGGAAGAGAGGCTCAGGGGCCGCCGAGGGCAGCCTGTGGCTTCTGCTCTCACTTGTGGCCTCTTGAGTGATGGAGCTGGAGGAGGCGCTGTGAATCCTGTTTGCCCAGCCAATTTACAAATCAGACAGTGAGGCAGAGCTTCCATGGCTGCTACCGTCTTGCAGAGGCCATGATGCCGTCAGCAGTGCCAGGACCCGGGCCCTAACGCCCAGCCCAGTGTCTGTCCCCTGTCTGCCTGCTGCCTCTTCTCCATGGGTCCTCCACAGGTCCTGACGCCCCAGGTAGGCCAGAGCTTCTTTCACTCCCACCCTAGAGTGCATTGATATAGTGCCCAATTCTGAGCCCCAGCATCTCCTTCTTAAAGCACTGGCTAAAGTCTGCAGGACTTCACAACTGTGGTGAGAAAGAGGAGGCGTTGACCTCTGGTGTGTCTGAGCTGTGAGCCGATGTGCTGTCGATGAGACTAGGGCAGCATCTATGTGGCCTGGTGAGAAAGAGGAGGCAGTGACCTCTCGTGTGTCTGAGCTGTAGGCCGATGTGCTGTTGATGAGACTAGGGCAGTCTTATGTGGCCGAGGAGCTGGTGAAGTGGAGCCATGAGGCTTTATTCCAATTCCAGCCGGGAAGGACGGGATGAGGCCACACCCTCTTAGCCCTGTGCAGCATGACGCTCTTG
The DNA here is from genome assembly GCF_028878055.3 of Symphalangus syndactylus. NCBI lineage: Eukaryota > Metazoa > Chordata > Mammalia > Primates > Hylobatidae > Symphalangus > Symphalangus syndactylus. Next base: position 72,314,409 of record NC_072438.2, on the reverse strand, counting down.
CTAATATGGGGAATCCTTTTTCCATTATCACTGTTGTTATTTCAAACCTGGCATCATAGGTCTCTTTATATTTTCCCCCTTAAATTGCAAGATCGATTGCTGATTTTTGGAGTGTTGAACAAATAGATGAGAAGAATATTTTGGGTTATCCAAAAAATCTGCTTTCCTTTCTTTACACCTTTTTACCCCAAACCCTTGACCTAGACTCTCAGACTTCCAAAGAGTATCTACAGAGCTCTGGTGAAGACTTGGCAGGAAGAGGGGGCATCTGAGTCCCTGGAGGTAGGCGCTGAGACCACTGTCCATTCATAGGTCCTTTCCTCCTCTTCCAGATACCAAGGGACACCTTGGGGTGTCTCTTGAGTCCATCACGCTCCCTGCATGTCTTCACCCAGAGCATCTGCCTGTGGGCTGTCTGTAGCCCCTCGCTGGAAATGGGGTGGCGGAACAAACCCCGGGATTCTCTCTGTCAGCTGGTGAATTCCACAAGGAGGGAAATGCTGCAAGAGAAGGAGAAACCAGTTCATTATTTTTCCAGATGAAGTGGGAGCCTGAAAGCATCTTTGGGTCTTATACACACACACACACACACACCCACACACACACCACACACACCACACACACAGACCCCACACACACAGACCCCCCCACACACACCCCACACACACACCACACACACACACCACACACACACACACCACACACCCCACACACACCACACACACACACCACACACACACACCACACACCCCACACACACCACACACACACACCACACACACACACCACACACACACACCACACACCCCACACACACCACACACACACACCACACACACACACCACACACCCCACACACACCACACACACACACCACACACACACACCACACACACACACCACACACCCCACACACACCACACACACACACCACACACACACACCACACACCCCACACACACCACACACACACCACACACACACACCACACACCCCCCCCACACGCACACCCCACACACACACCCCCCCCACACACACACCACACACACCACACACCACACACACACCCCACACACACCCCACACATACACACCCCACACACACACACCCCACACACACCCCCACACACACCCCACACACACACCACACACACACCACACACACACACCACACACACACCCCACACACACCCCACACACACACACCACACACACACCACACACACCACACACACATACCACACACATGCACACACACCACACACACACTCCCCCCCAACACACACCCGCCCCACACACACACCACATCATAGACACCACACATACACACACACACACATGCGCACACACACACAGAGGCATGTGTCTGCAGAGAAAGCGCGTTTCATTTGCACAGCCCACCTCCTCAAAATCGTGTGCTGAAGAACATGGGTTTCTGCACGAGCATTCTACCATGTACTGCTAAACCTGCATTTCTTGTGCTGACTTCCTTCTCTTGTTAGTTTTTTTTTTTTTGTTTTTGTTTTTGTTTTTTGAGACTGAGTCTCACTCCTGTCACCCAGGCTGGAGTGCAATGATGTGATCTTGGCTTACTGCAACCTCTGCGTCCTGAGTTCAAGCGATTCTCCTGCCTCAGCCTCCCAAGTAGCTGGGATTACAGGTGCCCACCACCATGTCTGGCTAATTTTCGTATTTTTAGTAGAGATGGGGTTTTGCCATGTTGGCCAGGCTGGTCTTGAACTCCTGACCTCAGGTGATCCACCCACATTGGCCTCCCAAAGTGCTGGGATTGCAGGCATGAGCCACTGCATCCAGCCTCTACTGCTAGTTTAGAAAATGGGGAAGGGGATAGCTTTTCTTTGTCACGCCATTATCCACAAACACAAAACATAAGATAAAAAAAAAAAAGGTGGGGGGCACTTATGGGTAAAGCAAATAATGAGGGGGCTTTGAAAACTTGGAAAACTGGTTCCTCAATGATGCCTGCTCCCTGTGAGACACACTGACGTAAAGGAAGAAAGCACGCTACATGTACCAGGTGCCCACAGGGTGCCAGGTGCTTTTCGTTCTTTTTATTCAGTGAATGGTATTAAGTTCCAAGTGGTTGGACTGGGCATGGTGGCTCATGCCTGTAATCCCAGCACTTTGGGAGGCTAAGGAGGAGTATTGCTTGAGTCTAGGAGTTCAAAACCACTCTGGGCAAAATAGTGAGACCTCTTCTCTACAAAAATAAAAAATTAGCCATGCATGGTAGCACACACCTGTAAACCATGCTACTTGGGAGGCTGAAGCAAGAAGGTTGCTTGAGTTTAGGAGGTCAAGGCTGCAGTGAGCCATGGCCGTGCCACTACAATCCAGCCTGGGTGACAGAGCAAGACCCTGTCTCAAAAAACAAAAACAAACAAACCCTAGTGGTTAGTTAACTTGCCCTGAGGTCACACAGCAGTAGAAACCAGAATCAGGTTTTAGCCTAAGTCCACCAGACGTCAGAGTTGAAGCTGCTTCTCATGCACCAAGCTGCCTTTATGCAAATACAATATAAAGGACACTAGAGCCAATGGTATTAGAAAAAGATAATGTGTTCCTGCTAGAGGCTTTGACTTTTAGGGACGCTTGCTTGGGTCCTCATGGGGCGGAGTAGCATTCCAGAGCCAAAGAATGGGTGTCCATCCAAGTTCTCAATCCATTGGCCCTTGGGCATCTGTACTGAGCTGTGGTGCTAAAGCTGACCCAGGCCTCAGAAGAGTGAGGCCTTTCTCTTCTTCCCATATACTCCATTTTACAGTTAGGCAATAAACTGCTACAGCAGCTGCCTGCTGCTCCTAAACTTCATCTATACCATCCAAGGTCCTCATCCACATAGGAGAAAAAAGCAGCCTTCATGTGCCTCTTGACATGTTTCTCTTCTTTATCCAACAAGAGCAAGTAATCCACAAGCTTCATTCCTGTCTTCACACTTGAAGAGGGAAGGGAGAGTTTTTGACTTGCTGAATATAAAGAATAACAAAAATGTAAACTATTGTTATTATGGTTAATAGTCACCTTGTTGCAAAACTTTAAGGCATTTTGGAAATACAGCAGTTACTTTCTTGTGGAGAGGATGCCTCATGTTTCCACACAAATAAATTGTTTGCCTATAGTAGGAGCTTAGGAAGTTTTTATTGAATGAATAAACTCAGAATATACAAGTTAGTTTTGATATTCCTGGAAGCAACATATATCAGTACAGATCTCTTGCTCGCTTTTTTGCTTTTTTCACTCTTGGTTTTTATTAACAAGTAATATATATGTATTGTATCAAATGTGGACAACCCCAAAAAAATACAGAGAAGAAGATGATGAAATTCTCATAATACCACCAATAGTACTTACTATCCATTAACTGGAGTGTCCTTCCAGCTGGGAACATCTATATGTGTGTGCACCATGTACATACATGTTTTCTGTAAAATGGAGTCAAATACTAGGAAGTGGCATATATACCCTGGAGGCAGTCCCACCTGGACTTAAATCGAGCACAGCCCTTTAAAAGCTGCATGTCCTGGCCAAGTTGTTACCTCTCCTAATTCTCCATTTTCTTCCCTGTACAGTCAGAATCAGTAACTACCTCATGCGGATGATGTTAGGAGGATTAAATGAGATATCAAGGGGGCGGGTGCAGTGGCTCACACCTGTAATCCCAGCAATTTGGGAGGCCAAGGTGGGCGGATCAGTTGAGGTCAGGATTCGAGACCAGCCTGCCCAACATGGTGAAACCCCGTCTGTACAAAAAACACAAAAATTAGCCAGGCATGGTGGCATGCATCTGTGGTCCCAGCTACTCGGGAGGCTGAGGCAGGAGAATCGCTTGAACCCAGGAGGCAGAGGTTGCAGTGAGCCGAGATCGCACCACTGCACTCCAGCCTGGGTGACAGAGTGAGACTCCGTTTCAAAAAGAAAAAAAGAAAAAAAAAGATAGCAAGGGCCCTGAGCAGTGTAGCTGGTTATAGCAAGAACTGGGTAAATGTTTGCCTTATGGTTATCACAGTTTATTACCTTTAGCTTATTATTACATACATTATTAATATAGTTATTACATATTACTTTAACCTGCTTTTTCACTGAGCAGCATACTGTAAGAATCTTTCCACGTTAGGAAGTACAATTTTTTTTTTTTTTTGAGATAGAGACTTGCATTTTTGCCCAGGCTGGAATTGAGTGGTATAATCATATAGCTGTCTGCAGCCTGAAACCCTGAGGCTCAAGTGATCCTCCCATCTTAGCCTCCCAAGTAACTGGGACTACAGACACGTGCCACCATACATGGCTACTGTTTGTTTGTTTGAGACAGATTTAAACAATTTTTTGTAGAGGCAGTCTCTCTCTGTGTTGCTCAAGCTGGTCTCGAACTCCTGCCCTCAAGTGATCTGC